>NW_027207211.1:1941250-2588333 GCF_963455315.2 Globicephala melas
CGCAGGATGGCTTCAGGCCCTAATCTGGTTCCGGCCCGGCACGCTGAGCCTTTGGTTATATCCTCTTCCTGGTGGGAAATGAGAGTTAAATTTGCCCGTCCAGACACCTCCAGCTAGTCTCTCATTGGTGTTCCCTATTCCTGTTCATCTTCCGCAGAAATTGCAAACTGGGCCAAACAGGAGGTTAAAGGCGCTGACTCTCCAAGTGGGGAGAGTGTTAGTAAAGCGTCTGGAATGTTACACCCGAGTACCAGGGGAGGAAAACTGAGACATATTTAAACACGTCTCCCGTTCACATGGTTGATCATACTCTGGGTTCCACATGCATGTTTTAGCTGAAGGAAGAATACCTTAAACGTGGAGAGTTGAGACCCATGGAATGGGTACCATGCAATATGACTTCAAAGTGTCTTCATTTGCTCACTGAACCTCTCCAATCCTGTCACAGCTGTGTTTATTCCCCTGTACACACGCTTGATTCTCTTTCAGACATTGCCATCCATACATTTTAAGATTCTTACTAGTCAGGTATATTCTTTTGCGTTTAATATGGGGTGTTGAGTCCATTTCGTTGAGCAAGGAGTAGCTCTTGTCTAGTCCATATTTGGCTTAAGGAACTTTATCTGTGCTAATGTCAAACTCTGGTTTTATGCAGCACCCCAACTCACCTTCCCCCTTAAGCAAGCATAAGTTGGTTTTCTAAATTTGAGACCCTGTTCTGTTCTGTAATTCAGTTCCTGTGTAGCCAAGTTTACATTCCGTGTATTACTGATATCTTATGATGTTTCTTTTTCTGTGTGACTTATTTCAGTTAGAATCATCATACCTGAATCCACTCATTGTGCTGCTAAGGGCCTGATGACATAGATTTCATTGCTGAGTGATATTGCTTTGTAAGTAAATACCACATGTTCTTTATCCATTTTTCACTTTCTGCGATGTTGAACTTGTACTGTAAACGAGGTTCTTGTAAACAGAGGCGTCCCAAACTTTGGGGTGGCTGTGTCTTTTTGATTTTAATTTCCCTAAGCTATAGGACCATAAGTGGAAGTGCCCTAGGCTCTGTTGCTTTGTTTTTTAGATGTTTCCGGAAACGCCATACACTTCTCCCGAGTGTCTGTTGGCAATTTACATCCCACCCATCAGCATAACAAGGCTCCCAGTTCTCCATGGCCTGTCCTGCCTTTCTGGATTTTACACTTTTTTCAGATGGCCATTTTGACCGGGGGGAAGTGAGACTTCATTGTAGTGCAGATTTCCTTTGCAAGCTTGCTTGGTTGTCCAAAAAGGGCGTATGCGTTTTTTCCTGAATATATTCAGGAAAAAACGCATACGCCCTTTTTGGCCAAGTGCATCATTGTGGACGTTCTGCCTCTTTTCCTATGCTTTCAATGCAATTCCAGTCTACCTCCTGAAATCGGTTTCCTGCAATTCTGCCCCGCTTTCAAGTCCTCTTGGCAGCCTTACTTCAGTATATTTTTGGACGATAGCTGTCATTTATAACT
Organism: Globicephala melas; assembly: GCF_963455315.2. Lineage (NCBI taxonomy): Eukaryota > Metazoa > Chordata > Mammalia > Artiodactyla > Delphinidae > Globicephala > Globicephala melas. Next base: position 1,942,756 of record NW_027207211.1, read on the forward strand.
CTGCAGGTTTGTGAATTACAGTGCCCCTGAGCTCCTTTCTTCAACTCGCTTTCTTGTGACCTGGCCGCAACACCGCAGGATGGCTTCAGGCCCTAATCTGGTTCCGGCACGGCACGCTGAGCCTTTGGTTATTTCCTCTTCCTGGTGGGAAATGAGAGTTAAATTTGCCCGTCCAGACACCTCCAGCTAGTCTCTCATTGGTTCTCTCTATTCCTGTTCATCTTCCTCAGAAATTGCAAACTGGGCCAAATAGGAGGTTAAAGGCGCTGACTCTCCAAGTGGGGAGAGTGTTAGTAAAGCGTCTGGAATGTTGCACCCAATTACCAGGAGAGAAAAACTGAGACATATTTGAACACGTCTCCCGTTCACATGGTTGATCATACTCTGGGTTCCACATGCATGTTTTAGCTGAAGGAAGAATACCTTAAACCTGGGTAGTTGAAACCCGTGGAATGGGTACCATGCAATATGACTTCAAAGGGTCTTCATTTGCTCACCGAACCTCTCCAATCCTATCACTGCTGCGTTTATGCCCCTGTACACACGGTTGATTCTCTTTTGGAGACATAGCAATCCATAGGTTTTAAGATACTTACTAGTCAGGTACATTCTTAGGCGTTTAATATGGGGTGTTGAGTCCATTTCGTTGAGCAAGGAGTAGCTCTTGTCTAGTCCATATTTGGCTTAAGGAACTTTATCTGTGCTCATTTCAATCTCTGGTTTAATGCAGCACCCCAACTCAGCTTTCCCCTTAAGCAAGCATAAGTTGGTTTTCTAAATTTGAGACCCTGTTCTGTTTTGGAATTCAGTTCCTGTGTAGCCAAGTTTACATTCCGTGTATTAGTGATATCTTATGATGTTTCTTTTTCTGTGTGACTTATTTCAGTTAGATTCATCGTACCTGAATCCACTCATTATGCTGCTACGGGCCTGATGACATAGATTTTATTGCTGAGTGATATTGCATTGTACGTAAGTACCACAAGTTCTTTATCCATTTTTCACTTTCTGCGATATTGAACTTGTACCGTATATGAGGTTCTTGTAAACAGAGCCATCCCAAACTTTGGGGTGGCTGTGTCTTTTTGATTTTAATTTCCCTAAACTCTAGGACCATAAGTGGAAGTGCCCTAGGCTCTGTTGCTTTGTTTTTTAGATGTTTCAGGAAACACCATACACTTCTCCAGAGTGTCTGTTGGCAATTTACATCCCGCCCATCAGCATTAGAAGGCTCCCAGTTCTCCATGGCCTGTCGTGCCTTTATGGATTTTACACTTTTTTCAGATGGCCCTTTTGACCAGGGGAAAGTGAGACTTCATTGTAGTGCAGATTTCCTTTCAAGCTTGCTTGGTTGGCCAAAAAGTGTGTATGCGTTTTTTCCTGACTATATTCAGGAAAAAACACATACGCCCTTTTTGGCCAAGTGCATCATTGTCGAGGTTCTGACTCTCTTCATATGTTTTCAATGCAATTCCAGTGTATCTCCTGAAATCGGTTGCCTGCAATTCTGCCTTGCTTTCAATGCTTCTTCATAGCCTTACCTCAATATATTTTTTGAAAATAGTTGGCCTTTATAACTCTGCAGGTTTTTGAATTGCAGTGGCCCTTAGCTCCATTTTTCAGCTCTTATTTTTGTGATCTTGCCCCATAACCACAGGATTCCTTGAAGCTCTATTCTTCTTCTGGGGCACCTTGCTGTGCCTTTGGTTAATTCTTCTTACTGATGTGAAATTAGAGTGACATGTGCCCATTGAAACCGCTACAGCTAGTTTCTCACTGGTTCCCCCTATTCCCATTCATCCTCCGCACTAACTGCAGACTGTGCGATACCAGAACTTAAAGGCATTGACTCTCCATGTGGGGATGTTGTTAGTAAAGCGGCTGGAATGTCGATCCGGAGCCCCAGGAGAGGAAAAATGAGGTGTGTTTTAGAAACCTTTCCCGATCATATGGTATACCAGTCGCTGGGTTTCCCAAGCATGGTTTAGCTGTAGGAAGATTCCCTTCAACCTGGAGTGTTGGGACCCTTGGACGGAGTAGCATGAAGTATTGCATTAAACTTTCGGCAGTTGCTCACCAAAGCTCACCAATCCTCTCAGCCCCAAGTGTCCAGCCTTATGTCTTATCCAGCTGTGGGTTTATATGTGGTCAATCCAGGTTGCATCACAGCCCCTGAGCGAATTTTGTAAGAATTTTTCTCTCTTTCATTGTTTCAGCGTTTTGTTTTTAAAATTTATTTCTATAATGGGGTTTAGCTCATTTTCACTGCTGTGTTTGTGCCGCTCTGCACACACTTGATTCCCTTATGGAGATATATCAATACATGGGTTTTAAGATTCTTATTACTCAGATATATTTCTCTGTGGTGTATAGGGTGTGTTGAGGCCAGTTCATTGAGCAAGGTGTAGATCTTGTCTAATACCTATTTGGTTTATTGAACGGTATCTGTGCTAATTTCAAACTCTGGTTTTATGCATCACCCCACCTCTCCTTTCCCCTTAAGCTGACATAAGTGTGTTTTCTAAATGTGAGACACTGTTCTGTTCTGTAATTCTTTTCTTGTGCAGCCATATTTACCCTCCCTCTATAAGTGATATCTTATGATATGTTTCTTTTTCTGTTTGACTTATTTCAAGTAGTATTATCGGACCTAAATCCACTCTTTATCCTTCTACTAGCCTTATTACATTGATTTCATGGTGAAGAAATTGTACATAAGTACCACATCTTCTTTATCCATTGTTCTCTTTCCTGGGATATTTAAGGTGTACTGAAGTTGAGGTTCTTGTAAACAGAGTAGCCCTAAACTGTGGTGTGCTTGTGTCTTGTTGATTTTTAGACTTCCCTAGATATACTCCCATGATTGGAAGTGTCCTATGCTCTGTAGCTCTGTTTTTTAGATGATTTAGGAACCACCATACACTTCTCCAGAGTGGCTCTCGGCAGTCCACACACTGCCCATCAGCGTATAAAGGCTCCCTGTTCTCCATGGCCTGTCCTGCATTTCTGGTTTTTACAATTTTTTAGGATGGCCCTTTTGACCGGTGGGAAATGAGACTTCTTTGTTGTGCACATTTGCATTGCTTGCTTGCTTCGTTGCCCATAAAGTGCGTATGCGTTTTTTCCTGGATATAATCAGGAAAAAACGCATACGCCCTTTTGGGCCAACTGCATCATTGTCGAAATTCTGCCGCTTTTCATGTGCGTTAAAGACGAGTCCAATCTATCTCTTGAAATCTGTTTCTTGCAATTCTGTCTTGCATTCAGATCCTCTTCTTTGCCTTACCTCAACATATTTTTGGACGTTAGTTTTCATTTATAACTCTGCAGGTTTGTGAATTGCAGTGACCCTGAGCTCCATTTTTTAAGTTGTTCTTTTGTGAGCTGGCCTCAAACCCGCAGGATTGCTTCAGGCCCTATTTTGGCTCCGGCGAGGCAGGCTGAGCCTTTCTTTAATTCTTATTCTTAATGGGAAATTAGAGTGATATGTGCCCGTCCAAACCCCTACAACTATTCTCTCATTGGTTCCCCCTCTTCCCGTTCATCCTCCTCACAATTTGCAAAATGTGTGAAACAGAAGTTTAAATGTGCTGATTCTCCAAGTGGGGAGATTCTAAGTAGCGTGGCTGGAATGGTGAACAGGAGCACCAGGAGAGGATAAATGAGGTGCATTTTAGACACATCTCCCGATCACATGGTGTACAGTCCTCTGGGTTTTCCATGCATGTTTTAGCTATAGGAAGATCCCTTGAACCTGCAGATTTGGGACCCATTGAATGGGTACCAGGTAGTATTACTTTAAAGGGTGTGCATTTCCTCACCCAACCTCACATTTCTCTTAGCGCAAACAGTTTCCAGCCTTATGTCTCATCCTGCTGTGGGTCTAGATGTGTTCAATCCATGTTGCATCACCGTCCCTGAGGAAAAGTTGTAAGAGGTTTTCTCTGTCTCTCTGTCGTTTATTTTTTTCAATTTATTACTATATTGGTTACAGCTGATTTTCAAAGCTCTGTTTCTTGCTGCTGTACATCCACTTGATTCACGTACAGAGAGACATCAATAAATTCTTTTTCAGATTCTTACCAGTCGTATATATTCTTTTCCGGTGACTTGAGTGTGCTGAGTGCAGTTCTTTTAGCTACCGTGTAGGCCTTGTTGATTATCAGTTTGGTATTTGGAATGGTATCTTTGCTAATTTCAACCTCCTGGATGATGCCTCACCCCTCCCCACCTTTCCCGTTTAGCAGCCTTATGCGTGTTTTCTACATATTTGACTATGTTTTTGTTTTGTAATTTATTTCATGTGTAGCCATTTTGGATTCCACCTTTAAGTGATATCTTATGATATGTGTCTTTTTCTTTTTGAATTCTGTCACTTAGAATGATCATACGTAACTCCTCCGGAGTTGTTACAACTGGCCATATTTCATTGATTTCCAGGCTGAATAATATTCCACTCTACCTAAGTACCACATCTCTATCCATTTTTTCCCTCCAGAGACATTTAAGTTATATCCTAGTCGAGGATCTTTTAAACAGAGAGGGGGTAAACATTGGGGTGCCTGTGTCCTCTCGATTTTTGTTTTTCCCAAGATATACGCCCATGAGTGCAAGTGCCCTATGCTCTGTAGCTCATTTTTTAGATGCTTTAGTAAATACAATACACTTCTCCAGAATGGCCGTTGGCAATATACATTTCCACTATAAGTCTCACAGGGCTCCCTCTTCTCGTTGCCCTGTCCTGCATTTCTGTTGTTTACGCTTTATGAGGATGGCTCTTCTGACTGATGCGAAGTGATATCTTTTGTAGTATTGACTTCCAGTGCCCATCTGTTTGGTTGGCTAAAAAAGTGTATGCCCTTTTCTTGAATATATACAGAAAAAAACGCATACACCCTTTTTGGCCAACTGCAATGTTGGCAATGTTCAGCTCCTTTTCTTGTGCTTAATGGCGAGTCCTTTCTACCTCCTCAAATCCCTTTCCTGCCATTCTCCCTTGCTTACAAGTCCTTTTTTCTGACTTTCCTCAAGACATTTTTCAGTGATGGATATTTTCAACTCTGCAGTTTTGTGAATTTTACTGCCCCTGAGTTCCATTGTTCAACTTGTGTTTATGGGAACTGGCCACAAAGCAGCGAGATTTCCTCAAGCCCTATATTGTTTCCATGGGCAACCCTAGCCTTTGGTCAATTCGTCTTCCTGATTGGAAATTAGAGTGACATGTGCCTGTCTGAACACCTAGGACTTGTCTCTCATTGTTCCTCATCCTTCCGCTTCATCCTCTGGACAAATTCCAAACTGTACGCAACAGGATGTTGACAGTGCTGACATCTCCAAGTGGGGAGACTGTTAGTAAAGACGCTGGAGGGGTGAACCCGAGCACCAGGAGATGAGGAGATGAGATGCCTTTTCCAAACTCTTCCCGATCAGACGGTATACCATCCTCTGGGTGTGACAGACATGTTTTAGCAGTAGGAAGAGTCCCATTCATGTAAGGAGAACACCAGGGCTTTTTCAAAATCAGTGTCTCCCCGAAACCCAAACTGGGGAAGTTTTTAAGTTACGGCTACACATATGTTCATTAAGGGCCATGGGAAGTAGGCAGAGTCCAAACTTTAGATGATTGAAGTCTTCAGGGTCAGAAGCACTCACCACCAGCTTCCCTTAGGTTACACTTTAACTGTCATTGATAGATGATGTCAATAAAAATATCTATTCTTTTTCAGATTATTTCCCCTTATAGGTTATTGCAAAATGTTGAGTGTAGTTCCCTGTGCTATACAGTAGTTCCTTGTTGATGATCTATTTTATACATAGCAGTGTGTATGTGTTAATCCCAAACTGTTAATTTATCCCTCCTCCCACCTTTCCCCTTTGGTAATAATAAATTATAAGATTTTATACTTCTCAGAAATGGGGGAGCTGAAAGAGAGGTATCATTTTCAATGGAAAAGCATTTAAAACAAGATTGAAGGTTTAACCAAGATTATTAGATGTACATCCTTGGAAAGAAATCACTTCATTTCTCTAATATTGACCTGACAAATAAGACAAACCTTTTCACTGAACTTGCTTATAATAAAGTGATGGAAATATCAAATGGAAGTGTTAGAAACATCTTATTTTACCCGAGCCTTATACACTGTTCTATGTTAACTACAGTTTGGCTCACACATCTGTTCATTGAGGTTACAATAGTCTCAATTTCTGTTACTGATCTTCCAGAGTGGACCCCAACAAGTGTCCCCCTGCCCAGTGTCATTGGGGCCAACAGATCGAGACTGAGTTTGGTTCACAAGCAAAGGAAACTTTATATTTTGATCAGAGAATGGAGAGGTGAGAGCATGCACTACCCCGTGGGCTGTGGGCTGGGCTGCTGTGTAGAGATCCTGTCAGAGTCAGTGGGAGGGAGGGGGCGGAGCTCTCGAGGGCCGGGTTGGCTGTAGCTCAGGCTCTATATCGTGGAGTCTGCACTGGGCCCCAGGAGCTGAGGTGTCGACCCAGCCATTCTGCACTAGGAAATCTGGTCTGAAGTGCCGGGTGTGGAACCTCTGCATGCGGGACCCTAGGAGCACGTGAAATTAGACAAAGCACAAAGGATAAAAAAGGTTAGACTTGACTTTATTGCCCAGATTCTATTTTTATCTCCCAGGGATTTTTAATGGGCTTTGCTGGGGACAAACCCCTCCTCTGCCTTTTGTCCTGTTCCTCATTCTTGGAGTGCTGAGGGTGCAGACCCTTCTTCTGTAACTGCTGAGTGCTGAGTTGGGAGCCCTCATACCCTGGGGCGAGGGTCAGAGCTTCTCCCCAGCAGCCTCCCGGTGACGTTGATTGTCCCCAGGACCCCTGCCTCCCTGCTCGTCCACCTGAGCACCAGCATTGGAAGTGTTATAGATTCTAATGACCTTTAAGGGTCCAGGAAAGAGATGTGCAGAGACGCTGTGGGGGCCGGTTTCACCCCGCCCCACATTTGTTCGGCCACCTTAGGCTGACCGTTTCTGCCAGCCTAGATGCTCTGACCAGTAGTCTGCGCTTTCTTCAATTAGGCCCCTGAATTAACGTACAAACAGCACCAGGTGTCAGAGCCCTGCCCGCTCAACTCCCAGACAGTCCAGGGTCAGTGGTGATCAAGGACCATGATGGCCACTGAGTCAACAGCCTTTTGAAGTAAACAGGAGTCCAGCCGGTCTTATTGGCCACCATCATCACGGTGTCTGTAGGCTTTTCTATGGTGACAGTGTGATATACCGTTCCCCCGCCAAGATTATTAGCTCCCCTCTGGGTGCAGTAAGTCCTGCAAGCAGTAGTCTACTCTTTTGGGACACACTCTTGTTGTTTTATGAGAGAAACTCCAGGTCAAGTGATGTTCACACGAGTCGTCATGGTGCCCTGTTGCCCCCGGTTATCTCTCTGGATGTTGGAGTTGGAGGGCCTCCTCACTCAAGGTCGGTGTGCCCACGGAGCGAACCCTGCAACTTCAGGGCATGGTTGGTGGTTAGGATCACCACGTGGGGTCCTTTTCCCTTAGGAGGGAGGTGGCCTTTTGGGCTGCTGATTTCCAGGTTTTTAGATACCGCCATTATCTTGGCCAGATGTGGCAGTGGGCCAAGCCCCTTAGTGACCGTAGTTTATCCTACCTGGATGGCATTCTTGCATTGTTCCATTTCAAGTGGTCCCAGTTTTTGCACTAATTCTCCAATGGCGATTCACCTTTCACCGGGAATGTAAAGGTCAAAGGGTTTAGCTAAATTAGGGAGTTCCAGGGCAAGGGTCTGAATTGACTGCTCTTTCCATTCTTGAAAGGCCACTTCTGGATTCTATTCCAAAGGATCATCATCTTTTCCTTTCAGTGTTTCATATAGAGGCCCAGCTAGTAGACTGTAGTTAGGGATCCAGAAGCAGCAAACCCTGGCCTCCCCAGGAACCCCTAAGCTGTCTTCTAGTTTTAGAAAGGGGTAAGGCTGAAAATGGTTTCTTCCCTTTCCTGGGATGGGCTTCTCTGACCTTCTGTGAGAATGAAGCCCAGGCAGGTCACCGCAGTCTGTGATATTTGAGCTTTTTCTTGGACAACTTCTATCCTTTATTGGCTTGGTAGTTCAGAGGCCTCCTTAGTAGGGCTGGCGATCAGAATGTCGTCTGCATATTGAAGGAGGGTTTCCTTTTCCAGAGATAGAACTTTTAGGTCTTTAGCTAAGCTTTCCCCAAAGATGGTGTGGGAATTTTTGCACCCTTGGGGCCGAACGGCCCGGAAGTATTGTTTTAGTTGTATGTTGAGTCCTGCCACTCACAAGCCAAAATTTCTTGTGACTCTGGGACTAATGGAATACAAAAGAAGGCATCATTGAAGACTAATACAGAATACCATGTCCTGGTGGTTGGTAGAATGACCAGCAGGGTGTAGGAATTAGGAGCAACTGGAGGTATATCCTCGGTGGCTTCACTGACTGTCCTGACATCCTTTACCAGGTCCCCAGCAGCCCATGGGGCTCTCGTGGTCAGACCAATCCCAGAATATGGAGCTCACCTGGGCAGGTACCCCACCCCCACCCCAGCCCACGGGGCTCTCGTGGTCAGGGCCCTCCCAGGATACAGAGCTACCCTTGCAGGTACCGTGGCAGGGCTGGGCACACAGGAACCGTGCACATAGCCCTCATTGCAGAGCACCCCCAGCTCACCTGTCGCTCAGAGCTGACACAGAGCACCTCAGAGCAGGACTTGAACTAACAAACAGCAGCTGCGACAGGTCTGTGACCCTGGGCATCACTCCATGAGGCCTCCCTCCACCTGGTCTTCCAGAGACTTCCACTGCACCCGGGGCACCAGGCCTCTGTCTCCAACCACCACCCACCCCTCCTCTCCCTGACTCCTGGGTTCCTCTCATTAGGAGAGGGTTTTCTTGAAGTTGTCTCCCACTCATGGGCCAGATAAAATGATTAGAAAACAAGCCAAAGCTGCAGCCCCTTGTCTATCCTGACTCTCAGGAGCCCACACCTGTTCCTTGGACCTGGCCGGTTCAGCAAGTTCCATTTTCTGCAACTGTGAGCCCCTGAGGGGTGATGATTGGCTGACCTGGGCAGCCTTACCGTGCCGGCCAGCCCTCCCCAGGTGTGCCTGGGTTGAGATCAATATAAATACCACTCCAGGCAGCAAGAGCCCCTGCAGCCGTGCCTGACGCCATTTTCTCTGCCCTGTCAGCAGTCTCGGGGCTGGGCTGGTGGGAGGGAGTGAGAGGCCACGGCTTTGTGGGTGGCCCAGTGTGAGTGGGGCTCTGCTGGACTTTCTGCAGCAGTTGCCAGGCTGCCACCTGCTAAAGAAGAGGATGTGTCACCCATACCTGCTGCTGGAATTTCTCCCTGGGCAGAGGTGAGGAAGGAAAAAAGCCGTGGGGGCAGGGACAGGACGGGTATCTCAGGCAGGGAAATGGAAATCTTCCAGAAGAGCACCCAGGGCCAGGACCATCCTGGCTGGCCTGCAGGCACCAAGTCGGCCGGCATGCTGTCACTCGTGTGGCTCTATGGCCCTTCCTCTAGGCTTTCAAGTCCTTGTATATATTCAGGTGTTTTACCTGGGACGGGTGGGAATAGTTCAGCAGCAACTGGCCTGGGGCTCAGCTCACGTTTACTCACAGATGCCTCGGCACGGTGCCCCAGCTTTGCAATGAGGACGCTTGTTGCGTGGGGGCTGCTGGCTGAATGGGAGACGATTCCCCACCACTGACCAACTTCAGAATTGTTTACAACTGGAGCAAGTGCCCTGATACGGTTTTCCTCTGTGTAACTGGTGGGTTCTGTGTTTTTTTTCTCTTTTTCGTTTTTGGTTCAAGGTAGATTTTATTCCTCTTTTTTGTATTTACAGATATAAGCATGGAAATAATTTATTCATATAAATACATGTATGTGCAGGGAATAATTGTTTTTTGTTTTATTTTTTAAATTTTATTTCTTTTTAATTTTGAATTTTATTTTATATTTTTATACAGCAGGTTCTTATTGGTTATCTATTTTATACATATAAATGTATACATGCCAATCCCAGTCTCTCAACTCCTCCCACCACCACCCCCCCAACAGCTTTCCCCCCTTGTTGTCCATACGTTTGTTGTCTACATCTGTTGCTCTATTTATGCCTTGCAAAATGGTTAATCTGTACAGTTTTTCTAGGTTCCACATATATGCATGAATATACAAGATTTGTTTTTCTCTTTCAGACTTACTTCACTCTGTATGACAGTCTCTAGATCCATCGACGTCTCTACAAATGACCCAATTTCATTCCTTTTCATGGCTTAGTAATATTCCATTTTATATATGTACCACAGCTTTATGCATTCGTCTGTCTGTGGGCATTTAAGTTGCTTCCATTACCTCGATATTGTAAATAGTGATGCAATGAACATTGCGGTGAATGACTCTTTTTGATTTATGGTTTTGTCTGGGTATATGTCCAGTACTGGGATTGCTGTATCATATGGTAATTCTATTGTTAGTTTCATAAGAAATTCCATATTGTTCTCCATAATGACTGTATCAATTTATATTCCCAACAGTAGTGGAAGAGGGTTCCTTTTCTCCACACCCTTTCCAGCATTTTTTGTTTGTAGATTTTCTATGATGCCTATTCTACCAGGTGTGAGGTGATACCTCATTGTTGAATCCATTTCGTTGAGCAAGGGGTAGGTCTAGTCTATTACATATTTGGCTTATGGAACGGTATCTGTGCTAATTTAAAACTCTGCTTTTATGCAGCACCCCAACTCACCTTCCCCCTTAAGCAGGCATAAGTTGGTTTTCTAAACTTGAGACCCTGTTCTGTTTTGTAATTCAGTTCATGTGTAGCCAAGTTCACATTCCGTGTATTAGTGATACCTTATGATGTTTCATTTTCTGTGTGACTTATTTCAGTTAGAATCATCGTACCTGAATCCACTCATTATGCTGCTACGGGCCTGATGACATAGATTTCATTGCTGAGTGATACTGCATTGTACGTAAGTACCACAAGTTCTTTATCCATTTTTCACTTTCTGTGATATTGAACTTGAACGGTAAATGAGGTTCTTGTAAACAGAGGCGTCCCAAACTTTGGGGTGGCTGTGTCTTTTTGATTTTAATTTCCCTAAGCTATAGGACCATAAGTGGAAGTGCCCTAGGCTCTGTTGCTTTGTTTTTTAGATGTTTCCGGAAACACCATACACTTCTCCCGAGTGTCTGTTGGCAATTTACATCCCGCCCATCAGCATAACAAGGCTCCCAGTTCTCCATGGCCTGTCCTGCCTTTCTGGATTTTACACTTTTTTCAGATGGCCCTTTTGACCGGGGGGAAGTGAGACTTCATTGTAGTGCAGATTTCCTTTGCAAGCTTGCTTGGTTGGCCAAAAAGGGCGTATGCGTTTTTTCCTGAATATATTCAGGAAAAAACGCATACGCCCTTTTTGGCCAAGTGCATCATTGTGGACGTTCTGCCTCTTTTCCTATGCTTTCAATGCAATTCCAGTCTACCTCCTGAAATCGGTTTCCTGCAATTCTGCCCCGCTTTCAAGTCCTCTTGGCAGCCTTACTTCAGTATATTTTTGGACGATAGCTGTCATTTATAACTCTGCAGGTTTGTGAATTACAGTGCCCCTGAGCTCCTTTCTTCAACTCGCTTTCTTTTGAGCTGGCCGCAACACCGCAGGATGGCTTCAGGCCCTAATCTGGTTCCGGCACGGCACGCTGAGCCTTTGGTTAATTCCTCTTCCTGGTGGGAAATGAGAGTTAAATTTGCCCGTCCAGACACCTCCAGCTAGTCTCTCATTGGTTCTCGTTATTCCTGTTCATCTTCCACAGAAATTGCAAACTGGGCCAAACAGGAGGTTAAAGGCGCTGACTCTCCAAGTGGGGAGAGTGTTAGTAAAGCGTCTGGAATGTTGCACCCGAGTACCAGGGGAGGAAAACTGAGACATATTTGAACACGTCTCCCGTTCACATGGTTGATCATACTCTGGGTTCCACATGCATATTTTAGCTGAAGGAAGAATACCTTAAACCTGGAGAGTTGAGACCCGTGGAATGGGTACCATGCAATATGACTTCAAAGGGTCTTCATTTGTTCACCGAAACTCTCCAATCCTATCACTGCTGCATTTATGCCCCTGTACACATGCTTGATTCTCTTTCGGAGACATAGCAATCCATAGGTTTTAAGATACTTACTAGTCAGGTATATTCTTAGGCGTTTAATATGCGGTGTTGAGTCCATTTCGTTGAGCAAGGAGTAGCTCTTGTCTATTCCATATTTGGCTTAAGGAACTTTATCTGTGCTCATTTCAATCTCTGGTTTTATGCAGCACCCCAACTCACCTTTCCCCTTAAGCAAGCATAAGTTGGTTTTCTAAATTTGAGACCCTGTTCTGTTCTGTAATTCAGTTCCTGTGTAACCAAGTTTACATTCTGTGTATTACTGATATCTTATGATATTTCTTTTTCTGTGTGACTTATTTCAGTTAGAATCATCATACCTGAATCCACTCATTGTGCTGCTAAGGGCCTGATGACATAGATTTCATTGCTGAGTGATATTGCTTTGTAAGTAAATACCACATGTTCTTTATCCATTTTTCACTTTCTGCGATGTTTAACTTGTACTGTAAACGAGGTTCTTGTAAACAGAGGCGTCCCAAACTTTGGGGTGGCTGTGTCTTTTTGATTTTAATTTCCCTAAGCTATAGGACCATAAGTGGAAGTGCCCTAGGCTCTGTTGCTTTGTTTTTTAGATGTTTCAGGAAAAACCATACACTTCTCCCGAGTGTCTGTTGGCAATTTACATCCCGCCCATCAGCATAACAAGGCTCCCAGTTCTCCATGGCCTGTCCTGCCTTTCTGGATTTTACACTTTTTTCAGATGGCCCTTTTGACCGGGGGGAAGTGAGACTTCATTGTAGTGCAGATTTCCTTTGCAAGCTTGCTTGGTTGGCCAAAAAGGGCGTATGCGTTTTTTCCTGAATATATTCAGGAAAAAACGCATGCGCCCTTTTTGGCCAAGTGCATCATTGTGGACGTTCTGCCTCTTTTCCTATGCTTTCAATGCAATTCCAGTCTACCTCCTGAAATCGGTTTCCTGCAATTCTGCCCCGCTTTCAAGTCCTCTTGGCAGCCTTACTTCAGTATATTTTTGGACGATAGCTGTCATTTATAACTCTGCAGGTTTGTGAATTACAGTGCCCCTGAGCTCCTTTCTTTTGAGCTGGCCGCAACACCACAGGATGGCTTCAGGCCCTAATCTGGTTCCGGCACGGCACGCTGAGCCTTTGGTTAATTCCTCTTCCTGGTGGGAAATGAGAGTTAAATTTGCCCGTCCAGACACCTCCAGCTAGTCTCTCATTGGTTCTCGCTATTCCTGTTCATCTTCCGCAGAAATTGAAAACTGGGCCAAACAGGAGGTTAAAGGCGCTGACTCTCCAAGTGGGGAGAGTGTTAGTAAAGCGTCTGGAATGTTGCACCCGAGTACCAGGGGAGGAAAGCTGAGACATATTTGAACACGTCTCCCGTTCACATGGTTGATCATACTCTGGGTTCCACATGCATATTTTAGCTGAAGGAAGAATACCTTAAACCTGGAGAGTTGAGACCCGTGGAATGGGTACCATGCAATATGACTTCAAAGGGTCTTCATTTGCTCACCGAACCTCTCCAATACTATCAATGCTGCGTTTATGACCCTGTACACACGCTTGATTCTCTTTTGGAGACATAGCAATCCATAGGTTTTAAGATACTTACTAGTTAGGTACATTCTTAGGCGTTTAATAAGGGTTGTTGAGTCCATTTCGTTGAGCAAGGAGTAGCTCTTGTCTATTCCATATTTGGCTTAAGGAACTTTATCTGTGCTCATTTCAATCTCTGGTTTTATGCAGCACCCCAACTTACATTTCCCCCTAAGGAAGCATAAGTTGGTTTTCTAAATTTGAGACCCTGTTCTGTTTTGGAATTCAGTTCCTGTGTAGCCAAGTTTACATTCCGTGTATTAGTGATGTCTTATGATGTTTCTTTTTCTGTGTGACTTATTTCAGTTAGAATCATCGTACCTGAATCCACTCATTGTGCTGCTACGGGCCTGATGACATAGATTTCATTGCTGAGTGATACTGCATTGTATGTAAGTACCACAAGTTCTTTATCCATTTTTCACTTTCTGTGATATTGAACTTGAACGGTAAATGAGGTTCTTGTAAACAGAGGCGTCCCAAACTTTTGGGTGGCTGTGTCTTTTTGATTTTAATTTCCCTAAGCTATAGGACCATAAGTGGAAGTGCCCTAGGCTCTGTTGCTTTGTTTTTTACATGTTTCAAGAAACACCATAGATTTCTCCAGAGTGGCTGTTGGCAATTTACATCCCGCCCATCAGCATAACAAGGCTCCCAGTTTTCCATGGCCTGTCTTGCCTTTCTGGATTTTACACTTTTTTCAGATGGCCCTTTTGACCGGGGGGAAGTGAGACTTCATTGTAGTGCCGATTTCCTTTGCAAGCTTGCTTGGTTGGCCAAAAAGGGCGTATGCCTTTTTTCCTGAATATATTCAGGAAAAAACGCATACGCCGTTTTTGGCCAAGTGCATCATTGTCGACGTTCTGCCTCTTTTCCTATGTTTTCAATGCAATTCCAGTCTACCTCCTGAAATCGGTTTCCTGCAATTCTGCTCCGCTTTCAAGTCCTCTTGGCAGCCTTACTTCAGTATATTTTTTGACGATAGCTTTCATTTATATCTCTACAATTTTGTGAATTACACTGCCCCTGAGCTCCTTTCTTCAACTCGCTTTCTTGTGAGCTGGCCGCAACACCGCAGGATTGCTTCAGGCCCTAATCTGGTTCCGGCATGGCACGCTGAGCCTTTGGTTAATTCCTCTTCCTGGTGGGAAATGACAGTTAAATTTGCCGGTCCAGACACCTCCAGCTAGTCTCTCATTGGTTCTCCCTATTCCTATTCATCTTCCGCAGAAATTACAAACTGGGCCAAACAGGAGTTTAAAGGCACTGACTCTCCAAGTCGGGAGAGTGTTAGTAAAGCGTCTCGAATGTTGCACCCGAGTACAAGGGAACGAAAACTGAGACATATTTGAACACGTCTCCCGATCACACGGTTGATCATACTCTGGGTTCCACATGCATATTTTAGCTGAAGGAAGAATACCTTAAACCTGGAGAGTTGAGACCCGTGGAATGGGTACCATGCAATATGACTTCAAAGGGTCTTCATTTACTCACTGAACCTCTCCAATCCTGTCACAGCTGTGTTTATGCCCCTGTACACACGCTTGATTCTCTTTCAGACATTGCCATCCATACGTTTTAAGATTCTTCCTAGTCAGGTATATTCTTTGGAGTTTAATATGGGGTGTTGAGTCCATTTCGTTGAGCAAGGAGTAGCTCTTGTCTATTCCATATTTGGCTTAAGGAACTTTATCTGTGCTAATTTCAAACTCTGGTTTTATGCAGCACCCCAACTCACCTTCCCCCTTAAGCAAGCATAAGTTGATTTTCTAAATTTGAGACCCTGTTCTGTTTTGGAATTCAGTTCCTGTGTAGCCAAGTTTACATTCCGTGTATTAGTGATATCTTATGATGTTTCTTTTTCTGTGTGACTTATTTCAGTTAGATTCATCGTACCTGAATCCACTCATTATGCTGCTACGGGCCTGATGACATAGATTTTATTGCTGAGTGATATTGCATTGTACGTAAGTACCACAAGTTCTTTATCCATTTTTCACTTTCTGCGATATTGAACTTGTACCGTATATGAGGTTCTTGTAAACAGAGGCGTCCCAAACTTTGGGGTGGCTGTGTCTTTTTGATTTTAATTTCCCTAAACTCTAGGACCATAAGTGGAAGTGCCCTAGGCTCTGTTGCTTTGTTTTTTAGATGTTTCAGGAAACACCATACACTTCTCCAGAGTGGCTGTTGGCAATTTACATCCCGCCCATCAGCATAACAAGGCTCCCAGTTCTCCATGGCCTGTCGTGCCTTTATGGATTTTACACTTTTTGCAGATGGCCCTTTTGACCAGGGGAAAGTGAGACTTCATTGTAGTGCAGATTTCCTTTGCAAGCTTGCTTGGTTGGCCAAAAAGTGTGTATGCGTTTTTTCCTGACTATATTCAGGAAAAAACACATACGCCCTTTTTGGCCAAGTGCATCATTGTCGAGGTTCTGACTCTCTTCATATGTTTTCAATGCAATTCCAGTGTATCTCCTGAAATCGGTTTCCTGCAATTCTGCCTTGCTTTCAATGCTTCTTCATAGCCTTACCTCAATATATTTTTTGAAAATAGTTGGCCTTTATAACTCTGCAGGTTTTTGATTTGCAGTGGCCCTTAGCTCCATTTTTCAGCTCTTATTTTTGTGATCTTGCCCCATAACCACAGGATTCCTTGAAGCTCTATTCTTCTTCTGGGACACCTTGCTGTGCCTTTGGTTAATTCTTCTTACTGATGTGAAATTAGAGTGACATGTGCCCATTGAAACCGCTACAGCTAGTTTTCTCACTGGTTCCCCCTATTCCCATTCATCCTCCGCACTAACTGCAGACTGTGCGATACCAGAACTTAAAGGCATTGACTCTCCATGTGGGGATGTTGTTAGTAAAGCGGCTGGAATGTCGATCCGGAGCCCCAGGAGAGGAAAAATGAGGTGTGTTTTAGAAACCTTTCCCGATCATATGGTATACCAGTCGCTGGGTTTCCCAAGCATGGTTTAGCTGTAGGAAGATTCCCTTCAACCTGGAGTGTTGGGACCCTTGGACTGAGTAGCATGAAGTATTGCATTAAACTTTCGGCAGTTGCTCACCAAAGCTCACCAATCCTCTCAGCCCCAAGTGTCCAGCCTTATGTCTTATCCAGCTGTGGGTTTATATGTGGTCAATCCAGGTTGCATCACAGCCCCTGAGCGAATTTTGTAAGAATTTTTCTCTCTTTCATTGTTTCAGCGTTTTGTTTTTAAAATTTATTTCTATAATGGGGTTTAGCTCATTTTCACTGCTGTGTTTGTGCCGCTCTGCACACACTTGATTCCCTTATGGAGATATATCAATACATGGGTTTTAAGATTCTTATTACTCAGATATATTTCTCTGTGGTGTATAGGGTGTGTTGAGGCCAGTTCATTGAGCAAGGTGTAGATCTTGTCTAATACCTATTTGGTTTATTGAACGGTATCTGTGCTAATTTCAAACTCTGGTTTTATGCATCACCCCACCTCTCCTTTCCCCTTAAGCTGACATAAGTGTGTTTTCTAAATGTGAGACACTGTTCTGTTCTGTAATTCTTTTCTTGTGCAGCCATATTTACCCTCCCTCTATAAGTGATATCTTATGATATGTTTCTTTTTCTGTTTGACTTATTTCAAGTAGTATTATCGGACCTAAATCCACTCTTTATCCTTCTACTAGCCTTATTACATTGATTTCATGGTGAAGAAATTGTACATAAGTACCACATCTTCTTTATCCATTGTTCTCTTTCCTGGGATATTTAAGGTGTACTGAAGTTGAGGTTCTTGTAAACAGAGTAGCCCTAAACTGTGGTGTGCTTGTGTCTTGTTGATTTTTAGACTTCCCTAGATATACTCCCATGATTGGAAGTGTCCTATGCTCTGTAGCTCTGTTTTTTAGATGATTTAGGAACCACCATACACTTCTCCAGAGTGGCTCTCGGCAGTCCACACACTGCCCATCAGCGTATAAAGGCTCCCTGTTCTCCATGGCCTGTCCTGCATTTCTGGTTTTTACAATTTTTTAGGATGGCCCTTTTGACCGGTGGGAAATGAGACTTCTTTGTTGTGCACATTTGCATTGCTTGCTTGCTTCGTTGCCCATAAAGTGCGTATGCGTTTTTTCCTGGATATAATCAGGAAAAAACGCATACGCCCTTTTGGGCCAACTGCATCATTGTCGAAATTCTGCCGCTTTTCATGTGCGTTAAAGACGAGTCCAATCTATCTCTTGAAATCTGTTTCTTGCAATTCTGTCTTGCATTCAGATCCTCTTCTTTGCCTTACCTCAACATATTTTTGGACGTTAGTTTTCATTTATAACTCTGCAGGTTTGTGAATTGCAGTGACCCTGAGCTCCATTTTTTAAGTTGTTCTTTTGTGAGCTGGCCTCAAACCCGCAGGATTGCTTCAGGCCCTATTTTGGCTCCGGCGAGGCAGGCTGAGCCTTTCTTTAATTCTTATTCTTAATGGGAAATTAGAGTGATATGTGCCCGTCCAAACCCCTACAACTATTCTCTCATTGGTTCCCCCTCTTCCCGTTCATCCTCCTCACAATTTGCAAAATGTGTGAAACAGAAGTTTAAATGTGCTGATTCTCCAAGTGGGGAGATTCTAAGTAGCGTGGCTGGAATGGTGAACAGGAGCACCAGGAGAGGATAAATGAGGTGCATTTTAGACACATCTCCCGATCACATGGTGTACAGTCCTCTGGGTTTTCCATGCATGTTTTAGCTATAGGAAGATCCCTTGAACCTGCAGATTTGGGACCCATTGAATGGGTACCAGGTAGTATTACTTTAAAGGGTGTGCATTTCCTCACCCAACCTCACATTTCTCTTAGCGCAAACAGTTTCCAGCCTTATGTCTCATCCTGCTGTGGGTCTAGATGTGTTCAATCCATGTTGCATCACCGTCCCTGAGGAAAAGTTGTAAGAGGTTTTCTCTGTCTCTCTGTCGTTTATTTTTTTCAATTTATTACTATATTGGTTACAGCTGATTTTCAAAGCTCTGTTTCTTGCTGCTGTACATCCACTTGATTCACGTACAGAGAGACATCAATAAATTCTTTTTCAGATTCTTACCAGTCGTATATATTCTTTTCCGGTGACTTGAGTGTGCTGAGTGCAGTTCTTTTAGCTACCGTGTAGGCCTTGTTGATTATCAGTTTGGTATTTGGAATGGTATCTTTGCTAATTTCAACCTCCTGGATGATGCCTCACCCCTCCCCACCTTTCCCGTTTAGCAGCCTTATGCGTGTTTTCTACATATTTGACTATGTTTTTGTTTTGTAATTTATTTCATGTGTAGCCATTTTGGATTCCACCTTTAAGTGATATCTTATGATATGTGTCTTTTTCTTTTTGAATTCTGTCACTTAGAATGATCATACGTAACTCCTCCGGAGTTGTTACAACTGGCCATATTTCATTGATTTCCAGGCTGAATAATATTCCACTCTACCTAAGTACCACATCTCTATCCATTTTTTCCCTCCAGAGACATTTAAGTTATATCCTAGTCGAGGATCTTTTAAACAGAGAGGGGGTAAACATTGGGGTGCCTGTGTCCTCTCGATTTTTGTTTTTCCCAAGATATACGCCCATGAGTGCAAGTGCCCTATGCTCTGTAGCTCATTTTTTAGATGCTTTAGTAAATACAATACACTTCTCCAGAATGGCCGTTGGCAATATACATTTCCACTATAAGTCTCACAGGGCTCCCTCTTCTCGTTGCCCTGTCCTGCATTTCTGTTGTTTACGCTTTATGAGGATGGCTCTTCTGACTGATGCGAAGTGATATCTTTTGTAGTATTGACTTCCAGTGCCCATCTGTTTGGTTGGCTAAAAAAGTGTATGCCCTTTTCTTGAATATATACAGAAAAAAACGCATACACCCTTTTTGGCCAACTGCAATGTTGGCAATGTTCAGCTCCTTTTCTTGTGCTTAATGGCGAGTCCTTTCTACCTCCTCAAATCCCTTTCCTGCCATTCTCCCTTGCTTACAAGTCCTTTTTTCTGACTTTCCTCAAGACATTTTTCAGTGATGGATATTTTCAACTCTGCAGTTTTGTGAATTTTACTGCCCCTGAGTTCCATTGTTCAACTTGTGTTTATGGGAACTGGCCACAAAGCAGCGGGATTTCCTCAAGCCCTATATTGTTTCCATGGGCAACCCTAGCCTTTGGTCAATTCGTCTTCCTGATTGGAAATTAGAGTGACATGTGCCTGTCTGAACACCTAGGACTTGTCTCTCATTGTTCCTCATCCTTCCGCTTCATCCTCTGGACAAATTCCAAACTGTACGCAACAGGATGTTGACAGTGCTGACATCTCCAAGTGGGGAGACTGTTAGTAAAGACGCTGGAGGGGTGAACCCGAGCACCAGGAGATGAGGAGATGAGATGCCTTTTCCAAACTCTTCCCGATCAGACGGTATACCATCCTCTGGGTGTGACAGACATGTTTTAGCAGTAGGAAGAGTCCCATTCATGTAAGGAGAACACCAGGGCTTTTTCAAAATCAGTGTCTCCCCGAAACCCAAACTGGGGAAGTTTTTAAGTTACGGCTACACATATGTTCATTAAGGGCCATGGGAAGTAGGCAGAGTCCAAACTTTAGATGATTGAAGTCTTCAGGGTCAGAAGCACTCACCACCAGCTTCCCTTAGGTTACACTTTAACTGTCATTGATAGATGATGTCAATAAAAATATCTATTCTTTTTCAGATTATTTCCCCTTATAGGTTATTGCAAAATGTTGAGTGTAGTTCCCTGTGCTATACAGTAGTTCCTTGTTGATGATCTATTTTATACATAGCAGTGTGTATGTGTTAATCCCAAACTGTTAATTTATCCCTCCTCCCACCTTTCCCCTTTGGTAATAATAAATTATAAGATTTTATACTTCTCAGAAATGGGGGAGCTGAAAGAGAGGTATCATTTTCAATGGAAAAGCATTTAAAACAAGATTGAAGGTTTAACCAAGATTATTAGATGTACATCCTTGGAAAGAAATCACTTCATTTCTCTAATATTGACCTGACAAATAAGACAAACCTTTTCACTGAACTTGCTTATAATAAAGTGATGGAAATATCAAATGGAAGTGTTAGAAACATCTTATTTTACCCGAGCCTTATACACTGTTCTATGTTAACTACAGTTTGGCTCACACATCTGTTCATTGAGGTTACAATAGTCTCAATTTCTGTTACTGATCTTCCAGAGTGGACCCCAACAAGTGTCCCCCTGCCCAGTGTCATTGGGGCCAACAGATCGAGACTGAGTTTGGTTCACAAGCAAAGGAAACTTTATATTTTGATCAGAGAATGGAGAGGTGAGAGCATGCACTACCCCGTGGGCTGTGGGCTGGGCTGCTGTGTAGAGATCCTGTCAGAGTCAGTGGGAGGGAGGGGGCGGAGCTCTCGAGGGCCGGGTTGGCTGTAGCTCAGGCTCTATATCGTGGAGTCTGCACTGGGCCCCAGGAGCTGAGGTGTCGACCCAGCCATTCTGCACTAGGAAATCTGGTCTGAAGTGCCGGGTGTGGAACCTCTGCATGCGGGACCCTAGGAGCACGTGAAATTAGACAAAGCACAAAGGATAAAAAAGGTTAGACTTGACTTTATTGCCCAGATTCTATTTTTATCTCCCAGGGATTTTTAATGGGCTTTGCTGGGGACAAACCCCTCCTCTGCCTTTTGTCCTGTTCCTCATTCTTGGAGTGCTGAGGGTGCAGACCCTTCTTCTGTAACTGCTGAGTGCTGAGTTGGGAGCCCTCATACCCTGGGGCGAGGGTCAGAGCTTCTCCCCAGCAGCCTCCCGGTGACGTTGATTGTCCCCAGGACCCCTGCCTCCCTGCTCGTCCACCTGAGCACCAGCATTGGAAGTGTTATAGATTCTAATGACCTTTAAGGGTCCAGGAAAGAGATGTGCAGAGACGCTGTGGGGGCCGGTTTCACCCCGCCCCACATTTGTTCGGCCACCTTAGGCTGACCGTTTCTGCCAGCCTAGATGCTCTGACCAGTAGTCTGCGCTTTCTTCAATTAGGCCCCTGAATTAACGTACAAACAGCACCAGGTGTCAGAGCCCTGCCCGCTCAACTCCCAGACAGTCCAGGGTCAGTGGTGATCAAGGACCATGATGGCCACTGAGTCAACAACCTTTTGAAGTAAACAGGAGTCCAGCCGGTCTTATTGGCCACCATCATCACGGTGTCTGTAGGCTTTTCTATGGTGACAGTGTGATATACCGTTCCCCCGCCAAGATTATTAGCTCCCCTCTGGGTGCAGTAAGTCCTGCAAGCAGTAGTCTACTCTTTTGGGACACACTCTTGTTGTTTTATGAGAGAAACTCCAGGTCAAGTGATGTTCACACGAGTCGTCATGGTGCCCTGTTGCCCCCGGTTATCTCTCTGGATGTTGGAGTTGGAGGGCCTCCTCACTCAAGGTCGGTGTGCCCACGGAGCGAACCCTGCAACTTCAGGGCATGGTTGGTGGTTAGGATCACCACGTGGGGTCCTTTTCCCTTAGGAGGGAGGTGGCCTTTTGGGCTGCTGATTTCCAGGTTTTTAGATACCGCCATTATCTTGGCCAGATGTGGCAGTGGGCCAAGCCCCTTAGTGACCGTAGTTTATCCTACCTGGATGGCATTCTTGCATTGTTCCATTTCAAGTGGTCCCAGTTTTTGCACTAATTCTCCAATGGCGATTCACCTTTCACCGGGAATGTAAAGGTCAAAGGGTTTAGCTAAATTAGGGAGTTCCAGGGCAAGGGTCTGAATTGACTGCTCTTTCCATTCTTGAAAGGCCACTTCTGGATTCTATTCCAAAGGACCATCATCTTTTCCTTTCAGTGTTTCATATAGAGGCCCAGCTAGTAGACTGTAGTTAGGGATCCAGAAGCAGCAAACCCTGGCCTCCCCAGGAACCCCTAAGCTGTCTTCTAGTTTTAGAAGGGGGTAAGGCTGAAAATGGTTTCTTCCCTTTCCTGGGATGGGCTTCTCTGACCTTCTGTGAGAATGAAGCCCAGGCAGGTCACCGCAGTCTGTGATATTTGAGCTTTTTCTTGGACAACTTCTATCCTTTATTGGCTTGGTAGTTCAGAGGCCTCCTTAGTAGGGCTGGCGATCAGAATGTCGTCTGCATATTGAAGGAGGGTTTCCTTTTCCAGAGGTAGAACTTTTAGGTCTTTAGCTAAGCTTTCCCCAAAGATGGTGTGGGAATTTTTGCACCCTTGGGGCCGAACGGCCCGGAAGTATTGTTTTAGTTGTATGTTGAGTCCTGCCACTCACAAGCCAAAATTTCTTGTGACTCTGGGACTAATGGAATACAAAAGAAGGCATCATTGAAGACTAATACAGAATACCATGTCCTGGTGGTTGGTAGAATGACCAGCAGGGTGTAGGAATTAGGAGCAACTGGAGGTATATCCTCGGTGGCTTCACTGACTGTCCTGACATCCTTTACCAGGTCCCCAGCAGCCCATGGGGCTCTCGTGGTCAGACCAATCCCAGAATATGGAGCTCACCTGGGCAGGTACCCCACCCCCACCCCAGCCCACGGGGCTCTCGTGGTCAGGGCCCTCCCAGGATACAGAGCTACCCTTGCAGGTACCGTGGCAGGGCTGGGCACACAGGAACCGTGCACATAGCCCTCATTGCAGAGCACCCCCAGCTCACCTGTCGCTCAGAGCTGACACAGAGCACCTCAGAGCAGGACTTGAACTAACAAACAGCAGCTGCGACAGGTCTGTGACCCTGGGCATCACTCCATGAGGCCTCCCTCCACCTGGTCTTCCAGAGACTTCCACTGCACCCGGGGCACCAGGCCTCTGTCTCCAACCACCACCCACCCCTCCTCTCCCTGACTCCTGGGTTCCTCTCATTAGGAGAGGGTTTTCTTGAAGTTGTCTCCCACTCATGGGCCAGATAAAATGATTAGAAAACAAGCCAAAGCTGCAGCCCCTTGTCTATCCTGACTCTCAGGAGCCCACACCTGTTCCTTGGACCTGGCCGGTTCAGCAAGTTCCATTTTCTGCAACTGTGAGCCCCTGAGGGGTGATGATTGGCTGACCTGGGCAGCCTTACCGTGCCGGCCAGCCCTCCCCAGGTGTGCCTGGGTTGAGATCAATATAAATACCACTCCAGGCAGCAAGAGCCCCTGCAGCCGTGCCTGACGCCATTTTCTCTGCCCTGTCAGCAGTCTCGGGGCTGGGCTGGTGGGAGGGAGTGAGAGGCCACGGCTTTGTGGGTGGCCCAGTGTGAGTGGGGCTCTGCTGGACTTTCTGCAGCAGTTGCCAGGCTGCCACCTGCTAAAGAAGAGGATGTGTCACCCATACCTGCTGCTGGAATTTCTCCCTGGGCAGAGGTGAGGAAGGAAAAAAGCCGTGGGGGCAGGGACAGGACGGGTATCTCAGGCAGGGAAATGGAAATCTTCCAGAAGAGCACCCAGGGCCAGGACCATCCTGGCTGGCCTGCAGGCACCAAGTCGGCCGGCATGCTGTCACTCGTGTGGCTCTATGGCCCTTCCTCTAGGCTTTCAAGTCCTTGTATATATTCAGGTGTTTTACCTGGGACGGGTGGGAATAGTTCAGCAGCAACTGGCCTGGGGCTCAGCTCACGTTTACTCACAGATGCCTCGGCACGGTGCCCCAGCTTTGCAATGAGGACGCTTGTTGCGTGGAGGCTGCTGGCTGAATGGGAGACGATTCCCCACCACTGACCAACTTCAGAATTGTTTACAACTGGAGCAAGTGCCCTGATACGGTTTTCCTCTGTGTAACTGGTGGGTTCTGTGTTTTTTTTCTCTTTTTCGTTTTTGGTTCAAGGTAGATTTTATTCCTCTTTTTTGTATTTACAGATATAAGCATGGAAATAATTTATTCATATAAATACATGTATGTGCAGGGAATAATTGTTTTTTGTTTTATTTTTTAAATTTTATTTCTTTTTAATTTTGAATTTTATTTTATATTTTTATACAGCAGGTTCTTATTGGTTATCTATTTTATACATATAAATGTATACATGCCAATCCCAGTCTCTCAACTCCTCCCACCACCACCCCCCCAACAGCTTTCCCCCCTTGTTGTCCATACGTTTGTTGTCTACATCTGTTGCTCTATTTATGCCTTGCAAAATGGTTAATCTGTACAGTTTTTCTAGGTTCCACATATATGCATGAATATACAAGATTTGTTTTTCTCTTTCAGACTTACTTCACTCTGTATGACAGTCTCTAGATCCATCGACGTCTCTACAAATGACCCAATTTCATTCCTTTTCATGGCTTAGTAATATTCCATTTCATATATGTACCACAGCTTTATGCATTCGTCTGTCTGTGGGCATTTAAGTTGCTTCCATTACCTCGATATTGTAAATAGTGATGCAATGAACATTGCGGTGAATGACTCTTTTTGATTTATGGTTTTGTCTGGGTATATGTCCAGTACTGGGATTGCTGTATCATATGGTAATTCTATTGTTAGTTTCATAAGAAATTCCATATTGTTCTCCATAATGACTGTATCAATTTATATTCCCAACAGTAGTGGAAGAGGGTTCCTTTTCTCCACACCCTTTCCAGCATTTTTTGTTTGTAGATTTTCTATGATGCCTATTCTACCAGGTGTGAGGTGATACCTCATTGTTGAATCCATTTCGTTGAGCAAGGGGTAGGTCTAGTCTATTACATATTTGGCTTATGGAACGGTATCTGTGCTAATTTAAAACTCTGCTTTTATGCAGCACCCCAACTCACCTTCCCCCTTAAGCAGGCATAAGTTGGTTTTCTAAACTTGAGACCCTGTTCTGTTTTGTAATTCAGTTCATGTGTAGCCAAGTTCACATTCCGTGTATTAGTGATACCTTATGATGTTTCATTTTCTGTGTGACTTATTTCAGTTAGAATCATCGTACCTGAATCCACTCATTATGCTGCTACGGGCCTGATGACATAGATTTCATTGCTGAGTGATACTGCATTGTACGTAAGTACCACAAGTTCTTTATCCATTTTTCACTTTCTGTGATATTGAACTTGAACGGTAAATGAGGTTCTTGTAAACAGAGGCGTCCCAAACTTTGGGGTGGCTGTGTCTTTTTGATTTTAATTTCCCTAAGCTATAGGACCATAAGTGGAAGTGCCCTAGGCTCTGTTGCTTTGTTTTTTAGATGTTTCCGGAAACACCATACACTTCTCCCGAGTGTATGTTGGCAATTTACATCCCGCCCATCAGCATAACAAGGCTCCCAGTTCTCCATGGCCTGTCCTGCCTTTCTGGATTTTACACTTTTTTCAGATGGCCCTTTTGACCGGGGGGAAGTGAGACTTCATTGTAGTGCAGATTTCCATTGCAAGCTTGCTTCGTTGGCCAAAAAGGGCGTATGCGTTTTTTCCTGAATATATTCAGGAAAAAACGCATACGCCCTTTTTGGCCAAGTGCATCATTGTGGACGTTCTGCCTCTTTTCCTATGCTTTCAATGCAATTCCAGTCTACCTCCTGAAATCGGTTTCCTGCAATTCTGCCCCGCTTTCAAGTCCTCTTGGCAGCCTTACTTCAGTATATTTTTGGACGATAGCTGTCATTTATAACTCTGCAGGTTTGTGAATTACAGTGCCCCTGAGCTCCTTTCTTCAACTCGCTTTCTTTTGAGCTGGCCGCAACACCGCAGGATGGCTTCAGGCCCTAATCTGGTTCCGGCACGGCACGCTGAGCCTTTGGTTAATTCCTCTTCCTGGTGGGAAATGAGAGTTAAATTTGCCTGTCCAGACACCTCCAGCTAGTCTCTCATTGGTTCTCGCTATTCCTGTTCATCTTCCGCAGAAATTGAAAACTGGGCCAAACAGGAGGTTAAAGGCGCTGACTCTCCAAGTCGGGAGAGTGTTAGTAAAGCATCTGGAATGTTGCACCCGAGTACCAGGGTACGAAAACTGAGACATATTTGAACACGTCTCCCGATCACACGGTTGATCATACTCTAGGTTCCACATGCATGTTTTAGCTGAAGGAAGAATACCTTAAACCTGGGTAGTTGAAACCCTTGGAATGGGTACCATGCAATATGACTTCAAAGGGTCTTCATTTGCTCACCGAACCTCTCCAATCTTATCACTGCTGCGTTTATGCCCCTGTACACATGCTTGATTCTCTTTCGGAGACATAGCAATCCATAGGTTTTAAGATACTTACTAGTCAGGTACATTCTTAGGCGTTTAATATGGGGTGTTGAGTCCATTTCGTTGAGCAAGGAGTAGCTCTTGTCTAGTCCATATTTGGCTTAAGGAACTTTATCTGTGCTCATTTCAATCTCTGGTTTTATGCAGCACCCCAACTCACCTTTCCCCTTAAGCAAGCATAAGTTGGTTTTCTAAATTTGAGACCCTGTTCTGTTTTTGAATTCAGTTCCTGTGTAGCCAAGTTTTCATTCCGTGTATTACTGATATCTTATGATGTTTCTTTTTCTGTGTGACTTATTTCAGTTAGAATCATCGTACCTGAATCCACTCATTATGCTGCTAAGGGCCTGATGACATAGATTTCATTGCTGAGTGATACTGCATTGTACGTAAGTACCACAACTTCTTTATCCATTTTTCACTTTCTGTGATATTGAACTTGTACGATAAACGAGGTTCTTGTAAACAGAGGCGTCCCAAACTTTGGGGTGGCTGTGTCTTTTTGATTTTAATTTCCCTAAGCTATAGGACCATAAGTGGAAGTGCCCTAGGCTCTGTTGCTTTGTTTTTTAGATGTTTCAGGAAACACCATACACTTCTCCCGAGTGTCTGTTGGCAATTTACATCCCGCCCATCAGCATAACAAGGCTCCCAGTTCTCCATGGCCTGTCCTGCCTTTCTGGATTTTACACTTTTTTCAGATGGCCCTTTTGACCGGGGGGAAGTGAGACTTCATTGTAGTGCAGATTTCCTTTGCAAGCTTGCTTGGTTGGCCAAAAAGGGCGTATGCGTTTTTTCCTGAATATATTCAGGAAAAAACGCATACGCCCTTTTTGGCCAAGTGCATCATTGTGGACGTTCTGCCTCTTTTCCTATGCTTTCAATGCAATTCCAGTCTACCTCCTGAAATCGGTTTCCTGCAATTCTGCCCCGCTTTCAAGTCCTCTTGGCAGCCTTACTTCAGTATATTTTTGGACGATAGCTGTCATTTATAACTCTGCAGGTTTGTGAATTACAGTGCCCCTGAGCTCCTTTCTTCAACTCGCTTTCTTTTGAGCTGGCCGCAACACCGCAGGATGGCTTCAGGCCCTAATCTGGTTCCGGCACGGCACGCTGAGCCTTTGGTTAATTCCTCTTTCTGGTGGGAAATGAGAGTTAAATTTGCCCGTCCAGACACCTCCAGCTAGTCTCTCATTGGTTCTCGCTATTCCTGTTCATCTTCCGCAGAAATTGCAAACTGGGCCAAACAGGAGATTAAAGGGACGGACTCTCCAAGTCGGGAGAGTGTTAGTAAAGTGTCTGGAATGTTGCACCCGAGTACCAGGAGAGGAAAACTGAGACATATTTGAACACGTCTCCCGTTCACATGGTTGATCATACTCTGGGTTCCACATGCATGTTTTAGCTGAAGGAAGAATACCTTAAACCTGGAGAGTTGAGACCCGTGGAATGGGTACCATGCAATATGACTTCAAAGGGTCTTCATTTGCTCACCGAACCTCTCCAATCCTATCACTGCTGCGTTTATGCCCCTGTACACATGCTTGATTCTCTTTCGGAGACATAGCAATCCATAGGTTTTAAGATACTTACTAGTCAGGTACATTCTTAGGCGTTTAATATGGGGTGTTGAGTCCATTTCGTTGAGCAAGGAGTAGCTCTTGTCTAGTCCATATTTGGCTTAAGGAACTTTATCTGTGCTCATTTCAATCTCTGGTTTAATGCAGCACCCCAACTCACCTTTCCCCTTAAGCAAGCATAAGTTGGTTTTCTAAATTTGAGACCCTGTTCTGTTTTGGAATTCAGTTCCTGTGTAGCCAAGTTTACATTCCGTGTATTAGTGATATCTTATGATGTTTCTTTTTCTGTGTGACTTATTTCAGTGAGAATCATCGTACCTGAATCCACTCATTATGCTGCTACGGGCCTGATGACATAGATTTCATTGCTGAGTGATACTGCATTGTACGTAAGTACCACAAGTTCTTTATCCATTTTTCACTTTCTGTGATATTGAACTTGTACGGTAAACGAGGTTCTTGTAAACAGAGGCGTCCCAAACTTTGGGGTGGCTGTGTCTTTTTGATTTTAATTTCCCTAAGCTATAGGACCATAAGTGGAAGTGCCCTAGGCTCTGTTGCTTTGTTTTTTAGATGTTTCCGGAAACACCATACACTTCTCCCGAGTGTCTGTTGGCAATTTACATCCCGCCCATCAGCATAACAAGGCTCCCAGTTCTCCATGGCCTGTCCTGCCTTTCTGGATTTTACACTTTTTTCAGATGGCCCTTTTGACCGGGGGGAAGTGAGACTTCATTGTAGTGCAGATTTCCTTTGCAAGCTTGCTTGGTTGGCCAAAAAGGGCGTATGCGTTTTTTCCTGAATATATTCAGGAAAAAACGCATACGCCCTTTTTGGCCAAGTGCATCATTGTGGACGTTCTGCCTCTTTTCCTATGCTTTCAATGCAATTCCAGTCTACCTCCTGAAATCGGTTTCCTGCAATTCTGCCCCACTTTCAAGTCCTCTTGGCAGCCTTACTTCAGTATATTTTTGGACGATAGCTGTCATTTATAACTCTGCAGGTTTGTGAATTACAGTGCCCCTGAGCTCCTTTCTTCAACTCGCTTTCTTGTGACCTGGCCGCAACACCGCAGGATGGCTTCAGGCCCTAATCTGGTTCCGGCACGGCACGCTGAGCCTTTGGTTAATTCCTCTTCCTGGTGGGAAATGAGAGTTAAATTTGCCCGTCCAGACACCTCCAGCTAGTCTCTCATTGGTTCTCGCTATTCCTGTTCATCTTCCACAGAAATTGCAAACTGGGCCAAACAGGAGGTTAAAGGCGCTGACTCTCCAAGTGCGGAGAGTGTTAGTAAAGCGTCTGGAATGTTGCACCCAAGTACCAGGGGAGGAAAACTGAGACATATTTGAACACGTCTCCTGATCACATGGTTGATCATACTCTAGGTTCCACATGCATGTTTTAGCTGAAGGAAGAATACCTTAAACCTGGGTAGTTGAAACCCGTGGAATGGGTACCATGCAATATGACTTCAAAGGGTCTTCATTTGCTCACCGAACCTCTCCAATCCTATCACTGCTGCGTTTATGCCCCTGTACACATGCTTGATTCTCTTTCGGAGACATAGCAATCCATAGGTTTTAAGATACTTACTAGTCAGGTACATTCTTAGGCGTTTAATATGCGGTGTTGAGTCCATTTCGTTGAGCAAGGAGTAGCTCTTGTCTATTCCATATTTGGCTTAAGGAACTTTATCTGTGCTCATTTCAATCTCTGGTTTTATGCAGCACCCCAACTCACCTTTCCCCTTAAGCAAGCATAAGTTGGTTTTCTAAATTTGAGACCCTGTTCTGTTTTGGAATTCAGTTCCTGTGTAGCCAAGTTTACATTCCGTGTATTAGTGATATCTTATGATGTTTCTTTTTCTGTGTGACTTATTTCAGTGAGAATCATCGTACCTGAATCCACTCATTATGCTGCTACGGGCCTGATGACATAGATTTCATTGCTGAGTGATACTGCATTGTACGTAAGTACCACAAGTTCTTTATCCATTTTTCACTTTCTGTGATATTGAACTTGTACGGTAAACGAGGTTCTTGTAAACAGAGGCGTCCCAAACTTTGGGGTGGCTGTGTCTTTTTGATTTTAATTTCCCTAAGCTATAGGACCATAAGTGGAAGTGCCCTAGGCTCTGTTGCTTTGTTGTATAGATGTTTCAGGAAACACCATACACTTCTCCCGAGTGGCTGTTGGCAATTTACATCCCGCCCATCAGCATAACAAGGCTCCCAGTTCTCCATGGCCTATCCTGCCTTTCTGGATTTTACACTTTTTTCAGATGGCCCTTTTGACCGGGGGGAAGTGAGACTTCATTGTAGTGCAGATTTCCTTTGCAAGCTTGCTTGGTTGGCCAAAAAGGGCGTATGCGTTTTTTCCTGAATATATTCAGGAAAAAACGCATACGCCCTTTTTGGCCAAGTGCATCATTGTGGACGTTCTGCCTCTTTTCCTATGCTTTCAATGCAATTCCAGTCTACCTCCTGAAATCGGTTTCCTGCAATTCTGCCCCGCTTTCAAGTCCTCTTGGCAGCCTTACTTCAGTATATTTTTGGACGATAGCTGTCATTTATAACTCTGCAGGTTTGTGAATTACAGTGCCCCTGAGCTCCTTTCTTCAACTCGCTTTCTTTTGAGCTGGCCGCAACACCACAGAATGGCTTCAGGCCCTAATCTGGTTCCGGCACGGCACGCTGAGCCTTTGGTTATTTCCTCTTCCTGGTGGGAAATGAGAGTTAAATTTGCCCGTCCAGACACCTCCTGCTAGTCTCTCATTGGTTCTCACTATTCCTGTTCATCTTCCTCAGAAATTGCAAACTGGGCCAAACAGGAGGTTAAAGGCGCTGACTCTCCAAGTGGGGAGAGTGTTAGTAAAGCGTCTGGAATGTTGCACCCGAGTACCAGGAGAGGAAAACTGAGACATATTTGAACACGTCTCCCGTTCACATGGTTGATCATACTCTGGGTTCCACATGCATGTTTTAGCTGAAGGAAGAATACCTTAAACCTGGAGAGTTGAGACCCGTGGAATGGGTACCATGCAATATGACTTCAAAGGGTCTTCATTTGCTCACCGAACCTCTCCAATCCTATCACTGCTGTGTTTATGCCCCTGTACACATGCTTGATTCTCTTTTGGAGACATAGCAATCCATAGGTTTTAAGATACTTACTAGTCAGGTACATTCTTAGGCGTTTAATATGGGGTGTTGAGTCCATTTCGTTGAGCAAGGAGTAGCTCTTGTCTAGTCCATATTTGGCTTAAGGAACTTTATCTGTGCTCATTTCAATCTCTGGTTTAATGCAGCACCCCAACTCACCTTTCCCCTTAAGCAAGCATAAGTTGGTTTTCTAAATTTGAGACCCTGTTCTGTTTTGGAATTCAGTTCCTGTGTAGCCAAGTTTACATTCCGTGTATTAGTGATATCTTATGATGTTTCTTTTTCTGTGTGACTTATTTCAGTGAGAATCATCGTACCTGAATCCACTCATTATGCTGCTACGGGCCTGATGACATAGATTTCATTGCTGAGTGATACTGCATTGTACGTAAGTACCACAAGTTCTTTATCCATTTTTCACTTTCTGTGATATTGAACTTGTACGGTAAACGAGGTTCTTGTAAACAGAGGCGTCCCAAACTTTGGGGTGGCTGTGTCTTTTTGATTTTAATTTCCCTAAGCTATAGGACCATAAGTGGAAGTGCCCTAGGCTCTGTTGCTTTGTTTTTTAGATGTTTCCGGAAACACCATACACTTCTCCCGAGTGTCTGTTGGCAATTTACATCCCGCCCATCAGCATAACAAGGCTCCCAGTTCTCCATGGCCTGTCCTGCCTTTCTGGATTTTACACTTTTTTCAGATGGCCCTTTTGACCGGGGGGAAGTGAGACTTCATTGTAGTGCAGATTTCCTTTGCAAGCTTGCTTGGTTGGCCAAAAAGGGCGTATGCGTTTTTTCCTGAATATATTCAGGAAAAAACGCATACGCCCTTTTTGGCCAAGTGCATCATTGTGGACGTTCTGCCTCTTTTCCTATGCTTTCAATGCAATTCCAGTCTACCTCCTGAAATCGGTTTCCTGCAATTCTGCCCCGCTTTCGAGTCCTCTTGGCAGCCTTACTTCAGTATATTTTTGGACGATAGCTGTCATTTATAACTCTGCAGGTTTGTGAATTACAGTGCCCCTGAGCTCCTTTCTTCAACTCGCTTTCTTGTGACCTGGCCGCAACACCGCAGGATGGCTTCAGGCCCTAATCTGGTTCCGGCACGGCACGCTGAGCCTTTGGTTAATTCCTCTTCCTGGTGGGAAATGAGAGTTAAATTTGCCCGTCCAGACACCTCCAGCTAGTCTCTCATTGGTTCTCGCTATTCCTGTTCATCTTCTGCAGAAACTGCAAACTGGGCCAAACAGGAGATTAAAGGGACGGACTCTCCAAGTCGGGAGAGTGTTAGTAAAGCGTCTGGAATGTTGCACCCGAGTACCAGGGTACGAAAACTGAGACATATTTGAACACGTCTCCCGATCACATGGTTGATCATACTCTAGGTTCCACATGCATGTTTTAGCTGAAGGAAGAATACCTTAAACCTGGGTAGTTGAAACCCGTGGAATGGGTACCATGCAATATGACTTCAAAGGGTCTTCATTTGCTCACCGAACCTCTCCAATCCTATCACTGCTGCGTTTATGCCCCTGTACACATGCTTGATTCTCTTTCGGAGACATAGCAATCCATAGGTTTTAAGATACTTACTAGTCAGGTACATTCTTAGGCGTTTAATATGCGGTGTTGAGTCCATTTCATTGAGCAAGGAATAGCTCTTGTCTAGTCCATATTTGGCTTAAGGAACTTTATCTGTGCTCGTTTCAATCTCTGGTTTTATGCAGCACCCCAACTCACTTTTACCCTTAAGCAAGCATAAGTTGGTTTTCTAAATTTGAGACCCTGTTCTGTTCTGTAATTCAGTTCCTGTGTAGCCAAGTTTACATTCCGTGTATTACTGATATCTTATGATGTTTCTTTTTCTGTGTGACTTATTTCAGTTAGAATCATCATACCTGAATCCACTCATTGTGCTGCTAAGGGCCTGATGACATAGATTTCATTGCTGAGTGATATTGCTTTGTAAGTAAATACCACACCTTCTTTATCCATTTTTCACTTTCTGCGATGTTGAACTTGTACTGTAAACGAGGTTCTTGTAAACAGAGGCGTCCCAAACTTTGGGGTGGCTGTGTCTTTTTGATTTTAATTTCCCTAAGCTATAGGACCATAATTGGAACTGCCCTAGGCTCTGTTGCTTTGTTTTTTAGATGTTTCAGGAAACACCATACACTTCTCCCGAGTGTCTGTTGGCAATTTACATCCCGCCCATCAGCATAACAAGGCTCCCAGTTCTCCATGGCCTGTCCTGCCTTTCTGGATTTTACACTTTTTTCAGATGGCCCTTTTGACCGGGGGGAAGTGAGACTTCATTGTAGTGCAGATTTCCTTTGCAAGCTTGCTTGGTTGGCCAAAAAGGGCGTATGCGTTTTTTCCTGAATATATTCAGGAAAAAACGCATACGCCCTTTTTGGCCAAGTGCATCATTGTGGACGTTCTGCCTCTTTTCCTATGCTTTCAATGCAATTCCAGTCTACCTCCTGAAATCGGTTTCCTGCAATTCTGCCCCGCTTTCGAGTCCTCTTGGCAGCCTTACTTCAGTATATTTTTGGACGATAGCTGTCATTTATAACTCTGCAGGTTTGTGAATTACAGTGCCCCTGAGCTCCTTTCTTCAACTCGCTTTCTTTTGAGCTGGCCGCAACACCGCAGGATGGCTTCAGGCCCTAATCTGGTTCCGGCCCGGCACGCTGAGCCTTTGGTTATTTCCTCTTCCTGGTGGGAAATGAGAGTTAAATTTGCCCGTCCAGACACCTCCAGCTAGTCTCTCATTGGTGTTCCCTATTCCTGTTCATCTTCCGCAGAAATTGCAAACTGGGCCAAACAGGAGGTTAAAGGCGCTGACTCTCCAAGTGGGGAGAGTGTTAGTAAAGCGTCTGGAATGTTGCACCCGAGTACCAGGGGAGGAAAACTGAGACATATTTCAACACGTCTCCCGTTCACATGGTTGATCATACTCTGGGTTCCACATGCATGTTTGAGCTGAAGGAAGAATACCTTAAACCTGGAGAGTTGAGACCCGTGGAATGGGTACCATGAAATATGACTTCAAAGGGTCTTCATTTGCTCACCAAACCTCTCCAATCCTATCACTGCTGCGTTTATGCCCCTGTACACACGCTTGATTCTCTTTTGGAGACATAGCAATCCATAGGTTTTAAGATACTTACTAGTGAGGTACATTCTTAGGCGTTTAATATGGGGTGTTGTGTCCATTTCGTTGAGCAAGGAGTAGCTCTTGTCTAGTCCATATTTGGCTTAAGGAAGTTTATCTGTGCTCATTTAAATCTCTGGTTTTATGCAGCACCCCAACTCACCTTTCCCCTTAAGCAAGCATAAGTTGGTTTTCTAAATTTGAGACCCTGTTCTGTTTTGGAATTCAGTTCCTGTGTAGCCAAGTTTACATTCCGTGTATTAGTGATATCTTATGATGTTTCTTTTTCTGTGTGACTTATTTCAGTGAGAATCATCGTACCTGAATCCACTCATTATGCTGCTACGGGCCTGATGACATAGATTTCATTGCTGAGTGATACTGCATTGTACGTAAGTACCACAAGTTCTTTATCCATTTTTCACTTTCTGTGATATTGAACTTGTACGGTAAACGAGGTTCTTGTAAACAGAGGCGTCCCAAACTTTGGGGTGGCTGTGTCTTTTTGATTTTAATTTCCCTAAGCTATAGGACCATAAGTGGGAGTGCCCTAGGCTCTGTTGCTTTGTTTTTTAGATGTTTCAGGAAACACCATACACTTCTCCCGAGTGTCTGTTGGCAATTTACATCCCGCCCATCAGCATAACAAGGCTCCCAGTTCTCCATGGCCTGTCCTGCCTTTCTGGATTTTACAGTTTTTTCAGATGGCCCTTTTGACCGGGGGAAAGTGAGACTTCATTGTAGTGCAGATTTCCTTTGCAAGCTTGCTTGGTTGGCCAAAAAGGGCGTATGCGTTTTTTCCTGAATATATTCAGGAAAAAACGCATACGCCCTTTTTGGCCAAGTGCATCATTGTGGACGTTCTGCCTCTTTTCCTATGCTTTCAATGCAATTCCAGTCTACCTCCTGAAATCAGTTTCCTGCAATTCTGCCCCGCTTTCAAGTCCTCTTGGCAGCCTTACTTCAGTATATTTTTGGACGATAGCTGTCATTTATAACTCTGCAGGTTTGTGAATTACAGTGCCCCTGAGCTCCTTTCTTCAACTCGCTTTCTTGTGACCTGGCCGCAACACCGCAGGATGGCTTCAGGCCCTAATCTGGTTCCGGCACGGCACGCTGAGCCTTTGGTTAATTCCTCTTCCTGGTGGGAAATGAGAGTTAAATTTGCCCGTCCAGACACCTCCTGCTAGTCTCTCATTGGTTCTCACTATTCCTGTTCATCTTCCTCAGAAATTGCAAACTGGGCCAAACTGGAGGTTAAAGGCGCTGACTCTCCAAGTGGGGAGAGTGTTAGTAAAGCGTCTGGAATGTTGCACCCGAGTACCAGGAGAGGAAAACTGAGACATATTTGAACACGTCTCCCGTTCACATGGTTGATCATACTCTGGGTTCCACATGCATGTTTTAGCTGAAGGAAGAATACCTTAAACCTGGAGAGTTGAGACCCGTGGAATGGGTACCATGCAATATGACTTCAAAGGGTCTTCATTTGCTCACCGAACCTCTCCAATCCTATCACTGCTGTGTTTATGCCCCTGTACACATGCTTGATTCTCTTTTGGAGACATAGCAATCCATAGGTTTTAAGATACTTACTAGTCAGGTACATTCTTAGGCGTTTAATATGGGGTGTTGAGTCCATTTCGTTGAGCAAGGAGTAGCTCTTGTCTAGTCCATATTTGGCTTAAGGAACTTTATCTGTGCTCATTTCAATCTCTGGTTTAATGCAGCACCCCAACTCACCTTTCCCCTTAAGCAAGCATAAGTTGGTTTTCTAAATTTGAGACCCTGTTCTGTTTTGGAATTCAGTTCCTGTGTAGCCAAGTTTACATTCCGTGTATTAGTGATATCTTATGATGTTTCTTTTTCTGTGTGACTTATTTCAGTGAGAATCATCGTACCTGAATCCACTCATTATGCTGCTACGGGCCTGATGACATAGATTTCATTGCTGAGTGATACTGCATTGTACGTAAGTACCACAAGTTCTTTATCCATTTTTCACTTTCTGTGATATTGAACTTGTACGGTAAACGAGGTTCTTGTAAACAGAGGCGTCCCAAACTTTGGGGTGGCTGTGTCTTTTTGATTTTAATTTCCCTAAGCTATAGGACCATAAGTGGAAGTGCCCTAGGCTCTGTTGCTTTGTTTTTTAGATGTTTCAGGAAACACCATACACTTCTCCCGAGTGTCTGTTGGCAATTTACATCCCGCCCATCAGCATAACTAGGCTCCCAGTTCTCCATGGCCTGTCCTGCCTTTCTGGATTTTACACTTTTTTCAGATGGCCCTTTTGACCGGGGGGAAGTGAGACTTCATTGTAGTGCAGATTTCCTTTGCAAGCTTGCTTGGTTGGCCAAAAAGGGCGTATGCGTTTTTTCCTGAATATATTCAGGAAAAAACGCATACGCCCTTTTTGGCCAAGTGCATCATTGTGGACGTTCTGCCTCTTTTCCTATGCTTTCAATGCAATTCCAGTCTACCTCCTGAAATCGGTTTCCTGCAATTCTGCCCCGCTTTCGAGTCCTCTTGGCAGCCTTACTTCAGTATATTTTTGGACGATAGCTGTCATTTATAACTCTGCAGGTTTGTGAATTACAGTGCCCCTGAGCTCCTTTCTTCAACTCGCTTTCTTGTGACCTGGCCGCAACACCGCAGGATGGCTTCAGGCCCTAATCTGGTTCCGGCACGGCACGCTGAGCCTTTGGTTAATTCCTCTTCCTGGTGGGAAATGAGAGTTAAATTTGCCCGTCCAGACACCTCCAGCTAGTCTCTCATTGGTTCTCGCTATTCCTGTTCATCTTCTGCAGAAACTGCAAACTGGGCCAAACAGGAGATTAAAGGGACGGACTCTCCAAGTCGGGAGAGTGTTAGTAAAGCGTCTGGAATGTTGCACCCGAGTACCAGGGTACGAAAACTGAGACATATTTGAACACGTCTCCCGATCACATGGTTGATCATACTCTAGGTTCCACATGCATGTTTTAGCTGAAGGAAGAATACCTTAAACCTGGGTAGTTGAAACCCGTGGAATGGGTACCATGCAATATGACTTCAAAGGGTCTTCATTTGCTCACCGAACCTCTCCAATCCTATCACTGCTGCGTTTATGCCCCTGTACACATGCTTGATTCTCTTTCGGAGACATAGCAATCCATAGGTTTTAAGATACTTACTAGTCAGGTACATTCTTAGGCGTTTAATATGCGGTGTTGAGTCCATTTCATTGAGCAAGGAGTAGCTCTTGTCTAGTCCATATTTGGCTTAAGGAACTTTATCTGTGCTCGTTTCAATCTCTGGTTTTATGCAGCACCCCAACTCACTTTTACCCTTAAGCAAGCATAAGTTGGTTTTCTAAATTTGAGACCCTGTTCTGTTCTGTAATTCAGTTCCTGTGTAGCCAAGTTTACATTCCGTGTATAACTGATATCTTATGATGTTTCTTTTTCTGTGTGACTTATTTCAGTTAGAATCATCATACCTGAATCCACTCATTGTGCTGCTAAGGGCCTGATGACATAGATTTCATTGCTGAGTGATATTGCTTTGTAAGTAAATACCACACCTTCTTTATCCATTTTTCACTTTCTGCGATGTTGAACTTGTACTGTAAAC
This sequence comes from Globicephala melas, assembly GCF_963455315.2. Taxonomy (NCBI): domain Eukaryota; kingdom Metazoa; phylum Chordata; class Mammalia; order Artiodactyla; family Delphinidae; genus Globicephala; species Globicephala melas. The sequence goes on from NW_027207211.1 coordinate 1,981,187, forward strand.
GAGGTTCTTGTAAACAGAGGCGTCCCAAACTTTGGGGTGGCTGTGTCTTTTTGATTTTAATTTCCCTAAGCTATAGGACCATAATTGGAACTGCCCTAGGCTCTGTTGCTTTGTTTTTTAGATGTTTCAGGAAACACCATACACTTCTCCCGAGTGTCTGTTGGCAATTTACATCCCGCCCATCAGCATAACAAGGCTCCCAGTTCTCCATGGCCTGTCCTGCCTTTCTGGATTTTACACTTTTTTCAGATGGCCCTTTTGACCGGGGGGAAGTGAGACTTCATTGTAGTGCAGATTTCCTTTGCAAGCTTGCTTGGTTGGCCAAAAAGGGCGTATGCGTTTTTTCCTGAATATATTCAGGAAAAAACGCATACGCCCTTTTTGGCCAAGTGCATCATTGTGGACGTTCTGCCTCTTTTCCTATGCTTTCAATGCAATTCCAGTCTACCTCCTGAAATCGGTTTCCTGCAATTCTGCCCCGCTTTCGAGTCCTCTTGGCAGCCTTACTTCAGTATATTTTTGGACGATAGCTGTCATTTATAACTCTGCAGGTTTGTGAATTACAGTGCCCCTGAGCTCCTTTCTTCAACTCGCTTTCTTTTGAGCTGGCCGCAACACCGCAGGATGGCTTCAGGCCCTATTCTGGTTCCGGCACGGCACGCTGAGCCTTTGGTTATTTCCTCTTCCTGGTGGGAAATGAGAGTTAAATTTGCCCGTCCAGACACCTCCAGCTAGTCTCTCATTGGTGTTCCCTATTCCTGTTCATCTTCCGCAGAAATTGCAAACTGGGCCAAACAGGAGGTTAAAGGCGCTGACTCTCCAAGTGGGGAGAGTGTTAGTAAAGCGTCTGGAATGTTGCACCCGAGTACCAGGGGAGGAAAACTGAGACATATTTGAACACGTCTCCCGTTCACATGGTTGATCATACTCTGGGTTCCACATGCATGTTTGAGCTGAAGGAAGAATACCTTAAACCTGGAGAGTTGAGACCCGTGGAATGGGTACCATGAAATATGACTTCAAAGGGTCTTCATTTGCTCACCAAACCTCTCCAATCCTATCACTGCTGCGTTTATGCCCCTGTACACACGCTTGATTCTCTTTTGGAGACATAGCAATCCATAGGTTTTAAGATACTTACTAGTGAGGTACATTCTTAGGCGTTTAATATGGGGTGTTGTGTCCATTTCGTTGAGCAAGGAGTAGCTCTTGTCTAGTCCATATTTGGCTTAAGGAACTTTATCTGTGCTCATTTAAATCTCTGGTTTTATGCAGCACCCCAACTCACCTTTCCCCTTAAGCAAGCATAAGTTGGTTTTCTAAATTTGAGACCCTGTTCTGTTTTGGAATTCAGTTCCTGTGTAGCCAAGTTTACATTCCGTGTATTAGTGATATCTTATGATGTTTCTTTTTCTGTGTGACTTATTTCAGTGAGAATCATCGTACCTGAATCCACTCATTATGCTGCTACGGGCCTGATGACATAGATTTCATTGCTGAGTGATACTGCATTGTACGTAAGTACCACAAGTTCTTTATCCATTTTTCACTTTCTGTGATATTGAACTTGTACGGTAAACGAGGTTCTTGTAAACAGAGGCGTCCCAAACTTTGGGGTGGCTGTGTCTTTTTGATTTTAATTTCCCTAAGCTATAGGACCATAAGTGGGAGTGCCCTAGGCTCTGTTGCTTTGTTTTTTAGATGTTTCAGGAAACACCATACACTTCTCCCGAGTGTCTGTTGGCAATTTACATCCCGCCCATCAGCATAACAAGGCTCCCAGTTCTCCATGGCCTGTCCTGCCTTTCTGGATTTTACAGTTTTTTCAGATGGCCCTTTTGACCGGGGGAAAGTGAGACTTCATTGTAGTGCAGATTTCCTTTGCAAGCTTGCTTGGTTGGCCAAAAAGGGCGTATGCGTTTTTTCCTGAATATATTCAGGAAAAAACGCATACGCCCTTTTTGGCCAAGTGCATCATTGTGGACGTTCTGCCTCTTTTCCTATGCTTTCAATGCAATTCCAGTCTACCTCCTGAAATCGGTTTCCTGCAATTCTGCCCCGCTTTCAAGTCCTCTTGGCAGCCTTACTTCAGTATATTTTTGGACGATAGCTGTCATTTATAACTCTGCAGGTTTGTGAATTACAGTGCCCCTGAGCTCCTTTCTTCAACTCGCTTTCTTGTGACCTGGCCGCAACACCGCAGGATGGCTTCAGGCCCTAATCTGGTTCCGGCATGGCATGCTGAGCCTTTGGTTAATTCCTCTTCCTGGTGGGAAATGAGAGTTAAATTTGCCCGTCCAGACACCTCCAGCTAGTCTCTCATTGGTTCTCGCTATTCCTGTTCATCTTCCGCAGAAATTGTAAACTGGGCCAAACAGGAGATTAAAGGGACGGACTCTCCAAGTCAGGAGAGTGTTAGTAAAGCGTCTGGAATGTTGCACCCTAGTACCAGGGTACGAAAACTGAGACATATTTGAACACGTCTCCCGATCACATGGTTGATCATACTCTAGGTTCCACATGCATGTTTTAGCTGAAGGAAGAATACCTTAAACCTGGGTAGTTGAAACCCGTGGAATGGGTACCATGCAATATGACTTCAAAGGGTCTTCATTTGCTCACCGAACCTCTCCAATCCTATCACTGCTGCGTTTATGCCCCTGTACACACGCTTGATTCTCTTTCGGAGACATAGCAATCCATAGGTTTTAAGATACTTACTAGTCAGGTACATTCTTAGGCGTTTAATATGCGGTGTTGAGTCCATTTCGTTGAGCAAGGAGTAGCTCTTGTCTATTCCATATTTGGCTTAAGGAACTTTATCTGTGCTCGTTTCAATCTCTGGTTTTATGCAGCACCCCAACTCACCTTTACCCTTAAGCAAGCATAAGTTGGTTTTCTAAATTTGAGACCCTGTTCTGTTCTGTAATTCAGTTCCTGTGTAGCCAAGTTTACATTCCGTGTATTACTGATATCTTATGATGTTTCTTTTTCTGTGTGACTTATTTCAGTTAGAATCATCATACCTGAATCCACTCATTGTGCTGCTAAGGGCCTGATGACATAGATTTCATTGCTGAGTGATATTGCTTTGTAAGTAAATACCACACCTTCTTTATCCATTTTTCACTTTCTGCGATGTTGAACTTGTACGGTAAACGAGGTTCTTGTAAACAGAGGCGTCCCAAACTTTGGGGTGGCTGTGTCTTTTTGATTTTAATTTCCCTAAGCTATAGGACCATAAGTGGAAGTGCCCTAGGCTCTGTTGCTTTGTTTTTTAGATGTTTCAGGAAACACCATACACTTCTCCCGAGTGTCTGTTGGCAATTTACATCCCGCCCATCAGCATAACAAGGCTCCCAGTTCTCCATGGCCTGTCCTGCCTTTCTGGATTTTACACTTTTTTCAGATGGCCCTTTTGACCGGGGGGAAGTGAGACTTCATTGTAGTGCAGATTTCCTTTGCAAGCTTGCTTGGTTGGCCAAAAAGGGCGTATGCGTTTTTTCCTGAATATATTCAGGAAAAAACGCATACGCCCTTTTTGGCCAAGTGCATCATTGTGGACGTTCTGCCTCTTTTCCTATGCTTTCAATGCAATTCCAGTCTACCTCCTGAAATCGGTTTCCTGCAATTCTGCCCCGCTTTCGAGTCCTCTTGGCAGCCTTACTTCAGTATATTTTTGGACGACAGCTGTCATTTATAACTCTGCAGGTTTGTGAATTACAGTGCCCCTGAGCTCCTTTCTTCAACTCGCTTTCTTGTGACCTGGCCGCAACACCGCAGGATGGCTTCAGGCCCTAATCTGGTTCCGGCACGGCACGCTGAGCCTTTGGTTAATTCCTCTTCCTGGTGGGAAATGAGAGTTAAATTTGCCCGTCCAGACACCTCCAGCTAGTCTCTCATTGGTTCTCGCTATTCCTGTTCATCTTCTGCAGAAACTGCAAACTGGGCCAAACAGGAGATTAAAGGGACGGACTCTCCAAGTCGGGAGAGTGTTAGTAAAGCGTCTGGAATGTTGCACCCGAGTACCAGGGTACGAAAACTGAGACATATTTGAACACGTCTCCCGATCACATGGTTGATCATACTCTAGGTTCCACATGCATGTTTTAGCTGAAGGAAGAATACCTTAAACCTGGGTAGTTGAAACCCGTGGAATGGGTACCATGCAATATGATTTCAAAGGGTCTTCATTTGCTCACCGAACCTCTCCAATCCTATCACTGCTGCGTTTATGCCCCTGTACACATGCTTGATTCTCTTTCGGAGACATAGCAATCCATAGGTTTTAAGATACTTACTAGTCAGGTACATTCTTAGGCGTTTAATATGCGGTGTTGAGTCCATTTCATTGAGCAAGGAGTAGCTCTTGTCTAGTCCATATTTGGCTTAAGGAACTTTATCTGTGCTCGTTTCAATCTCTGGTTTTATGCAGCACCCCAACTCACTTTTACCCTTAAGCAAGCATAAGTTGGTTTTCTAAATTTGAGACCCTGTTCTGTTCTGTAATTCAGTTCCTGTGTAGCCAAGTTTACATTCCGTGTATAACTGATATCTTATGATGTTTCTTTTTCTGTGTGACTTATTTCAGTTAGAATCATCATACCTGAATCCACTCATTGTGCTGCTAAGGGCCTGATGACATAGATTTCATTGCTGAGTGATATTGCTTTGTAAGTAAATACCACACCTTCTTTATCCATTTTTCACTTTCTGCGATGTTGAACTTGTACTGTAAACGAGGTTCTTGTAAACAGAGGCGTCCCAAACTTTGGGGTGGCTGTGTCTTTTTGATTTTAATTTCCCTAAGCTATAGGACCATAATTGGAACTGCCCTAGGCTCTGTTGCTTTGTTTTTTAGATGTTTCAGGAAACACCATACACTTCTCCCGAGTGTCTGTTGGCAATTTACATCCCGCCCATCAGCATAACAAGGCTCCCAGTTCTCCATGGCCTGTCCTGCCTTTCTGGATTTTACACTTTTTTCAGATGGCCCTTTTGACCGGGGGGAAGTGAGACTTCATTGTAGTGCAGATTTCCTTTGCAAGCTTGCTTGGTTGGCCAAAAAGGGCGTATGCGTTTTTTCCTGAATATATTCAGGAAAAAACGCATACGCCCTTTTTGGCCAAGTGCATCATTGTGGACGTTCTGCCTCTTTTCCTATGCTTTCAATGCAATTCCAGTCTACCTCCTGAAATCGGTTTCCTGCAATTCTGCCCCGCTTTCGAGTCCTCTTGGCAGCCTTACTTCAGTATATTTTTGGACGATAGCTGTCATTTATAACTCTGCAGGTTTGTGAATTACAGTGCCCCTGAGCTCCTTTCTTCAACTCGCTTTCTTTTGAGCTGGCCGCAACACCGCAGGATGGCTTCAGGCCCTAATCTGGTTCCGGCACGGCACGCTGAGCCTTTGGTTATTTCCTCTTCCTGGTGGGAAATGAGAGTTAAATTTGCCCGTCCAGACACCTCCAGCTAGTCTCTCATTGGTGTTCCCTATTCCTGTTCATCTTCCGCAGAAATTGCAAACTGGGCCAAACAGGAGGTTAAAGGCGCTGACTCTCCAAGTGGGGAGAGTGTTAGTAAAGCGTCTGGAATGTTGCACCCGAGTACCAGGGGAGGAAAACTGAGACATATTTGAACACGTCTCCCGTTCACATGGTTGATCATACTCTGGGTTCCACATGCATGTTTGAGCTGAAGGAAGAATACCTTAAACCTGGAGAGTTGAGACCCGTGGAATGGGTACCATGAAATATGACTTCAAAGGGTCTTCATTTGCTCACCAAACCTCTCCAATCCTATCACTGCTGCGTTTATGCCCCTGTACACACGCTTGATTCTCTTTTGGAGACATAGCAATCCATAGGTTTTAAGATACTTACTAGTGAGGTACATTCTTAGGCGTTTAATATGGGGTGTTGTGTCCATTTCGTTGAGCAAGGAGTAGCTCTTGCCTAGTCCATATTTGGCTTAAGGAACTTTATCTGTGCTCATTTAAATCTCTGGTTTTATGCAGCACCCCAACTCACCTTTCCCCTTAAGCAAGCATAAGTTGGTTTTCTAAATTTGAGACCCTGTTCTGTTTTGGAATTCAGTTCCTGTGTAGCCAAGTTTACATTCCGTGTATTAGTGATATCTTATGATGTTTCTTTTTCTGTGTGACTTATTTCAGTGAGAATCATCGTACCTGAATCCACTCATTATGCTGCTACGGGCCTGATGACATAGATTTCATTGCTGAGTGATACTGCATTGTACGTAAGTACCACAAGTTCTTTATCCATTTTTCACTTTCTGTGATATTGAACTTGTACGGTAAACGAGGTTCTTGTAAACAGAGGCGTCCCAAACTTTGGGGTGGCTGTGTCTTTTTGATTTTAATTTCCCTAAGCTATAGGACCATAAGTGGGAGTGCCCTAGGCTCTGTTGCTTTGTTTTTTAGATGTTTCAGGAAACACCATACACTTCTCCCGAGTGTCTGTTGGCAATTTACATCCCGCCCATCAGCATAACAAGGCTCCCAGTTCTCCATGGCCTGTCCTGCCTTTCTGGATTTTACAGTTTTTTCAGATGGCCCTTTTGACCGGGGGAAAGTGAGACTTCATTGTAGTGCAGATTTCCTTTGCAAGCTTGCTTGGTTGGCCAAAAAGGGCGTATGCGTTTTTTCCTGAATATATTCAGGAAAAAACGCATACGCCCTTTTTGGCCAAGTGCATCATTGTGGACGTTCTGCCTCTTTTCCTATGCTTTCAATGCAATTCCAGTCTACCTCCTGAAATCGGTTTCCTGCAATTCTGCCCCGCTTTCAAGTCCTCTTGGCAGCCTTACTTCAGTATATTTTTGGACGATAGCTGTCATTTATAACTCTGCAGGTTTGTGAATTACAGTGCCCCTGAGCTCCTTTCTTCAACTCGCTTTCTTGTGACCTGGCCGCAACACCGCAGGATGGCTTCAGGCCCTAATCTGGTTCCGGCATGGCATGCTGAGCCTTTGGTTAATTCCTCTTCCTGGTGGGAAATGAGAGTTAAATTTGCCCGTCCAGACACCTCCAGCTAGTCTCTCATTGGTTCTCGCTATTCCTGTTCATCTTCCGCAGAAATTGTAAACTGGGCCAAACAGGAGATTAAAGGGACGGACTCTCCAAGTCAGGAGAGTGTTAGTAAAGCGTCTGGAATGTTGCACCCTAGTACCAGGGTACGAAAACTGAGACATATTTGAACACGTCTCCCGATCACATGGTTGATCATACTCTAGGTTCCACATGCATGTTTTAGCTGAAGGAAGAATACCTTAAACCTGGGTAGTTGAAACCCGTGGAATGGGTACCATGCAATATGACTTCAAAGGGTCTTCATTTGCTCACCGAACCTCTCCAATCCTATCACTGCTGCGTTTATGCCCCTGTACACACGCTTGATTCTCTTTCGGAGACATAGCAATCCATAGGTTTTAAGATACTTACTAGTCAGGTACATTCTTAGGCGTTTAATATGCGGTGTTGAGTCCATTTCGTTGAGCAAGGAGTAGCTCTTGTCTATTCCATATTTGGCTTAAGGAACTTTATCTGTGCTCGTTTCAATCTCTGGTTTTATGCAGCACCCCAACTCACCTTTACCCTTAAGCAAGCATAAGTTGGTTTTCTAAATTTGAGACCCTGTTCTGTTCTGTAATTCAGTTCCTGTGTAGCCAAGTTTACATTCCGTGTATTACTGATATCTTATGATGTTTCTTTTTCTGTGTGACTTATTTCAGTTAGAATCATCATACCTGAATCCACTCATTGTGCTGCTAAGGGCCTGATGACATAGATTTCATTGCTGAGTGATATTGCTTTGTAAGTAAATACCACACCTTCTTTATCCATTTTTCACTTTCTGCGATGTTGAACTTGTACGGTAAACGAGGTTCTTGTAAACAGAGGTGTCCCAAACTTTGGGGTGGCTGTGTCTTTTTGATTTTAATTTCCCTAAGCTATAGGACCATAAGTGGAAGTGCCCTAGGCTCTGTTGCTTTGTTTTTTAGATGTTTCAGGAAACACCATACACTTCTCCCGAGTGTCTGTTGGCAATTTACATCCCGCCCATCAGCATAACAAGGCTCCCAGTTCTCCATGGCCTGTCCTGCCTTTCTGGATTTTACACTTTTTTCAGATGGCCCTTTTGACCGGGGGGAAGTGAGACTTCATTGTAGTGCAGATTTCCTTTGCAAGCTTGCTTGGTTGGCCAAAAAGGGCGTATGCGTTTTTTCCTGAATATATTCAGGAAAAAACGCATACGCCCTTTTTGGCCAAGTGCATCATTGTGGACGTTCTGCCTCTTTTCCTATGCTTTCAATGCAATTCCAGTCTACCTCCTGAAATCGGTTTCCTGCAATTCTGCCCCGCTTTCGAGTCCTCTTGGCAGCCTTACTTCAGTATATTTTTGGACGACAGCTGTCATTTATAACTCTGCAGGTTTGTGAATTACAGTGCCCCTGAGCTCCTTTCTTCAACTCGCTTTCTTTTGAGCTTGCCGCAACACCGCAGGATGGCTTCAGGCCCTAATCTGGTTCCGGCCCGGCACGCTGAGCCTTTGGTTATTTCCTCTTCCTGGTGGGAAATGAGAGTTAAATTTGCCCGTCCAGACACCTCCAGCTAGTCTCTCATTGGTGTTCCCTATTCCTGTTCATCTTCCGCAGAAATTGCAAACTGGGCCAAACAGGAGGTTAAAGGCGCTGACTCTCCAAGTGGGGAGAGTGTTAGTAAAGCGTCTGGAATGTTGCACCCGAGTACCAGGGGAGGAAAACTGAGACATATTTGAACACGTCTCCCGTTCACATGGTTGATCATACTCTGGGTTCCACATGCATGTTTGAGCTGAAGGAAGAATACCTTAAACATGGAGAGTTGAGACCCGTGGAATGGGTACCATGAAATATGACTTCAAAGGGTCTTCATTTGCTCACCAAACCTCTCCAATCCTATCACTGCTGCGTTTATGCCCCTGTACACACGCTTGATTCTCTTTTGGAGACATAGCAATCCATAGGTTTTAAGATACTTACTAGTGAGTTACATTCTTAGGCGTTTAATATGGGGTGTTGTGTCCATTTCGTTGAGCAAGGAGTAGCTCTTGTCTAGTCCATATTTGGCTTAAGGAACTTTATCTGTGCTCATTTAAATCTCTGGTTTTATGCAGCACCCCAACTCACCTTTCCCCTTAAGCAAGCATAAGTTGGTTTTCTAAATTTGAGACCCTGTTCTGTTTTGGAATTCAGTTCCTGTGTAGCCAAGTTTACATTCCGTGTATTAGTGATATCTTATGATGTTTCTTTTTCTGTGTGACTTATTTCAGTGAGAATCATCGTACCTGAATCCACTCATTATGCTGCTACGGGCCTGATGACATAGATTTCATTGCTGAGTGATACTGCATTGTACGTAAGTACCACAAGTTCTTTATCCATTTTTCACTTTCTGTGATATTGAACTTGTACGGTAAACGAGGTTCTTGTAAACAGAGGCGTCCCAAACTTTGGGGTGGCTGTGTCTTTTTGATTTTAATTTCCCTAAGCTATAGGACCATAAGTGGGAGTGCCCTAGGCTCTGTTGCTTTGTTTTTTAGATGTTTCAGGAAACACCATACACTTCTCCCGAGTGTCTGTTGGCAATTTACATCCCGCCCATCAGCATAACAAGGCTCCCAGTTCTCCATGGCCTGTCCTGCCTTTCTGGATTTTACAGTTTTTTCAGATGGCCCTTTTGACTGGGGGAAAGTGAGACTTCATTGTAGTGCAGATTTCCTTTGCAAGCTTGCTTGGTTGGCCAAAAAGGGCGTATGCGTTTTTTCCTGAATATATTCAGGAAAAAACGCATACGCCCTTTTTGGCCAAGTGCATCATTGTGGACGTTCTGCCTCTTTTCCTATGCTTTCAATGCAATTCCAGTCTACCTCCTGAAATCGGTTTCCTGCAATTCTGCCCCGCTTTCAAGTCCTCTTGGCAGCCTTACTTCAGTATATTTTTGGACGATAGCTGTCATTTATAACTCTGCAGGTTTGTGAATTACAGTGCCCCTGAGCTCCTTTCTTCAACTCGCTTTCTTGTGACCTGGCCGCAACACCGCAGGATGGCTTCAGGCCCTAATCTGGTTCCGGCATGGCATGCTGAGCCTTTGGTTAATTCCTCTTCCTGGTGGGAAATGAGAGTTAAATTTGCCCGTCCAGACACCTCCAGCTAGTCTCTCATTGGTTCTCACTATTCCTGTTCATCTTCCGCAGAAATTGTAAACTGGGCCAAACAGGAGATTAAAGGGACGGACTCTCCAAGTCAGGAGAGTGTTAGTAAAGCGTCTGGAATGTTGCACCCGAGTACCAGGGTACGAAAACTGAGACATATTTGAACACGTCTCCCGATCACATGGTTGATCATACTCTAGGTTCCACATGCATGTTTTAGCTGAAGGAAGAATACCTTAAACCTGGGTAGTTGAAACCCGTGGAATGGGTACCATGCAATATGACTTCAAAGGGTCTTCATTTGCTCACCGAACCTCTCCAATCCTATCACTGCTGCGTTTATGCCCCTGTACACACGCTTGATTCTCTTTCGGAGACATAGCAATCCATAGGTTTTAAGATACTTACTAGTCAGGTACATTCTTAGGCGTTTAATATGCGGTGTTGAGTCCATTTCGTTGAGCAAGGAGTAGCTCTTGTCTATTCCATATTTGGCTTAAGGAACTTTATCTGTGCTCGTTTCAATCTCTGGTTTTATGCAGCACCCCAACTCACCTTTACCCTTAAGCAAGCATAAGTTGGTTTTCTAAATTTGAGACCCTGTTCTGTTCTGTAATTCAGTTCCTGTGTAGCCAAGTTTACATTCCGTGTATTACTGATATCTTATGATGTTTCTTTTTCTGTGTGACTTATTTCAGTTAGAATCATCATACCTGAATCCACTCATTGTGCTGCTAAGGGCCTGATGACATAGATTTCATTGCTGAGTGATATTGCTTTGTAAGTAAATACCACACCTTCTTTATCCATTTTTCACTTTCTGCGATGTTGAACTTGTACTGTAAACGAGGTTCTTGTAAACAGAGGTGTCCCAAACTTTGGGGTGGCTGTGTCTTTTTGATTTTAATTTCCCTAAGCTATAGGACCATAAGTGGAAGTGCCCTAGGCTCTGTTGCTTTGTTTTTTAGATGTTTCAGGAAACACCATACACTTCTCCCGAGTGTCTGTTGGCAATTTACATCCCGCCCATCAGCATAACAAGGCTCCCAGTTCTCCATGGCCTGTCCTGCCTTTCTGGATTTTACACTTTTTTCAGATGGCCCTTTTGACCGGGGGGAAGTGAGACTTCATTGTAGTGCAGATTTCCTTTGCAAGCTTGCTTGGTTGGCCAAAAAGGGCGTATGCGTTTTTTCCTGAATATATTCAGGAAAAAACGCATACGCCCTTTTTGGCCAAGTGCATCATTGTGGACGTTCTGCCTCTTTTCCTATGCTTTCAATGCAATTCCAGTCTACCTCCTGAAATCGGTTTCCTGCAATTCTGCCCCGCTTTCGAGTCCTCTTGGCAGCCTTACTTCAGTATATTTTTGGACGACAGCTGTCATTTATAACTCTGCAGGTTTGTGAATTACAGTGCCCCTGAGCTCCTTTCTTCAACTCGCTTTCTTTTGAGCTTGCCGCAACACCGCAGGATGGCTTCAGGCCCTAATCTGGTTCCGGCCCGGCACGCTGAGCCTTTGGTTATTTCCTCTTCCTGGTGGGAAATGATAGTTAAATTTGCCCGTCCAGACACCTCCAGCTAGTCTCTCATTGGTGTTCCCTATTCCTGTTCATCTTCCGCAGAAATTGCAAACTGGGCCAAACAGGAGGTTAAAGGCGCTGACTCTCCAAGTGGGGAGAGTGTTAGTAAAGCGTCTGGAATGTTGCACCCGAGTACCAGGGGAGGAAAACTGAGACATATTTGAACACGTCTCCCGTTCACATGGTTGATCATACTCTGGGTTCCACATGCATGTTTGAGCTGAAGGAAGAATACCTTAAACCTGGAGAGTTGAGACCCGTGGAATGGGTACCATGAAATATGACTTCAAAGGGTCTTCATTTGCTCACCAAACCTCTCCAATCCTATCACTGCTGCGTTTATGCCCCTGTACACACGCTTGATTCTCTTTTGGAGACATAGCAATCCATAGGTTTTAAGATACTTACTAGTGAGGTACATTCTTAGGCATTTAATATGGGGTGTTGAGTCCATTTCTTTGAGCAAGGAGTAGCTCTTGTCTAGTCCATATTTGGCTTAAGGAACTTTATCTGTGCTCATTTCAATCTCTGGTTTTATGCAGCACCCCAACTCACCTTTCCCCTTAAGCAAGCATAAGTTGGTTTTCTAAATTTGAGACCCTGTTCTGTTTTGGAATTCAGTTCCTGTGTAGCCAAGTTTACATTCCGTGTATTAGTGATATCTTATGATGTTTCTTTTTCTGTGTGACTTATTTCAGTGAGAATCATCGTACCTGAATCCACTCATTATGCTGCTACGGGCCTGATGACATAGATTTCATTGCTGAGTGATACTGCATTGTACGTAAGTACCACAAGTTCTTTATCCATTTTTCACTTTCTGTGATATTGAACTTGTACGGTAAACGAGGTTCTTGTAAACAGAGGCGTCCCAAACTTTGGGGTGGCTGTGTCTTTTTGATTTTAATTTCCCTAAGCTATAGGACCATAAGTGGGAGTGCCCTAGGCTCTGTTGCTTTGTTTTTTAGATGTTTCAGGAAACACCATACACTTCTCCGGAGTGTCTGTTGGCAATTTACATCCCGCCCATCAGCATAACAAGGCTCCCAGTTCTCCATGGCCTGTCCTGCCTTTCTGGATTTTACACTTTTTTCAGATGGCCCTTTTGACCGGGGGAAAGTGAGACTTCATTGTAGTGCAGATTTCCTTTGCAAGCTTGCTTGGTTGGCCAAAAAGGGCGTATGCGTTTTTTCCTGAATATATTCAGGAAAAAACGCATACGCCCTTTTTGGCCAAGTGCATCATTGTGGACGTTCTGCCTCTTTTCCTATGCTTTCAATGCAATTCCAGTCTACCTCCTGAAATCGGTTTCCTGCAATTCTGCCCCGCTTTCAAGTCCTCTTGGCAGCCTTACTTCAGTATATTTTTGGACGATAGCTGTCATTTATAACTCTGCAGGTTTGTGAATTACAGTGCCCCTGAGCTCCTTTCTTCAACTCGCTTTCTTGTGACCTGGCCGCAACACCGCAGGATGGCTTCAGGCCCTAATCTGGTTCCGGCACGGCATGCTGAGCCTTTGGTTAATTCCTCTTCCTGGTGGGAAATGAGAGTTAAATTTGCCCGTCCAGACACCTCCAGCTAGTCTCTCATTGGTTCTCGCTATTCCTGTTCATCTTCCGCAGAAATTGTAAACTGGGCCAAACAGGAGATTAAAGGGACGGACTCTCCAAGTCAGGAGAGTGTTAGTAAAGCGTCTGGAATGTTGCACCCGAGTACCAGGGTACGAAAACTGAGACATATTTGAACACGTCTCCCGATCACATGGTTGATCATACTCTAGGTTCCACATGCATGTTTTAGCTGAAGGAAGAATACCTTAAACCTGGGTAGTTGAAACCCGTGGAATGGGTACCATGCAATATGACTTCAAAGGGTCTTCATTTGCTCACCGAACCTCTCCAATCCTATCACTGCTGCGTTTATGCCCCTGTACACACGCTTGATTCTCTTTCGGAGACATAGCAATCCATAGGTTTTAAGATACTTACTAGTCAGGTACATTCTTAGGCGTTTAATATGCGGTGTTGAGTCCATTTCGTTGAGCAAGGAGTAGCTCTTGTCTATTCCATATTTGGCTTAAGGAACTTTATCTGTGCTCGTTTCAATCTCTGGTTTTATGCAGCACCCCAACTCACCTTTCCCCTTAAGCAAGCATAAGTTGGTTTTCTAAATTTGAGACCCTGTTCTGTTCTGTAATTCAGTTCCTGTGTAGCCAAGTTTACATTCCGTGTATTACTGATATCTTATGATGTTTCTTTTTCTGTGTGACTTATTTCAGTTAGAATCATCATACCTGAATCCACTCATTGTGCTGCTAAGGGCCTGATGACATAGATTTCATTGCTGAGTGATATTGCTTTGTAAGTAAATACCACACCTTCTTTATCCATTTTTCACTTTCTGCGATGTTGAACTTGTACGGTAAACGAGGTTCTTGTAAACAGAGGTGTCCCAAACTTTGGGGTGGCTGTGTCTTTTTGATTTTAATTTCCCTAAGCTATAGGACCATAAGTGGAAGTGCCCTAGGCTCTGTTGCTTTGTTTTTTAGATGTTTCAGGAAACACCATACACTTCTCCCGAGTGTCTGTTGGCAATTTACATCCCGCCCATCAGCATAACAAGGCTCCCAGTTCTCCATGGCCTGTCCTGCCTTTCTGGATTTTACACTTTTTTCAGATGGCCCTTTTGACCGGGGGGAAGTGAGACTTCATTGTAGTGCAGATTTCCTTTGCAAGCTTGCTTGGTTGGCCAAAAAGGGCGTATGCGTTTTTTCCTGAATATATTCAGGAAAAAACGCATACGCCCTTTTTGGCCAAGTGCATCATTGTGGACGTTCTGCCTCTTTTCCTATGCTTTCAATGCAATTCCAGTCTACCTCCTGAAATCGGTTTCCTGCAATTCTGCCCCGCTTTCGAGTCCTCTTGGCAGCCTTACTTCAGTATATTTTTGGACGACAGCTGTCATTTATAACTCTGCAGGTTTGTGAATTACAGTGCCCCTGAGCTCCTTTCTTCAACTCGCTTTCTTTTGAGCTGGCCGCAACACCGCAGGATGGCTTCAGGCCCTAATCTGGTTCCGGCCCGGCACGCTGAGCCTTTGGTTATTTCCTCTTCCTGGTGGGAAATGAGAGTTAAATTTGCCCGCCCAGACACCTCCAGCTAGTCTCTCATTGGTGTTCCCTATTCCTGTTCATCTTCCGCAGAAATTGCAAACTGGGCCAAAGAGGAGGTTAAAGGCGCTGACTCTCCAAGTGGGGAGAGTGTTAGTAAAGCGTCTGGAATGTTGCACCCGAGTACCAGGGGAGGAAAACTGAGACATATTTGAACACGTCTCCCGTTCACATGGTTGATCATACTCTGGGTTCCACATGCATGTTTTAGCTGAAGGAAGAATACCTTAAACCTGGAGAGTTGAGACCCGTGGAATGGGTACCATGCAGTATGACTTCAAAGGGTCTTCATTTGCTCACCGAACCTCTCCAATCCTATCACTGCTGCGTTTATGCCCCTGTACACAGGCTTGATTCTCTTTTGGAGACATAGCAATCCATAGGTTTTAAGATACTTACTAGTCAGGTACATTCTTAGGCGTTTAATATGGGGTGTTGAGTCCATTTCGTTGAGCAAGGAGTAGCTCTTGTCTAGTCCATATTTGGCTTAAGGAACTTTATCTGTGCTCATTTCAATCTCTGGTTTAATGCAGCACCCCAACTCACCTTTCCCCTTAAGCAAGCATAAGTTGGTTTTCTAAATTTGAGACCCTGTTCTGTTTTGGAATTCAGTTCCTGTGTAGCCAAGTTTACATTCCGTGTATTAGTGATATCTTATGATGTTTCTTTTTCTGTGTGACTTATTTCAGTGAGAATCATCGTACCTGAATCCACTCATTATGCTGCTACGGGCCTGATGACATAGATTTCATTGCTGAGTGATACTGCATTGTACGTAAGTACCACAAGTTCTTTATCCATTTTTCACTTTCTGTGATATCGAACTTGTACGGTAAACGAGGTTCTTGTAAACAGAGGCGTCCCAAACTTTGGGGTGGCTGTGTCTTTTTGATTTTAATTTCCCTAAGCTATAGGACCATAAGTGGAAGTGCCCTAGGCTCTGTTGCTTTGTTTTTTAGATGTTTCAGGAAACACCATACACTTCTCCCGAGTGTCTGTTGGCAATTTACATCCCGCCCATCAGCATAACAAGGCTCCCAGTTCTCCATGGCCTGTCCTGCCTTTCTGGATTTTACACTTTTTTCAGATGGCCCTTTTGACCGGGGGGAAGTGAGACTTCATTGTAGTGCAGATTTCCTTTGCAAGCTTGCTTGGTTGGCCAAAAAGGGCGTATGCGTTTTTTCCTGAATATATTCAGGAAAAAACGCATACGCCCTTTTTGGCCAAGTGCATCATTGTGGACGTTCTGCCTCTTTTCCTATGCTTTCAATGCAATTCCAGTCTACCTCCTGAAATCGGTTTCCTGCAATTCTGCCCCGCTTTCGAGTCCTCTTGGCAGCCTTACTTCAGTATATTTTTGGACGATAGCTGTCATTTATAACTCTGCAGGTTTGTGAATTACAGTGCCCCTGAGCTCCTTTCTTCAACTCGCTTTCTTTTGAGCTGGCCGCAACACCGCAGGATGGCTTCAGGCCCTAATCTGGTTCCGGCCCGGCACGCTGAGCCTTTGGTTATATCCTCTTCCTGGTGGGAAATGAGAGTTAAATTTGCCCGTCCAGACACCTCCAGCTAGTCTCTCATTGGTGTTCCCTATTCCTGTTCATCTTCCGCAGAAATTGCAAACTGGGCCAAACAGGAGGTTAAAGGCGCTGACTCTCCAAGTGGGGAGAGTGTTAGTAAAGCGTCTGGAATGTTGCACCCGAGTACCAGGGGAGGAAAACTGAGACATATTTGAACACGTCTCCCGTTCACATGGTTGATCATACTCTGGGTTCCACATGCATGTTTTAGCTGAAGGAAGAATACCTTAAACGTGGAGAGTTGAGACCCGTGGAATGGGTACCATGCAATATGACTTCAAAGTGTCTTCATTTGCTCACTGAACCTCTCCAATCCTGTCACAGCTGTGTTTATGCCCCTGTACACACGCTTGATTCTCTTTCAGACATTGCCATCCATACATTTTAAGATTCTTACTAGTCAGGTATATTCTTTGGCGTTTAATATGGGGTGTTGTGTCCATTTCGTTGAGCAAGGAGTAGCTCTTGTCTAGTCCATATTTGGCTTAAGGAACTTTATCTGTGCTAATTTCAAACTCTGGTTTTATGCAGCACCCCAGCTCACCTTCCCCCTTAAGCAAGCATAAGTTGGTTTTCTAAATTTGAGACCCTGTTCTGTTTTGGAATTCAGTTCCTGTGTAGCCAAGTTTACATTCCGTGTATTAGTGATATCTTATGATGTTTCTTTTTCTGTGTGACTTATTTCAGTTAGATTCATCGTACCTGAATCCACTCATTATGCTGCTACGGGCCTGATGACATAGATTTTATTGCTGAGTGATATTGCATTGTACGTAAGTACCACAAGTTCTTTATCCATTTTTCACTTTCTGCGATATTGAACTTGTACCGTATATGAGGTTCTTGTAAACAGAGCCATCCCAAACTTTCGGGTGGCTGTGTCTTTTTGATTTTAGTTTCCCTAAACTCTAGGACCATAAGTGGAAGTGCCCTAGGCTCTGTTGCTTTGTTTTTTAGATGTTTCAGGAAACACCATACACTTCTCCAGAGTGTCTGTTGGCAATTTACATCCCGCCCATCAGCATTAGAAGGCTCCCAGTTCTCCATGGCCTATCCTGCCTTTCTGGATTTTACACTTTTTTCAGATGGCCCTTTTGACCGGGAGGAAGTGAGACTTCATTGTAGTGCAGATTTCCTTTGCAAGCTTGCTTGGTTGGCCAAAAAGGGCGTATGCGTTTTTTCCTGAATATATTCAGGAAAAAACGCATACGCCCTTTTTGGCCAAGTGCATCATTGTGGACGTTCTGCCTCTTTTCCTATGCTTTCAATGCAATTCCAGTCTACCTCCTGAAATCGGTTTCCTGCAATTCTGCCCTGCTTTCGAGTCCTCTTGGCAGCCTGACTTCAGTATATTTTTGGACGATAGCTGTCATTTATAACTCTGCAGGTTTGTGAATTACAGTGCCCCTGAGCTCCTTTCTTCAACTCGCTTTATTTTGAGCTGGCCGCAACACCACAGAATGGCTTCAGGCCCTAATATGGTTCCGGCACGGCACGCTGAGCCTTTGGTTATTTCCTCTTCCTGGTGGGAAATGAGAGTTAAATTTGCCCGTCCAGACACCTCCTGCTAGTCTCTCATTGGTTCTCACTATTCCTGTTCATCTTCCTCAGAAATTGCAAACTGGGCCAAATAGGAGGTTAAAGGCGCTGACTCTCCAAGTGGGGAGAGTGTTAGTAAAGCGTCTGGAATGTTGCACCCGATTACCAGGAGAGGAAAACTGAGACATATTTGAACACGTCTCCCGTTCACATGGTTGATCATACTCTGGGTTCCACATGCATGTTTTAGCTGAAGGAAGAATACCTTAAACCTGGGTAGTTGAAACCCGTGGAATGGGTACCATGCAATATGACTTCAAAGGGTCTTCATTTGCTCACCGAACCTCTCCAATCCTATCACTGCTGCGTTTATGCCCCTGTACACACGGTTGATTCTCTTTTGGAGACATAGCAATCCATAGGTTTTAAGATACTTACTAGTCAGGTACATTCTTAGGCGTTTAATATGGGGTGTTGAGTCCATTTCGTTGAGCAAGGAGTAGCTCTTGTCTAGTCCATATTTGGCTTAAGGAACTTTATCTGTGCTCATTTCAATCTCTGGTTTAATGCAGCACCCCAACTCAGCTTTCCCCTTAAGCAAGCATAAGTTGGTTTTCTAAATTTGAGACCCTGTTCTGTTTTGGAATTCAGTTCCTGTGTAGCCAAGTTTACATTCCGTGTATTAGTGATATCTTATGATGTTTCTTTTTCTGTGTGACTTATTTCAGTTAGATTCATCGTACCTGATTCCACTCATTATGCTGCTACGGGCCTGATGACATAGATTTTATTGCTGAGTGATATTGCATTGTACGTAAGTACCACAAGTTCTTTATCCATTTTTCACTTTCTGCGATATTGAACTTGTACCGTATATGAGGTTCTTGTAAACAGAGCCATCCCAAACTTTGGGGTGGCTGTGTCTTTTTGATTTTAATTTCCCTAAACTCTAGGACCATAAGTGGAAGTGCCCTAGGCTCTGTTGCTTTGTTTTTTAGATGTTTCAGGAAACACCATACACTTCTCCAGAGTGTCTGTTGGCAATTTACATCCCGCCCATCAGCATTAGAAGGCTCCCAGTTCTCCATGGCCTGTCGTGCCTTTATGGATTTTACACTTTTTTCAGATGGCCCTTTTGACCAGGGGAAAGTGAGACTTCATTGTAGTGCAGATTTCCTTTCAAGCTTGCTTGGTTGGCCAAAAAGTGTGTATGCGTTTTTTCCTGACTATATTCAGGAAAAAACACATACGCCCTTTTTGGCCAAGTGCATCATTGTCGAGGTTCTGACTCTCTTCATATGTTTTCAATGCAATTCCAGTGTATCTCCTGAAATCGGTTGCCTGCAATTCTGCCTTGCTTTCAATGCTTCTTCATAGCCTTACCTCAATATATTTTTTGAAAATAGTTGGCCTTTATAACTCTGCAGGTTTTTGAATTGCAGTGGCCCTTAGCTCCATTTTTCAGCTCTTATTTTTGTGATCTTGCCCCATAACCACAGGATTCCTTGAAGCTCTATTCTTCTTCTGGGGCACCTTGCTGTGCCTTTGGTTAATTCTTCTTACTGATGTGAAATTAGAGTGACATGTGCCCATTGAAACCGCTACAGCTAGTTTCTCACTGGTTCCCCCTATTCCCATTCATCCTCCGCACTAACTGCAGACTGTGCGATACCAGAACTTAAAGGCATTGACTCTCCATGTGGGGATGTTGTTAGTAAAGCGGCTGGAATGTCGATCCGGAGCCCCAGGAGAGGAAAAATGAGGTGTGTTTTAGAAACCTTTCCCGATCATATGGTATACCAGTCGCTGGGTTTCCCAAGCATGGTTTAGCTGTAGGAAGATTCCCTTCAACCTGGAGTGTTGGGACCCTTGGACTGAGTAGCATGAAGTATTGCATTAAACTTTCGGCAGTTGCTCACCAAAGCTCACCAATCCTCTCAGCCCCAAGTGTCCAGCCTTATGTCTTATCCAGCTGTGGGTTTATATGTGGTCAATCCAGGTTGCATCACAGCCCCTGAGCGAATTTTGTAAGAATTTTTCTCTCTTTCATTGTTTCAGCGTTTTGTTTTTAAAATTTATTTCTATAATGGGGTTTAGCTCATTTTCACTGCTGTGTTTGTGCCGCTCTGCACACACTTGATTCCCTTATGGAGATATATCAATACATGGGTTTTAAGATTCTTATTACTCAGATATATTTCTCTGTGGTGTATAGGGTGTGTTGAGGCCAGTTCATTGAGCAAGGTGTAGATCTTGTCTAATACCTATTTGGTTTATTGAACGGTATCTGTGCTAATTTCAAACTCTGGTTTTATGCATCACCCCACCTCTCCTTTCCCCTTAAGCTGACATAAGTGTGTTTTCTAAATGTGAGACACTGTTCTGTTCTGTAATTCTTTTCTTGTGCAGCCATATTTACCCTCCCTCTATAAGTGATATCTTATGATATGTTTCTTTTTCTGTTTGACTTATTTCAAGTAGTATTATCGGACCTAAATCCACTCTTTATCCTTCTACTAGCCTTATTACATTGATTTCATGGTGAAGAAATTGTACATAAGTACCACATCTTCTTTATCCATTGTTCTCTTTCCTGGGATATTTAAGGTGTACTGAAGTTGAGGTTCTTGTAAACAGAGTAGCCCTAAACTGTGGTGTGCTTGTGTCTTGTTGATTTTTAGACTTCCCTAGATATACTCCCATGATTGGAAGTGTCCTATGCTCTGTAGCTCTGTTTTTTAGATGATTTAGGAACCACCATACACTTCTCCAGAGTGGCTCTCGGCAGTCCACACACTGCCCATCAGCGTATAAAGGCTCCCTGTTCTCCATGGCCTGTCCTGCATTTCTGGTTTTTACAATTTTTTAGGATGGCCCTTTTGACCGGTGGGAAATGAGACTTCTTTGTTGTGCACATTTGCATTGCTTGCTTGCTTCGTTGCCCATAAAGTGCGTATGCGTTTTTTCCTGGATATAATCAGGAAAAAACGCATACGCCCTTTTGGGCCAACTGCATCATTGTCGAAATTCTGCCGCTTTTCATGTGCGTTAAAGACGAGTCCAATCTATCTCTTGAAATCTGTTTCTTGCAATTCTGTCTTGCATTCAGATCCTCTTCTTTGCCTTACCTCAACATATTTTTGGACGTTAGTTTTCATTTATAACTCTGCAGGTTTGTGAATTGCAGTGACCCTGAGCTCCATTTTTTAAGTTGTTCTTTTGTGAGCTGGCCTCAAACCCGCAGGATTGCTTCAGGCCCTATTTTGGCTCCGGCGAGGCAGGCTGAGCCTTTCTTTAATTCTTATTCTTAATGGGAAATTAGAGTGATATGTGCCCGTCCAAACCCCTACAACTATTCTCTCATTGGTTCCCCCTCTTCCCGTTCATCCTCCTCACAATTTGCAAAATGTGTGAAACAGAAGTTTAAATGTGCTGATTCTCCAAGTGGGGAGATTCTAAGTAGCGTGGCTGGAATGGTGAACAGGAGCACCAGGAGAGGATAAATGAGGTGCATTTTAGACACATCTCCCGATCACATGGTGTACAGTCCTCTGGGTTTTCCATGCATGTTTTAGCTATAGGAAGATCCCTTGAACCTGCAGATTTGGGACCCATTGAATGGGTACCAGGTAGTATTACTTTAAAGGGTGTGCATTTCCTCACCCAACCTCACATTTCTCTTAGCGCAAACAGTTTCCAGCCTTATGTCTCATCCTGCTGTGGGTCTAGATGTGTTCAATCCATGTTGCATCACCGTCCCTGAGGAAAAGTTGTAAGAGGTTTTCTCTGTCTCTCTGTCGTTTATTTTTTTCAATTTATTACTATATTGGTTACAGCTGATTTTCAAAGCTCTGTTTCTTGCTGCTGTACATCCACTTGATTCACGTACAGAGAGACATCAATAAATTCTTTTTCAGATTCTTACCAGTCGTATATATTCTTTTCCGGTGACTTGAGTGTGCTGAGTGCAGTTCTTTTAGCTACCGTGTAGGCCTTGTTGATTATCAGTTTGGTATTTGGAATGGTATCTTTGCTAATTTCAACCTCCTGGATGATGCCTCACCCCTCCCCACCTTTCCCGTTTAGCAGCCTTATGCGTGTTTTCTACATATTTGACTATGTTTTTGTTTTGTAATTTATTTCATGTGTAGCCATTTTGGATTCCACCTTTAAGTGATATCTTATGATATGTGTCTTTTTCTTTTTGAATTCTGTCACTTAGAATGATCATACGTAACTCCTCCGGAGTTGTTACAACTGGCCATATTTCATTGATTTCCAGGCTGAATAATATTCCACTCTACCTAAGTACCACATCTCTATCCATTTTTTCCCTCCAGAGACATTTAAGTTATATCCTAGTCGAGGATCTTTTAAACAGAGAGGGGGTAAACATTGGGGTGCCTGTGTCCTCTCGATTTTTGTTTTTCCCAAGATATACGCCCATGAGTGCAAGTGCCCTATGCTCTGTAGCTCATTTTTTAGATGCTTTAGTAAATACAATACACTTCTCCAGAATGGCCGTTGGCAATATACATTTCCACTATAAGTCTCACAGGGCTCCCTCTTCTCGTTGCCCTGTCCTGCATTTCTGTTGTTTACGCTTTATGAGGATGGCTCTTCTGACTGATGCGAAGTGATATCTTTTGTAGTATTGACTTCCAGTGCCCATCTGTTTGGTTGGCTAAAAAAGTGTATGCCCTTTTCTTGAATATATACAGAAAAAAACGCATACACCCTTTTTGGCCAACTGCAATGTTGGCAATGTTCAGCTCCTTTTCTTGTGCTTAATGGCGAGTCCTTTCTACCTCCTCAAATCCCTTTCCTGCCATTCTCCCTTGCTTACAAGTCCTTTTTTCTGACTTTCCTCAAGACATTTTTCAGTGATGGATATTTTCAACTCTGCAGTTTTGTGAATTTTACTGCCCCTGAGTTCCATTGTTCAACTTGTGTTTATGGGAACTGGCCACAAAGCAGCGAGATTTCCTCAAGCCCTATATTGTTTCCATGGGCAACCCTAGCCTTTGGTCAATTCGTCTTCCTGATTGGAAATTAGAGTGACATGTGCCTGTCTGAACACCTAGGACTTGTCTCTCATTGTTCCTCATCCTTCCGCTTCATCCTCTGGACAAATTCCAAACTGTACGCAACAGGATGTTGACAGTGCTGACATCTCCAAGTGGGGAGACTGTTAGTAAAGACGCTGGAGGGGTGAACCCGAGCACCAGGAGATGAGGAGATGAGATGCCTTTTCCAAACTCTTCCCGATCAGACGGTATACCATCCTCTGGGTGTGACAGACATGTTTTAGCAGTAGGAAGAGTCCCATTCATGTAAGGAGAACACCAGGGCTTTTTCAAAATCAGTGTCTCCCCGAAACCCAAACTGGGGAAGTTTTTAAGTTACGGCTACACATATGTTCATTAAGGGCCATGGGAAGTAGGCAGAGTCCAAACTTTAGATGATTGAAGTCTTCAGGGTCAGAAGCACTCACCACCAGCTTCCCTTAGGTTACACTTTAACTGTCATTGATAGATGATGTCAATAAAAATATCTATTCTTTTTCAGATTATTTCCCCTTATAGGTTATTGCAAAATGTTGAGTGTAGTTCCCTGTGCTATACAGTAGTTCCTTGTTGATGATCTATTTTATACATAGCAGTGTGTATGTGTTAATCCCAAACTGTTAATTTATCCCTCCTCCCACCTTTCCCCTTTGGTAATAATAAATTATAAGATTTTATACTTCTCAGAAATGGGGGAGCTGAAAGAGAGGTATCATTTTCAATGGAAAAGCATTTAAAACAAGATTGAAGGTTTAACCAAGATTATTAGATGTACATCCTTGGAAAGAAATCACTTCATTTCTCTAATATTGACCTGACAAATAAGACAAACCTTTTCACTGAACTTGCTTATAATAAAGTGATGGAAATATCAAATGGAAGTGTTAGAAACATCTTATTTTACCCGAGCCTTATACACTGTTCTATGTTAACTACAGTTTGGCTCACACATCTGTTCATTGAGGTTACAATAGTCTCAATTTCTGTTACTGATCTTCCAGAGTGGACCCCAACAAGTGTCCCCCTGCCCAGTGTCATTGGGGCCAACAGATCGAGACTGAGTTTGGTTCACAAGCAAAGGAAACTTTATATTTTGATCAGAGAATGGAGAGGTGAGAGCATGCACTACCCCGTGGGCTGTGGGCTGGGCTGCTGTGTAGAGATCCTGTCAGAGTCAGTGGGAGGGAGGGGGCGGAGCTCTCGAGGGCCGGGTTGGCTGTAGCTCAGGCTCTATATCGTGGAGTCTGCACTGGGCCCCAGGAGCTGAGGTGTCGACCCAGCCATTCTGCACTAGGAAATCTGGTCTGAAGTGCCGGGTGTGGAACCTCTGCATGCGGGACCCTAGGAGCACGTGAAATTAGACAAAGCACAAAGGATAAAAAAGGTTAGACTTGACTTTATTGCCCAGATTCTATTTTTATCTCCCAGGGATTTTTAATGGGCTTTGCTGGGGACAAACCCCTCCTCTGCCTTTTGTCCTGTTCCTCATTCTTGGAGTGCTGAGGGTGCAGACCCTTCTTCTGTAACTGCTGAGTGCTGAGTTGGGAGCCCTCATACCCTGGGGCGAGGGTCAGAGCTTCTCCCCAGCAGCCTCCCGGTGACGTTGATTGTCCCCAGGACCCCTGCCTCCCTGCTCGTCCACCTGAGCACCAGCATTGGAAGTGTTATAGATTCTAATGACCTTTAAGGGTCCAGGAAAGAGATGTGCAGAGACGCTGTGGGGGCCGGTTTCACCCCGCCCCACATTTGTTCGGCCACCTTAGGCTGACCGTTTCTGCCAGCCTAGATGCTCTGACCAGTAGTCTGCGCTTTCTTCAATTAGGCCCCTGAATTAACGTACAAACAGCACCAGGTGTCAGAGCCCTGCCCGCTCAACTCCCAGACAGTCCAGGGTCAGTGGTGATCAAGGACCATGATGGCCACTGAGTCAACAGCCTTTTGAAGTAAACAGGAGTCCAGCCGGTCTTATTGGCCACCATCATCACGGTGTCTGTAGGCTTTTCTATGGTGACAGTGTGATATACCGTTCCCCCGCCAAGATTATTAGCTCCCCTCTGGGTGCAGTAAGTCCTGCAAGCAGTAGTCTACTCTTTTGGGACACACTCTTGTTGTTTTATGAGAGAAACTCCAGGTCAAGTGATGTTCACACGAGTCGTCATGGTGCCCTGTTGCCCCCGGTTATCTCTCTGGATGTTGGAGTTGGAGGGCCTCCTCACTCAAGGTCGGTGTGCCCACGGAGCGAACCCTGCAACTTCAGGGCATGGTTGGTGGTTAGGATCACCACGTGGGGTCCTTTTCCCTTAGGAGGGAGGTGGCCTTTTGGGCTGCTGATTTCCAGGTTTTTAGATACCGCCATTATCTTGGCCAGATGTGGCAGTGGGCCAAGCCCCTTAGTGACCGTAGTTTATCCTACCTGGATGGCATTCTTGCATTGTTCCATTTCAAGTGGTCCCAGTTTTTGCACTAATTCTCCAATGGCGATTCACCTTTCACCGGGAATGTAAAGGTCAAAGGGTTTAGCTAAATTAGGGAGTTCCAGGGCAAGGGTCTGAATTGACTGCTCTTTCCATTCTTGAAAGGCCACTTCTGGATTCTATTCCAAAGGATCATCATCTTTTCCTTTCAGTGTTTCATATAGAGGCCCAGCTAGTAGACTGTAGTTAGGGATCCAGAAGCAGCAAACCCTGGCCTCCCCAGGAACCCCTAAGCTGTCTTCTAGTTTTAGAAAGGGGTAAGGCTGAAAATGGTTTCTTCCCTTTCCTGGGATGGGCTTCTCTGACCTTCTGTGAGAATGAAGCCCAGGCAGGTCACCGCAGTCTGTGATATTTGAGCTTTTTCTTGGACAACTTCTATCCTTTATTGGCTTGGTAGTTCAGAGGCCTCCTTAGTAGGGCTGGCGATCAGAATGTCGTCTGCATATTGAAGGAGGGTTTCCTTTTCCAGAGATAGAACTTTTAGGTCTTTAGCTAAGCTTTCCCCAAAGATGGTGTGGGAATTTTTGCACCCTTGGGGCCGAACGGCCCGGAAGTATTGTTTTAGTTGTATGTTGAGTCCTGCCACTCACAAGCCAAAATTTCTTGTGACTCTGGGACTAATGGAATACAAAAGAAGGCATCATTGAAGACTAATACAGAATACCATGTCCTGGTGGTTGGTAGAATGACCAGCAGGGTGTAGGAATTAGGAGCAACTGGAGGTATATCCTCGGTGGCTTCACTGACTGTCCTGACATCCTTTACCAGGTCCCCAGCAGCCCATGGGGCTCTCGTGGTCAGACCAATCCCAGAATATGGAGCTCACCTGGGCAGGTACCCCACCCCCACCCCAGCCCACGGGGCTCTCGTGGTCAGGGCCCTCCCAGGATACAGAGCTACCCTTGCAGGTACCGTGGCAGGGCTGGGCACACAGGAACCGTGCACATAGCCCTCATTGCAGAGCACCCCCAGCTCACCTGTCGCTCAGAGCTGACACAGAGCACCTCAGAGCAGGACTTGAACTAACAAACAGCAGCTGCGACAGGTCTGTGACCCTGGGCATCACTCCATGAGGCCTCCCTCCACCTGGTCTTCCAGAGACTTCCACTGCACCCGGGGCACCAGGCCTCTGTCTCCAACCACCACCCACCCCTCCTCTCCCTGACTCCTGGGTTCCTCTCATTAGGAGAGGGTTTTCTTGAAGTTGTCTCCCACTCATGGGCCAGATAAAATGATTAGAAAACAAGCCAAAGCTGCAGCCCCTTGTCTATCCTGACTCTCAGGAGCCCACACCTGTTCCTTGGACCTGGCCGGTTCAGCAAGTTCCATTTTCTGCAACTGTGAGCCCCTGAGGGGTGATGATTGGCTGACCTGGGCAGCCTTACCGTGCCGGCCAGCCCTCCCCAGGTGTGCCTGGGTTGAGATCAATATAAATACCACTCCAGGCAGCAAGAGCCCCTGCAGCCGTGCCTGACGCCATTTTCTCTGCCCTGTCAGCAGTCTCGGGGCTGGGCTGGTGGGAGGGAGTGAGAGGCCACGGCTTTGTGGGTGGCCCAGTGTGAGTGGGGCTCTGCTGGACTTTCTGCAGCAGTTGCCAGGCTGCCACCTGCTAAAGAAGAGGATGTGTCACCCATACCTGCTGCTGGAATTTCTCCCTGGGCAGAGGTGAGGAAGGAAAAAAGCCGTGGGGGCAGGGACAGGACGGGTATCTCAGGCAGGGAAATGGAAATCTTCCAGAAGAGCACCCAGGGCCAGGACCATCCTGGCTGGCCTGCAGGCACCAAGTCGGCCGGCATGCTGTCACTCGTGTGGCTCTATGGCCCTTCCTCTAGGCTTTCAAGTCCTTGTATATATTCAGGTGTTTTACCTGGGACGGGTGGGAATAGTTCAGCAGCAACTGGCCCGGGGCTCAGCTCACGTTTACTCACAGATGCCTCGGCACGGTGCCCCAGCTTTGCAATGAGGACGCTTGTTGCGTGGGGGCTGCTGGCTGAATGGGAGACGATTCCCCACCACTGACCAACTTCAGAATTGTTTACAACTGGAGCAAGTGCCCTGATACGGTTTTCCTCTGTGTAACTGGTGGGTTCTGTGTTTTTTTTCTCTTTTTCGTTTTTGGTTCAAGGTAGATTTTATTCCTCTTTTTTGTATTTACAGATATAAGCATGGAAATAATTTATTCATATAAATACATGTATGTGCAGGGAATAATTGTTTTTTGTTTTATTTTTTAAATTTTATTTCTTTTTAATTTTGAATTTTATTTTATATTTTTATACAGCAGGTTCTTATTGGTTATCTATTTTATACATATAAATGTATACATGCCAATCCCAGTCTCTCAACTCCTCCCACCACCACCCCCCCAACAGCTTTCCCCCCTTGTTGTCCATACGTTTGTTGTCTACATCTGTTGCTCTATTTATGCCTTGCAAAATGGTTAATCTGTACAGTTTTTCTAGGTTCCACATATATGCATGAATATACAAGATTTGTTTTTCTCTTTCAGACTTACTTCACTCTGTATGACAGTCTCTAGATCCATCGACGTCTCTACAAATGACCCAATTTCATTCCTTTTCATGGCTTAGTAATATTCCATTTTATATATGTACCACAGCTTTATGCATTCGTCTGTCTGTGGGCATTTAAGTTGCTTCCATTACCTCGATATTGTAAATAGTGATGCAATGAACATTGCGGTGAATGACCCTTTTTGATTTATGGTTTTGTCTGGGTATATGTCCAGTACTGGGATTGCTGTATCATATGGTAATTCTATTGTTAGTTTCATAAGAAATTCCATATTGTTCTCCATAATGACTGTATCAATTTATATTCCCAACAGTAGTGGAAGAGGGTTCCTTTTCTCCACACCCTTTCCAGCATTTTTTGTTTGTAGATTTTCTATGATGCCTATTCTACCAGGTGTGAGGTGATACCTCATTGTTGAATCCATTTCGTTGAGCAAGGGGTAGGTCTAGTCTATTACATATTTGGCTTATGGAACGGTATCTGTGCTAATTTAAAACTCTGCTTTTATGCAGCACCCCAACTCACCTTCCCCCTTAAGCAGGCATAAGTTGGTTTTCTAAACTTGAGACCCTGTTCTGTTTTGTAATTCAGTTCATGTGTAGCCAAGTTCACATTCCGTGTATTAGTGATACCTTATGATGTTTCATTTTCTGTGTGACTTATTTCAGTTAGAATCATCGTACCTGAATCCACTCATTATGCTGCTACGGGCCTGATGACATAGATTTCATTGCTGAGTGATACTGCATTGTACGTAAGTACCACAAGTTCTTTATCCATTTTTCACTTTCTGTGATATTGAACTTGAACGGTAAATGAGGTTCTTGTAAACAGAGGCGTCCCAAACTTTGGGGTGGCTGTGTCTTTTTGATTTTAATTTCCCTAAGCTATAGGACCATAAGTGGAAGTGCCCTAGGCTCTGTTGCTTTGTTTTTTAGATGTTTCCGGAAACACCATACACTTCTCCCGAGTGTCTGTTGGCAATTTACATCCCGCCCATCAGCATAACAAGGCTCCCAGTTCTCCATGGCCTGTCCTGCCTTTCTGGATTTTACACTTTTTTCAGATGGCCCTTTTGACCGGGGGGAAGTGAGACTTCATTGTAGTGCAGATTTCCTTTGCAAGCTTGCTTGGTTGGCCAAAAAGGGCGTATGCGTTTTTTCCTGAATATATTCAGGAAAAAACGCATACGCCCTTTTTGGCCAAGTGCATCATTGTGGACGTTCTGCCTCTTTTCCTATGCTTTCAATGCAATTCCAGTCTACCTCCTGAAATCGGTTTCCTGCAATTCTGCCCCGCTTTCAAGTCCTCTTGGCAGCCTTACTTCAGTATATTTTTGGACGATAGCTGTCATTTATAACTCTGCAGGTTTGTGAATTACAGTGCCCCTGAGCTCCTTTCTTCAACTCGCTTTCTTTTGAGCTGGCCGCAACACCGCAGGATGGCTTCAGGCCCTAATCTGGTTCCGGCACGGCACGCTGAGCCTTTGGTTAATTCCTCTTCCTGGTGGGAAATGAGAGTTAAATTTGCCCGTCCAGACACCTCCAGCTAGTCTCTCATTGGTTCTCGTTATTCCTGTTCATCTTCCACAGAAATTGCAAACTGGGCCAAAGAGGAGGTTAAAGGCGCTGACTCTCCAAGTGGGGAGAGTGTTAGTAAAGCGTCTGGAATGTTGCACCCGAGTACCAGGGGAGGAAAACTGAGACATATTTGAACACGTCTCCCGTTCACATGGTTGATCATACTCTGGGTTCCACATGCATATTTTAGCTGAAGGAAGAATACCTTAAACCTGGAGAGTTGAGACCCGTGGAATGGGTACCATGCAATATGACTTCAAAGGGTCTTCATTTGTTCACCGAAACTCTCCAATCCTATCACTGCTGCATTTATGCCCCTGTACACATGCTTGATTCTCTTTCGGAGACATAGCAATCCATAGGTTTTAAGATACTTACTAGTCAGGTATATTCTTAGGCGTTTAATATGCGGTGTTGAGTCCATTTCGTTGAGCAAGGAGTAGCTCTTGTCTATTCCATATTTGGCTTAAGGAACTTTATCTGTGCTCATTTCAATCTCTGGTTTTATGCAGCACCCCAACTCACCTTTCCCCTTAAGCAAGCATAAGTTGGTTTTCTAAATTTGAGACCCTGTTCTGTTCTGTAATTCAGTTCCTGTGTAACCAAGTTTACATTCCGTGTATTACTGATATCTTATGATGTTTCTTTTTCTGTGTGACTTATTTCAGTTAGAATCATCATACCTGAATCCACTCACTGTGCTGCTAAGGGCCTGATGACATAGATTTCATTGCTGAGTGATATTGCTTTGTAAGTAAATACCACATGTTCTTTATCCATTTTTCACTTTCTGCGATGTTTAACTTGTACTGTAAACGAGGTTCTTGTAAACAGAGGCGTCCCAAACTTTGGGGTGGCTGTGTCTTTTTGATTTTAATTTCCCTAAGCTATATGACCATAAGTGGAAGTGCCCTAGGCTCTGTTGCTTTGTTTTTTAGATGTTTCAGGAAAAACCATACACTTCTCCCGAGTGTCTGTTGGCAATTTACATCCCGCCCATCAGCATAACAAGGCTCCCAGTTCTCCATGGCCTGTCCTGCCTTTCTGGATTTTACACTTTTTTCAGATGGCCCTTTTGACCGGGGGGAAGTGAGACTTCATTGTAGTGCAGATTTCCTTTGCAAGCTTGCTTGGTTGTCCAAAAAGGGCGTATGTGTTTTGTCCTGAATATATTCAGGAAAAAACGCATACGCCCTTTTTGGCCAAGTGCATCATTGTGGACGTTCTGCCTCTTTTCCTATGCTTTCAATGCAATTCCAGTCTACCTCCTGAAATCGGTTTCCTGCAATTCTGCCCCACTTTCAAGTCCTCTTGGCAGGCTTACTTCAGTATATTTTTGGACGATAGCTGTCATTTATAACTCTGCAGGTTTGTGAATTACAGTGCCCCTGAGCTCCTTTCTTCAACTCGCTTTCTTGTGACCTGGCCGCAACACCGCAGGATGGCTTCAGGCCCTAATCTGGTTCCGGCACGGCACGCTGAGCCTTTGGTTAATTCCTCTTCCTGGTGGGAAATGAGAGTTAAATTTGCCCGTCCAGACACCTCCAGCTAGTCTCTCATTGGTTCTCGCTATTCCTGTTCATCTTCCACAGAAATTGCAAACTGGGCCAAACAGGAGGTTAAAGGCGCTGACTCTCCAAGTGCGGAGAGTGTTAGTAAAGCGTCTGGAATGTTGCACCCAAGTACCAGGGGAGGAAAACTGAGACATATTTGAACACGTCTCCTGATCACATGGTTGATCATACTCTAGGTTCCACATGCATGTTTTAGCTGAAGGAAGAATACCTTAAACCTGGGTAGTTGAAACCCGTGGAATGGGTACCATGCAATATGACTTCAAAGGGTCTTCATTTGCTCACCGAACCTCTCCAATCCTATCACTGCTGCGTTTATGCCCCTGTACACATGCTTGATTCTCTTTCGGAGACATAGCAATCCATAGGTTTTAAGATACTTACTAGTCAGGTACATTCTTAGGCGTTTAATATGCGGTGTTGAGTCCATTTCATTGAGCAAGGAGTAGCTCTTGTCTATTCCATATTTGGCTTAAGGAACTTTATCTGTGCTCATTTCAATCTCTGGTTTTATGCAGCACCCCAACTCACCTTTCCCCTTAAGCAAGCATAAGTTGGTTTTCTAAATTTGAGACCCTGTTCTGTTTTGGAATTCAGTTCCTGTGTAGCCAAGTTTACATTCCGTGTATTAGTGATATCTTATGATGTTTCTTTTTCTGTGTGACTTATTTCAGTGAGAATCATCGTACCTGAATCCACTCATTATGCTGCTACGGGCCTGATGACATAGATTTCATTGCTGAGTGATACTGCATTGTACGTAAGTACCACAAGTTCTTTATCCATTTTTCACTTTCTGTGATATTGAACTTGTACGGTAAACGAGGTTCTTGTAAACAGAGGCGTCCCAAACTTTGGGGTGGCTGTGTCTTTTTGATTTTAATTTCCCTAAGCTATAGGACCATAAGTGGAAGTGCCCTAGGCTCTGTTGCTTTGTTTTTTAGATGTTTCCGGAAACACCATACACTTCTCCCAAGTGTCTGTTGGCAATTTACATCCCGTCCATCAGCATAACAAGGCTCCCAGTTCTCCATGGCCTGTCCTGCCTTTCTGGATTTTACACTTTTTTCAGATGGCCCTTTTGACCGGGGGGAAGTGAGACTTCATTGTAGTGCAGATTTCCTTTGCAAGCTTGCTTGGTTGGCCAAAAAGGGCGTATGCGTTTTTTCCTGAATATATTCAGGAAAAAACGCATACGCCCTTTTTGGCCAAGTGCATCATTGTGGACGTTCTGCCTCTTTTCCTATGCTTTCAATGCAATTCCAGTCTACCTCCTGAAATCGGTTTCCTGCAATTCTGCCCCGCTTTCGAGTCCTCTTGGCAGCCTTACTTCAGTATATTTTTGGACGATAGCTGTCATTTATAACTCTGCAGGTTTGTGAATTACAGTGCCCCTGAGCTCCTTTCTTCAACTCGCTATCTTTTGAGCTGGCCGCAACACCGCAGGATGGCTTCAGGCCCTAATCTGGTTCCGGCACGGCACGCTGAGCCTTTGGTTAATTCCTCTTCCTGGTGGGAAATGAGAGTTTAATTTGCCCGTCCAGACACCTCCAGCTAGTCTCTCATTGGTTCTCGCTATTCCTGTTCATCTTCTGCAGAAACTGCAAACTGGGCCAAACAGGAGATTAAAGGGACGGACTCTCCAAGTCGGGAGAGTGTTAGTAAAGCGTCTGGAATGTTGCACCCGAGTACCAGGGTACGAAAACTGAGACATATTTGAACACGTCTCCCGATCACATGGTTGATCATACTCTAGGTTCCACATGCATGTTTTAGCTGAAGGAAGAATACCTTAAACCTGGGTAGTTGAAACCCGTGGAATGGGTACCATGCAATATGACTTCAAAGGGTCTTCATTTGCTCACCGAACCTCTCCAATCCTATCACTGCTGCGTTTATGCCCCTGTACACATGCTTGATTCTCTTTTGGAGACATAGCAATCCATAAGTTTTAAGATACTTACTAGTTAGGTACATTCTTAGGCATTTAATATGCGGTGTTGAGTCCATTTCGTTGAGCCAGGAGTAGCTCTTGTCTATTCCATATTTGGCTTAAGGAACTTTATCTGTGCTCATTTCAATCTCTGGTTTTATGCAGCACCCCAACTCACCTTTCCCCTTATGCTAGCATAAGTTGGTTTTCTAAATTTGAGACCCTGTTCTGTTCTGTAATTCAGTTCCTGTGTAGCCAAGTTTACATTCCGTGTATTACTGATATCTTATGATGTTTCTTTTTCTGTGTGACTTATTTCAGTTAGAATCATCATACCTGAATCCACTCATTGTGCTGCTAAGGGCCTGATGACATAGATTTCATTGCTGAGTGATATTGCTTTGTAAGTAAATACCACATGTTCTTTATCCATTTTTCACTTTCTGCGATGTTGAACTTGTACTGTAAACGAGGTTCTTGTAAACAGAGGCGTCCCAAACTTTGGGGTGGCTGTGTCTTTTTGATTTTAATTTCCCTAAGCTATAGGACCATAAGTGGAAGTGCCCTAGGCTCTGTTGCTTTGTTGTATAGATGTTTCAGGAAACACCATACACTTCTCCCCAGTGGCTGTTGGCAATTTACATCCCGCCCATCAGCATAACAAGGCTCCCAGTTCTCCATGGCCTGTCCTGCCTTTCTGGATTTTACACTTTTTTCAGATGGCCCTTTTGACCGGGGGGAAGTGAGACTTCATTGTAGTGCAGATTTCCTTTGCAAGCTTGCTTGGTTGGCCAAAAAGGGCGTATGCGTTTTTTCCTGAATATATTCAGGAAAAAACGCATACGCCCTTTTTGGCCAAGTGCATCATTGTGGACGTTCTGCCTCTTTTCCTATGCTTTCAAAGCAATTCCAGTCTACCTCCTGAAATCGGTTTCCTGCAATTCTGCCCCGCTTTCAAGTCCTCTTGGCAGCCTTACTTCAGTATATTTTTGGACGATAGCTGTCATTTATAACTCTGCAGGTTTGTGAATTACAGTGCCCCTGAGCTCCTTTCTTCAACTCGCTTTCTTGTGACCTGGCCGCAACACCGCAGGATGGCTTCAGGCCCTAATCTGGTTCCGGCACGGCACGCTGAGCCTTTGGTTATTTCCTCTTCCTGGTGGGAAATGAGAGTTAAATTTGCCCGTCCAGACACCTCCAGCTAGTCTCTCATTGGTTCTCGCTATTCCTGTTCATCTTCCGCAGAAATTGCAAACTGGGCCAAACAGGAGGTTAAAGGGACTGACTCTCCAAGTCGGGAGAGTGTTAGTAAAGCCTCTGGAATGTTGCACCCGAGAACCAGGGTACGAAAACTGAGACATATTTGAACACGTCTCCCGATCACATGGTTGATCATACTCTAGGTTCCACATGCATGTTTTAGCTGAAGGAAGAATACCTTAAACCTGGGTAGTTGAAACCCGTGGAATGGGTACCATGCAATATGACTTCAAAGGGTCTTCATTTGCTCACCGAACCTCTCCAATCCTATCACTGCTGCGTTTATGCCCCTGTACACATGCTTGATTCTCTTTCGGAGACATAGCAATCCATAGGTTTTAAGATACTTACTAGTCAGGTACATTCTTAGGCGTTTAATATGCGGTGTTGAGTCCATTTCGTTGAGCAAGGAGTAGCTCTTGTCTATTCCATATTTGGCTTAAGGAACTTTATCTGTGCTCGTTTCAATCTCTGGTTTTATGCAGCACCCCAACTCACCTTTCCCCTTAAGCAAGCATAAGTTGGTTTTCTAAATTTGAGACCCTGTTCTGTTCTGTAATTCAGTTCCTGTGTAGCCAAGTTTACATTCCGTGTATTACTGATATCTTATGATGTTTCTTTTTCTGTGTGACTTATTTCAGTTAGAATCATCATACCTGAATCCACTCATTGTGCTGCTAAGGGCCTGATGACATAGATTTCATTGCTGAGTGATATTGCTTTGTAAGTAAATACCACATGTTCTTTATTCATTTTTCACTTTCTGCGATGTTGAACTTGTACTGTAAACGAGGTTCTTGTAAACAGAGGCGTCCCAAACTTTGGGGTGGCTGTGTCTTTTTGATTTTAATTTCCCTAAGCTATAGGACCATAAGTGGAAGTGCCCTAGGCTCTGTTGCTTTGTTTTTTAGATGTTTCAGGAAACACCATACACTTCTCCCGAGTGTCTGTTGGCAATTTACATCCCGCCCATCAGCATAACAAGGCTCCCAGTTCTCCATGGCCTGTCCTGCCTTTCTGGATTTTACACTTTTTTCAGATGGCCCTTTTGACCGGGGGGAAGTGAGACTTCATTGTAGTGCAGATTTCCTTTGCAAGCTTGCTTGGTTGGCCAAAAAGGGCGTATGCGTTTTTTCCTGAATATATTCAGGAAAAAACGCATACACCCTTTTTGGCCAAGTGCATCATTGTGGACGTTCTGCCTCTTTTCCTATGCTTTCAAAGCAATTCCAGTCTACCTCCTGAAATCGGTTTCCTGCAATTCTGCCCCGCTTTCAAGTCCTCTTGGCAGCCTTACTTCAGTATATTTTTGGACGATAGCTGTCATTTATAACTCTGCAGGTTTGTGAATTACAGTG
Source organism: Globicephala melas (assembly GCF_963455315.2). Lineage (NCBI taxonomy): Eukaryota > Metazoa > Chordata > Mammalia > Artiodactyla > Delphinidae > Globicephala > Globicephala melas. Next base: position 2,017,048 of record NW_027207211.1, read on the forward strand.
CCCCTGAGCTCCTTTCTTCAACTCGCTTTCTTGTGACCTGGCCGAAACACCGCAGGATGGCTTCAGGCCCTAATCTGGTTCCGGCACGGCACGCTGAGCCTTTGGTTAATTCCTCTTTCTGGTGGGAAATGAGAGTTAAATTTGCCCGTCCAGACACCTCCAGCTAGTCTCTCATTGGTTCTCGCTATTCCTGTTCATCTTCCGCAGAAATTGCAAACTGGGCCAAACAGGAGGTTAAAGGCACTGACTCTCCAAGTGGGGAGAGTGTTAGTAAAGCATCTGGAATGTTGCACCCGAGTACCAGGGTACGAAAACTGAGACATATTTGAACACGTCTCCCGATCACATGGTTGATCATACTCTAGGTTCCACATGCATGTTTTAGCTGAAGGAAGAATACCTTAAACCTGGGTAGTTGAAACCCGTGGAATGGGTACCATGCAATATGACTTCAAAGGGTCTTCATTTGCTCACCGAACCTCTCCAATCCTATCACTGCTGCGTTTATGCCCCTGTACACATGCTTGATTCTCTTTCGGAGACATAGCAATCCATAGGTTTTAAGATACTTACTAGTCAGGTACATTCTTAGGCGTTTAATATGCGGTGTTGAGTCCATTTCGTTGAGCAAGGAGTAGCTCTTGTCTATTCCATATTTGGCTTAAGGAACTTTATCTGTGCTCGTTTCAATCTCTGGTTTTATGCAGCACCCCAACTCACCTTTCCCCTTAAGCAAGCATAAGTTGGTTTTCTAAATTTGAGACCCTGTTCTGTTCTGTAATTCAGTTCCTGTGTAGCCAAGTTTACATTCCGTGTATTACTGATATCTTATGATGTTTCTTTTTCTGTGTGACTTATTTCAGTGAGAATCATCATACCTGAATCCACTCATTGTGCTGCTAAGGGCCTGATGACATAGATTTCATTGCTGAGTGATATTGCTTTGTAAGTAAATACCACATGTTCTTTATCCATTTTTCACTTTCTGCGATGTTGAACTTGTACTGTAAACGAGGTTCTTGTAAACAGAGGCGTCCCAAACTTTGGGGTGGCTGTGTCTTTTTGATTTTAATTTCCCTAAGCTATAGGACCATAAGTGGAAGTGCCCTAGGCTCTGTTGCTTTGTTGTATAGATGTTTCAGGAAACACCATACACTTCTCCCCAGTGGCTGTTGGCAATTTACATCCCGCCCATCAGCATAACAAGGCTCCCAGTTCTCCATGGCCTGTCCTGCCTTTCTGGATTTTACACTTTTTTCAGATGGCCCTTTTGACCGGGGGGAAGTGAGACTTCATTGTAGTGCAGATTTCCTTTGCAAGCTTGCTTGGTTGGCCAAAAAGGGCGTATGCGTTTTTTCCTGAATATATTCAGGAAAAAACGCATACGCCCTTTTTGGCCAAGTTCATCATTGTGGACGTTCTGCCTCTTTTCCTATGCTTTCAATGCAATTCCAGTCTACCTCCTGAAATCGGTTTCCTGCAATTCTGCCCCGCTTTCAAGTCCTCTTGGCAGCCTTACTTCAGTATATTTTTGGACGATAGCTGTCATTTATAACTCTGCAGGTTTGTGAATTACAGTGCCCCTGAGCTCCTTTCTTCAACTCGCTTTCTTTTGAGCTGGCCGCAACACCGCAGGATGGCTTCAGGCCCTAATCTGGTTCCGGCACGGCACGCTGAGCCTTTGGTTATTTCCTCTTCCTGGTGGGAAATGAGAGTTAAATTTGCCCGTCCAGACACCTCCAGCTAGTCTCTCATTGGTTCTCCCTATTCCTGTTCATCTTCCGCAGAAATTGCAAACTGGGCCAAACAGGAGATTAAAGGGACGGACTCTCCAATTCGGGAGAGTGTTAGTAAATTGTCTGGAATGTTGCACCCGAGTACCAGGGTACGAAAACTGAGACATATTTGAACACGTCTCCCGATCACATGGTTGATCATACTCTAGGTTCCACATGCATGTTTTAACTGAAGGAAGAATACCTTAAACCTGGGTAGTTGAAACCCGTGGAATGGGTACCATGCAATATGACTTCAAAGGGTCTTCATTTGCTCACCGAACCTCTCCAATCCTATCACTGCTGCGTTTGTGCCCCTGTACACATGCTTGATTCTCTTTCGGAGACATAGCAATCCATAGGTTTTAAGATACTTACTAGTCAGGTACATTCTTAGGCGTTTAATATGCGGTGTTGAGTCCATTTCGTTGAGCAAGGAGTAGCTCTTGTCTATTCCATATTTGGCTTAAGGAACTTTATCTGTGCTCGTTTCAATCTCTGGTTTTATGCAGCACCCCAACTCACCTTTCCCCTTAAGCAAGCATAAGTTGGTTTTCTAAATTTGAGACCCTGTTCTGTTCTGTAATTCAGTTCCTGTGTAGCCAAGTTTACATTCCGTGTATTACTGATATCTTATGATGTTTCTTTTTCTGTGTGACTTATTTCAGTTAGAATCATCATACCTGAATCCACTCATTGTGCTGCTAAGGGCCTGATGACATAGATTTCATTGCTGAGTGATATTGCTTTGTAAGTAAATACCACAACTTCTTTATCCATTTTTCACTTTCTGCGATGTTGAACTTGTACTATAAACGAGGTTCTTGTAAACAGAGGCGTCCCAAACTTTGGGGTGGCTGTGTCTTTTTCATTTTAATTTCCCTAAGCTATAGGACCATAAGTGGAAGTGCCCTAGGCTCTGTTGCTTTGTTTTTTAGATGTTTCAGGAAACACCATACACTTCTCCCGAGTGTCTGTTGGCAATTTACATCCCGCCCATCAGCATAACAAGGCTCCCAGTTCTCCATGGCCTGTCCTGCCTTTCTGGATTTTACACTTTTTTCAGATGGCCCTTTTGACCGGGGGGAAGTGAGACTTCATTGTAGTGCAGATTTCCTTTGCAAGCTTGCTTGGTTGGCCAAAAAGGGCGTATGCGTTTTTTCCTGAATATATTCAGGAAAAAACGCATACGCCCTTTTTGGCCAAGTGCATCATTGTGGACGTTCTGCCTCTTTTCCTATGCTTTCAATGCAATTCCAGTCTACCTCCTGAAATCGGTTTCCTGCAATTCTGCCCCGCTTTCGAGTCCTCTTGGCAGCCTTACTTCAGTATATTTTTGGACGATAGCTGTCATTTATAACTCTGCAGGTTTGTGAATTACAGTGCCCCTGAGCTCCTTTCTTCAACTCGCTTTCTTTTGAGCTGGCCGCAACACCGCAGGATGGCTTCAGGCCCTAATCTGGTTCCGGCACAGCACGCTGAGCCTTTGGTTATTTCCTCTTCCTGGTGGGAAATGAGAGTTAAATTTGCCCGTCCAGACACCTCCAGCTAGTCTCTCATTGGTGTTCCCTATTCCTGTTCATCTTCCGCAGAAATTGCAAACTGGGCCAAACAGGAGGTTAAAGGCGCTGACTCTCCAAGTGGGGAGAGTGTTAGTAAAGCGTCTGGAATGTTGCACCCGAGTACCAGGGTACGAAAACTGAGACATATTTGAACACGTCTCCCGATCACATGGTTGATCATACTCTAGGTTCCACATGCATGTTTTAGCTGAAGGAAGAATACCTTAAACCTGGGTAGTTGAAACCCGTGGAATGGGTACCATGCAATATGATTTCAAAGGGTCTTCATTTGCTCACCGAACCTCTCCAATCCTATCACTGCTGCGTTTATGCCCCTGTACACATGCTTGATTCTCTTTCGGAGACATAGCAATCCATAGGTTTTAAGATACTTACTAGTCAGGTACATTCTTAGGCGTTTAATATGCGGTGTTGAGTCCATTTCGTTGAGCAAGGAGTAGCTCTTGTCTATTCCATATTTGGCTTAAGGAACTTTATCTGTGCTCGTTTCAATCTCTGGTTTTATGCAGCACCCCAACTCACCTTTCCCCTTAAGCAAGCATAAGTTGGTTTTCTAAATTTGAGACCCTGTTCTGTTCTGTAATTCAGTTCCTGTGTAGCCAAGTTTACATTCCGTGTATTACTGATATCTTATGATGTTTCTTTTTCTGTGTGACTTATTTCAGTTAGAATCATCATACCTGAATCCACTCATTGTGCTGCTAAGGGCCTGATGACATAGATTTCATTGCTGAGTGATACTGCATTGTACGTAAGTACCACAACTTCTTTATCCATTTTTCACTTTCTGTGATATTGAACTTGTACGGTAAACGAGGTTCTTGTAAACAGAGGCGTCCCAAACTTTGGGGTGGCTGTGTCTTTTTGATTTTAATTTCCCTAAGCTATAGGACCATAAGTGGAAGTGCCCTAGGCTCTGTTGCTTTGTTTTTTAGATGTTTCAGGAAACACCATACACTTCTCCCGAGTGTCTGTTGGCAATTTACATCCCGCCCATCAGCATAACAAGGCTCCCAGTTCTCCATGGCCTGTCCTGCCTTTCTGGATTTTACACTTTTTTCAGATGGCCCTTTTGACCGGGGGGAAGTGAGACTTCATTGTAGTGCAGATTTCCTTTGCAAGCTTGCTTGGTTGGCCAAAAAGGGCGTATGCGTTTTTTCCTGAATATATTCAGGAAAAAACGCATACGCCCTTTTTGGCCAAGTGCATCATTGTGGACGTTCTGCCTCTTTTCCTATGCTTTCAATGCAATTCCAGTCTACCTCCTGAAATCGGTTTCCTGCAATTCTGCCCCGCTTTCAAGTCCTCTTGGCAGCCTTACTTCAGTATATTTTTGGACGATAGCTGTCATTTATAACTCTGCAGGTTTGTGAATTACAGTGCCCCTGAGCTCCTTTCTTCAACTCGCTTTCTTTTGAGCTGGCCGCAACACCGCAGGATGGCTTCAGGCCCTAATCTGGTTCTGGCACGGCACGCTGAGCCTTTGGTTATTTCCTCTTCCTGGTGGGAAATGAGAGTTAAATTTGCCCGTCCAGACACCTCCAGCTAGTCTCTCATTGGTGTTCCCTATTCCTGTTCATCTTCCGCAGAAATTGCAAACTGGGCCAAACAGGAGGTTAAAGGCGCTGACTCTCCAAGTGGGGAGAGTGTTAGTAAAGCGTCTGGAATGTTGCACCCGAGTACCAGGGGAGGAAAACTGAGACATATTTGAACACGTCTCCCGTTCACATGGTTGATCATACTCTGGGTTCCACATGCATGTTTTAGCTGAAGGAAGAATACCTTAAACCTGGAGAGTTGAGACCCGTGGAATGGGTACCATGCAATATGACTTCAAAGGGTCTTCATTTGCTCACCGAACCTCTCCAATCCTATCACTGCTGCGTTTATGCCCCTGTACACACGCTTGATTCTCTTTTGGAGACATAGCAATCCATAGGTTTTAAGATACTTACTAGTCAGGTACATTCTTAGGCGTTTAATATGGGGTGTTGAGTCCATTTCGTTGAGCAAGGAGTAGCTCTTGTCTAGTCCATATTTGGTTTAAGGAACTTTATCTGTGCTCATTTCAATCCCTGGTTTTATGCAGCACCCCAACTCACCTTTCCCCTTAAGCAAGCATAAGTTGGTTTTCTAAATTTGAGACCCTGTTCTGTTTTGGAATTCAGTTCCTGTGTAGCCAAGTTTACATTCCATGTATTAGTGATATCTTATGATGTTTCTTTTTCTGTGTGACTTATTTCAGTGAGAATCATCGTACCTGAATCCACTCATTATGCTGCTACGGGCCTGATGACATAGATTTCATTGCTGAGTGATACTGCATTGTACGTAAGTACCACAAGTTCTTTATCCATTTTTCACTTTCTGTGATATTGAACTTGTACGGTAAACGAGGTTCTTGTAAACAGCGGCGTCCCAAACTTTGGGGTGGCTGTGTCTTTTGATTTTAATTTCCCTAAGCTATAGGACCATAAGTGGAAGTGCCCTAGGCTCTGTTGCTTTGTTTTTTAGATGTTTCAGGAAACACCATACACTTCTCCCGAGTGTCTGTTGGCAATTTACATCCCACCCATCAGCATAACAAGGCTCCCAGTTCTCCATGGCCTGTCCTGCCTTTCTGGATTTTACACTTTTTTCAGATGGCCCTTTTGACCGGGGGGAAGTGAGACTTCATTGTAGTGCAGATTTCCTTTGCAAGCTTGCTTGGTTTGCCAAAAAGGGCGTATGCGTTTTTTCCTGAATATATTCAGGAAAAAACACATACGCCCTTTTTGGCCAAGTGCATCATTGTGGACGTTCTGCCTCTTTTCTTATGCTTTCAATGCAATTCCAGTCTACCTCCTGAAATCGGTTTCCTGCAATTCTGCCCCGCTTTCGAGTCCTCTTGGCAGCCTTACTTCAGTATATTTTTGGACGATAGCTGTCATTTATAACTCTGCAGGTTTGTGAATTACAGTGCCCCTGAGCTCCTTTCTTCAACTCGCTTTCTTTTGAGCTGGCCGCAACACCGCAGGATGGCTTCAGGCCCTAATCTGTTTCCGGCCCGGCACGCTGAGCCTTTGGTTATTTCCTCTTCCTGGTGGGAAATGAGAGTTAAATTTGCCCGTCCAGACACCTCCAGCTAGTCTCTCATTGGTGTTCCCTATTCCTATTCATCTTCCGCAGAAATTGCAAACTGGGCCAAACAGGAGGTTAAAGGCGCTGACTCTCCAAGTGGGGAGAGTGTTAGTAAAGCGTCTGGAATGTTGCACCCGAGTACCAGGGGAGGAAAACTGAGACATATTTGAACACGTCTCCCGTTCACATGGTTGATCATACTCTGGGTTCCACATGCATGTTTTAGCTGAAGGAAGAATATCTTAAACCTGGAGAGTTGAGACCCGTGGAATGGGTACCATGCAATATGACTTCAAAGGGTCTTCATTTGCTCACCAAACCTCTCCAATCCTATCACTGCTGCGTTTATGCCCCTGTACACACGCTTGATTCTCTTTTGGAGACATAGCAATCCATAGGTTTTAAGATACTTACTAGTCAGGTACATTCTTAGGCGTTTAATATGGGGTGTTGAGTCCATTTCGTTGAGCAAGGAGTAGCTCTTGTCTAGTCCATATTTGGCTTAAGGAACTTTATCTGTGCTCATTTCAATCTCTGGTTTTATGCAGCACCCCAACTCACCTTTCCCCTTAAGCAAGCATAAGTTGGTTTTCTAAATTTGAGACCCTGTTCTGTTTTGGAATTCAGTTCCTGTGTAGCCAAGTTTACATTCCGTGTATTAGTGATATCTTATGATGTTTCTTTTTCTGTGTGACTTATTTCAGTGAGAATCATCGTACCTGAATCCACTCATTATGCTGCTACGGGCCTGATGACATAGATTTCATTGCTGAGTGATACTGCATTGTACGTAAGTACCACAAGTTCTTTATCCATTTTTCACTTTCTGTGATATTGAACTTGTACAGTAAACGAGGTTCTTGTAAACAGAGTCGTCCCAAACTTTGGGGTGGCTGTGTCTTTTTGATTTTAATTTCCCTAAGCTATAGGACCATAAGTGGAAGTGCCCTAGGCTCTGTTGCTTTGTTTTTTAGATGTTTCAGGAAAAACCATACACTTCTCCCGAGTGTCTGTTGGCAATTTACATCCCGCCCATCAGCATAACAAGGCTCCCAGTTCTCCATGGCCTGTCCTGCCTTTCTGGATTTTACACTTTTTTCAGATGACCCTTTTGACCGGGGGGAAGTGAGACTTCATTGTAGTGCAGATTTCCTTTGCAAGCTTGCTTGGTTGGCCAAAAAGGGCGTATGCGTTTTTTCCTGAATATATTCAGGAAAAAACGCATACGCCCTTTTTGGCCAAGTGCATCATTGTGGACGTTCTGCCTCTTTTCCTATGCTTTCAAAGCAATTCCAGTCTACCTCCTGAAATCGGTTTCCTGCAATTCTGCCCCGCTTTCAAGTCCTCTTGGCAGCCTTACTTCAGTATATTTTTGGACGATAGCTGTCATTTATAACTCTGCAGGTTTGTGAATTACAGTGCCCCTGAGCTCCTTTCTTCAACTCGCTTTCTTTTGAGCTGGCCGCAACACCGCAGGATGGCTTCAGGCCCTAATCTGGTTCCGGCACGGCACGCTGAGCCTTTGGTTATTTCCTCTTCCTGGTGGGAAATGAGAGTTAAATTTGCCCGTCCAGACACCTCCAGCTAGTCTCTCATTGGTTCTCCCTATTCCTGTTCATCTTCCGCAGAAATTGCAAACTGGGCCAAACAGGAGATTAAAGGGACGGACTCTCCAATTCGGGAGAGTGTTAGTAAATTGTCTGGAATGTTGCACCCGAGTACCAGGGTACGAAAACTGAGACATATTTGAACACGTCTCCCGATCACATGGTTGATCATACTCTAGGTTCCACATGCATGTTTTAGCTGAAGGAAGAATACCTTAAACCTGGGTAGTTGAAACCCGTGGAATGGGTACCATGCAATATGACTTCAAAGGGTCTTCATTTGCTCACCGAACCTCTCCAATCCTATCACTGCTGCGTTTGTGCCCCTGTACACATGCTTGATTCTCTTTCGGAGACATAGCAATCCATAGGTTTTAAGATACTTACTAGTCAGGTACATTCTTAGGCGTTTAATATGCGGTGTTGAGTCCATTTCGTTGAGCAAGGAGTAGCTCTTGTCTATTCCATATTTGGCTTAAGGAACTTTATCTGTGCTCGTTTCAATCTCTGGTTTTATGCAGCACCCCAACTCACCTTTCCCCTTAAGCAAGCATAAGTTGGTTTTCTAAATTTGAGACCCTGTTCTGTTCTGTAATTCAGTTCCTGTGTAGCCAAGTTTACATTCCGTGTATTACTGATATCTTATGATGTTTCTTTTTCTGTGTGACTTATTTCAGTTAGAATCATCATACCTGAATCCACTCATTGTGCTGCTAAGGGCCTGATGACATAGATTTCATTGCTGAGTGATATTGCTTTGTAAGTAAATACCACAACTTCTTTATCCATTTTTCACTTTCTGCGATGTTGAACTTGTACTATAAACGAGGTTCTTGTAAACAGAGGCGTCCCAAACTTTGGGGTGGCTGTGTCTTTTTCATTTTAATTTCCCTAAGCTATAGGACCATAAGTGGAAGTGCCCTAGGCTCTGTTGCTTTGTTTTTTAGATGTTTCAGGAAACACCATACACTTCTCCCGAGTGTCTGTTGGCAATTTACATCCCGCCCATCAGCATAACAAGGCTCCCAGTTCTCCATGGCCTGTCCTGCCTTTCTGGATTTTACACTTTTTTCAGATGGCCCTTTTGACCGGGGGGAAGTGAGACTTCATTGTAGTGCAGATTTCCTTTGCAAGCTTGCTTGGTTGGCCAAAAAGGGCGTATGCGTTTTTTCCTGAATATATTCAGGAAAAAACGCATACGCCCTTTTTGGCCAAGTGCATCATTGTGGACGTTCTGCCTCTTTTCCTATGCTTTCAATGCAATTCCAGTCTACCTCCTGAAATCGGTTTCCTGCAATTCTGCCCCGCTTTCGAGTCCTCTTGGCAGCCTTACTTCAGTATATTTTTGGACGATAGCTGTCATTTATAACTCTGCAGGTTTGTGAATTACAGTGCCCCTGAGCTCCTTTCTTCAACTCGCTTTCTTTTGAGCTGGCCGCAACACCGCAGGATGGCTTCAGGCCCTAATCTGGTTCCGGCACAGCACGCTGAGCCTTTGGTTATTTCCTCTTCCTGGTGGGAAATGAGAGTTAAATTTGCCCGTCCAGACACCTCCAGCTAGTCTCTCATTGGTGTTCCCTATTCCTGTTCATCTTCCGCAGAAATTGCAAACTGGGCCAAACAGGAGGTTAAAGGCGCTGACTCTCCAAGTGGGGAGAGTGTTAGTAAAGCGTCTGGAATGTTGCACCCGAGTACCAGGGTACGAAAACTGAGACATATTTGAACACGTCTCCCGATCACATGGTTGATCATACTCTAGGTTCCACATGCATGTTTTAGCTGAAGGAAGAATACCTTAAACCTGGGTAGTTGAAACCCGTGGAATGGGTACCATGCAATATGATTTCAAAGGGTCTTCATTTGCTCACCGAACCTCTCCAATCCTATCACTGCTGCGTTTATGCCCCTGTACACATGCTTGATTCTCTTTCGGAGACATAGCAATCCATAGGTTTTAAGATACTTACTAGTCAGGTACATTCTTAGGCGTTTAATATGCGGTGTTGAGTCCATTTCGTTGAGCAAGGAGTAGCTCTTGTCTATTCCATATTTGGCTTAAGGAACTTTATCTGTGCTCGTTTCAATCTCTGGTTTTATGCAGCACCCCAACTCACCTTTCCCCTTAAGCAAGCATAAGTTGGTTTTCTAAATTTGAGACCCTGTTCTGTTCTGTAATTCAGTTCCTGTGTAGCCAAGTTTACATTCCGTGTATTACTGATATCTTATGATGTTTCTTTTTCTGTGTGACTTATTTCAGTTAGAATCATCATACCTGAATCCACTCATTGTGCTGCTAAGGGCCTGATGACATAGATTTCATTGCTGAGTGATACTGCATTGTACGTAAGTACCACAACTTCTTTATCCATTTTTCACTTTCTGTGATATTGAACTTGTACGGTAAACGAGGTTCTTGTAAACAGAGGCGTCCCAAACTTTGGGGTGGCTGTGTCTTTTTGATTTTAATTTCCCTAAGCTATAGGACCATAAGTGGAAGTGCCCTAGGCTCTGTTGCTTTGTTTTTTAGATGTTTCAGGAAACACCATACACTTCTCCCGAGTGTCTGTTGGCAATTTACATCCCGCCCATCAGCATAACAAGGCTCCCAGTTCTCCATGGCCTGTCCTGCCTTTCTGGATTTTACACTTTTTTCAGATGGCCCTTTTGACCGGGGGGAAGTGAGACTTCATTGTAGTGCAGATTTCCTTTGCAAGCTTGCTTGGTTGGCCAAAAAGGGCGTATGCGTTTTTTCCTGAATATATTCAGGAAAAAACGCATACGCCCTTTTTGGCCAAGTGCATCATTGTGGACGTTCTGCCTCTTTTCCTATGCTTTCAATGCAATTCCAGTCTACCTCCTGAAATCGGTTTCCTGCAATTCTGCCCCGCTTTCAAGTCCTCTTGGCAGCCTTACTTCAGTATATTTTTGGACGATAGCTGTCATTTATAACTCTGCAGGTTTGTGAATTACAGTGCCCCTGAGCTCCTTTCTTCAACTCGCTTTCTTTTGAGCTGGCCGCAACACCGCAGGATGGCTTCAGGCCCTAATCTGGTTCTGGCACGGCACGCTGAGCCTTTGGTTATTTCCTCTTCCTGGTGGGAAATGAGAGTTAAATTTGCCCGTCCAGACACCTCCAGCTAGTCTCTCATTGGTGTTCCCTATTCCTGTTCATCTTCCGCAGAAATTGCAAACTGGGCCAAACAGGAGGTTAAAGGCGCTGACTCTCCAAGTGGGGAGAGTGTTAGTAAAGCGTCTGGAATGTTGCACCCGAGTACCAGGGGAGGAAAACTGAGACATATTTGAACACGTCTCCCGATCACATGGTTGATCATACTCTGGGTTCCACATGCATGTTTTAGCTGAAGGAAGAATACCTTAAACCTGGAGAGTTGAGACCCGTGGAATGGGTACCATGCAATATGACTTCAAAGGGTCTTCATTTGCTCACCGAACCTCTCCAATCCTATCACTGCTGCGTTTATGCCCCTGTACACACGCTTGATTCTCTTTTGGAGACATAGCAATCCATAGGTTTTAAGATACTTACTAGTCAGGTACATTCTTAGGCGTTTAATATGGGGTGTTGAGTCCATTTCGTTGAGCAAGGAGTAGCTCTTGTCTAGTCCATATTTGGCTTAAGGAACTTTATCTGTGCTCATTTCAATCCCTGGTTTTATGCAGCACCCCAACTCACCTTTCCCCTTAAGCAAGCATAAGTTGGTTTTCTAAATTTGAGACCCTGTTCTGTTTTGGAATTCAGTTCCTGTGTAGCCAAGTTTACATTCCATGTATTAGTGATATCTTATGATGTTTCTTTTTCTGTGTGACTTATTTCAGTGAGAATCATCGTACCTGAATCCACTCATTATGCTGCTACGGGCCTGATGACATAGATTTCATTGCTGAGTGATACTGCATTGTACGTAAGTACCACAAGTTCTTTATCCATTTTTCACTTTCTGTGATATTGAACTTGTACGGTAAACGAGGTTCTTGTAAACAGCGGCGTCCCAAACTTTGGGGTGGCTGTGTCTTTTGATTTTAATTTCCCTAAGCTATAGGACCATAAGTGGAAGTGCCCTAGGCTCTGTTGCTTTGTTTTTTAGATGTTTCAGGAAACACCATACACTTCTCCCGAGTGTCTGTTGGCAATTTACATCCCACCCATCAGCATAACAAGGCTCCCAGTTCTCCATGGCCTGTCCTGCCTTTCTGGATTTTACACTTTTTTCAGATGGCCCTTTTGACCGGGGGGAAGTGAGACTTCATTGTAGTGCAGATTTCCTTTGCAAGCTTGCTTGGTTTGCCAAAAAGGGCGTATGCGTTTTTTCCTGAATATATTCAGGAAAAAACACATACGCCCTTTTTGGCCAAGTGCATCATTGTGGACGTTCTGCCTCTTTTCTTATGCTTTCAATGCAATTCCAGTCTACCTCCTGAAATCGGTTTCCTGCAATTCTGCCCCGCTTTCGAGTCCTCTTGGCAGCCTTACTTCAGTATATTTTTGGACGATAGCTGTCATTTATAACTCTGCAGGTTTGTGAATTACAGTGCCCCTGAGCTCCTTTCTTCAACTCGCTTTCTTTTGAGCTGGCCGCAACACTGCAGGATGGCTTCAGGCCCTAATCTGGTTCCGGCCCGGCACGCTGAGCCTTTGGTTATTTCCTCTTCCTGGTGGGAAATGAGAGTTAAATTTGCCCGTCCAGACACCTCCAGCTAGTCTCTCAATGGTGTTCCGTATTCCTGTTCATCTTCCGCAGAAATTGCAAACTGGGCCAAACAGGAGGTTAAAGGCGCTGACTCTCCAAGTGGGGAGAGTGTTAGTAAAGCGTCTGGAATGTTGCACCCGAGTACCAGGGGAGGAAAACTGAGACATATTTGAACACGTCTCCCGTTCACATGGTTGATCATACTCTGGGTTCCACATGCATGTTTTAGCTGAAGGAAGAATACCTTAAACCTGGAGACTTGAGACCCGTGGAATGGGTACCATGCAATATGACTTCAAAGGGTCTTCATTTGCTCACCAAACCTCTCCAATCCTATCACTGCTGCGTTTATGCCCCTGTACACACGCTTGATTCTCTTTTGGAGACATAGCAATCCATAGGTTTTAAGATACTTACTAGTCAGGTACATTCTTAGGCGTTTAATATGGGGTGTTGAGTCCATTTCGTTGAGCAAGGAGTAGCTCTTGTCTAGTCCATATTTGGCTTAAGGAACTTTATCTGTGCTCATTTCAATCTCTGGTTTTATGCAGCACCCCAACTCACCTTTCCCCTTAAGCAAGCATAAGTTGGTTTTCTAAATTTGAGACCCTGTTCTGTTTTGGAATTCAGTTCCTGTGTAGCCAAGTTTACATTCCGTGTATTAGTGATATCTTATGATGTTTCTTTTTCTGTGTGACTTATTTCAGTGAGAATCATCATACCTGAATCCACTCATTATGCTGCTACGGGCCTGATGACATAGATTTCATTGCTGAGTGATACTGCATTGTACATAAGTACCACAAGTTCTTTATCCGTTTTTCACTTTCTGTGATATTGAACTTGTACGGTAAACGAGGTTCTTGTAAACAGAGGCGTCCCAAACTTTGGGGTGGCTGTGTCTTTTTGATTTTAATTTCCCTAAGCTATAGGACCATAAGTGGAAGTGCCCTAGGCTCTGTTGCTTTGTTTTTTAGATGTTTCAGGAAACACCATACACTTCTCCCGAGTGTCTGTTGGCAATTTACATCCCGCCCATCAGCATAACAAGGCTCCCAGTTCTCCATGGCCTGTCCTGCCTTTCTGGATTTTACACTTTTTTCAGATGGCCCTTTTGACCGGGGGGAAGTGAGACTTCATTGTAGTGCAGATTTCCTTTGCAAGCTTGCTTGGTTGGCCAAAAAGGGCGTATGCGTTTTTTACTGAATATATTCAGGAAAAAACGCATACGCACTTTTTGGCCAAGTGCATCATTGTGGACGTTCTGCCTCTTTTCCTATGCTTTCAATGCAATTCCAGTCTACCTCCTGAAATCGGTTTCCTGCAATTCTGCCCCGTTTTCGAGTCCTCTTGGCAGCCTTACTTCAGTATATTTTTGGACGATAGCTGTCATTTATGACTCTGCAGGTTTGTGAATTACAGTGCCCCTGAGCTCCTTTCTTCAACTCGCTTTCTTTTGAGCTGGCCGCAACACCGCAGGATGGCTTCAGGCCCTAATCTGGTTCCGGCACGGCACGCTGAGCCTTTGGTTATTTCCTCTTCCTGGTGGGAAATGAGAGTTAAATTTGCCCGTCCAGACACCTCCAGCTAGTCTCTCATTGGTGTTCCCTATTCCTGTTCATCTTCCGCAGAAATTGCAAACTGGGTCAAACAGGAGGTTAAAGGCGCTGACTCTCCAAGTGGGGAGATTGTTAGTAAAGCGTCTGGAATGTAGCACCCGAGTACCAGGGGAGGAATACTGAGACATATTTGAACACGTCTCCCGTTCACATGGTTGATCATACTCTGGGTTCCACATGCATGTTTTAGCTGAAGGAAGAATACCTTAAACCTGGAGAGTTGAGACCCGTGGAATGGGTACCATGCAATATGACTTCAAAGGGTCTTCATTTGCTCACCGAACCTCTCCAATCCTATCACTGCTGCGTTTATGCCCCTGTACACACGCTTGATTCTCTTTTGGAGACATAGCAATCCATAGGTTTTAAGATACTTACTAGTCAGGTACATTCTTAGGCGTTTAATATGGGGTGTTGAGTCCATTTCGTTGAGCAAGGAGTAGCTCTTGTCTAGTCCATATTTGGCTTAAGGAACTTTATCTGTGCTCATTTCAATCTCTGGTTTTATGCAGCACCCCAACTCACCTTTCCCCTTAAGCAAGCATAAGTTGGTTTTCTAAATTTGAGACCCTGTTCTGTTTTGGAATTCAGTTCCTGTGTAGCCAAGTTTACATTCCGTGTATTAGTGATATCTTATGATGTTTCTTTTTCTGTGTGACTTATTTCAGTGAGAATCATCATACCTGAATCCACTCATTATGCTGCTACGGGCCTGATGACATAGATTTCATTGCTGAGTGATACTGCATTGTACATAAGTACCACAAGTTCTTTATCCATTTTTCACTTTCTGTGATATTGAACTTGTACGGTAAACGAGGTTCTTGTAAACAGAGGCGTCCCAAACTTTGGGGTGGCTGTGTCTTTTTGAGTTTAATTTCCCTAAGCTATAGGACCATAAGTGGAAGTGCCCTAGGCTCTGTTGCTTTGTTTTTTAGATGTTTCAGGAAACACCATACACTTCTCCCGAGTGTCTGTTGGCAATTTACATCCCGCCCATCAGCATAACAAGGCTCCCAGTTCTCCATGGCCTGTCCTGCCTTTCTGGATTTTACACTTTTTTCAGATGGCCCTTTTGACCGGGGGGAAGTGAGACTTCATTGTAGTGCAGATTTCCTTTGCAAGCTTGCTTGGTTGGCCAAAAAGGGCGTATGCGTTTTTTCCTGAATATATTCAGGAAAAAACGCATACGCCCTTTTTGGCCAAGTGCATCATTGTGGACGTTCTGCCTCTTTTCCTATGCTTTCAATGCAATTCCAGTCTACCTCCTGAAATCGGTTTCCTGCAATTCTGCCCCGCTTTCGAGTCCTCTTGGCAGCCTTACTTCAGTATATTTTTGGACGATAGCTGTCATTTATAACTCTGCAGGTTTGTGAATTACAGTGCCCCTGAGCTCCTTTCTTCAACTCGCTTTCTTTTGAGCTGGCCGCAACACCGCAGGATGGCTTCAGGCCCTAATCTGGTTCCGGCACGGCACGCTGAGCCTTTGGTTATTTCCTCTTCCTGGTGGGAAATGAGAGTTAAATTTGCCCGTCCAGACACCTCCAGCTAGTCTCTCATTGGTGTTCCCTATTCCTGTTCATCTTCCGCAGAAATTGCAAACTGGGCCAAACAGGAGGTTAAAGGCGCTGACTCTCCAAGTGGGGAGATTGTTAGTAAAGCGTCTGGAATGTAGCACCCGAGTACCAGGGGAGGAAAACTGAGACATATTTGAACACGTCTCCCGTTCACATGGTTGATCATACTCTGGGTTCCACATGCATGTTTTAGCTGAAGGAAGAATACCTTAAACCTGGAGAGTTGAGACCCGTGGAATGGGTACCATGCAATATGACTTCAAAGGGTCTTCATTTGCTCACCGAACCTCTCCAATCCTATCACTGCTGCGTTTATGCCCCTGTACACACGCTTGATTCTCTTTTGGAGACATAGCAATCCATAGGTTTTAAGATACTTACTAGTCAGGTACATTCTTAGGCGTTTAATATGGGGTGTTGAGTCCATTTCGTTGAGCAAGGAGTAGCTCTTGTCTAGTCCATATTTGGCTTAAGGAACTTTATCTGTGCTCATTTCAATCTCTGGTTTTATGCAGCACCCCAACTCACCTTTCCCCTTAAGCAAGCATAAGTTGGTTTTCTAAATTTGAGACCCTGTTCTGTTTTGGAATTCAGTTCCTGTGTAGCCAAGTTTACATTCCGTGTATTAGTGATATCTTATGATGTTTGTTTTTCTGTGTGACTTATTTCAGTGAGAATCATCGTACCTGAATCCACTCATTATGCTGCTACGGGCCTGATGACATAGATTTCATTGCTGAGTGATACTGCATTGTACGTAAGTACCACAAGTTCTTTATCCATTTTTCACTTTCTGTGATATTGAACTTGTACGGTAAACGAGGTTCTTGTAAACAGAGGCGTCCCAAACTTTGGGGTGGCTGTGTCTTTTTGATTTTAATTTCCCTAAGCTATAGGACCATAAGTGGAAGTGCCCTAGGCTCTGTTGCTTTGTTTTTTAGATGTTTCAGGAAACACCATACACTTCTCCCGAGTGTCTGTTGGCAATTTACATCCCGCCCATCAGCATAACAAGGCTCCCAGTTCTCCATGGCCTGTCCTGCCTTTCTGGATTTTACACTTTTTTCAGATGGCCCTTTTGACCGGGGGGAAGTGAGACTTCATTGTAGTGCAGATTTCCTTTGCAAGCTTGCTTGGTTGGCCAAAAAGGGCGTATGCGTTTTTTCCTGAATATATTCAGGAAAAAACGCATACGCCCTTTTTGGCCAAGTGCATCATTGTGGACGTTCTGCCTCTTTTCCTATGCTTTCAATGCAATTCCAGTCTACCTCCTGAAATCGGTTTCCTGCAATTCTGCCCCGCTTTCGAGTCCTCTTGGCAGCCTTACTTCAGTATATTTTTGGACGATAGCTGTCATTTATAACTCTGCAGGTTTGTGAATTACAGTGCCCCTGAGCTCCTTTCTTCAACTCGCTTTCTTTTGAGCTGGCCGCAACACCGCAGGATGGCTTCAGGCCCTAATCTGGTTCCGGCACGGCACGCTGAGCCTTTGGTTATTTCCTCTTCCTGGTGGGAAATGAGAGTTAAATTTGCCCGTCCAGACACCTCCAGCTAGTCTCTCATTGGTGTTCCCTATTCCTGTTCATCTTCCGCAGAAATTGCAAACTGGGCCAAACAGGAGGTTAAAGGCGCTGACTCTCCAAGTGGGGAGAGTGTTAGTAAAGCGTCTGGAATGTTGCACCCGAGTACCAGGGTACGAAAACTGAGACATATTTGAACACGTCTCCCGTTCACATGGTTGATCATACTCTGGGTTCCACATGCATGTTTTAGCTGAAGGAAGAATACCTTAAACCTGGAGAGTTGAGACCCGTGGAATGGGTACCATGCAATATGACTTCAAAGGGTCTTCATTTGCTCACCGAACCTCTCCAATCCTATCACTGCTGCGTTTATGCCCCTGTACACACGCTTGATTCTCTTTTGGAGACATAGCAATCCATAGGTTTTAAGATACTTACTAGTCAGGTACATTCTTAGGCGTTTAATATGGGGTGTTGAGTCCATTTCGTTGAGCAAGGAGTAGCTCTTGTCTAGTCCATATTTGGCTTAAGGAACTTTATCTGTGCTCATTTCAATCTCTGGTTTTATGCAGCACCCCAACTCACCTTTCCCCTTAAGCAAGCATAAGTTGGTTTTCTAAATTTGAGACCCTGTTCTGTTTTGGAATTCAGTTCCTGTGTAGCCAAGTTTACATTCCGTGTATTAGTGATATCTTATGATGTTTCTTTTTCTGTGTGACTTATTTCAGTGAGAATCATCGTACCTGAATCCACTCATTATGCTGCTACGGGCCTGATGACATAGATTTCATTGCTGAGTGATACTGCATTGTACGTAAGTACCACAAGTTCTTTATCCATTTTTCACTTTCTGTGATATTGAACTTGTACGGTAAACGAGGTTCTTGTAAACAGAGGCGTCCCAAACTTTGGGGTGGCTGTGTCTTTTTGATTTTAATTTCCCTAAGCTATAGGACCATAAGTGGAAGTGCCCTAGGCTCTGTTGCTTTGTTTTTTAGATGTTTCAGGAAACACCATACACTTCTCCCGAGTGTCTGTTGGCAATTTACATCCCGCCCATCAGCATAACAAGGCTCCCAGTTCTCCATGGCCTGTCCTGCCTTTCTGGATTTTACACTTTTTTCAGATGGCCCTTTTGACCGGGGGGAAGTGAGACTTCATTGTAGTGCAGATTTCCTTTGCAAGCTTGCTTGGTTGGCCAAAAAGGGCGTATGCGTTTTTTCCTGAATATATTCAGGAAAAAACGCATACGCCCTTTTTGGCCAAGTGCATCATTGTGGACGTTCTGCCTCTTTTCCTATGCTTTCAATGCAATTCCAGTCTACCTCCTGAAATCGGTTTCCTGCAATTCTGCCCCGCTTTCAAGTCCTCTTGGCAGCCTTACTTCAGTATATTTTTGGACGATAGCTGTCATTTATAACTCTGCAGGTTTGTGAATTACAGTGCCCCTGAGCTCCTTTCTTCAACTCGCTTTCTTTTGAGCTGGCCGCAACACCGCAGGATGGCTTCAGGCCCTAATCTGGTTCCGGCACGGCACGCTGAGCCTTTGGTTAATTCCTCTTTCTGGTGGGAAATGAGAGTTAAATTTGCCCGTCCAGACACCTCCAGCTAGTCACTCATTGGTTCTCGCTATTCCTGTTCATCTTCCGCAGAAATTGCAAACTGGGCCAAACAGGAGATTAAAGGGACGGACTCTCCAAGTCAGGAGAGTGTTAGTAAAGCGTCTGGAATGTTGCACCCGAGTACCAGGGTACGAAAACTGAGACATATTTGAACACGTCTCCCGATCACATGGTTGATCATACTCTGGGTTCCACATGCATGTTTTAGCTGAAGGAAGAATACCTTAAACCTGGGTAGTTGAAACCCGTGGAATGGGTACCATGCAATATGACTTCAAAGGGTCTTCATTTGCTCACCGAACCTCTCCAATCCTATCACTGCTGCGTTTATGCCCCTGTACACACGCTTGATTCTCTTTTGGAGACATAGCAATCCATAGGTTTTAAGATACTTACTAGTCAGGTACATTCTTAGGCGTTTAATATGGGGTGTTGAGTCCATTTCGTTGAGCAAGGAGTAGCTCTTGTCTAGTCCATATTTGGCTTAAGGAACTTTATCTGTGCTCATTTCAATCTCTGGTTTTATGCAGCACCCCAACTCACCTTTCCCCTTAAGCAAGCATAAGTTGGTTTTCTAAATTTGAGACCCTGTTCTGTTTTGGAATTCAGTTCCTGTGTAGCCAAGTTTACATTCCGTGTATTAGTGATATCTTATGATGTTTCTTTTTCTGTGTGACTTATTTCAGTGAGAATCATCGTACCTGAATCCACTCATTATGCTGCTACGGGCCTGATGACATAGATTTCATTGCTGAGTGATACTGCATTGTACGTAAGTACCACAAGTTCTTTATCCATTTTTCACTTTCTGTGATATTGAACTTGTACGGTAAACGAGGTTCTTGTAAACAGAGGCGTCCCAAACTTTGGGGTGGCTGTGTCTTTTTGATTTTAATTTCCCTAAGCTATAGGACCATAAGTGGAAGTGCCCTAGGCTCTGTTGCTTTGTTTTTTAGATGTTTCAGGAAACACCATACACTTCTCCCGAGTGTCTGTTGGCAATTTACATCCCGCCCATCAGCATAACAAGGCTCCCAGTTCTCCATGGCCTGTCCTGCCTTTCTGGATTTTACACTTTTTTCAGATGGCCCTTTTGACCGGGGGGAAGTGAGACTTCATTGTAGTGCAGATTTCCTTTGCAAGCTTGCTTGGTTGGCCAAAAAGGGCGTATGCGTTTTTTCCTGAATATATTCAGGAAAAAACGCATACGCCCTTTTTGGCCAAGTGCATCATTGTGGACGTTCTGCCTCTTTTCCTATGCTTTCAATGCAATTCCAGTCTACCTCCTGAAATCGGTTTCCTGCAATTCTGCCCCGCTTTCAAGTCCTCTTGGCAGCCTTACTTCAGTATATTTTTGGACGATAGCTGTCATTTATAACTCTGCAGGTTTGTGAATTACAGTGCCCCTGAGCTCCTTTCTTCAACTCGCTTTCTTTTGAGCTGGCCGCAACACCGCAGGATGGCTTCAGGCCCTAATATGGTTCCGGCCCGGCACGCTGAGCCTTTGGTTATTTCCTCTTCCTGGTGGGAAATGAGAGTTAAATTTGCCCGTCCAGACACCTCCAGCTAGTCTCTCATTGGTGTTCCCTATTCCTGTTCATCTTCCGCAGAAATTGCAAACTGGGCCAAACAGGAGGTTAAAGGCGCTGACTCTCCAAGTGGGGAGAGTGTTAGTAAAGCGTCTGGAATGTTGCACCCGAGTACCAGGGGAGGAAAACTGAGACATATTTGAACACGTCTCCCGTTCACATGGTTGATCATACTCTGGGTTCCACATGCATGTTTTAGCTGAAGGAAGAATACCTTAAACCTGGAGAGTTGAGACCCGTGGAATGGGTACCATGCAATATGACTTCAAAGGGTCTTCATTTGCTCACCAAACCTCTCCAATCCTATCACTGCTGCGTTTATGCCCCTGTACACACGCTTGATTCTCTTTTGGAGAAATAGCAATCCATAGGTTTTAAGATACTTACTAGTCAGGTACATTCTTAGGCGTTTAATATGGGGTGTTGAGTCCATTTCGTTGAGCAAGGAGTAGCTCTTGTCTAGTCCATATTTGGCTTAAGGAACTTTATCTGTGCTCATTTCAATCTCTGGTTTTATGCAGCACCCCAACTCACCTTTCCCCTTAAGCAAGCATAAGTTGGTTTTCTAAATTTGAGACCCTGTTCTGTTTTGGAATTCAGTTCCTGTGTAGCCAAGTTTACATTCCGTGTATTAGTGATATCTTATGATGTTTCTTTTTCTGTGTGACTTATTTCAGTGAGAATCATCGTACCTGAATCCACTCATTATGCTGCTACGGGCCTGATGACATAGATTTCATTGCTGAGTGATACTGCATTGTACGTAAGTACCACAAGTTCTTTATCCATTTTTCACTTTCTGTGATATTGAACTTGTACGGTAAATGAGGTTCTTGTAAACAGAGGCGTCCCAAACTTTGGGGTGGCTGTGTCTTTTTGATTTTAATTTCCCTAAGCTATAGGACCATAAGTGGAAGTGCCCTAGGCTCTGTTGCTTTGTTTTTTAGATGTTTCAGGAAACACCATACACTTCTCCCGAGTGTCTGTTGGCAATTTACATCCCGCCCATCAGCATAACAAGGCTCCCAGTTCTCCATGGCCTGTCCTGCCTTTCTGGATTTTACACTTTTTTCAGATGGCCCTTTTGACCGGGGGGAAGTGAGACTTCATTGTAGTGCAGATTTCCTTTGCAAGCTTGCTTGGTTGGCCAAAAAGGGCGTATGCGTTTTTTCCTGAATATATTCAGGAAAAAACGCATACGCCCTTTTTGGCCAAGTGCATCATTGTGGACGTTCTGCCTCTTTTCCTATGCTTTCAATGCAATTCCAGTCTACCTCCTGAAATCGGTTTCCTGCAATTCTGCCCCGCTTTCAAGTCCTCTTGGCAGCCTTACTTCAGTATATTTTTGGACGATAGCTGTCATTTATAACTCTGCAGGTTTGTGAATTACAGTGCCCCTGAGCTCCTTTCTTCAACTCGCTTTCTTTTCAGCTGGCCGCAACACCGCAGGATGGCTTCAGGCCCTAATCTGGTTCCGGCACGGCACGCTGAGCCTTTGGTTAATTCCTCTTCCTGGTGGGAAATGAGAGTTAAATTTGCCCGTCCAGACACCTCCAGCTAGTCTCTCATTGGTTCTCGCTATTCCTGTTCATCTTCCGCAGAAATTGCAAACTGGGCCAAACAGGAGGTTAAAGGCGCTGACTCTCCAAGTGGGGAGAGTGTTAGTAAAGCGTCTGGAATGTTGCACCCGAGTACCAGGGTACGAAAACTGAGATATATTTGAACACGTCTCCCGATCACATGGTTGATCATACTCTGGGTTCCACATGCATGTTTTAGCTGAAGGAAGAATACCTTAAACCTGGAGAGTTGAGACCCGTGGAATGGGTACCATGCAATATGACTTCAAAGGGTCTTCATTTGCTCACCGAACCTCTCCAATCCTATCACTGCTGCATTTATGCCCCTGTACACACGCTTGATTCTCTTTCGGAGACATAGCAATCCATAGGTTTTAAGATACTTACTAGTCAGGTACATTCTTAGGCGTTTAATATGGGGTGTTGAGTCCATTTCGTTGAGCAAGGAGTAGCTCTTGTCTAGTCCATATTTGGCTTAAGGAACTATATCTGTGCTCATTTCAATCTCTGGTTTTATGCAGCACCCCAACTCACCTTTCCCCTTAAGCAAGCATAAGTTGGTTTTCTAAATTTGAGACCCTGTTCTGTTCTGTAATTCAGTTCCTGTGTAGCCAAGTTTACATTCCGTGTATTACTGATATCTTATGATGTTTCTTTTTCTGTGTGACTTATTTCAGTTAGAATCATCATACCTGAATCCACTCATTGTGCTGCTAAGGGCCTGATGACATAGATTTCATTGCTGAGTGATATTGCTTTGTAAGTAAATACCACAACTTCTTTATCCATTTTTCACTTTCTGCGATGTTGAACTTGTACTGTAAACGAGGTTCTTGTAAACAGAGGCGTCCCAAACTTTGGGGTGGCTGTGTCTTTTTGATTTTAATTTCCCTAAGCTATAGGACCATAAGTGGAAGTGCCCTAGGCTCTGTTGCATTGTTTTTTAGATGTTTCAGGAAAAACCATACACTTCTCCCAAGTGCATGTTGGCAATTTACATCCCGCCCATCAGCATAACAAGGCTCCCAGTTCTCCATGGCCTGTCCTGCCTTTCTGGATTTTACACTTTTTTCAGATGGCCCTTTTGACCGGGGGGAAGTGAGACTTCATTGTAGTGCAGATTTCGTTTGCAAGCTTGCTTGGTTGGCCAAAAAGGGCGTATGCGTTTTTTCCTGAATATATTCAGGAAAAAACGCATACGCCCTTTTTGACCAAGTGCATCATTGTGGACGTTCTGCCTCTTTTCCTATGCTTTCAATGCAATTCCAGTCTACCTCCTGAAATCGGTTTCCTGCAATTCTGCCCCGCTTTCAAGTCCTCTTGGCAGCCTTACTTCAGTATATTTTTGGACGATAGCTGTCATTTATAACTCTGCAGGTTTGTGAATTACAGTGCCCCTGAGCTCCTTTGTTCAACTCGCTTTCTTGTGAGCTGGCCGCAACACCGCAGGATGGCTTCAGGCCCTAATCTGGTTCCGGCACGGCACGCTGAGCCTTTGGTTAATTCCTCTTCCTGGTGGGAAATGAGAGTTAAATTTGCCCGTCCAGACACCTCCAGCTAGTCTCTCATTGGTGTTCCCTATTCCTGTTCATCTTCCGCAGAAATTGCAAACTGGGACAAACAGGAGGTTAAAGGCGCTGACTCTCCAAGTGGGGAGAGTGTTAGTAAAGCCTCTGGAATGTTGCACCCGAGTACCAGGGTACGAAAACTGAGACATATTTGAACACGTCTCCCGTTCACACGGTTGGTCATACTCTGGGTTCCACATGCATGTTTTAGCTGAAGGAAGAATACCTTAAACCTGGAGAGTTGAGACCCGTGGAATGGGTACCATGCAATATGACTTCAAAGGGTCTTCATTTGTTCACCGAACCTCTCCAATCCTATCACTGCTGCGTTTATGCGCCTGTACACATGCTTGATTCTCTTTCGGAGACATAGCAATCCATAGGTTTTAAGATACTTACTAGTCAGGTACATTCTTAGGCGTTTAATATGCGGTGTTGAGTCCATTTCGTTGAGCAAGGAGTAGCTCTTGTCTATTCCATATTTGGCTTAAGGAACTTTATCTGTGCTCATTTCAATCTCTGGTTTTATGCAGCACCCCAACTCACCTTTCCCCTTAAGCAAGCATAAGTTGGTTTTCTAAATTTGAGACCCTGTTCTGTTCTGTAATTCAGTTCCTGTGTAGCCAAGTTTACTTTCCGTGTATTACTGATATCTTATGATGTTTCTTTTTCTGTGTGACTTATTTCAGTTAGAATCATCATACCTGAATCCACTCATTGTGCTGCTAAGGGCCTGATGACATAGATTTCATTGCTGAGTGATATTGCTTTGTAAGTAAATAGCACGTGTTCTTTATCCATTTTTCACTTTCTGCGATGTTGAACTTGTACTGTAAACGAGGTTCTTGTAAACAGAGGCGTCCCAAACTTTGGGGTGGCTGTGTCTTTTTGATTTTAATTTCCCTAAGCTATAGGACCATAAGTGGAAGTGCCCTAGGCTCTGTTGCTTTGTTTTTTAGATGTTTCAGGAAAAACCATACACTTCTCCCGAGTGTCTGTTGGCAATTTACATCCCGCCCATCAGCATAACAAGGCTCCCAGTTCTCCATGGCCTGTCCTGCCTTTCTGGATTTTACACTTTTTTCAGATGGCCCTTTTGACTGGGGGGAAGTGAGACTTCATTGTAGTGCAGATTTCCTTTGCAAGCTTGCTTGGTTGGCCAAAAAGGGCGTATGCGTTTTTTCCTGAATATATTCAGGAAAAAACGCATACGCCCTTTTTGGCCAAGTGCATCATTGTGGACGTTCTGCCTCTTTTCCTATGCTTTCAATGCAATTCCAGTCTACCTCCTGAAATCGGTTTCCTGCAATTCTGCCCCGCTTTCAAGTCCTCTTGGCAGCCTTACTTCAGTATATTTTTGGACGATAGCTGTCATTTATAACTCTGCAGGTTTGTGAATTACAGTGCCCCTGAGCTCCTTTGTTCAACTCGCTTTCTTGTGAGCTGGCCGCAACACCGCAGGATGGCTTCAGGCCCTAATCTGGTTCCGGCACGGCACGCTGAGCCTTTGGTTAATTCCTCTTCCTGGTGGGAAATGAGAGTTAAATTTGCCCGTCCAGACACCTCCAGCTAGTCTCTCATTGGTGTTCCCTATTCCTGTTCATCTTCCGCAGAAATTGCAAACTGGTCCAAACAGGAGGTTAAAGGCGCTGACTCTCCAAGTGGGGAGAGTGTTAGTAAAGCGTCTGGAATGTTGCACCCAAGTACCAGGGGAGGAAAACTGAGACATATTTGAACACGTCTCCCGATCACATGGTTGATCATACTCTAGGTTCCACATGCATGTTTTAGCTGAAGGAAGAATACCTTAAACCTGGGTAGTTGAAACCCGTGGAATGGGTACCATGCAATATGACTTCAAAGGGTCTTCATTTGCTCACCGAACCTCTCCAATCCTATCACTGCTGCGTTTATGCCCCTATACACATGCTTGATTCTCTTTCGGAGACATAGCAATCCATAGGTTTTAAGATACTTACTAGTCAGGTACATTCTTAGGCGTTTAATATGCGGTGTTGAGTCCATTTCGTTGAGCAAGGAGTAGCTCTTGTCTAGTCCATATTTGGCTTAAGGAACTTTATCTGTGCTCATTTCAATCTCTGGTTTTATGCAGCACCCCAACTCACCTTTCCCCTTAAGCAAGCATAAGTTGGTTTTCTAAATTTGAGACCCTGTTCTGTTCTGTAATTCAGTTCCTGTGTAACCAAGTTTACATTCCGTGTATTACTGATATCTTATGATGTTTCTTTTTCTGTGTGACTTATTTCAGTTAGAATCATCATACCTGAATCCACTCATTGTGCTGCTAAGGGCCTGATGACATAGATTTCATTGCTGAGTGATATTGCTTTGTAAGTAAATACCACATGTTCTTTATCCATTTTTCACTTTCTGCGATGTTGAACTTGTACTGTAAACGAGGTTCTTGTAAACAGAGGCGTCCCAAACTGTGAGGTGGCTGTGTCTTTTTGATTTTAATTTCCCTAAGCTATAGGACCATAAGTGGAAGTGCCCTAGGCTCTGTTGCTTTGTTTTTTAGATGTTTCAGGAAACACCATACACTTCTCCCGAGTGTCTGTTGGCAATTTACATCCCGCCCATCAGCATAACAAGGCTCCCAGTTCTCCATGGCCTATCCTGCCTTTCTGGATTTTACACTTTCTTCACATGGCCCTTTTGACCGGGGGGAAGTGAGACTTCATTGTAGTGCAGATTTCCTTTGCAAGCTTGCTTGGTTGGCCAAAAAGGGCGTATGCGTTTTTTCCTGAATATATTCAGGAAAAAACGCATACGCCCTTTTTGGCCAAGTGCATCATTGTGGACGTTCTGCCTCTTTTCCTATGCTTTCAAAGCAATTCCAGTCTACCTCCTGAAATCGGTTTCCTGCAATTCTGCCCCGCTTTCAAGTCCTCTTGGCAGCCTTACTTCAGTATATTTTTGGACGATAGCTGTCATTTATAACTCTGCAGGTTTGTGAATTACAGTGACCCTGAGCTCCTTTCTTCAACTCGCTTTCTTGTGACCTGGCCGCAACACCGCAGGATGGCTTCAGGCCCTAATCTGGTTCCGGCACGGCACGCTGAGCCTTTGGTTATTTCCTCTTCCTGGTGGGAAATGAGAGTTAAATTTGCCCGTCCAGACACCTCCAGCTAGTCTCTCATTGGTTCTCCCTATTCCTGTTCATCTTCCGCAGAAATTGCAAACTGGGCCAAACAGGAGGTTAAAGGCGCTGACTCTCCAAGTGGGGAGAGTGTTAGTAAAGCGTCTGGAATGTTGCACCCGAGTACCAGGGTACGAAAACTGAGACATATTTGAACACGTCTCCCGTTCACACGGTTGGTCATACTCTGGGTTCCACATGCATGTTTTAGCTGAAGGAAGAATACCTTAAACCTGGAGAGTTGAGACCCGTGGAATGGGTACCATGCAATATGACTTCAAAGGGTCTTCATTTGCTCACCGAACCTCTCCAATCCTATCACTGCTGCGTTTATGCCCCTGTACACACGCTTGATTCTCTTTTGGAGACATAGCAATCCATAGGTTTTAAGATACTTACTAGTCAGGTACATTCTTAGGCGTTTAATATGGGGTGTTGAGTCCATTTCGTTGAGCAAGGAGTAGCTCTTGTCTATTCCATATTTGGCTTAAGGAACTTTATCTGTGCTCATTTCAATCTCTGGTTTTATGCAGCACCCCAACTCACCTTTCCCCTTAAGCAAGCATAAGTTGGTTTTCTAAATTTGAGACCCTGTTCTGTTCTGTAATTCAGTTCCTGTGTAGCCAAGTTTACATTCCGTGTATTACTGATATCTTATGATGTTTCTTTTTCTGTGTGACTTATTTCAGTTAGAATCATCATACCTGAATCCACTCATTGTGCTGCTAAGGGCCTGATGACATAGATTTCATTGCTGAGTGATATTGCTTTGTAAGTAAATACGACATGTTCTTTATCCATTTTTCACTTTCTGCGATGTTGAACTTGTACCGTAAACGAGGTTCTTGTAAACAGAGGCGTCCCAAACTTTGGGGTGGCTGTGTCTTTTTGATTTTAATTTCCCTAAGCTATAGGACCATAAGTCGAAGTGCCCTAGGCTCTGTTGCTTTGTTTTTTAGATGTTTCAGGAAAAACCATACACTTCTCCCGAGTGTCTGTTGGCAATTTACATCCCGCCCATCAGCATAACAAGGCTCCCAGTTCTCCATGGCCTGTCCTGCCTTTCTGGATTTTACACTTTTTTCAGATGGCCCTTTTGACCGGGGGGAAGTGAGACTTCATTGTAGTGCAGATTTCCTTTGCAAGCTTGCTTGGTTGGCCAAAAAGGGCGTATGCGTTTTTTCCTGAATATATTCAGGAAAAAACGCATACGCCCTTTTTGGCCAAGTGCATCATTGTGGACGTTCTGCCTCTTTTCCTATGCTTTCAATGCAATTCCAGTCTACCTCCTGAAATCGGTTTCCTGCAATTCTGCCCCGCTTTCAAGTCCTCTTGGCAGCCTTACTTCAGTATATTTTTGGACGATAGCTGTCATTTATAACTCTGCAGGTTTGTGAATTACAGTGCCCCTGAGCTCCTTTGTTCAACTCGCTTTCTTGTGAGCTGGCCGCAACACCGCAGGATGGCTTCAGGCCCTAATCTGGTTCCGGCACGGCACGCTGAGCCTTTGGTTAATTCCTCTTCCTGGTGGGAAATGAGAGTTAAATTTGCCCGTCCAGACACCTCCAGCTAGTCTCTCATTGGTGTTCCCTATTCCTGTTCATCTTCCGCAGAAATTGCAAACTGGGCCAAACAGGAGGTTAAAGGCGCTGACTCTCCAAGTGGGGAGAGTGTTAGTAAAGCGTCTGGAATGTTGCACCCAAGTACCAGGGGAGGAAAACTGAGACATATTTTAACACGTCTCCCGATCACATGGTTGATCATACTCTAGGTTCCACATGCATGTTTTAGCTGAAGGAAGAATACCTTAAACCTGGGTAGTTGAAACCCGTGGAATGGGTACCATGCAATATGACTTCAAAGGGTCTTCATTTGCTCACCGAACCTCTCCAATCCTATCACTGCTGCGTTTATGCCCCTGTACACATGCTTGATTCTCTTTCGGACACATAGCAATCCATAGGTTTTAAGATACTTACTAGTCAGGTACATTCTTAGGCGTTTAATATGCGGTGTTGAGTCCATTTCGTTGAGCAAGGAGTAGCTCTTGTCTATTCCATATTTGGCTTAAGGAACTTTATCTGTGCTCATTTCAATCTCTGGTCTTATGCAGCACCCCAACTCTCCTTTCCCCTTAAGCAAGCATAAGTTGGTTTTCTAAATTTGAGACCCTGTTCTGTTCTGTAATTCAGTTCCTGTGTAACCAAGTTTACATTCCGTGTATTACTGATATCTTATGATGTTTCTTTTTCTGTGTGACTTATTTCAGTTAGAATCATCATACCTGAATCCACTCATTGTGCTGCTAAGGGCCTGATGACATAGATTTCATTGCTGAGTGATATTGCTTTGTAAGTAAATACCACATGTTCTTTATCCATTTTTCACTTTCTGCGATGTTGAACTTGTACTGTAAACGAGGTTCTTGTAAACAGAGCCGTCCCAAACTGTGAGGTGGCTCTGTCTTTTTGATTTTAATTTCCCTAAGCTATAGGACCATAAGTGGAAGTGCCCTAGGCTCTGTTGCTTTGTTTTTTAGATGTTTCAGGAAACACCATACACTTCTCCCGAGTGTCTGTTGGCAATTTACATCCCGCCCATCAGCATAACAAGGCTCCCAGTTCTCCATGGCCTGTCCTGCCTTTCTGGATTTTACACTTTTCTCAGATGGCCCTTTTGACCGGGGGAAGTGAGACTTCATTGTAGTGCAGATTTCCTTTGCAAGCTTGCTTGGTTGGCCAAAAAGGGCGTATGCGTTTTTTCCTGAATATATTCAGGAAAAAACGCATACGCCCTTTTTGGCCAAGTGCATCATTGTGGACGTTCTGCCTCTTTTCCTATGCTTTCAATGCAATTCCAGTCTACCTCCTGAAATCGGTTTCCTGCAATTCTGCCCCGCTTTCAAGTCCTCTTGGCAGCCTTACTTCAGTATATTTTTGGACGATAGCTGTCATTTATAACTCTGCAGGTTTGTGAATTACAGTGCCCCTGAGCTCCTTTCTTCAACTCGCTTTCTTGTGACCTGGCCGCAACACCGCAGGATGGCTTCAGGCCCTAATCTGGTTCCGGCACGGCACGCTGAGCCTTTGGTTATTTCCTCTTCCTGGTGGGAAATAAGAGTTAAATTTGTCCGTCCAGACACCTCCAGCTAGTCTCTCATTGGTTCTCGCCTTTCTTGTTCATCTTCCACAGAAATTGCAAACTGGGCCAAACAGGAGGTTAAAGGCGCTGACTCTCTAAGTCGGGAGAGTGTTAGTAAAGCCTCTGGAATGTTGCACCCGAGTACCAGGGTACGAAAACTGAGACATATTTGAACACGTCTCCCGATCACATGGTTGATCATACTCTAGGTTCCACATGCATGTTTTAGCTGAAGGAAGAATACCTTAAACCTGGGTAGTTGAAATCCGTGGAATGGGTACCATGCAATATGACTTCAAAGGGTCTTCATTTGCTCACCGAACCTCTCCAATCCTATCACTGCTGCGTTTATGCCCCTGTACACATACTTGATTCTCTTTCGGAGACATAGCAATCCATAGGTTTTAAGATACTTACTAGTTAGGTACATTCTTAGGCGTTTAATATGCGGTGTTGAGTCCATTTCGTTGAGCCAGGAGTAGCTCTTGTCTATTCCATATTTGGCTTAAGGAACTTTATCTGTGCTCATTTCAATCTCTGGTTTTATGCAGCACCCCAACTCACCTTTCCCCTTAAGCAAGCATAAGTTGGTTTTCTAAATTTGAGACCCTGTTCTGTTCTGTAATTCAGTTCCTGTGTAACCAAGTTTACATTCCGTGTATTACTGATATCTTATGATGTTTCTTTTTCTGTGTGACTTATTTCAGTTAGAATCATCATACCTGAATCCACTCATTGTGCTGCTAAGGGCCTGATGACATAGATTTCATTACTGAGTGATATTGCTTTGTAAGTAAATACCATATGTTCTTTATCCATTTTTCACTTTCTGCGATGTTGAACTTGTACTGTAAACGAGGTTCTTGTAAACAGAGGCGTCCCAAACTTTGGGGTGGCTGTGTCTTTTTGATTTTAATTTCCCTATGCTATAGGACCATAAGTGGAAGTGCCCTAGGCTCTGTTGCTTTGTTTTTTAGATGTTTCAGGAAACACCATACACTTCTCCCGAGTGTCTGTTGGTAATTTACATCCCGCCCATCAGCATAACAAGGCTCCCAGTTCTCCATGGCCTGTCCTGCCTTTCTGGATTTTACACTTTTTTCAGATGTCCATTTTCACCGGGGGAAGTGAGACTTCATTGTAGTGCAGATTTCCTTTGCAAGCTTGCTTGGTTGGCCAAAAAGGGCGTATGCGTTTTTTCCTGAATATATTCAGGAAAAAACGCATACGCCCTTTTTGGCCAAGTGCATCATTGTGGACGTTCTGCCTCTTTTCCTATGCTTTCAATGCAATTCCAGTCTACCTCCTGAAATCGGTTTCCTGCAATTCTGCCCCGCTTTCAAGTCCTCTTGGCAGCCTTACTTCAGTATATTTTTGGACGATAGCTGTCATTTATAACTCTGCAGGTTTGTGAATTACAGTGCCCCTGAGCTCCTTTCTTCAACTCGCTTTCTTGTGACCTGGCCGCAACACCGCAGGATGGCTTCAGGCCCTAATCTGGTTCCGGCACGGCACACTGAGCCTTTGGTTATTTCCTCTTCCTGGTGGGAAATGAGAGTTAAATTTGCCCGTCCAGACACCTCCAGCTAGTCTCTCATTGGTTCTCGCCTTTCTTGTTCATCTTCCACAGAAATTGCAAACTGGGCCAAACAGGAGGTTAAAGGCGCTGACTCTCCAAGTCGGGAGAGTGTTAGTAAAGCCTCTGGAATGTTGCACCCGAGTACCAGGGTACGAAAACTGAGACATATTTGAACACGTCTCCCGATCACATGGTTGATCATACTCTAGGTTCCACATGCATGTTTTAGCTGAAGGAAGAATACCTTAAACCTGGGTAGTTGAAACCCGTGGAATGGGTACCATGCAATATGACTTCAAAGGGTCTTCATTTGCTCACCGAACCTCTCCAATCCTATCACTGCTGCGTTTATGCCCCTGTACACATGCTTGATTCTCTTTCGGACACATAGCAATCCATAGGTTTTAAGATACTTACTAGTCACGTACATTCTTAGGCGTTTAATATGCGGTGTTGAGTCCATTTCGTTGAGCAAGGAGTAGCTCTTGTCTATTCCATATTTGGCTTAAGGAACTTTATCTGTGCTCATTTCAATCTCTGGTTTTATGCAGCACCCCAACTCACCTTTCCCCTTAAGCAAGCATAAGTTGGTTTTCTAAATTTGAGACCCTGTTCTGTTCTGTAATTCAGTTCCTGTGTAACCAAGTTTACATTCCGTGTATTACTGATATCTTATGATGTTTCTTTTTCTGTGTGACTTATTTCAGTTAGAATCATCATACCTGAATCCACTCATTGTGCTGCTAAGGGCCTGATGACATAGATTTCATTGCTGAGTGATATTGCTTTGTAAGTAAATACCACATGTTCTTTATCCATTTTTCACTTTCTGCGATGTTGAACTTGTACTGTAAACGAGGTTCTTGTAAACAGAGCCGTCCCAAACTGTGAGGTGGCTCTGTCTTTTTGATTTTAATTTCCCTAAGCTATAGGACCATAAGTGGAAGTGCCCTAGGCTCTGTTGCTTTGTTTTTTAGATGTTTCAGGAAACACCATACACTTCTCCCGAGTGTCTGTTGGCAATTTACATCCCGCCCATCAGCATAACAAGGCTCCCAGTTCTCCATGGCCTGTCCTGCCTTTCTGGATTTTACACTTTTCTCAGATGGCCCTTTTGACCGGGGGAAGTGAGACTTCATTGTAGTGCAGATTTCCTTTGCAAGCTTGCTTGGTTGGCCAAAAAGGGCGTATGCGTTTTTTCCTGAATATATTCAGGAAAAAACGCATACGCCCTTTTTGGCCAAGTGCATCATTGTGGACGTTCTGCCTCTTTTCCTATGCTTTCAATGCAATTCCAGTCTACCTCCTGAAATCGGTTTCCTGCAATTCTGCCCCGCTTTCAAGTCCTCTTGGCAGCCTTACTTCAGTATATTTTTGGACGATAGCTGTCATTTATAACTCTGCAGGTTTGTGAATTACAGTGCCCCTGAGCTCCTTTCTTCAACTCGCTTTCTTGTGACCTGGCCGCAACACCGCAGGATGGCTTCAGGCCCTAATCTGGTTCCGGCACGGCACGCTGAGCCTTTGGTTATTTCCTCTTCCTGGTGGGAAATAAGAGTTAAATTTGTCCGTCCAGACACCTCCAGCTAGTCTCTCATTGGTTCTCGCCTTTCTTGTTCATCTTCCACAGAAATTGCAAACTGGGCCAAACAGGAGGTTAAAGGCGCTGACTCTCCAAGTCGGGAGAGTGTTAGTAAAGCCTCTGGAATGTTGCACCCGAGTACCAGGGTACGAAAACTGAGACATATTTGAACACGTCTCCCGATCACATGGTTGATCATACTCTAGGTTCCACATGCATGTTTTAGCTGAAGGAAGAATACCTTAAACCTGGGTAGTTGAAATCCGTGGAATGGGTACCATGCAATATGACTTCAAAGGGTCTTCATTTGCTCACCGAACCTCTCCAATCCTATCACTGCTGCGTTTATGCCCCTGTACACATGCTTGATTCTCTTTCGGAGACATAGCAATCCATAGGTTTTAAGATACTTACTAGTTAGGTACATTCTTAGGCGTTTAATATGCGGTGTTGAGTCCATTTCGTTGAGCCAGGAGTAGCTCTTGTCTATTCCATATTTGGCTTAAGGAACTTTATCTGTGCTCCTTTCAATCTCTGGTTTTATGCAGCACCCCAACTCACCTTTCCCCTTAAGCAAGCATAAGTTGGTTTTCTAAATTTGAGACCCTGTTCTGTTTTGGAATTCAGTTCCTGTGTAACCAAGTTTACATTCCGTGTATTACTGATATCTTATGATGTTTCTTTTTCTGTGTGACTTATTTCAGTTAGAATCATCATACCTGAATCCACTCATTGTGCTGCTAAGGGCCTGATGACATAGATTTCATTACTGAGTGATATTGCTTTGTAAGTAAATACCACATGTTCTTTATCCATTTTTCACTTTCTGCGATGTTGAACTTGTACTGTAAACGAGGTTCTTGTAAACAGAGGCGTCCCAAACTTTGGGGTGGCTGTGTCTTTTTGATTTTAATTTCCCTATGCTATAGGACCATAAGTGGAAGTGCCCTAGGCTCTGTTGCTTTGTTTTTTAGATGTTTCAGGAAACACCATACACTTCTCCCGAGTGTCTGTTGGTAATTTACATCCCGCCCATCAGCATAACAAGGCTCCCAGTTCTCCATGGCCTGTCCTGCCTTTCTGGATTTTACACTTTTTTCAGATGTCCATTTTCACCGGGGGAAGTGAGACTTCATTGTAGTGCAGATTTCCTTTGCAAGCTTGCTTGGTTGGCCAAAAAGGGCGTATGCGTTTTTTCCTGAATATATTCAGGAAAAAACGCATATGCCCTTTTTGGCCAAGTGCATCATTGTGGACGTTCTGCCTCTTTTCCTATGCTTTCAATGCAATTCCAGTCTACCTCCTGAAATCGGTTTCCTGCAATTCTGCCCCGCTTTCAAGTCCTCTTGGCAGCCTTACTTCAGTATATTTTTGGACGATAGCTGTCATTTATAACTCTGCAGGTTTGTGAATTACAGTGCCCCTGAGCTCCTTTCTTCAACTCGCTTTCTTGTGACCTGGCCGCAACACCGCAGGATGGCTTCAGGCCCTAATCTGGTTCCGGCACGGCACACTGAGCCTTTGGTTATTTCCTCTTCCTGGTGGGAAATGAGAGTTAAATTTGCCCGTCCAGACACCTCCAGCTAGTCTCTCATTGGTTCTCACTATTCCTGTTCATCTTCCTCAGAAATTGCAAACTGGGCCAAACAGGAGGTTAAAGGCGCTGACTCTCCAAGTGGGGAGAGTGTTAGTAAAGCATCTGGAATGTTGCACCCGAGTACCAGGGGAGGAAACCTGAGACATATTTGAACACGTCTCCCGTTCACATGGTTGATCATACTCTGGGTTCCACATGCATGTTTTAGCTGAAGGAAGAATACCTTAAACCTGGAGAGTTGAGACCCGTGGAATGGGTACCATGCAATATGACTTCAAAGGGTCTTCATTTGCTCACCAAACCTCTCCAATCCTATCACTGCTGCGTTTATGCCCCTGTACACACGCTTGATTCTCTTTTGGAGACATAGCAATCCATAGGTTTTAAGATACTTACTAGTCAGGTACATTCTTAGGCGTTTAATATGGGGTGTTGAGTCCATTTCATTGAGCAAGGAGTAGCTCTTGTCTATTCCATATTTGGCTTAAGGAACTTTATCTGTGCTCATTTCAATCTCTGGTTTTATGCAGCACCCCAACTCACCTTTCCCCTTAAGCAAGCATAGGTTGGTTTTCTAAATTTGAGACCCTGTTCTGTTTTGGAATTCAGTTCCTGTGTAGCCAAGTTTACATTCCGTGTATTACTGATATCTTATGATGTTTCTTTTTCTGTGTGACTTATTTCAGTTAGAATCATCGTACCTGAATCCACTCATTATGCTGCTACGGGCCTGATGACATAGATTTCATTGCTGAGTGATACTGCATTGTACGTAAGTACCACAAGTTCTTTATCCATTTTTCACTTTCTGTGATATTGAACTTGTACGGTAAACGAGGTTCTTGTAAACAGAGGCGTCCCAAACTTTGGGGTGGCTGTGTCTTTTTGATTTTAATTTCCCTAAGCTATAGGACCATAAGTGGAAGTGCCCTAGGCTCTGTTGCTTTGTTTTTTAGATGTTTCAGGAAACACCATACACTTCTCCCGAGTGTCTGTTGGCAATTTACATCCCGCCCATCAGCATAACAAGGCTCCCAGTTCTCCATGGCCTGTCCTGCCTTTCTGGATTTTACACTTTTTTCAGATGGCCCTTTTGACCGGGGGGAAGTGAGACTTCATTGTAGTGCAGATTTCCTTTGCAAGCTTGCTTGGTTGGCCAAAAAGTGCGTATGCGTTTTTTCCTGAATATATTCAGGAAAAAACGCATACGCCCTTTTTGGCCAAGTGCATCATTGTGGACGTTCTGCCTCTTTTCCTATGCTTTCAAAGCAATTCCAGTCTACCTCCTGAAATCGGTTTCCTGCAATTCTGCCCCGCTTTCAAGTCCTCTTGGCAGCCTTACTTCAGTATATTTTTGGACGATAGCTGTCATTTATAACTCTGCAGGTTTGTGAATTACAGTGCCCCTGAGCTCCTTTCTTCAACTCGCTTTCTTTTGAGCTGGCCGCAACACCACAGAATGGCTTCAGGCCCTAATATGGTTCCGGCACGGCACGCTGAGCCTTTGGTTATTTCCTCTTCCTGGTGGGAAATGAGAGTTAAATTTGCCCGTCCAGACACCTCCTGCTAGTGTCTCATTGGTTCTCACTATTCCTGTTCATCTTCCTCAGAAATTGCAAACTGGGCCAAACAGGATGTTAAAGGCGCTGACTCTCCAAGTGGGGAGAGTGTTAGTAAAGCATCTGGAATGTTGCACCCGAGTACCAGGGGAGGAAAACTGAGACATATTTGAACACGTCTCCCGTTCACATGGTTGATCATACTCGGGGTTCCACATGCATGTTTTAGCTGAAGGGAGAATACCTTAAACCTGGAGAGTTGAGACCCGTGGAATGGGTACCATGCAATATGACTTCAAAGGGTCTTCATTTGCTCACCGAACCTCTCCAATCCTATCACTGCTGCGTTTATGCCCCTGTACACACGCTTGATTCTCTTTTGGAGACATAGCAATCCATAGGTTTTAAGATACTTACTAGTCAGGTACATTCTTAGGCGTTTAATATGGGGTGTTGAGTCCATTTCGTTGAGCAAGGAGTAGCTCTTGTCTAGTCCATATTTGGCTTAAGGAACTTTATCTGTGCTCATTTCAATCTCTGGTTTTATGCAGCACCCCAACTCACCTTTCCCCTTAAGCAAGCATAAGTTGGTTTTCTAAATTTGAGACCCTGTTCTGTTTTGGAATTCAGTTCCTGTGTAGCCAAGTTTACATTCCGTGTATTAGTGATATCTTATGATGTTTCTTTTTCTGTGTGACTTATTTCAGTGAGAATCATCGTACCTGAATCCACTCATTATGCTGCTACGGGCCTGATGACATAGATTTCATTGCTGAGTGATACTGCATTGTACGTAAGTACCACAAGTTCTTTATCCATTTTTCACTTTCTGTGATATTGAACTTGTACGGTAAACGAGGTTCTTGTAAACAGAGGCGTCCCAAACTTTGGGGTGGCTGTGTCTTTTTGATTTTAATTTCCCTAAGCTATAGGACCATAAGTGGAAGTGCCCTAGGCTCTGTTGCTTTGTTTTTTAGATGTTTCAGGAAACACCATACACTTCTCCCGAGTGTCTGTTGGCAATTTACATCCCGCCCATCAGCATAACAAGGCTCCCAGTTCTCCATGGCCTGTCCTGCCTTTCTGGATTTTACACTTTTTTCAGATGGCCCTTTTGACCGGGGGGAAGTGAGACTTCATTGTAGTGCAGATTTCCTTTGCAAGCTTGCTTGGTTGGTCAAAAAGGGCGTATGCGTTTTTTCCTGAATATATTCAGGAAAAAACGCATACGCCCTTTTTGGCCAAGTGCATCATTGTGGACGTTCTGCCTCTTTTCCTATGCTTTCAAAGCAATTCCAGTCTACCTCCTGAAATCGGTTTCCTGCAATTCTGCCCCGCTTTCAAGTCCTCTTGGCAGCCTTACTTCAGTATATTTTTGGACGATAGCTGTCATTTATAACTCTGCAGGTTTGTGAATTACAGTGCCCCTGAGCTCCTTTCTTCAACTCGCTTTCTTTTGAGCTGGCCGCAACACCACAGAATGGCTTCAGGCCCTAATCTGGTTCCGGCACGGCACGCTGAGCCTTTGGTTATTTCCTCTTCCTGGTGGGAAATGAGAGTTAAATTTGCCCGTCCAGACACCTCCTGCTAGTCTCTCATTGGTTCTCACTATTCCTGTTCATCTTCCTCAGAAATTGCAAACTGGGACAAACAGGAGGTTAAAGGCGCTGACTCTCCAAGTGGGGAGAGTGTTAGTAAAGCATCTGGAATGTTGCACCCGAGTACCAGGGGAGGAAAACTGAGAC
Organism: Globicephala melas; assembly: GCF_963455315.2. Lineage (NCBI taxonomy): Eukaryota > Metazoa > Chordata > Mammalia > Artiodactyla > Delphinidae > Globicephala > Globicephala melas. Next base: position 2,055,283 of record NW_027207211.1, read on the forward strand.
ATATTTGAACACGTCTCCCGTTCACATGGTTGATCATACTCGGGGTTCCACATGCATGTTTTAGCTGAAGGGAGAATACCTTAAACCTGGAGAGTTGAGTCCCGTGGAATGGGTACCATGCAATATGACTTCAAAGGGTCTTCATTTGCTCACCGAACCTCTCCAATCCTATCACTGCTGCGTTTATGCCCCTGTACACACGCTTGATTCTCTTTTGGAGACATAGCAATCCATAGGTTTTAAGATACTTACTAGTCAGGTACATTCTTAGGCGTTTAATATGGGGTGTTGAGTCCATTTCGTTGAGCAAGGAGTAGCTCTTGTCTAGTCCATATTTGGCTTAAGGAACTTTATCTGTGCTCATTTCAATCTCTGGTTTTATGCAGCACCCCAACTCACCTTTCCCCTTAAGCAAGCATAAGTTGGTTTTCTAAATTTGAGACCCTGTTCTGTTTTGGAATTCTGTTCCTGTGTAGCCAAGTTTACATTCCGTGTATTAGTGATATCTTATGATGTTTCTTTTTCTGTGTGACTTATTTCAGTGAGAATCATCGTACCTGAATCCACTCATTATGCTGCTACGGGCCTGATGACATAGATTTCATTGCTGAGTGATACTGCATTGTACGTAAGTACCACAAGTTCTTTATCCATTTTTCACTTTCTGTGATATTGAACTTGTACGGTAAACGAGGTTCTTGTAAACAGAGGCGTCCCAAACTTTGGGGTGGCTGTGTCTTTTTGATTTTAATTTCCCTAAGCTATAGGACCATAAGTGGAAGTGCCCTAGGCTCTGTTGCTTTGTTTTTTAGATGTTTCAGGAAACACCATACACTTCTCCCGAGTGTCTGTTGGCAATTTACATCCCGCCCATCAGCATAACAAGGCTCCCAGTTCTCCATGGCCTGTCCTGCCTTTCTGGATTTTACACTTTCTTCAGATGGCCCTTTTGACCGGGGGGAAGTGAGACTTCATTGTAGTGCAGATTTCCTTTGCAAGCTTGCTTGGTTGGCCAAAAAGGGCGTATGCGTTTTTTCCTGAATATATTCAGGAAAAAACGCATACGCCCTTTTTGGCCAAGTGCATCATTGTGGACGTTCTGCCTCTTTTCCTATGCTTTCAATGCAATTCCAGTCTACCTCCTGAAATCGGTTTCCTGCAATTCTGCCCCGCTTTCAAGTCCTCTTGGCAGCCTTACTTCAGTATATTTTTGGACGATAGCTGTCATTTATAACTCTGCAGGTTTGTGAATTACAGTGCCCCTGAGCTCCTTTCTTCAACTCGCTTTCTTTTGAGCTGGCCGCAACACCGCAGGATGGCTTCAGGTCCTAATCTGGTTCCGGCACGGCACGCTGAGCCTTTGGTTAATTCCTCTTCCTGGTGGGAAATGAGAGTTAAATTTGCCCGTCCAGACACCTCCAGCTAATCTCTCATTGGTTCTCGCCTTTCTTGTTCATCTTCCACAGAAATTGCAAACTGGGCCAAACAGGAGGTTAAAGGGACTGACTCTCCAAGTCGGGAGAGTGTTAGTAAAGCGTCTGGAATGTTGCACCCGAGTACCAGGGTACGAAAACTGAGACATATTTGAACACGTCTCCCGATCACATGGTTGATCATACTCTAGGTTCCACATGCATGTTTTAGCTGAAGTAAGAATACCTTAAAGCTGGGTAGTTGAAACCCGTGGAATGGGTACCATGCAATATGACTTCAAAGGGTCTTCATTTGCTCACTGAACCTCTCCAATCCTATCACTGCTGCGTTTATGCCCCTGTACACACGCTTGATTCTCTTTTGGAGACATAGCAATCCATAGGTTTTAAGATACTTACTAGTCAGGTACATTCTTAGGCGTTTAATATGGGGTGTTGAGTCCATTTCGTTGAGCAAGGAGTAGCTCTTGTCTAGTCCATATTTGGCTTAAGGAACTTTATCTGTGCTCATTTCAATCTCTGGTTTTATGCAGCACCCCAACTCACCTTTCCCCTTAAGCAAGCATAAGTTGGTTTTCTAAATTTGAGACCCTGTTCTGTTTTGGAATTCAGTTCCTGTGTAGCCAAGTTTACATTCCGTGTATTAGTGATATCTTATGATGTTTCTTTTTCTGTGTGACTTATTTCAGTGAGAATCATCGTACCTGAATCCACTCATTATGCTGCTACGGGCCTGATGACATAGATTTCATTGCTGAGTGATACTGCATTGTACGTAAGTACCACAAGTTCTTTATCCATTTTTCACTTTCTGTGATATTGAACTTGTACGGTAAACGAGGTTCTTGTAAACAGAGGCGTCCCAAACTTTGGGGTGGCTGTGTCTTTTTGATTTTACTTTCCCTAAGCTATAGGACCATAAGTGGAAGTGCCCTAGGCTCTGTTGCTTTGTTTTTTAGATGTTTCAGGAAACACCATACACTTCTCCCGAGTGTCTGTTGGCAATTTACATCCCGCCCATCAGCATAACAAGGCTCCCAGTTCTCCATGGCCTGTCCTGCCTTTCTGGATTTTACACTTTTTTCAGATGGCCCTTTTGACCGGGGGGAAGTGAGACTTCATTGTAGTGCAGATTTCCTTTGCAAGCTTGCTTGGTTGGCCAAAAAGGGCGTATGCGTTTTTTCCTGAATATATTCAGGAAATATATTCAGGAAATATATTCAGGAATATATTCAGGAAAAAACGCATACGCCCTTTTTGGCCAAGTGCATCATTGTGGACGTTCTGCCTCTTTTCCTATGCTTTCAAAGCAATTCCAGTCTACCTCCTGAAATCGGTTTCCTGCAATTCTGCCCCGCTTTCAAGTCCTCTTGGCAGCCTTACTTCAGTATATTTTTGGACGATAGCTGTCATTTATAACTCTGCAGGTTTGTGAATTACAGTGCCCCTGAGCTCCTTTCTTCAACTCGCTTTCTTTTGAGCTGGCCGCAACACCACAGAATGGCTTCAGGCCCTAATATGGTTCCGGCACGGCACGCTGAGCCTTTGGTTATTTCCTCTTCCTGGTGGGAAATGAGAGTTAAATTTGCCCGTCCAGACACCTCCTGCTAGTCTCTCATTGGTTCTCACTATTCCTGTTCATCTTCCTCAGAAATTGCAAACTGGGCCAAACAGGAGGTTAAAGGCGCTGACTCTCCAAGTGGGGAGAGTGTTAGTAAAGCATCTGGAATGTTGCACCCGAGTACCAGGGGAGGAAAACTGAGACATATTTGAACACGTCTCCCGTTCACATGGTTGATCATACTCGGGGTTCCACATGCATGTTTTAGCTGAAGGGAGAATACCTTAAACCTGGAGAGTTGAGACCCGTGGAATGGGTACCATGCAATATGACTTCAAAGGGTCTTCATTTGCTCACCGAACCTCTCCAATCCTATCACTGCTGCGTTTATGCCCCTGTACACACGCTTGATTCTCTTTTGGAGACATAGCAATCCATAGGTTTTAAGATACTTACTAGTCAGGTACATTCTTAGGCGTTTAATATGGGGTGTTGTGTCCATTTCGTTGAGCAAGGAGTAGCTCTTGTCTAGTCCATATTTGGCTTAAGGAACTTTATCTGTGCTCATTTCAATCACTGGTTTTATGCAGCACCCCAACTCACCTTTCCCCTTAAGCAAGCATAAGTTGGTTTTCTAAATTTGAGACCCTGTTCTGTTTTGGAATTCAGTTCCTGTGTAGCCAAGTTTACATTCCGTGTATTAGTGATATCTTATGATGTTTCTTTTTCTGTGTGACTTATTTCAGTGAGAATCATCGTACCTGAATCCACTCATTATGCTGCTACGGGCCTGATGACATAGATTTCATTGCTGAGTGATACTGCATTGTACGTAAGTACCACAAGTTCTTTATCCATTTTTCACTTTCTGTGATATTGAACTTGTACGGTAAACGAGGTTCTTGTAAACAGAGGCGTCCCAAACTTTGGGGTGGCTGTGTCTTTTTGATTTTAATTTCCCTAAGCTATAGGACCATAAGTGGAAGTGCCCTAGGCTCTGTTGCTTTGTTTTTTAGATGTTTCAGGAAACACCATACACTTCTCCCGAGTGTCTGTTGGCAATTTACATCCCGCCCATCAGCATAACAAGGCTCCCAGTTCTCCATGGCCTGTCCTGCCTTTCTGGATTTTACACTTTTTTCAGATGGCCCTTTTGACCGGGGGGAAGTGAGACTTCATTGTAGTGCAGATTTCCTTTGCAAGCTTGCTTGGTTGGCCAAAAAGGGCGTATGCGTTTTTTCCTGAATATATTCAGGAAAAAACGCATACGCCCTTTTTGGCCAAGTGCATCATTGTGGACGTTCTGCCTCTTTTCCTATGCTTTCAATGCAATTCCAGTCTACCTCCTGAAATCGGTTTCCTGCAATTCTGCCCCGCTTTCAAGTCCTCTTGGCAGCCTTACTTCAGTATATTTTTGGACGATAGCTGTCATTTATAACTCTGCAGGTTTGTGAATTACAGTGCCCCTGAGCTCCTTTCTTCAGCTCGCTTTCTTTTGAGCTGGCCGCAACACCGCAGGATGGCTTCAGGCCCTAATCTGGTTCCGGCCCGGCACGCTGAGCCTTTGGTTATTTCCTCTTCCTGGTGGGAAATGAGAGTTAAATTTGCCCGTCAGACATCTCCAGCTAGTCTCTCATTGGTGTTCCCTATTCCTGTTCATCTTCCGCAGAAATTGCAAACTGGGCCAAACAGGAGGTTAAAGGCGCTGACTCTCCAAGTGGGGCGAGTGTTAGTAAAGCGTCTGGAATATTGCACCCGAGTACCAGGGGAGGAAAACTGAGACATATTTGAACACGTCTCCCATTCACATGGTTGATCATACTCTGGGTTCCACATGCATGTTTTAGCTGAAGGAAGAATACCTTAAACCTGGAGAGTTGAGACCCGTGGAATGGGTACCATGCAATATGACTTCAAAGGGTCTTCATTTGCTCACCAAACCTCTCCAATCCTATCACTGCTGCGTTTATGCCCCTGTACACACGCTTGATTCTCTTTTGGAGACATAGCAATCCATAGGTTTTAAGATACTTACTAGTCAGGTACATTCTTAGGCGTTTAATATGGGGTGTTGAGTCCATTTCGTTGAGCAAGGAGTAGCTCTTGTCTAGTCCATATTTGGCTTAAGGAACTTTATCTGTGCTCATTTCAATCTCTGGTTTTATGCAGCACCCCAACTCACCTTTCCCCTTAAGCAAGCATAAGTTGGTTTTCTAAATTTGAGACCCTGTTCTGTTTTGGAATTCAGTTCCTGTGTAGCCAAGTTTACATTCCGTGTATTAGTGATATCTTATGATGTTTCTTTTTCTGTGTGACTTATTTCAGTTAGAATCATCATACCTGAATCCACTCATTGTGCTGCTAAGGGCCTGATGACATAGATTTCATTGCTGAGTGATATTGCTTTGTAAGTAAATACCACAACTTCTTTATCCAGTTTTCACTTTCTGCGATGTTGAACTTGTACTGTAAACGAGGTTCTTGTAAACAGAGGCGTCCCAAACTTTGGGGTGGCTGTGTCTTTTTGATTTTAATTTCCCTAAGCTATAGGACCATAAGTGGAAGTGCCCTAGGCTCTGTTGCTTTGTTTTTTAGATGTTTCAGGAAACACCATACACTTCTCCCGAGTGTCTGTTGGCAATTTACATCCCGCCCATCAGCATAACAAGGCTCCCAGTTCTCCATGGCCTGTCCTGCCTTTCTGGATTTTACACTTTTTTCAGATAGCCCTTTTGACTGGGGGGAAGTGAGACTTCATTGTAGTGCAGATTTCCTTTGCAAGCTTGCTTGGTTGGCCAAAAAGGGCGTATGCGTTTTTTCCTGAATATATTCAGGAAAAAACGCATACGCCCTTTTTGGCCAAGTGCATCATTGTGGACGTTCTGCCTCTTTTCCTATGCTTTCAAAGCAATTCCAGTCTACCTCCTGAAATCGGTTTCCTGCAATTCTGCCCCGCTTTCAAGTCCTCTTGGCAGCCTTACTTCAGTATATTTTTGGACGATAGCTGTCATTTATAACTCTGCAGGTTTGTGAATTACAGTGCCCCTGAGCTCCTTTCTTCAACTCGCTTTCTTTTGAGCTGGCCGCAACACCACAGAATGGCTTCAGGCCCTAATATGGTTCCGGCACGGCACGCTGAGCCTTTGGTTATTTCCTCTTCCTGGTGGGAAATGAGAGTTAAATTTGCCCGTCCAGACACCTCCTGCTAGTCTCTCATTGGTTCTCACTATTCCTGTTCATCTTCCTCAGAAATTGCAAACTGGGCCAAACAGGAGGTTAAAGGCGCTGACTCTCCAAGTGGGGAGAGTGTTAGTAAAGCATCTGGAATGTTGCACCCGAGTACCAGGGGAGGAAAACTGAGACATATTTGAACACGTCTCCCGTTCACATGGTTGATCATACTCGGGGTTCCACATGCATGTTTTAGCTGAAGGGAGAATACCTTAAACCTGGAGAGTTGAGACCCGTGGAATGGGTACCATGCAATATGACTTCAAAGGGTCTTCATTTGCTCACCGAACCTCTCCAATCCTATCACTGCTGCGTTTATGCCCCTGTACACACGCTTGATTCTCTTTTGGAGACATAGCAATCCATAGGTTTTAAGATACTTACTAGTCAGGTACATTCTTAGGCGTTTAATATGGGGTGTTGAGTCCATTTCGTTGAGCAAGGAGTAGCTCTTGTCTAGTCCATATTTGGCTTAAGGAACTTTATCTGTGCTCATTTCAATCACTGGTTTTATGCAGCACCCCAACTCACCTTTCCCCTTAAGCAAGCATAAGTTGGTTTTCTAAATTTGAGACCCTGTTCTGTTTTGGAATTCAGTTCCTGTGTAGCCAAGTTTACATTCCGTGTATTAGTGATATCTTATGATGTTTCTTTTTCTGTGTGACTTATTTCAGTGAGAATCATCGTACCTGAATCCACTCATTATGCTGCTACGGGCCTGATGACATAGATTTCATTGCTGAGTGATACTGCATTGTACGTAAGTACCACAAGTTCTTTATCCATTTTTCACTTTCTGTGATATTGAACTTGTACGGTAAACGAGGTTCTTGTAAACAGAGGCGTCCCAAACTTTGGGGTGGCTGTGTCTTTTTGATTTTAATTTCCCTAAGCTATAGGACCATAAGTGGAAGTGCCCTAGGCTCTGTTGCTTTGTTTTTTAGATGTTTCAGGAAACACCATACACTTCTCCCGAGTGTCTGTTGGCAATTTACATCCCGCCCATCAGCATAACAAGGCTCCCAGTTCTCCATGGCCTGTCCTGCCTTTCTGGATTTTACACTTTTTTCAGATGGCCCTTTTGACCGGGGGGAAGTGAGACTTCATTGTAGTGCAGATTTCCTTTGCAAGCTTGCTTGGTTGGCCAAAAAGGGCGTATGCGTTTTTTCCTGAATATATTCAGGAAAAAACGCATACGCCCTTTTTGGCCAAGTGCATCATTGTGGACGTTCTGCCTCTTTTCCTATGCTTTCAATGCAATTCCAGTCTACCTCCTGAAATCGGTTTCCTGCAATTCTGCCCCGCTTTCAAGTCCTCTTGGCAGCCTTACTTCAGTATATTTTTGGACGATAGCTGTCATTTATAACTCTGCAGGTTTGTGAATTACAGTGCCCCTGAGCTCCTTTCTTCAGCTCGCTTTCTTTTGAGCTGGCCGCAACACCGCAGGATGGCTTCAGGCCCTAATCTGGTTCCGGCCCGGCACGCTGAGCCTTTGGTTATTTCCTCTTCCTGGTGGGAAATGAGAGTTAAATTTGCCCGTCAGACATCTCCAGCTAGTCTCTCATTGGTGTTCCCTATTCCTGTTCATCTTCCGCAGAAATTGCAAACTGGGCCAAACAGGAGGTTAAAGGCGCTGACTCTCCAAGTGGGGCGAGTGTTAGTAAAGCGTCTGGAATATTGCACCCGAGTACCAGGGGAGGAAAACTGAGACATATTTGAACACGTCTCCCATTCACATGGTTGATCATACTCTGGGTTCCACATGCATGTTTTAGCTGAAGGAAGAATACCTTAAACCTGGAGAGTTGAGACCCGTGGAATGGGTACCATGCAATATGACTTCAAAGGGTCTTCATTTGCTCACCAAACCTCTCCAATCCTATCACTGCTGCGTTTATGCCCCTGTACACACGCTTGATTCTCTTTTGGAGACATAGCAATCCATAGGTTTTAAGATACTTACTAGTCAGGTACATTCTTAGGCGTTTAATATGGGGTGTTGAGTCCATTTCGTTGAGCAAGGAGTAGCTCTTGTCTAGTCCATATTTGGCTTAAGGAACTTTATCTGTGCTCATTTCAATCTCTGGTTTTATGCAGCACCCCAACTCACCTTTCCCCTTAAGCAAGCATAAGTTGGTTTTCTAAATTTGAGACCCTGTTCTGTTTTGGAATTCAGTTCCTGTGTAGCCAAGTTTACATTCCGTGTATTAGTGATATCTTATGATGTTTCTTTTTCTGTGTGACTTATTTCAGTGAGAATCATCGTACCTGAATCCACTCATTATGCTGCTACGGGCCTGATGACATAGATTTCATTGCTGAGTGATACTGCATTGTACGTAAGTACCACAAGTTCTTTATCCATTTTTCACTTTCTGTGATATTGAACTTGTACGGTAAACGAGGTTCTTGTAAACAGAGGCGTCCCAAACTTTGGGGTGGCTGTGTCTTTTTGATTTTACTTTCCCTAAGCTATAGGACCATAAGTGGAAGTGCCCTAGGCTCTGTTGCTTTGTTTTTTAGATGTTTCAGGAAACACCATACACTTCTCCCGAGTGTCTGTTGGCAATTTACATCCCGCCCATCAGCATAACAAGGCTCCCAGTTCTCCATGGCCTGTCCTGCCTTTCTGGATTTTACACTTTTTTCAGATGGCCCTTTTGACCGGGGGGAAGTGAGACTTCATTGTAGTGCAGATTTCCTTTGCAAGCTTGCTTGGTTGGCCAAAAAGGGCGTATGCGTTTTTTCCTGAATATATTCAGGAAATATATTCAGGAAATATATTCAGGAATATATTCAGGAAAAAACGCATACGCCCTTTTTGGCCAAGTGCATCATTGTGGACGTTCTGCCTCTTTTCCTATGCTTTCAAAGCAATTCCAGTCTACCTCCTGAAATCGGTTTCCTGCAATTCTGCCCCGCTTTCAAGTCCTCTTGGCAGCCTTACTTCAGTATATTTTTGGACGATAGCTGTCATTTATAACTCTGCAGGTTTGTGAATTACAGTGCCCCTGAGCTCCTTTCTTCAACTCGCTTTCTTTTGAGCTGGCCGCAACACCACAGAATGGCTTCAGGCCCTAATATGGTTCCGGCACGGCACGCTGAGCCTTTGGTTATTTCCTCTTCCTGGTGGGAAATGAGAGTTAAATTTGCCCGTCCAGACACCTCCTGCTAGTCTCTCATTGGTTCTCACTATTCCTGTTCATCTTCCTCAGAAATTGCAAACTGGGCCAAACAGGAGGTTAAAGGCGCTGACTCTCCAAGTGGGGAGAGTGTTAGTAAAGCATCTGGAATGTTGCACCCGAGTACCAGGGTACGAAAACTGAGACATATTTGAACACGTCTCCCGTTCACATGGTTGATCATACTCGGGGTTCCACATGCATGTTTTAGCTGAAGGGAGAATTCCTTAAACCTGGAGAGTTGAGACCCGTGGAATGGGTACCATGCAATATGACTTCAAAGGGTCTTCATTTGCTCACCGAACCTCTCCAATCCTATCACTGCTGCGTTTATGCCCCTGTACACACGCTTGATTCTCTTTTGGAGACATAGCAATCCATAGGTTTTAAGATACTTACTAGTCAGGTACATTCTTAGGCGTTTAATATGGGGTGTTGAGTCCATTTCGTTGAGCAAGGAGTAGCTCTTGTCTAGTCCATATTTGGCTTAAGGAACTTTATCTGTGCTCATTTCAATCTCTGGTTTTATGCAGCACCCCAACTCACCTTTCCCCTTAAGCAAGCATAAGTTGGTTTTCTAAATTTGAGACCCTGTTCTGTTTTGGAATTCAGTTCCTGTGTAGCCAAGTTTACATTCCGTGTATTAGTGATATCTTATGATGTTTCTTTTTCTGTGTGACTTATTTCAGTGAGAATCATCGTACCTGAATCCACTCATTATGCTGCTACGGGCCTGATGACATAGATTTCATTGCTGAGTGATACTGCATTGTACGTAAGTACCACAAGTTCTTTATCCATTTTTCACTTTCTGTGATATTGAACTTGTACGGTAAACGAGGTTCTTGTAAACAGAGGCGTCCCAAACTTTGGGGTGGCTGTGTCTTTTTGATTTTAATTTCCCTAAGCTATAGGACCATAAGTGGAAGTGCCCTAGGCTCTGTTGCTTTGTTTTTTAGATGTTTCAGGAAACACCATACACTTCTCCCGAGTGTCTGTTGGCAATTTACATCCCGCCCATCAGCATAACAAGGCTCCCAGTTCTCCATGGCCTGTCCTGCCTTTCTGGATTTTACACTTTTTTCAGATGGCCCTTTTGATCGGGGGGAAGTGAGACTTCATTGTAGTGCAGATTTCCTTTGCAAGCTTGCTTGGTTGGCCAAAAAGGGCGTATGCGTTTTTTCCTGAATATATTCAGGAAAAAACGCATACGCCCTTTTTGGCCAAGTGCATCATTGTGGACGTTCTGCCTCTTTTCCTATGCTTTCAATGCAATTCCAGTCTACCTCCTGAAATCGGTTTCCTGCAATTCTGCCCCGCTTTCGAGTCCTCTTGGCAGCCTTACTTCAGTATATTTTTGGACGATAGCTGTCATTTATAACTCTGCAGGTTTGTGAATTACAGTGCCCCTGAGCTCCTTTCTTCAACTCGCTTTCTTTTGAGCTGGCCGCAACACCGCAGGATGGCTTCAGGCCCTAATCTGGTTCCGGCACGGCACGCTGAGCCTTTGGTTAATTCCTCTTTCTGGTGGGAAATGAGAGTTAAATTTGCCCGTCCAGACACCTCCAGCTAGTCTCTCATTGGTTCTCGCTATTCCTGTTCATCTTCCGCAGAAATTGCAAACTGGGCCAAACAGGAGATTAAAGGGACGGACTCTCCAAGTCAGGAGAGTGTTAGTAAAGCGTCTGGAATGTTGCACCCGAGTACCAGGGTACGAAAACTGAGACATATTTGAACACGTCTCCCGTTCACATGGTTGATCATACTCTGGGTTCCACATGCATGTTTTAGCTGAAGGAAGAATACCTTAGACCTGGAGAGTTGAGACCCGTGGAATGGGTACCATGCAGTATGACTTCAAAGGGTCTTCATTTGCTCACCGAACCTCTCCAATCCTATCACTGCTGCATTTATGCCCCTGTACACACGCTTGATTCTCTTTCGGAGACATAGCAATCCATAGGTTTTAAGATACTTACTAGTCAGGTACATTCTTAGGCGTTGAATATGCGGTGTTCAGTCCATTTCGTTGAGGAAGGAGTAGCTCTTGTCTATTCCATATTTGGCTTAAGGAACTTTATCTGTGCTCGTTTCAATCTCTGGTTTTATGCAGCACCCCAACTCACCTTTCCCCTTAAGCAAGCATAAGTTGGTTTTCTAAATTTGAGACCCTGTTCTGTTCTGTAATTCAGTTCCTGTGTAGCCAAGTTTACATTCCGTGTATTACTGATATCTTATGATGTTTCTTTTTCTGTGTGACTTATTTCAGTTAGAATCATCATACCTGAATCCACTCATTGTGCTGCTAAGGGCCTGATGACATAGATTTCATTGCTGAGTGATATTGCTTTGTAAGTAAATACCACAACTTCTTTATCCATTTTTCACTTTCTGCGATGTTGAACTTGTACTGTAAACGAGGTTCTTGTAAACAGAGGCGTCCCAAACTTTGGGGTGGCTGTGTCTTTTTGATTTTAATTTCCCTAAGCTATAGGACCATAAGTGGAAGTGCCCTAGGCTCTGTTGCTTTGTTTTTTAGATGTTTCAGGAAACACCATACACTTCTCCCGAGTGTCTGTTGGCAATTTACATCCCGCCCATCAGCATAACAAGGCTTCCAGTTCTCCATGGCCTGTCCTGCCTTTCTGGATTTTACACTTTTTTCAGATGGCCCTTTTGACCGGGGGGAAGTGAGACTTCATTGTAGTGCAGATTTCCTTTGCAAGCTTGCTTGGTTGGCCAAAAAGGGCGTATGCGTTTTTTCCTGAATATATTCAGGAAAAAACACATACGCCCTTTTTGGCCAAGTGCATCATTGTGGACGTTCTGCCTCTTTTCCTATGCTTTCAATGCAATTCCAGTCTACCTCCTGAAATCGGTTTCCTGCAATTCTGCCCCGCTTTCAAGTCCTCTTGGCAGCCTTACTTCAGTATATTTTTGGACGATAGCTGTCATTTATAACTCTGCAGGTTTGTGAATTACAGTGCCCCTGAGCTCCTTTCTTCAGCTCGCTTTCTTTTGAGCTGGCCGCAACACCGCAGGATGGCTTCAGGCCCTAATCTGGTTCCGGCCCGGCACGCTGAGCCTTTGGTTATTTCCTCTTCCTGGTGGGAAATGAGAGTTAAATTTGCCCGTCAGACATCTCCAGCTAGTCTCTCATTGGTGTTCCCTATTCCTGTTCATCTTCCGCAGAAATTGCAAACTGGGCCAAACAGGAGTTTAAAGGCGCTGACTCTCCAAGTGGGGCGAGTGTTAGTAAAGCGTCTGGAATGTTGCACCCGAGTACCAGGGTACGAAAACTGAGACATATTTGAACACGTCTCCCGTTCACATGGTTGATCATACTCTGGGTTCCACATGCATGTTTTAGCTGAAGGAAGAATACCTTAAACCTGGAGAGTTGAGACCCGTGGAATGGGTACCATGCAATATGACTTCAAAGGGTCTTCATTTGCTCACCAAACCTCTCCAATCCTATCACTGCTGCGTTTATGCCCCTGTACACACGCTTGATTCTCTTTTGGAGACATAGCAATCCATAGGTTTTAAGATACTTACTAGTCAGGTACATTCTTAGGCGTTTAATATGGGGTGTTGAGTCCATTTCGTTGAGCAAGGAGTAGCTCTTGTCTAGTCCATATTTGGCTTAAGGAACTTTATCTGTGCTCGTTTCAATCTCTGGTTTTATGCAGCACCCCAACTCACCTTTCCCCTTAAGCAAGCATAAGTTGGTTTTCTAAATTTGAGACCCTGTTCTGTTTTGGAATTCAGTTCCTGTGTAGCCAAGTTTACATTCCGTGTATTAGTGATATCTTATGATGTTTCTTTTTCTGTGTGACTTATTTCAGTGAGAATCATCGTACCTGAATCCACTCATTATGCTGCTACGGGCCTGATGACATAGATTTCATTGCTGAGTGATACTGCATTGTACGTAAGTACCACAAGTTCTTTATCCATTTTTCACTTTCTGTGATATTGAACTTGTACGGTAAACGAGGTTCTTGTAAACAGAGGCGTCCCAAACTTTGGGGTGGCTGTATCTTTTCGATTTCAATTTCCCTAAGCTATAGGACCATAAGTGGAAGTGCCCTAGGCTCTGTTGCTTTGTTTTTTAGATGTTTCAGGAAACACCATACACTTCTCCCGAGTGTCTGTTGGCAATTTACATCCCGCCCATCAGCATAACAAGGCTCCCAGTTCTCCATGGCCTGTCCTGCCTTTCTGGATTTTACACTTTTTTCAGATGGCCCTTTTGACCGGGGGGAAGTGAGACTTCATTGTAGTGCAGATTTCCTTTGCAAGCTTGCTTGGTTGGCCAAAAAGGGCGTATGCGTTTTTTCCTGAATATATTCAGGAAAAAACGCATACGCCCTTTTTGGCCAAGTGCATCATTGTGGACGTTCTGCCTCTTTTCCTATGCTTTCAATGCAATTCCAGTCTACCTCCTGAAATCGGTTTCCTGCAATTCTGCCCCGTTTTCAAGTCCTCTTGGCAGCCTTACTTCCGTATATTTTTGGACGATAGCTGTCATTTATAACTCTGCAGTTTTGTGAATTACAGTGCCCCTGAGCTCCTTTCTTCAACTGGCTTTCTTGTGACCTGGCCGCAACACCGCAGGATGGCTTCAGGCCCTAATCTGGTTCCGGCACGGCACGCTGAGCCTTTGGTTAATTCCTCTTCCTGGTGGGAAATGAGAGTTAAATTTGCCCGTCCAGACACCTCCAGCTAGTCTCTCATTGGTTCTCGCTATTCCTGTTCATCTTCCGCAGAAATTGCAAACTGGGCCAAACAGGAGATTAAAGGGACGGACTCTCCAAGTCGGGAGAGTGTTAGTAAAGCGTCTGGAATGTTGCACCCGAGTACCAGGATACGAAAACTGAGACATATTTGAATACGTCTCCCGATCACATGGTTGATCATACTCTAGGTTCCACATGCATGTTTTAGCTGAAGGAAGAATAACTTAAACCTGGGTAGTTGAAACCCTTGGAATGGGTACCATGCAATATGACTTCAAAGGGACTTCATTTGCTCACCGAACCTCTCCAATCCTATCACTGCTGCGTTTATGCCCCTGTACACATGCTTGATTCTCTTTCGGAGACATAGCAATCCATAGGTTTTAAGATACTTACTAGTCAGGTACATTCTTAGGCGTTTAATATGCGGTGTTGAGTCCATTTCGTTGAGCAATGAGTAGCTCTTGTCTATTCCATATTTGGCTTAAGGAACTTTATCTGTGCTCGTTTCAATCTCTGGTTTTATGCAGCACCCCAACTCACCTTTACCCTTAAGCAAGCATAAGTTGGTTTTCTAAATTTGAGACCCTGTTCTGTTCTGTAATTCAGTTCCTGTGTAGCCAAGTTTACATTCCGTGTATTACTGATATCTTATGATGTTTCTTTTTCTGTGTGACTTATTTCAGTTAGAATCATCATACCTGAATCCACTCATTGTGCTGCTAAGGGCCTGATGACATAGATTTCATTGCTGAGTATTATTGCTTTGTAAGTAAATACCACACCTTCTTTATCCATTTTTCACTTTCTGCGATGTTGAATTTGTAGTGTAAACGAGGTTCTTGTAAACAGAGGCGTCCCAAACTTTGGGGTGGCTGTGTCTTTTTGATTTTAATTTCCCTAAGCTATAGGACCATAAGTGGAAGTGCCCTAGGCTCTGTTGCTTTGTTTTTTAGATGTTTCAGGAAACACCATACACTTCTCCCGAGTGTCTGTTGGCAATTTACATCCCGCCCATCAGCATAATAAGGCTCCCAGTTCTCCATGGCCTGTCCTGCCTTTCTGGATTTTACACTTTTTTCAGATGGCCCTTTTGACCGGGGGGAAGTGAGACTTCATTGTAGTGCAGATTTCCTTTGCAAGCTTGCTTGGTTGGCCAAAAAGGGCGTATGCGTTTTTTCCTGAATATATTCAGGAAAAAACGCATACGCCCTTTTTGGCCAAGTGCATCATTGTGGACGTTCTGCCTCTTTTCCTATGCTTTCAATGCAATTCCAGTCTACCTCCTGAAATCGGTTTCCTGCAATTCTGCCCCGCTTTCAAGTCCTCTTGGCAGCCTTACTTCAGTATATTTTTGGACGATAGCTGTCATTTATAACTCTGCAGGTTTGTGAATTACAGTGCCCCTGAGCTCCTTTCTTCAACTGGCTTTCTTGTGACCTGGCCGCAACACCGTAGGATGGCTTCAGGCCCTAATCTGGTTCTGGCACGGCACGCTGAGCCTTTGGTTAATTCCTCTTCCTGGTGGGAAATGAGAGTTAAATTTGCCCGTCCAGACACCTCCAGCTAGTCTCTCATTGGTTCTCGCTATTCCTGTTCATCTTCCGCAGAAATTGCAAACTGGGCCAAACAGGAGATTAAAGGGACGGACTCTCCAAGTGGGGAGAGTGTTAGTAAAGCGTCTGGAATGTTGCACCCGAGTACCAGGGGAGGAAAACTGAGACATATTTGAACACGTCTCCCGTTCACATGGTTGATCATACTCTGGGTTCCACATGCATGTTTTAGCTGAAGGAAGAATACCTTAAACCTGGAGAGTTGAGACCCGTGGAATGGGTACCATGCAATATGACTTCAAAGGGTCTTCATTTGCTCACCAAACCTCTCCAATCCTATCACTGCTGCGTTTATGCCCCTGTACACACACTTGATTCTCTTTTGGAGACATAGCAATCCATAGGTTTTAAGATACTTACTAGTCAGGTACATTCTTAGGCGTTTAATATGGGGTGTTGAGTCCATTTCGTTGAGCAAGGAGTAGCTCTTGTCTAGTCCATATTTGGCTTAAGGAACTTTATCTGTGCTCGTTTCAATCTCTGGTTTTATGCAGCACCCCAACTCACCTTTACCCTTAAGCAAGCATAAGTTGGTTTTCTAAATTTGAGACCCTGTTCTGTTTTGGAATTCAGTTCCTGTGTAGCCAAGTTTACATTCCGTGTATTACTGATATCTTATGATGTTTCTTTTTCTGTGTGACTTATTTCAGTTAGAATCATCGTACCTGAATCCACTCATTATGCTGCTACGGGCCTGATGACATAGATTTCATTGCTGAGTGATACTGCATTGTACGTAATTACCACAAGTTCTTTATCCATTTTTCACTTTCTGTGATATTGAACTTGAACGGTAAATGAGGTTCTTGTAAACAGAGGCGTCCCAAACTTTGGGGTGGCTGTGTCTTTTTGATTTTAATTTCCCTAAGCTATAGGACCATAAGTGGAAGTGCCCTAGGCTCTGTTGCTTTGTTTTTTAGATGTTTCAGGAAACACCATACACTTCTCCCGAGTGTCTGTTGGCAATTTACATCCCGCCCATCAGCATAACAAGGCTCCCAGTTCTCCATGGCCTGTCCTGCCTTTCTGGATTTTACACTTTTTTCAGATGGCCCTTTTGACTGGGGGGAAGTGAGACTTCATTGTAGTGCAGATTTCCTTTGCAAGCTTGCTTGGTTGGTCAAAAAGTGCGTATGCGTTTTTTCCTGAATATATTCAGGAAAAAACGCATACGCCCTTTTTGGCCAAGTGCATCATTGTGGACGTTCTGCCTCTTTTCCTATGCTTTCAAAGCAATTCCAGTCTACCTCCTGAAATCGGTTTCCTGCAATTCTGCCCCGCTTTCAAGTCCTCTTGGCAGCCTTACTTCAGTATATTTTTGGACGATAGCTGTCATTTATAACTCTGCAGGTTTGTGAATTACAGTGCCCCTGAGCTCCTTTCTTCAACTCGCTTTCTTGTGACCTGGCCGCAACACCGCAGGATGGCTTCAGGCCCTAATCTGGTTCCGGCACGGCACGCTGAGCCTTTGGTTAATTCCTCTTTCTGGTGGGAAATGAGAGTTAAATTTGCCCGTCCAGACACCTCCAGCTAGTCTCTCATTGGTTCTCGCTATTCCTGTTCATCTTCCGCAGAAATTGCAAACTGGGCCAAACAGGAGATTAAAGGGACGGACTCTCCAAGTCGGGAGAGTGTTAGTAAAGCGTCTGGAATGTTACACCCTAGTACCAGGGTACGAAAACTGAGACATATTTGAACACGTCTCCCGTTCACACGGTTGATCATACTCTAGGTTCCACATGCATGTTTTAGCTGAAGGAAGAATACCTTAAACCTGGGTAGTTGAAACCCGTGGAATGGGTACCATGCAATATGACTTCAAAGGGTCTTCATTTGCTCACCGAACCTCTCCAATCCTATCACTGCTGCATTTATGCCCCTGTACACATGCTTGATTCTCTTTCGGAGACATAGTTATCCATAGGTTTTAAGATACTTACTAGTCAGGTACATTCTTAGGCGTTTAATATGGGGTGTTGAGTCCATTTCGTTGAGCAAGGAGTAGCTCTTGTCTATTCCATATTTGGCTTAAGGAACTTTATCTGTGCTTGTTTCAATCTCTGGTTTTATGCAGCACCCCAACTCACCTTTCCCCTTAAGCAAGCATAAGTTGGTTTTCTAAATTTGAGACCCTGTTCTGTTCTGTAATTCAGTTCCTGTGTAGCCAAGTTTACATTCCGTGTATTACTGATATCTTATGATGTTTCTTTTTCTGTGTGACTTATTTCAGTTAGAATCATCATACCTGAATCCACTCATTGTGCTGCTAAGGGCCTGATGACATAGATTTCATTGCTGAGTGATATTGCTTTGTAAGTAAATACCACAACTTCTTTATCCATTTTTCACTTTCTGCGATGTTGAACTTGTACTGTAAACGAGGTTCTTGTAAACAGAGGCGTCCCAAACTTTGGGGTGGCTGTGTCTTTTTGATTTTAATTTCCCTAAGCTATAGGACCATAAGTGGAAGTGCCCTAGGCTCTGTTGCTTTGTTTTTTAGATGTTTCAGGAAACACCATACACTTCTCCCGAGTGTCTGTTGGAAATTTACATCCCGACCATCAGCATAACAAGGCTCCCAGTTCTCCATGGCCTGTCCTGCCTTTCTGGATTTTACACTTTTTTCAGATGGCCCTTTTGACCGGGGGTAAGTGAGACTTCATTGTAGTGCAGATTTCCTTTGCAAGCTTGCTTGGTTGGCCAAAAAGGGCGTATGCGTTTTTTCCTGAATATATTCAGGAAAAAACGCATACGCCCTTTTTGGCCAAGTGCATCATTGTGGACGTTCTGCCTCTTTTCCTATGCTTTCAATGCAATTCCAGTCTACCTCCTGAAATCGGTTTCCTGCAATTCTGCCCCGCTTTCAAGTCCTCTTGGCAGCCTTACTTCAGTATATTTTTGGACGATAGCTGTCATTTATAACTCTGCAGGTTTGTGAATTACAGTGCCCCTGAGCTCCTTTCTTCAACTCGCTTTCTTTTGAGCTGGCCGCAACACCGCAGGATGGCTTCAGGCCCTAATCTGGTTCCGGCCCGGCACGCTGAGCCTTTGGTTATTTCCTCTTCCTGGTGGGAAATGAGAGTTAAATTTGCCCGTCCAGACACCTCCAGCTAGTCTCTCATTGGTTCTCCCTATTCCTGTTCATCTTCCACAGAAATTGCAAACTGGGCCAAACAGGAAGTTAAAGGCGCTGACTCTCCAAGTGGGGAGAGTGTTAGTAAAGCGTCTGGAATGTTGCACCCGAGTACCAGGGGAGGAAAACTGAGACATATTTGAACACGTCTCCCGTTCACATGGTTGATCATACTCTGGGTTCCACATGCATGTTTTAGCTGAAGGAAGAATACCTTAAACCTGGAGAGTTGAGACCCGTGGAATGGGTACCATGCAATATGACTTCAAAGGGTCTTCATTTGCTCACCGAACCTCTCCAATCCTATCACTGCTGCGTTTATGCCCCTGTACACACGCTTGATTCTCTTTTGGAGACATAGCAATCCATAGGTTTTAAGATACTTACTAGTCAGGTACATTCTTAGGCGTTTAATATGGGGTGTTGAGTCCATTTCGTTGAGCAAGGAGTAGCTCTTGTCTATTCCATATTTGGCTTAAGGAACTTTATCTGTGCTCATTTCAATCTCTGGTTTTATGCAGCACCCCAACTCACCTTTCCCCTTAAGCAAGCATAAGTTGGTTTTCTAAATTTGAGACCCTGTTCTGTTTTGGAATTCAGTTCCTGTGTAGCCAAGTTTACATTCCGTGTATTACTGATATCTTATGATGTTTCTTTTTCTGTGTGACTTATTTCAGTTAGAATCATCGTACCTGAATCCACTCATTATGCTGCTACGGGCCTGATGACATAAATTTCATTGCTGAGTGATACTGCATTGTACGTAAGTACCACAAGTTTTTTATCCATTTTTCACTTTCTGTGATATTGAACTTGTACGGTAAACGAGGTTCTTGTAAACAGAGGCGTCCCAAACTTTGGGGTGGCTGTGTCTTTTTGATTTTAATTTCCCTAAGCTATAGGACCATAAGTGGAAGTGCCCTAGGCTCTGTTGCTTTGTTTTTTAGATGTTTCAGGAAACACCATACACTTCTCCCGAGTGTCTGTTGGCAATTTACATCCCGCCCATCAGCATTAGAAGGCTCCCAGTTCTCCAT
Organism: Globicephala melas; assembly: GCF_963455315.2. NCBI lineage: Eukaryota > Metazoa > Chordata > Mammalia > Artiodactyla > Delphinidae > Globicephala > Globicephala melas. The sequence goes on from NW_027207211.1 coordinate 2,075,218, forward strand.
GGCCTGTCCTGCCTTTCTGGATTTTACACTTTTTTCAGATGGCCCTTTTGACCGGGGGTAAGTGAGACTTCATTGTAGTGCAGATTTCCTTTGCAAGCTTGCTTGGTTGGCCAAAAAGGGCGTATGCGTTTTTTCCTGAATATATTCAGGAAAAAACGCATACGCCCTTTTTGGCCAAGTGCATCATTGTGGACGTTCTGCCTCTTTTCCTATGCTTTCAATGCAATTCCAGTCTACCTCCTGAAATCGGTTTCCTGCAATTCTGCCCCGCTTTCAAGTCCTCTTGGCAGCCTTACTTCAGTATATTTTTGGACGATAGCTGTCATTTATAACTCTGCAGGTTTGTGAATTACAGTGCCCCTGAGCTCCTTTCTTCAACTCGCTTTCTTTTGAGCTGGCCGCAACACCGCAGGATGGCTTCAGGCCCTAATCTGGTTCCGGCCCGGCACGCTGAGCCTTTGGTTATTTCCTCTTCCTGGTGGGAAATGAGAGTTAAATTTGCCCGTCCAGACACCTCCAGCTAGTCTCTCATTGGTTCTCCCTATTCCTGTTCATCTTCCACAGAAATTGCAAACTGGGCCAAACAGGAAGTTAAAGGCGCTGACTCTCCAAGTGGGGAGAGTGTTAGTAAAGCGTCTGGAATGTTGCACCCGAGTACCAGGGGAGGAAAACTGAGACATATTTGAACACGTCTCCCGTTCACATGGTTGATCATACTCTGGGTTCCACATGCATGTTTTAGCTGAAGGAAGAATACCTTAAACCTGGAGAGTTGAGACCCGTGGAATGGGTACCATGCAATATGACTTCAAAGGGTCTTCATTTGCTCACCGAACCTCTCCAATCCTATCACTGCTGCGTTTATGCCCCTGTACACACGCTTGATTCTCTTTTGGAGACATAGCAATCCATAGGTTTTAAGATACTTACTAGTCAGGTACATTCTTAGGCGTTTAATATGGGGTGTTGAGTCCATTTCGTTGAGCAAGGAGTAGCTCTTGTCTATTCCATATTTGGCTTAAGGAACTTTATCTGTGCTCATTTCAATCTCTGGTTTTATGCAGCACCCCAACTCACCTTTCCCCTTAAGCAAGCATAAGTTGGTTTTCTAAATTTGAGACCCTGTTCTGTTTTGGAATTCAGTTCCTGTGTAGCCAAGTTTACATTCCGTGTATTACTGATATCTTATGATGTTTCTTTTTCTGTGTGACTTATTTCAGTTAGAATCATCGTACCTGAATCCACTCATTATGCTGCTACGGGCCTGATGACATAAATTTCATTGCTGAGTGATACTGCATTGTACGTAAGTACCACAAGTTTTTTATCCATTTTTCACTTTCTGTGATATTGAACTTGTACGGTAAACGAGGTTCTTGTAAACAGAGGCGTCCCAAACTTTGGGGTGGCTGTGTCTTTTTGATTTTAATTTCCCTAAGCTATAGGACCATAAGTGGAAGTGCCCTAGGCTCTGTTGCTTTGTTTTTTAGATGTTTCAGGAAACACCATACACTTCTCCCGAGTGTCTGTTGGCAATTTACATCCCGCCCATCAGCATTAGAAGGCTCCCAGTTCTCCATGGCCTGTCCTGCCTTTCTGGATTTTACACTTTTTTCAGATGGCCCTTTTGACTGGGGGGAAGTGAGACTTCATTGTAGTGCAGATTTCCTTTGCAAGCTTGCTTGGTTGGTCAAAAAGTGCGTATGCGTTTTTTCCTGAATATATTCAGGAAAAAACGCATACGCCCTTTTTGGCCAAGTGCATCATTGTGGACGTTCTGCCTCTTTTCCTATGCTTTCAATGCAATTCCAGTCTACCTCCTGAAATCGGTTTCCTGCAATTCTGCCCCGCTTTCAAGTCCTCTTGGCAGCCTTACTTCAGTATATTTTTGGACGATAGCTGTCATTTATAACTCTGCAGGTTTGTGAATTACAGTGCCCCTGAGCTCCTTTCTTCAACTCGCTTTCTTTTGAGCTGGCCGCAACACCGCAAGATGGCATCAGTCCCTAATCTGGTTCCAGCACGGCACGCTGAGCCTTTGGTTAATTCCTCTTTCTGGTGGGAAATGAGAGTTAAATTTGCCCGTCCAGACACCTCCAGCTAGTCTCTCATTGGTTCTCGCTATTCCTGTTCATCTTCCGCACAAATTGCAAACTGGGCCAAACTGGAGGTTAAAGGCGCTGACTCTCCAAGTGGGGAGAGTGTTAGTAAAGCGTCTGGAATGTTGCACCCGAGTACCAGGGGAGGAAAACTGAGACATATTTGAACACGTCTCCCGTTCACACGGTTGATCATACTCTGGGTTCCACATGCATGTTTTAGCTGAAGGAAGAATACCTTAAACCTGGGTAGTTGAAACCCGTGGAATGGGTACCATGCAATATGACTTCAAAGGGTCTTCATTTGCTCACCGAACCTCTCCAATCCTATCACTGCTGCGTTTATGCCCCTGTACACACGCTTGATTCTCTTTTGGAGACATAGCAATCCATAGGTTTTAAGATACTTACTAGTCAGGTACATTCTTAGGCGTTTAATATGGGGTGTTGAGTCCATTTCGTTGAGCAAGGAGTAGCTCTTGTCTAGTCCATATTTGGCTTAAGGAACTTTATCTGTGCTCATTTCAATCTCTGGTTTTATGCAGCACCCCAACTCACCTTTCCCCTTAAGCAAGCATAAGTTGGTTTTCTAAATTTGAGACCCTGTTCTGTTTTGGAATTCAGTTCCTGTGTAGCCAAGTTTACATTCCGTGTATTACTGATATCTTATGATGTTTCTTTTTCTGTGTGACTTATTTCAGTTAGAATCATCATACCTGAATCCACTCATTGTGCTGCTAAGGGCCTGATGACATAGATTTCATTGCTGAGTGATATTGCTTTGTAAGTAAATACCACAACTTCTTTATCCATTTTTCACTTTCTGCGATGTTGAACTTGTACTGTAAACGAGGTTCTTGTAAACAGAGGCGTCCCAAACTTTGGGGTGGCTGTGTCTTTTTGATTTTAATTTCCCTAAGCTATAGGACCATAAGTGGAAGTGCCCTAGGCTCTGTTGCTTTGTTTTTTAGATGTTTCAGGAAACACCATACACTTCTCCCGAGTGTCTGTTGGCAATTTACATCCCGCCCATCAGCATAACAAGGCTCCCAGTTCTCCATGGCCTGTCCTGCCTTTCTGGATTTTACACTTTTTTCAGATGGCCCTTTTGACCGGGGGGAAGTGAGACTTCATTGTAGTGCAGATTTCCTTTGCAAGCTTGCTTGGTTGGCCAAAAAGGGCGTATGCGTTTTTTCCTGAATATATTCAGGAAAAAACGCATACGCCCTTTTTGGCCAAGTGCATCATTGTGGACGTTCTGCCTCTTTTCCTATGCTTTCAATGCAATTCCAGTCTACCTCCTGAAATCGGTTTCCTGCAATTCTGCCCCGCTTTCAAGTCCTCTTGGCAGCCTTACTTCAGTATATTTTTGGACGATAGCTGTCATTTATAACTCTGCAGGTTTGTGAATTACACTGCCCCTGAGCTCCTTTCTTCAACTGGCTTTCTTGTGACCTGGCCGCAACACCGTAGGATGGCTTCAGGCCCTAATCTGGTTCTGGCACGGCACGCTGAGCCTTTGGTTAATTCCTCTTCCTGGTGGGAAATGAGAGTTAAATTTGCCCGTCCAGACACCTCCAGCTAGTCTCTCATTGGTTCTCGCTATTCCTGTTCATCTTCCGCAGAAATTGCAAACTGGGCCAAACAGGAGATTAAAGGGACGGACTCTCCAAGTGGGGAGAGTGTTAGTAAAGCGTCTGGAATGTTGCACCCGAGTACCAGGGGAGGAAAACTGAGACATATTTGAACACGTCTCCCGTTCACATGGTTGATCATACTCTGGGTTCCACATGCATGTTTTAGCTGAAGGAAGAATACCTTAAACCTGGAGAGTTGAGACCCGTGGAATGGGTACCATGCAATATGACTTCAAAGGGTCTTCATTTGCTCACCAAACCTCTCCAATCCTATCACTGCTGCGTTTATGCCCCTGTACACACACTTGATTCTCTTTTGGAGACATAGCAATCCATAGGTTTTAAGATACTTACTAGTCAGGTACATTCTTAGGCGTTTAATATGGGGTGTTGAGTCCATTTCGTTGAGCAAGGAGTAGCTCTTGTCTAGTCCATATTTGGCTTAAGGAACTTTATCTGTGCTCGTTTCAATCTCTGGTTTTATGCAGCACCCCAACTCACCTTTACCCTTAAGCAAGCATAAGTTGGTTTTCTAAATTTGAGACCCTGTTCTGTTTTGGAATTCAGTTCCTGTGTAGCCAAGTTTACATTCCGTGTATTACTGATATCTTATGATGTTTCTTTTTCTGTGTGACTTATTTCAGTTAGAATCATCGTACCTGAATCCACTCATTATGCTGCTACGGGCCTGATGACATAGATTTCATTGCTGAGTGATACTGCATTGTACGTAATTACCACAAGTTCTTTATCCATTTTTCACTTTCTGTGATATTGAACTTGAACGGTAAATGAGGTTCTTGTAAACAGAGGCGTCCCAAACTTTGGGGTGGCTGTGTCTTTTTGATTTTAATTTCCCTAAGCTATAGGACCATAAGTGGAAGTGCCCTAGGCTCTGTTGCTTTGTTTTTTAGATGTTTCAGGAAACACCATACACTTCTCCCGAGTGTCTGTTGGCAATTTACATCCCGCCCATCAGCATAACAAGGCTCCCAGTTCTCCATGGCCTGTCCTGCCTTTCTGGATTTTACACTTTTTTCAGATGGCCCTTTTGACTGGGGGGAAGTGAGACTTCATTGTAGTGCAGATTTCCTTTGCAAGCTTGCTTGGTTGGTCAAAAAGTGCGTATGCGTTTTTTCCTGAATATATTCAGGAAAAAACGCATACGCCCTTTTTGGCCAAGTGCATCATTGTGGACGTTCTGCCTCTTTTCCTATGCTTTCAAAGCAATTCCAGTCTACCTCCTGAAATCGGTTTCCTGCAATTCTGCCCCGCTTTCAAGTCCTCTTGGCAGCCTTACTTCAGTATATTTTTGGACGATAGCTGTCATTTATAACTCTGCAGGTTTGTGAATTACAGTGCCCCTGAGCTCCTTTCTTCAACTCGCTTTCTTGTGACCTGGCCGCAACACCGCAGGATGGCTTCAGGCCCTAATCTGGTTCCGGCACGGCACGCTGAGCCTTTGGTTAATTCCTCTTTCTGGTGGGAAATGAGAGTTAAATTTGCCCGTCCAGACACCTCCAGCTAGTCTCTCATTGGTTCTCGCTATTCCTGTTCATCTTCCGCAGAAATTGCAAACTGGGCCAAACAGGAGATTAAAGGGACGGACTCTCCAAGTCGGGAGAGTGTTAGTAAAGCGTCTGGAATGTTACACCCTAGTACCAGGGTACGAAAACTGAGACATATTTGAACACGTCTCCCGTTCACACGGTTGATCATACTCTAGGTTCCACATGCATGTTTTAGCTGAAGGAAGAATACCTTAAACCTGGGTAGTTGAAACCCGTGGAATGGGTACCATGCAATATGACTTCAAAGGGTCTTCATTTGCTCACCGAACCTCTCCAATCCTATCACTGCTGCATTTATGCCCCTGTACACATGCTTGATTCTCTTTCGGAGACATAGTTATCCATAGGTTTTAAGATACTTACTAGTCAGGTACATTCTTAGGCGTTTAATATGGGGTGTTGAGTCCATTTCGTTGAGCAAGGAGTAGCTCTTGTCTATTCCATATTTGGCTTAAGGAACTTTATCTGTGCTCGTTTCAATCTCTGGTTTTATGCAGCACCCCAACTCACCTTTCCCCTTAAGCAAGCATAAGTTGGTTTTCTAAATTTGAGACCCTGTTCTGTTCTGTAATTCAGTTCCTGTGTAGCCAAGTTTACATTCCGTGTATTACTGATATCTTATGATGTTTCTTTTTCTGTGTGACTTATTTCAGTTAGAATCATCATACCTGAATCCACTCATTGTGCTGCTAAGGGCCTGATGACATAGATTTCATTGCTGAGTGATATTGCTTTGTAAGTAAATACCACAACTTCTTTATCCATTTTTCACTTTCTGCGATGTTGAACTTGTACTGTAAACGAGGTTCTTGTAAACAGAGGCGTCCCAAACTTTGGGGTGGCTGCGTCTTTTTGATTTTAATTTCCCTAAGCTATAGGACCATAAGTGGAAGTGCCCTAGGCTCTGTTGCTTTGTTTTTTAGATGTTTCAGGAAACACCATACACTTCTCCCGAGTGTCTGTTGGAAATTTACATCCCGACCATCAGCATAACAAGGCTCCCAGTTCTCCATGGCCTGTCCTGCCTTTCTGGATTTTACACTTTTTTCAGATGGCCCTTTTGACCGGGGGTAAGTGAGACTTCATTGTAGTGCAGATTTCCTTTGCAAGCTTGCTTGGTTGGCCAAAAAGGGCGTATGCGTTTTTTCCTGAATATATTCAGGAAAAAACGCATACGCCCTTTTTGGCCAAGTGCATCATTGTGGACGTTCTGCCTCTTTTCCTATGCTTTCAATGCAATTCCAGTCTACCTCCTGAAATCGGTTTCCTGCAATTCTGCCCCGCTTTCAAGTCCTCTTGGCAGCCTTACTTCAGTATATTTTTGGACGATAGCTGTCATTTATAACTCTGCAGGTTTGTGAATTACAGTGCCCCTGAGCTCCTTTCTTCAACTCGCTTTCTTTTGAGCTGGCCGCAACACCGCAGGATGGCTTCAGGCCCTAATCTGGTTCCGGCCCGGCACGCTGAGCCTTTGGTTATTTCCTCTTCCTGGTGGGAAATGAGAGTTAAATTTGCCCGTCCAGACACCTCCAGCTAGTCTCTCATTGGTTCTCCCTATTCCTGTTCATCTTCCACAGAAATTGCAAACTGGGCCAAACAGGAAGTTAAAGGCGCTGACTCTCCAAGTGGGGAGAGTGTTAGTAAAGCGTCTGGAATGTTGCACCCGAGTACCAGGGGAGGAAAACTGAGACATATTTGAACACGTCTCCCGTTCACATGGTTGATCATACTCTGGGTTCCACATGCATGTTTTAGCTGAAGGAAGAATACCTTAAACCTGGAGAGTTGAGACCCGTGGAATGGGTACCATGCAATATGACTTCAAAGGGTCTTCATTTGCTCACCGAACCTCTCCAATCCTATCACTGCTGCGTTTATGCCCCTGTACACACGCTTGATTCTCTTTTGGAGACATAGCAATCCATAGGTTTTAAGATACTTACTAGTCAGGTACATTCTTAGGCGTTTAATATGGGGTGTTGAGTCCATTTCGTTGAGCAAGGAGTAGCTCTTGTCTATTCCATATTTGGCTTAAGGAACTTTATCTGTGCTCATTTCAATCTCTGGTTTTATGCAGCACCCCAACTCACCTTTCCCCTTAAGCAAGCATAAGTTGGTTTTCTAAATTTGAGACCCTGTTCTGTTTTGGAATTCAGTTCCTGTGTAGCCAAGTTTACATTCCGTGTATTACTGATATCTTATGATGTTTCTTTTTCTGTGTGACTTATTTCAGTTAGAATCATCGTACCTGAATCCACTCATTATGCTGCTACGGGCCTGATGACATAAATTTCATTGCTGAGTGATACTGCATTGTACGTAAGTACCACAAGTTTTTTATCCATTTTTCACTTTCTGTGATATTGAACTTGTACGGTAAACGAGGTTCTTGTAAACAGAGGCGTCCCAAACTTTGGGGTGGCTGTGTCTTTTTGATTTTAATTTCCCTAAGCTATAGGACCATAAGTGGAAGTGCCCTAGGCTCTGTTGCTTTGTTTTTTAGATGTTTCAGGAAACACCATACACTTCTCCCGAGTGTCTGTTGGCAATTTACATCCCGCCCATCAGCATTAGAAGGCTCCCAGTTCTCCATGGCCTGTCCTGCCTTTCTGGATTTTACACTTTTTTCAGATGGCCCTTTTGACCGGGGGTAAGTGAGACTTCATTGTAGTGCAGATTTCCTTTGCAAGCTTGCTTGGTTGGCCAAAAAGGGCGTATGCGTTTTTTCCTGAATATATTCAGGAAAAAATGCATACGCCCTTTTTGGCCAAGTGCATCATTGTGGACGTTCTGCCTCTTTTCCTATGCTTTCAATGCAATTCCAGTCTACCTCCTGAAATCGGTTTCCTGCAATTCTGCCCCGCTTTCAAGTCCTCTTGGCAGCCTTACTTCAGTATATTTTTGGACGATAGCTGTCATTTATAACTCTGCAGGTTTGTGAATTACAGTGCCCCTGAGCTCCTTTCTTCAACTCGCTTTCTTTTGAGCTGGCCGCAACACCGCAGGATGGCTTCAGGCCCTAATCTGGTTCCGGCCCGGCACGCTGAGCCTTTGGTTATTTCCTCTTCCTGGTGGGAAATGAGAGTTAAATTTGCCCGTCCAGACACCTCCAGCTAGTCTCTCATTGGTTCTCCCTATTCCTGTTCATCTTCCACAGAAATTGCAAACTGGGCCAAACAGGAAGTTAAAGGCGCTGACTCTCCAAGTGGGGAGAGTGTTAGTAAAGCGTCTGGAATGTTGCACCCGAGTACCAGGGGAGGAAAACTGAGACATATTTGAACACGTCTCCCGTTCACATGGTTGATCATACTCTGGGTTCCACATGCATGTTTTAGCTGAAGGAAGAATACCTTAAACCTGGAGAGTTGAGACCCGTGGAATGGGTACCATGCAATATGACTTCAAAGGGTCTTCATTTGCTCACCGAACCTCTCCAATCCTATCACTGCTGCGTTTATGCCCCTGTACACACGCTTGATTCTCTTTTGGAGACATAGCAATCCATAGGTTTTAAGATACTTACTAGTCAGGTACATTCTTAGGCGTTTAATATGGGGTGTTGAGTCCATTTCGTTGAGCAAGGAGTAGCTCTTGTCTATTCCATATTTGGCTTAAGGAACTTTATCTGTGCTCATTTCAATCTCTGGTTTTATGCAGCACCCCAACTCACCTTTCCCCTTAAGCAAGCATAAGTTGGTTTTCTAAATTTGAGACCCTGTTCTGTTTTGGAATTCAGTTCCTGTGTAGCCAAGTTTACATTCCGTGTATTACTGATATCTTATGATGTTTCTTTTTCTGTGTGACTTATTTCAGTTAGAATCATCGTACCTGAATCCACTCATTATGCTGCTACGGGCCTGATGACATAAATTTCATTGCTGAGTGATACTGCATTGTACGTAAGTACCACAAGTTTTTTATCCATTTTTCACTTTCTGTGATATTGAACTTGTACGGTAAACGAGGTTCTTGTAAACAGAGGCGTCCCAAACTTTGGGGTGGCTGTGTCTTTTTGATTTTAATTTCCCTAAGCTATAGGACCATAAGTGGAAGTGCCCTAGGCTCTGTTGCTTTGTTTTTTAGATGTTTCAGGAAACACCATACACTTCTCCCGAGTGTCTGTTGGCAATTTACATCCCGCCCATCAGCATTAGAAGGCTCCCAGTTCTCCATGGCCTGTCCTGCCTTTCTGGATTTTACACTTTTTTCAGATGGCCCTTTTGACTGGGGGGAAGTGAGACTTCATTGTAGTGCAGATTTCCTTTGCAAGCTTGCTTGGTTGGTCAAAAAGTGCGTATGCGTTTTTTCCTGAATATATTCAGGAAAAAACGCATACGCCCTTTTTGGCCAAGTGCATCATTGTGGACGTTCTGCCTCTTTTCCTATGCTTTCAATGCAATTCCAGTCTACCTCCTGAAATCGGTTTCCTGCAATTCTGCCCCGCTTTCAAGTCCTCTTGGCAGCCTTACTTCAGTATATTTTTGGACGATAGCTGTCATTTATAACTCTGCAGGTTTGTGAATTACAGTGCCCCTGAGCTCCTTTCTTCAAGTCGCTTTCTTTTGAGCTGGCCGCAACACCGCAAGATGGCATCAGTCCCTAATCTGGTTCCGGCACGGCACGCTGAGCCTTTGGTTAATTCCTCTTTCTGGTGGGAAATGAGAGTTAAATTTGCCCGTCCAGACACCTCCAGCTAGTCTCTCATTGGTTCTCGCTATTCCTGTTCATCTTCCGCACAAATTGCAAACTGGGCCAAACTGGAGGTTAAAGGCGCTGACTCTCCAAGTGGGGAGAGTGTTAGTAAAGCGTCTGGAATGTTGCACCCGAGTACCAGGGGAGGAAAACTGAGACATATTTGAACACGTCTCCCGTTCACACGGTTGATCATACTCTGGGTTCCACATGCATGTTTTAGCTGAAGGAAGAATACCTTAAACCTGGGTAGTTGAAACCCGTGGAATGGGTACCATGCAATATGACTTCAAAGGGTCTTCATTTGCTCACCGAACCTCTCCAATCCTATCACTGCTGCGTTTATGCCCCTGTACACACGCTTGATTCTCTTTTGGAGACATAGCAATCCATAGGTTTTAAGATACTTACTAGTCAGGTACATTCTTAGGCGTTTAATATGGGGTGTTGAGTCCATTTCGTTGAGCAAGGAGTAGCTCTTGTCTAGTCCATATTTGGCTTAAGGAACTTTATCTGTGCTCATTTCAATCTCTGGTTTTATGCAGCACCCCAACTCACCTTTCCCCTTAAGCAAGCATAAGTTGGTTTTCTAAATTTGAGACCCTGTTCTGTTTTGGAATTCAGTTCCTGTGTAGCCAAGTTTACATTCCGTGTATTACTGATATCTTATGATGTTTCTTTTTCTGTGTGACTTATTTCAGTTAGAATCATCATACCTGAATCCACTCATTGTGCTGCTAAGGGCCTGATGACATAGATTTCATTGCTGAGTGATATTGCTTTGTAAGTAAATACCACAACTTCTTTATCCATTTTTCACTTTCTGCGATGTTGAACTTGTACTGTAAACGAGGTTCTTGTAAACAGAGGCGTCCCAAACTTTGGGGTGGCTGTGTCTTTTTGATTTTAATTTCCCTAAGCTATAGGACCATAAGTGGAAGTGCCCTAGGCTCTGTTGCTTTGTTTTTTAGATGTTTCAGGAAACACCATACACTTCTCCCGAGTGTCTGTTGGCAATTTACATCCCGCCCATCAGCATAACAAGGCTCCCAGTTCTCCATGGCCTGTCCTGCCTTTCTGGATTTTACACTTTTTTCAGATGGCCCTTTTGACCGGGGGGAAGTGAGACTTCATTGTAGTGCAGATTTCCTTTGCAAGCTTGCTTGGTTGGCCAAAAAGGGCGTATGCGTTTTTTCCTGAATATATTCAGGAAAAAACGCATACGCCCTTTTTGGCCAAGTGCATCATTGTGGACGTTCTGCCTCTTTTCCTATGCTTTCAATGCAATTCCAGTCTACCTCCTGAAATCGGTTTCCTGCAATTCTGCCCCGCTTTCAAGTCCTCTTGGCAGCCTTACTTCAGTATATTTTTGGACGATAGCTGTCATTTATAACTCTGCAGGTTTGTGAATTACACTGCCCCTGAGCTCCTTTCTTCAACTGGCTTTCTTGTGACCTGGCCGCAACACCGTAGGATGGCTTCAGGCCCTAATCTGGTTCTGGCACGGCACGCTGAGCCTTTGGTTAATTCCTCTTCCTGGTGGGAAATGAGAGTTAAATTTGCCCGTCCAGACACCTCCAGCTAGTCTCTCATTGGTTCTCGCTATTCCTGTTCATCTTCCGCAGAAATTGCAAACTGGGCCAAACAGGAGATTAAAGGGACGGACTCTCCAAGTGGGGAGAGTGTTAGTAAAGCGTCTGGAATGTTGCACCCGAGTACCAGGGGAGGAAAACTGAGACATATTTGAACACGTCTCCCGTTCACATGGTTGATCATACTCTGGGTTCCACATGCATGTTTTAGCTGAAGGAAGAATACCTTAAACCTGGAGAGTTGAGACCCGTGGAATGGGTACCATGCAATATGACTTCAAAGGGTCTTCATTTGCTCACCAAACCTCTCCAATCCTATCACTGCTGCGTTTATGCCCCTGTACACACACTTGATTCTCTTTTGGAGACATAGCAATCCATAGGTTTTAAGATACTTACTAGTCAGGTACATTCTTAGGCGTTTAATATGGGGTGTTGAGTCCATTTCGTTGAGCAAGGAGTAGCTCTTGTCTAGTCCATATTTGGCTTAAGGAACTTTATCTGTGCTCGTTTCAATCTCTGGTTTTATGCAGCACCCCAACTCACCTTTACCCTTAAGCAAGCATAAGTTGGTTTTCTAAATTTGAGACCCTGTTCTGTTTTGGAATTCAGTTCCTGTGTAGCCAAGTTTACATTCCGTGTATTACTGATATCTTATGATGTTTCTTTTTCTGTGTGACTTATTTCAGTTAGAATCATCGTACCTGAATCCACTCATTATGCTGCTATGGGCCTGATGACATAGATTTCATTGCTGAGTGATACTGCATTGTACGTAATTACCACAAGTTCTTTATCCATTTTTCACTTTCTGTGATATTGAACTTGAACGGTAAATGAGGTTCTTGTAAACAGAGGCGTCCCAAACTTTGGGGTGGCTGTGTCTTTTTGATTTTAATTTCCCTAAGCTATAGGACCATAAGTGGAAGTGCCCTAGGCTCTGTTGCTTTGTTTTTTAGATGTTTCAGGAAACACCATACACTTCTCCCGAGTGTCTGTTGGCAATTTACATCCCGCCCATCAGCATAACAAGGCTCCCAGTTCTCCATGGCCTGTCCTGCCTTTCTGGATTTTACACTTTTTTCAGATGGCCCTTTTGACTGGGGGGAAGTGAGACTTCATTGTAGTGCAGATTTCCTTTGCAAGCTTGCTTGGTTGGTCAAAAAGTGCGTATGCGTTTTTTCCTGAATATATTCAGGAAAAAACGCATACGCCCTTTTTGGCCAAGTGCATCATTGTGGACGTTCTGCCTCTTTTCCTATGCTTTCAAAGCAATTCCAGTCTACCTCCTGAAATCGGTTTCCTGCAATTCTGCCCCGCTTTCAAGTCCTCTTGGCAGCCTTACTTCAGTATATTTTTGGACGATAGCTGTCATTTATAACTCTGCAGGTTTGTGAATTACAGTGCCCCTGAGCTCCTTTCTTCAACTCGCTTTCTTGTGACCTGGCCGCAACACCGCAGGATGGCTTCAGGCCCTAATCTGGTTCCGGCACGGCACGCTGAGCCTTTGGTTAATTCCTCTTTCTGGTGGGAAATGAGAGTTAAATTTGCCCGTCCAGACACCTCCAGCTAGTCTCTCATTGGTTCTCGCTATTCCTGTTCATCTTCCGCAGAAATTGCAAACTGGGCCAAACAGGAGATTAAAGGGACGGACTCTCCAAGTCGGGAGAGTGTTAGTAAAGCGTCTGGAATGTTACACCCTAGTACCAGGGTACGAAAACTGAGACATATTTGAACACGTCTCCCGTTCACACGGTTGATCATACTCTAGGTTCCACATGCATGTTTTAGCTGAAGGAAGAATACCTTAAACCTGGGTAGTTGAAACCCGTGGAATGGGTACCATGCAATATGACTTCAAAGGGTCTTCATTTGCTCACCGAACCTCTCCAATCCTATCACTGCTGCATTTATGCCCCTGTACACATGCTTGATTCTCTTTCGGAGACATAGTTATCCATAGGTTTTAAGATACTTACTAGTCAGGTACATTCTTAGGCGTTTAATATGGGGTGTTGAGTCCATTTCGTTGAGCAAGGAGTAGCTCTTGTCTATTCCATATTTGGCTTAAGGAACTTTATCTGTGCTCGTTTCAATCTCTGGTTTTATGCAGCACCCCAACTCACCTTTCCCCTTAAGCAAGCATAAGTTGGTTTTCTAAATTTGAGACCCTGTTCTGTTCTGTAATTCAGTTCCTGTGTAGCCAAGTTTACATTCCGTGTATTACTGATATCTTATGATGTTTCTTTTTCTGTGTGACTTATTTCAGTTAGAATCATCATACCTGAATCCACTCATTGTGCTGCTAAGGGCCTGATGACATAGATTTCATTGCTGAGTGATATTGCTTTGTAAGTAAATACCACAACTTCTTTATCCATTTTTCACTTTCTGCGATGTTGAACTTGTACTGTAAACGAGGTTCTTGTAAACAGAGGCGTCCCAAACTTTGGGGTGGCTGTGTCTTTTTGATTTTAATTTCCCTAAGCTATAGGACCATAAGTGGAAGTGCCCTAGGCTCTGTTGCTTTGTTTTTTAGATGTTTCAGGAAACACCATACACTTCTCCCGAGTGTCTGTTGGCAATTTACATCCCGCCCATCAGCATTAGAAGGCTCCCAGTTCTCCATGGCCTGTCCTGCCTTTCTGGATTTTACACTTTTTTCAGATGGCCCTTTTGACCGGGGGTAAGTGAGACTTCATTGTAGTGCAGATTTCCTTTGCAAGCTTGCTTGGTTGGCCAAAAAGGGCGTATGCGTTTTTTCCTGAATATATTCAGGAAAAAACGCATACGCCCTTTTTGGCCAAGTGCATCATTGTGGACGTTCTGCCTCTTTTCCTATGCTTTCAATGCAATTCCAGTCTACCTCCTGAAATCGGTTTCCTGCAATTCTGCCCCGCTTTCAAGTCCTCTTGGCAGCCTTACTTCAGTATATTTTTGGACGATAGCTGTCATTTATAACTCTGCAGGTTTGTGAATTACAGTGCCCCTGAGCTCCTTTCTTCAACTCGCTTTCTTTTGAGCTGGCCGCAACACCGCAGGATGGCTTCAGGCCCTAATCTGGTTCCGGCCCGGCACGCTGAGCCTTTGGTTATTTCCTCTTCCTGGTGGGAAATGAGAGTTAAATTTGCCCGTCCAGACACCTCCAGCTAGTCTCTCATTGGTTCTCCCTATTCCTGTTCATCTTCCACAGAAATTGCAAACTGGGCCAAACAGGAAGTTAAAGGCGCTGACTCTCCAAGTGGGGAGAGTGTTAGTAAAGCGTCTGGAATGTTGCACCCGAGTACCAGGGGAGGAAAACTGAGACATATTTGAACACGTCTCCCGTTCACATGGTTGATCATACTCTGGGTTCCACATGCATGTTTTAGCTGAAGGAAGAATACCTTAAACCTGGAGAGTTGAGACCCGTGGAATGGGTACCATGCAATATGACTTCAAAGGGTCTTCATTTGCTCACCGAACCTCTCCAATCCTATCACTGCTGCGTTTATGCCCCTGTACACACGCTTGATTCTCTTTTGGAGACATAGCAATCCATAGGTTTTAAGATACTTACTAGTCAGGTACATTCTTAGGCGTTTAATATGGGGTGTTGAGTCCATTTCGTTGAGCAAGGAGTAGCTCTTGTCTATTCCATATTTGGCTTAAGGAACTTTATCTGTGCTCATTTCAATCTCTGGTTTTATGCAGCACCCCAACTCACCTTTCCCCTTAAGCAAGCATAAGTTGGTTTTCTAAATTTGAGACCCTGTTCTGTTTTGGAATTCAGTTCCTGTGTAGCCAAGTTTACATTCCGTGTATTACTGATATCTTATGATGTTTCTTTTTCTGTGTGACTTATTTCAGTTAGAATCATCGTACCTGAATCCACTCATTATGCTGCTACGGGCCTGATGACATAAATTTCATTGCTGAGTGATACTGCATTGTACGTAAGTACCACAAGTTTTTTATCCATTTTTCACTTTCTGTGATATTGAACTTGTACGGTAAACGAGGTTCTTGTAAACAGAGGCGTCCCAAACTTTGGGGTGGCTGTGTCTTTTTGATTTTAATTTCCCTAAGCTATAGGACCATAAGTGGAAGTGCCCTAGGCTCTGTTGCTTTGTTTTTTAGATGTTTCAGGAAACACCATACACTTCTCCCGAGTGTCTGTTGGCAATTTACATCCCGCCCATCAGCATTAGAAGGCTCCCAGTTCTCCATGGCCTGTCCTGCCTTTCTGGATTTTACACTTTTTTCAGATGGCCCTTTTGACTGGGGGGAAGTGAGACTTCATTGTAGTGCAGATTTCCTTTGCAAGCTTGCTTGGTTGGCCAAAAAGGGCGTATGCGTTTTTTCCTGAATATATTCAGGAAAAAACGCATACGCCCTTTTTGGCCAAGTGCATCATTGTGGACGTTCTGCCTCTTTTCCTATGCTTTCAATGCAATTCCAGTCTACCTCCTGAAATCGGTTTCCTGTAATTCTGCCCCGCTTTCGAGTCCTCTTGGCAGCCTTACTTCAGTATATTTTTGGACGATAGCTGTCATTTATAACTCTGCAGGTTTGTGAATTACAGTGCCCCTGAGCTCCTTTCTTCAACTCGCTTTCTTGTGACCTGGCCGCAACACCGCGGGATGGCTTCAGGCCCTAATCTGGTTCCGGCATGGCACGCTGAGCCTTTGGTTATTTCCTCTTCCTGGTGGGAAATGAGAGTTAAATTTGCCCGTCCAAACACCTCCAGCTAGTCTCTCATTGGTTCTCGCTATTCCTGTTCATCTTCCGCACAAATTGCAAACTGGGCCAAACAGGAGGTTAAAGGCGCTGACTCTCCAAGTGGGGAGAGTGTTAGTAAAGCGTCTGGAATGTTGCACCCGAGTACCAGGGGAGGAAAACTGAGACATATTTGAACACGTCTCCCGATCACATGGTTGATCATACTCTGGGTTCCACATGCATGTTTTAGCTGAAAAAAGAATACCTTAAACCTCGGTAGTTGAAACCCGTGGAATGGGTACCATGCAATATGACTTCAAAGGGTCTTCATTTGCTCACCGAACCTCTCCAATCCTATCACTGCTGCGTTTATGCCCCTGTACACATGCTTGATTCTCTTTCGGAGACATAGCAATCCATAGGTTTTAAGATACTTACTAGTCAGGTACATTCTTAGGCGTTTAATATGCGGTGTTGAGTCCATTTCGTTGAGCAAGGAGTAGCTCTTGTCTATTCCATATTTGGCTTAAGGAACTTTATCTGTGCTCGTTTCAATCTCTGGTTTTATGCAGCACCCCAACTCACCTTTCCCCTTAAGCAAGCATAAGTTGGTTTTCTAAATTTGAGACCCTGTTCTGTTCTGTAATTCAGTTCCTGTGTAGCCAAGTTTACATTCCGTGTATTACTGATATCTTATGATGTTTCTTTTTCTGTGTGACTTATTTCAGTTAGAATCATCATACCTGAATCCACTCATTGTGCTGCTAAGGGCCTGATGACATAGATTTCATTGCTGAGTGATATTGCTTTGTAAGTAAATACCACAACTTCTTTATCCATTTTTCACTTTCTGCGATGTTGAACTTGTACTGTAAACGAGGTTCTTGTAAACAGAGGCGTCCCAAACTTTGGGGTGGCTGTGTCTTTTTGATTTTAATTTCCCTAAGCTATAGGACCATAAGTGGAAGTGCCCTAGGCTCTGTTGCTTTGTTTTTTAGATGTTTCAGGAAACACCATACACTTCTCCCGAGTGTCTGTTGGCAATTTACATCCCGCCCATCAGCATAACAAGGCTCCCAGTTCTCCATGGCCTGTCCTGCCTTTCTGGATTTTACACTTTTTTCAGATGGCCCTTTTGACCGGGGGGAAGTGAGACTTCATTGTAGTGCAGATTTCCTTTGCAAGCTTGCTTGGTTGGCCAAAAAGGGCGTATGCGTTTTTTCCTGAATATATTCAGGAAAAAACGCATACGCCCTTTTTGGCCAAGTGCATCATTGTGGACGTTCTGCCTCTTTTCCTATGCTTTCAATGCAATTCCAGTCTACCTCCTGAAATCGGTTTCCTGCAATTCTGCCCCGCTTTCAAGTCCTCTTGGCAGCCTTACTTCAGTATATTTTTGGACGATAGCTGTCATTTATAACTCTGCAGGTTTGTGAATTACACTGCCCCTGAGCTCCTTTCTTCAACTGGCTTTCTTGTGACCTGGCCGCAACACCGTAGGATGGCTTCAGGCCCTAATCTGGTTCTGGCACGGCACGCTGAGCCTTTGGTTAATTCCTCTTCCTGGTGGGAAATGAGAGTTAAATTTGCCCGTCCAGACACCTCCAGCTAGTCTCTCATTGGTTCTCGCTATTCCTGTTCATCTTCCGCAGAAATTGCAAACTGGGCCAAACAGGAGATTAAAGGGACGGACTCTCCAAGTGGGGAGAGTGTTAGTAAAGCGTCTGGAATGTTGCACCCGAGTACCAGGGGAGGAAAACTGAGACATATTTGAACACGTCTCCCGTTCACATGGTTGATCATACTCTGGGTTCCACATGCATGTTTTAGCTGAAGGAAGAATACCTTAAACCTGGAGAGTTGAGACCCGTGGAATGGGTACCATGCAATATGACTTCAAAGGGTCTTCATTTGCTCACCAAACCTCTCCAATCCTATCACTGCTGCGTTTATGCCCCTGTACACACGCTTGATTCTCTTTTGGAGACATAGCAATCCATAGGTTTTAAGATACTTACTAGTCAGGTACATTCTTAGGCGTTTAATATGGGGTGTTGAGTCCATTTCGTTGAGCAAGGAGTAGCTCTTGTCTAGTCCATATTTGGCTTAAGGAACTTTATCTGTGCTCGTTTCAATCTCTGGTTTTATGCAGCACCCCAACTCACCTTTCCCCTTAAGCAAGCATAAGTTGGTTTTCTAAATTTGAGACCCTGTTCTGTTTTGGAATTCAGTTCCTGTGTAGCCAAGTTTACATTCCGTGTATTACTGATATCTTATGATGTTTCTTTTTCTGTGTGACTTATTTCAGTTAGAATCATCGTACCTGAATCCACTCATTATGCTGCTACGGGCCTGATGACATAGATTTCATTGCTGAGTGATACTGCATTGTACGTAATTACCACAAGTTCTTTATCCATTTTTCACTTTCTGTGATATTGAACTTGAACGGTAAATGAGGTTCTTGTAAACAGAGGCGTCCCAAACTTTGGGGTGGCTGTGTCTTTTTGATTTTAATTTCCCTAAGCTATAGGACCATAAGTGGAAGTGCCCTAGGCTCTGTTGCTTTGTTTTTTAGATGTTTCAGGAAACACCATACACTTCTCCCGAGTGTCTGTTGGCAATTTACATCCCGCCCATCAGCATAACAAGGCTCCCAGTTCTCCATGGCCTGTCCTGCCTTTCTGGATTTTACACTTTTTTCAGATGGCCCTTTTGACTGGGGGGAAGTGAGACTTCATTGTAGTGCAGATTTCCTTTGCAAGCTTGCTTGGTTGGTCAAAAAGGGCGTATGCGTTTTTTCCTGAATATATTCAGGAAAAAACGCATACGCCCTTTTTGGCCAAGTGCATCATTGTGGACGTTCTGCCTCTTTTCCTATGCTTTCAAAGCAATTCCAGTCTACCTCCTGAAATCGGTTTCCTGCAATTCTGCCCCGCTTTCAAGTCCTCTTGGCAGCCTTACTTCAGTATATTTTTGGACGATAGCTGTCATTTATAACTCTGCAGGTTTGTGAATTACAGTGCCCCTGAGCTCCTTTCTTCAACTCGCTTTCTTGTGACCTGGCCGCAACACGGCAGGATGGCTTCAGGCCCTAATCTGGTTCTGGCACGGCACGCTGAGCCTTTGGTTAATTCCTCTTTCTGGTGGGAAATGAGAGTTAAATTTGCCCGTCCAGACACCTCCAGCTAGTCTCTCATTGGTTCTCGCTATTCCTGTTCATTTTCCGCAGAAATTGCAAACTGGGCCAAACAGGAGATTAAAGGGACGGACTCTCCAAGTCGGGAGAGTGTTAGTAAAGCGTCTGGAATGTTACACCCTAGTACCAGGGTACGAAAACTGAGACATATTTGAACACGTCTCCCGTTCACACGGTTGATCATACTCTAGGTTCCACATGCATGTTTTAGCTGAAGGAAGAATAACTTAAACCTGGGTAGTTGAAACCCGTGGAATGGGTACCATGCAATATGACTTCAAAGGGTCTTCATTTGCTCACCGAACCTCTCCAATCCTATCACTGCTGCATTTATGCCCCTGTACACATGCTTGATTCTCTTTCGGAGACATAGTTATCCATAGGTTTTAAGATACTTACTAGTCAGGTACATTCTTAGGCGTTTAATATGGGGTGTTGAGTCCATTTCGTTGAGCAAGGAGTAGCTCTTGTCTATTCCATATTTGGCTTAAGGAACTTTATCTGTGCTCGTTTCAATCTCTGGTTTTATGCAGCACCCCAACTCACCTTTCCCCTTAAGCAAGCATAAGTTGGTTTTCTAAATTTGAGACCCTGTTCTGTTCTGTAATTCAGTTCCTGTGTAGCCAAGTTTACATTCCGTGTATTACTGATATCTTATGATGTTTCTTTTTCTGTGTGACTTATTTCAGTTAGAATCATCATACCTGAATCCACTCATTGTGCTGCTAAGGGCCTGATGACATAGATTTCATTGCTGAGTGATATTGCTTTGTAAGTAAATACCACAACTTCTTTATCCATTTTTCACTTTCTGCGATGTTGAACTTGTACTGTAAACGAGGTTCTTGTAAACAGAGGCGTCCCAAACTTTGGGGTGGCTGTGTCTTTTTGATTTTAATTTCCCTAAGCTATAGGACCATAAGTGGAAGTGCCCTAGGCTCTGTTGCTTTGTTTTTTAGATGTTTCAGGAAACACCATACACTTCTCCCGAGTGTCTGTTGGCAATTTACATCCCGCCCATCAGCATAACAAGGCTCCCAGTTCTCCATGGCCTGTCCTGCCTTTCTGGATTTTACACTTTTTTCAGATGGCCCTTTTGACCGGGGGGAAGTGAGACTTCATTGTAGTGCAGATTTCCTTTGCAAGCTTGCTTGGTTGGCCAAAAAGGGCGTATGCGTTTTTTCCTGAATATATTCAGGAAAAAACGCATACGCCCTTTTTGGCCAAGTGCATCATTGTGGACGTTCTGCCTCTTTTCCTATGCTTTCAATGCAATTCCAGTCTACCTCCTGAAATCGGTTTCCTGCAATTCTGCCCCGCTTTCAAGTCCTCTTGGCAGCCTTACTTCAGTATATTTTTGGACGATAGCTGTCATTTATAACTCTGCAGGTTTGTGAATTACAGTGCCCCTGAGCTCCTTTCTTCAACTCGCTTTCTTTTGAGCTGGCCGCAACACCGCAGGATGGCTTCAGGCCCTAATCTGGTTCCGGCCCGGCACGCTGAGCCTTTGGTTATTTCCTCTTCCTGGTGGGAAATGAGAGTTAAATTTGCCCGTCCAGACACCTCCAGCTAGTCTCTCATTGGTTCTCCCTATTCCTGTTCATCTTCCACAGAAATTGCAAACTGGGCCAAACAGGAAGTTAAAGGCGCTGACTCTCCAAGTGGGGAGAGTGTTAGTAAAGCGTCTGGAATGTTGCACCCGAGTACCAGGGGAGGAAAACTGAGACATATTTGAACACGTCTCCCGTTCACATGGTTGATCATACTCTGGGTTCCACATGCATGTTTTAGCTGAAGGAAGAATACCTTAAACCTGGAGAGTTGAGACCCGTGGAATGGGTACCATGCAATATGACTTCAAAGGGTCTTCATTTGCTCACCGAACCTCTCCAATCCTATCACTGCTGCGTTTATGCCCCTGTACACACGCTTGATTCTCTTTTGGAGACATAGCAATCCATAGGTTTTAAGATACTTACTAGTCAGGTACATTCTTAGGCGTTTAATATGGGGTGTTGAGTCCATTTCGTTGAGCAAGGAGTAGCTCTTGTCTAGCCAATATTTGGCTTAAGGAACTTTATCTGTGCTCATTTCAATCTCTGGTTTTATGCAGCACCCCAACTCACCTTTCCCCTTAAGCAAGCATAAGTTGGTTTTCTAAATTTGAGACCCTGTTCTGTTTTGGAATTCAGTTCCTGTGTAGCCAAGTTTACATTCCGTGTATTACTGATATCTTATGATGTTTCTTTTTCTGTGTGACTTATTTCAGTTAGAATCATCGTACCTGAATCCACTCATTATGCTGCTATGGGCCTGATGACATAAATTTCATTGCTGAGTGATACTGCATTGTACGTAAGTACCACAAGTTTTTTATCCATTTTTCACTTTCTGTGATATTGAACTTGTACGGTAAACGAGGTTCTTGTAAACAGAGGCGTCCCAAACTTTGGGGTGGCTGTGTCTTTTTGATTTTAATTTCCCTAAGCTATAGGACCATAAGTGGAAGTGCCCTAGGCTCTGTTGCTTTGTTTTTTAGATGTTTCAGGAAACACCATACACTTCTCCCGAGTGTCTGTTGGCAATTTACATCCCGCCCATCAGCATTAGAAGGCTCCCAGTTCTCCATGGCCTGTCCTGCCTTTCTGGATTTTACACTTTTTTCAGATGGCCCTTTTGACTGGGGGGAAGTGAGACTTCATTGTAGTGCAGATTTCCTTTGCAAGCTTGCTTGGTTGGTCAAAAAGTGCGTATGCGTTTTTTCCTGAATATATTCAGGAAAAAACGCATACGCCCTTTTTGGCCAAGTGCATCATTGTGGACGTTCTGCCTCTTTTCCTATGCTTTCAATGCAATTCCAGTCTACCTCCTGAAATCGGTTTCCTGCAATTCTGCCCCGCTTTCAAGTCCTCTTGGCAGCCTTACTTCAGTATATTTTTGGACGATAGCTGTCATTTATAACTCTGCAGGTTTGTGAATTACAGTGCCCCTGAGCTCCTTTCTTCAACTCGCTTTCTTTTGAGCTGGCCGCAACACCGCAAGATGGCTTCAGTCCCTAATCTGGTTTCGGCACGGCACGCTGAGCCTTTGGTTAATTCCTCTTTCTGGTGGGAAATGAGAGTTAAATTTGCCCGTCCAGACACCTCCAGCTAGTCTCTCATTGGTTCTCGCTATTCCTGTTCATCTTCCGCACAAATTGCAAACTGGGCCAAACTGGAGGTTAAAGGCGCTGACTCTCCAAGTGGGGAGAGTGTTAGTAAAGCGTCTGGAATGTTGCACCCGAGTACCAGGGGAGGAAAACTGAGACATATTTGAACACGTCTCCCGTTCACACGGTTGATCATACTCTGGGTTCCACATGCATGTTTTAGCTGAAGGAAGAATACCTTAAACCTGGGTAGTTGAAACCCGTGGAATGGGTACCATGCAATATGACTTCAAAGGGTCTTCATTTGCTCACCGAACCTCTCCAATCCTATCACTGCTGCGTTTATGTCCCTGTACACACGCTTGATTCTCTTTTGGAGACATAGCAATCCATAGGTTTTAAGATACTTACTAGTCAGGTACATTCTTAGGCGTTTAATATGGGGTGTTGAGTCCATTTCGTTGAGCAAGGAGTAGCTCTTGTCTAGTCCATATTTGGCTTAAGGAACTTTATCTGTGCTCATTTCAATCTCTGGTTTTATGCAGCACCCCAACTCACCTTTCCCCTTAAGCAAGCATAAGTTGGTTTTCTAAATTTGAGACCCTGTTCTGTTTTGGAATTCAGTTCCTGTGTAGCCAAGTTTACATTCCGTGTATTACTGATATCTTATGATGTTTCTTTTTCTGTGTGACTTATTTCAGTTAGAATCATCATACCTGAATCCACTCATTGTGCTGCTAAGGGCCTGATGACATAGATTTCATTGCTGAGTGATATTGCTTTGTAAGTAAATACCACACCTTCTTTATCCATTTTTCACTTTCTGCGATGTTGAACTTGTACTGTAAACGAGGTTCTTGTAAACAGAGGCGTCCCAAACTTTGGGGTGGCTGTGTCTTTTTGATTTTAATTTCCCTAAGCTATAGGACCATAAGTGGAAGTGCCCTAGGCTCTGTTGCTTTGTTTTTTAGATGTTTCAGGAAACACCATACACTTCTCCCGAGTGTCTGTTGGCAATTTACATCCCGCCCATCAGCATAACAAGGCTCCCAGTTCTCCATGGCCTGTCCTGCCTTTCTGGATTTTACACTTTTTTCAGATGGCCCTTTTGACCGGGGGGAAGTGAGACTTCATTGTAGTGCAGATTTCCTTTGCAAGCTTGCTTGGTTGGCCAAAAAGGGCGTATGCGTTTTTTCCTGAATATATTCAGGAAAAAACGCATACGCCCTTTTTGGCCAAGTGCATCATTGTGGACGTTCTGCCTCTTTTCCTATGCTTTCAATGCAATTCCAGTCTACCTCCTGAAATCGGTTTCCTGCAATTCTGCCCCGCTTTCAAGTCCTCTTGGCAGCCTTACTTCAGTATATTTTTGGACGATAGCTGTCATTTATAACTCTGCAGGTTTGTGAATTACAGTGCCCCTGAGCTCCTTTCTTCAACTCGCTTTCTTGTGACCTGGCCGCAACACCGCAGGATGGCTTCAGGCCCTAATCTGGTTCCGGCACGGCACGCTGAGCCTTTGGTTAATTCCTCTTCCTGGTGGGAAATGAGAGTTAAATTTGCCCGTCCAGACACCTCCAGCTAGTCTCTCATTGGTTCTCGCTATTCCTGTTCATCTTCCGCAGAAATTGCAAACTGGGCCAAACAGGAGGTTAAAGGGACTGACTCTCCAAGTCGGGAGAGTGTTAGTAAAGTGTCTGGAATGTTGCACCCGAGTACCAGGGTACGAAAACTGAGACATATTTGAACACGTCTCCCGATCACATGGTTGATCATACTCTAGGTTCTACATGCATGTTTTAGCTGAAGGAAGAATACCTTAAACCTGGGTAGTTGAAACCCGTGGAATGGGTACCATGCAATATGACTTCAAACGGTCTTCATTTGCTCACCGAACCTCTCCAATCCTATCACTGCTGCGTTTATGCCCCTGTACACATGCTTGATTCTCTTTTGGAGACATAGCAATCCATAGGTTTTAAGATACTTACTAGTCAGGTACATTCTTAGGCGTTTAATATGGGGTGTTGAGTCCATTTCGTTGAGCAAGGAGTAGCTCTTGTCTAGTCCATATTTGGCTTAAGGAACTTTATCTGTGCTCATTTCAATCTCTGGTTTTATGCAGCACCCCAACTCACCTTTCCCCTTAAGCAAGCATAAGTTGGTTTTCTAAATTTGAGACCCTGTTCTGTTTTGGAATTCAGTTCCTGTGTAGCCAAGTTTACATTCCGTGTATTAGTGATATCTTATGATGTTTCTTTTTCTGTGTGACTTATTTCAGTGAGAATCATCGTACCTGAATCCACTCATTATGCTGCTACGGACCTGATGACATAGATTTCATTGCTGAGTGATACTGCATTGTACGTAAGTACCACAAGTTCTTTATCCATTTTTCACTTTCTGTGATATTGAACTTGTACGGTAAACGAGGTTCTTGTAAACAGAGGCGTCCCAAACTTTGGGGTGGCTGTGTCTTTTTGATTTTAATTTCCCTAAGCTATAGGACCATAAGTGGAAGTGCCCTAGGCTCTGTTGCTTTGTTTTTTAGATGTTTCAGGAAACACCATACACTTCTCCCGAGTGTCTGTTGACAATTTACATCCCGCCCATCAGCATAACAAGGCTCTCAGTTCTCCATGGCCTGTCCTGCCTTTCTGGATTTTACACTTTTTTCAGATGGCCCTTTTGACCGGGGGGAAGTGAGACTTCATTGTAGTGCAGATTTCCTTTGCAAGCTTGCTTGGTTGGCCAAAAAGGGCGTATGCGTTTTTTCCTGAATATATTCAGGAAAAAACGCATACGCCCTTTTTGGCCAAGTGCATCATTGTGGACGTTCTGCCTCTTTTCCTATGCTTTCAATGCAATTCCAGTCTACCTCCTGAAATCGGTTTCCTGTAATTCTGCCCCGCTTTCGAGTCCTCTTGGCAGCCTTACTTCAGTATATTTTTGGACGATAGCTGTCATTTATAACTCTGCAGGTTTGTGAATTACAGTGCCCCTGAGCTCCTTTCTTCAACTCGCTTTCTTGTGACCTGGCCGCAACACCGCGGGATGGCTTCAGGCCCTAATCTGGTTCCGGCATGGCACGCTGAGCCTTTGGTTATTTCCTCTTCCTGGTGGGAAATGAGAGTTAAATTTGCCCGTCCAAACACCTCCAGCTAGTCTCTCATTGGTTCTCGCTATTCCTGTTCATCTTCCGCACAAATTGCAAACTGGGCCAAACAGGAGGTTAAAGGCGCTGACTCTCCAAGTGGGGAGAGTGTTAGTAAAGCGTCTGGAATGTTGCACCCGAGTACCAGGGGAGGAAAACTGAGACATATTTGAACACGTCTCCCGATCACATGGTTGATCATACTCTGGGTTCCACATGCATGTTTTAGCTGAAAAAAGAATACCTTAAACCTCGGTAGTTGAAACCCGTGGAATGGGTACCATGCAATATGACTTCAAAGGGTCTTCATTTGCTCACCGAACCTCTCCAATCCTATCACTGCTGCGTTTATGCCCCTGTACACATGCTTGATTCTCTTTCGGAGACATAGCAATCCATAGGTTTTAAGATACTTACTAGTCAGGTACATTCTTAGGCGTTTAATATGCGGTGTTGAGTCCATTTCGTTGAGCAAGGAGTAGCTCTTGTCTATTCCATATTTGGCTTAAGGAACTTTATCTGTGCTCGTTTCAATCTCTGGTTTTATGCAGCACCCCAACTCACCTTTCCCCTTAAGCAAGCATAAGTTGGTTTTCTAAATTTGAGACCCTGTTCTGTTCTGTAATTCAGTTCCTGTGTAGCCAAGTTTACATTCCGTGTATTACTGATATCTTATGATGTTTCTTTTTCTGTGTGACTTATTTCAGTTGGAATCATCATACCTGAATCCACTCATTGTGCTGCTAAGGGCCTGATGACATAGATTTCATTGCTGAGTGATATTGCTTTGTAAGTAAATACCACAACTTCTTTATCCATTTTTCACTTTCTGCGATGTTGAACTTGTACTGTAAACGAGGTTCTTGTAAACAGAGGCGTCCCAAACTTTGGGGTGGCTGTGTCTTTTTGATTTTAATTTCCCTAAGCTATAGGACCATAAGTGGAAGTGCCCTAGGCTCTGTTGCTTTGTTTTTTAGATGTTTCAGGAAACACCATACACTTCTCCCGAGTGTCTGTTGGCAATTTACATCCCGCCCATCAGCATAACAAGGCTCCCAGTTCTCCATGGCCTGTCCTGCCTTTCTGGATTTTACACTTTTTTCAGATGGCCCTTTTGACCGGGGGGAAGTGAGACTTCATTGTAGTGCAGATTTCCTTTGCAAGCTTGCTTGGTTGGCCAAAAAGGGCGTATGCGTTTTTTCCTGAATATATTCAGGAAAAAACGCATACGCCCTTTTTGGCCAAGTGCATCATTGTGGACGTTCTGCCTCTTTTCCTATGCTTTCAATGCAATTCCAGTCTACCTCCTGAAATCGGTTTCCTGCAATTCTGCCCCGCTTTCAAGTCCTCTTGGCAGCCTTACTTCAGTATATTTTTGGACGATAGCTGTCATTTATAACTCTGCAGATTTGTGAATTACACTGCCCCTGAGCTCCTTTCTTCAACTCGCTTTCTTTTGAGCTGGCCGCAACACCGCAGGATGGCTTCAGGCCCTAATCTGGTTCCGGCACGGCACGCTGAGCCTTTGGTTATTTCCTCTTCCTGGTGGGAAATGAGAGTTAAATTTGCCCGTCCAGACACCTCCAGCTAGTCTCTCATTGGTGTTCCCTATTCCTGTTCATCTTCCGCAGAAATTGCAAACTGGTCCAAACAGGAGGTTAAAGGCGCTGACTCTCCAAGTGGGGAGAGTGTTAGTAAAGCGTCTGGAATGTTGCACCCGAGACAGGGGAGCAAAACTGAGACATATTTGAACACGTCTCCCGTTCACATGGTTGATCATACTCTGGGTTCCACATGCATGTTTTAGCTGAAGGAAGAATACCTTAAACCTGGAGAGTTGAGACCCGTGGAATGGGTACCATGCAATATGACTTCAAAGGGTCTTCATTTGCTCACCGAACCTCTCCAATCCTATCACTGCTGCATTTATGCCCCTGTACACACGCTTGATTCTCTTTTGGAGACATAGCAATCCATAGGTTTTAAGATACTTACTAGTCAGGTACATTCTTAGGCGTTTAATATGGGGTGTTGAGTCCATTTCGTTGAGCAAGGAGTAGCTCTTGTCTAGTCCATATTTGGCTTAAGGAACTTTATCTGTGCTCATTTCAATCTCTGGTTTTATGCAGCACCCCAACTCACCTTTCCCCTTAAGCAAGCATAAGTTGGTTTTCTAAATTTGAGACCCTGTTCTGTTTTGGAATTCAGTTCCTGTGTAGCCAAGTTTACATTCCGTGTATTAGTGATATCTTATGATGTTTCTTTTTCTGTGTGACTTATTTCAGTGAGAATCATCGTACCTGAATCCACTCATTATGCTGCTACGGGCCTGATGACATAGATTTCATTGCTGAGTGATACTGCATTGTACGTAAGTACCACAAGTTCTTTATCCATTTTTCACTTTCTGTGATATTGAACTTGTACGGTAAACGAGGTTCTTGTAAACAGAGGCGTCCCAAACTTTGGGGTGGCTGTGTCTTTTTGATTTTAATTTCCCTAAGCTATAGGACCATAAGTGGAAGTGCCCTAGGCTCTGTTGCTTTGTTTTCTAGATGTTTCAGGAAACACCATACACTTCTCCCGAGTGTCTGTTGACAATTTACATCCCGCCCATCAGCATAACAAGGCTCTCAGTTCTCCATGGCCTGTCCTGCCTTTCTGGATTTTACACTTTTTTCAGATGGCCCTTTTGACCGGGGGGAAGTGAGACTTCATTGTAGTGCAGATTTCCTTTGCAAGCTTGCTTGGTTGGCCAAAAAGGGCGTATGCGTTTTTTCCTGAATATATTCAGGAAAAAACGCATACGCCCTTTTTGGCCAAGTGCATCATTGTGGACGTTCTGCCTCTTTTCCTATGCTTTCAATGCAATTCCAGTCTACCTCCTGAAATCGGTTTCCTGTAATTCTGCCCCGCTTTCGAGTCCTCTTGGCAGCCTTACTTCAGTATATTTTTGGACGATAGCTGTCATTTATAACTCTGCAGGTTTGTGAATTACAGTGCCCCTGAGCTCCTTTCTTCAACTCGCTTTCTTGTGACCTGGCCGCAACACCGCGGGATGGCTTCAGGCCCTAATCTGGTTCCGGCATGGCACGCTGAGCCTTTGGTTATTTCCTCTTCCTGGTGGGAAATGAGAGTTAAATTTGCCCGTCCAAACACCTCCAGCTAGTCTCTCATTGGTTCTCGCTATTCCTGTTCATCTTCCGCACAAATTGCAAACTGGGCCAAACAGGAGGTTAAAGGCGCTGACTCTCCAAGTGGGGAGAGTGTTAGTAAAGCGTCTGGAATGTTGCACCCGAGTACCAGGGGAGGAAAACTGAGACATATTTGAACACGTCTCCCGATCACATGGTTGATCATACTCTGGGTTCCACATGCATGTTTTAGCTGAAAAAAGAATACCTTAAACCTCGGTAGTTGAAACCCGTGGAATGGGTACCATGCAATATGACTTCAAAGGGTCTTCATTTGCTCACCGAACCTCTCCAATCCTATCACTGCTGCGTTTATGCCCCTGTACACATGCTTGATTCTCTTTCGGAGACATAGCAATCCATAGGTTTTAAGATACTTACTAGTCAGGTACATTCTTAGGCGTTTAATATGCGGTGTTGAGTCCATTTCGTTGAGCAAGGAGTAGCTCTTGTCTATTCCATATTTGGCTTAAGGAACTTTATCTGTGCTCGTTTCAATCTCTGGTTTTATGCAGCACCCCAACTCACCTTTCCCCTTAAGCAAGCATAAGTTGGTTTTCTAAATTTGAGACCCTGTTCTGTTCTGTAATTCAGTTCCTGTGTAGCCAAGTTTACATTCCGTGTATTACTGATATCTTATGATGTTTCTTTTTCTGTGTGACTTATTTCAGTTAGAATCATCATACCTGAATCCACTCATTGTGCTGCTAAGGGCCTGATGACATAGATTTCATTGCTGAGTGATATTGCTTTGTAAGTAAATACCACAACTTCTTTATCCATTTTTCACTTTCTGCGATGTTGAACTTGTACTGTAAACGAGGTTCTTGTAAACAGAGGCGTCCCAAACTTTGGGGTGGCTGTGTCTTTTTGATTTTAATTTCCCTAAGCTATAGGACCATAAGTGGAAGTGCCCTAGGCTCTGTTGCTTTGTTTTTTAGATGTTTCAGGAAACACCATACACTTCTCCCGAGTGTCTGTTGGCAATTTACATCCCGCCCATCAGCATAACAAGGCTCCCAGTTCTCCATGGCCTGTCCTGCCTTTCTGGATTTTACACTTTTTTCAGATGGCCCTTTTGACCGGGGGGAAGTGAGACTTCATTGTAGTGCAGATTTCCTTTGCAAGCTTGCTTGGTTGGCCAAAAAGGGCGTATGCGTTTTTTCCTGAATATATTCAGGAAAAAACGCATACGCCCTTTTTGGCCAAGTGCATCATTGTGGACGTTCTGCCTCTTTTCCTATGCTTTCAATGCAATTCCAGTCTACCTCCTGAAATCGGTTTCCTGCAATTCTGCCCCGCTTTCAAGTCCTCTTGGCAGCCTTACTTCAGTATATTTTTGGACGATAGCTGTCATTTATAACTCTGCAGATTTGTGAATTACACTGCCCCTGAGCTCCTTTCTTCAACTCGCTTTCTTTTGAGCTGGCCGCAACACCGCAGGATGGCTTCAGGCCCTAATCTGGTTCCGGCACGGCACGCTGAGCCTTTGGTTATTTCCTCTTCCTGGTGGGAAATGAGAGTTAAATTTGCCCGTCCAGACACCTCCAGCTAGTCTCTCATTGGTGTTCCCTATTCCTGTTCATCTTCCGCAGAAATTGCAAACTGGTCCAAACAGGAGGTTAAAGGCGCTGACTCTCCAAGTGGGGAGAGTGTTAGTAAAGCGTCTGGAATGTTGCACCCGAGACAGGGGAGCAAAACTGAGACATATTTGAACACGTCTCCCGTTCACATGGTTGATCATACTCTGGGTTCCACATGCATGTTTTAGCTGAAGGAAGAATACCTTAAACCTGGAGAGTTGAGACCCGTGGAATGGGTACCATGCAATATGACTTCAAAGGGTCTTCATTTGCTCACCGAACCTCTCCAATCCTATCACTGCTGCATTTATGCCCCTGTACACACGCTTGATTCTCTTTTGGAGACATAGCAATCCATAGGTTTTAAGATACTTACTAGTCAGGTACATTCTTAGGCGTTTAATATGGGGTGTTGAGTCCATTTCGTTGAGCAAGGAGTAGCTCTTGTCTAGTCCATATTTGGCTTAAGGAACTTTATCTGTGCTCATTTCAATCTCTGGTTTTATGCAGCACCCCAACTCACCTTTCCCCTTAAGCAAGCATAAGTTGGTTTTCTAAATTTGAGACCCTGTTCTGTTTTGGAATTCAGTTCCTGTGTAGCCAAGTTTACATTCCGTGTATTAGTGATATCTTATGATGTTTCTTTTTCTGTGTGACTTATTTCAGTGAGAATCATCGTACCTGAATCCACTCATTATGCTGCTACGGGCCTGATGACATAGATTTCATTGCTGAGTGATACTGCATTGTACGTAAGTACCACAAGTTCTTTATCCATTTTTCACTTTCTGTGATATTGAACTTGTACGGTAAACGAGGTTCTTGTAAACAGAGGCGTCCCAAACTTTGGGGTGGCTGTGTCTTTTTGATTTTAATTTCCCTAAGCTATAGGACCATAAGTGGAAGTGCCCTAGGCTCTGTTGCTTTGTTTTCTAGATGTTTCAGGAAACACCATACACTTCTCCCGAGTGTCTGTTGGCAATTTACATCCCGCCCATCAGCATAACAAGGCTCCCAGTTCTCCATGGCCTGTCCTGCCTTTCTGGATTTTACACTTTTTTCAGATGGCCCTTTTGACCGGGGGGAAGTGAGACTTCATTGTAGTGCAGATTTCCTTTGCAAGCTTGCTTGGTTGGCCAAAAAGGGCGTATGCGTTTTTTCCTGAATATATTCAGGAAAAAACGCATACGCCCTTTTTGGCCAAGTGCATCATTGTGGACGTTCTGCCTCTTTTCCTATGCTTTCAAAGCAATTCCAGTCTACCTCCTGAAATCGGTTTCCTGCAATTCTGCCCCGCTTTCAAGTCCTCTTGGCAGCCTTACTTCAGTATATTTTTGGACGATAGCTGTCATTTATAACTCTGCAGGTTTGTGAATTACAGTGCCCCTGAGCTCCTTTCTCCAACTCGCTTTCTTGTGACCTGGCCGCAACACCGCAGGATGGCTTCAGGCCCTAATCTGGTTCCGGCCCGGCACGCTGAGCCTTTGGTTAATTCCTCTTCCTGGTGGAAAATGAGAGTTAAATTTGCCCGTCCAGACACCTCCAGCTAGTCTCTCATTGGTGTTCCCTATTCCTGTTCATCTTCCGCAGAAATTGCAAACTGGGCCAAACAGGAGGTTAAAGGCGCTGACTCTCCAAGTGGGGAGAGTGTTAGTAAAGCATCTGGAATGTTGCACCCGAGTACCAGGGGAGGAAAACTGAGACATATTTGAACACGTCTCCCGTTCACATGGTTGATCATACTCTGGATTCCACATGCATGTTTTAGCTGAAGGAAGAATACCTTAAACCTGGAGAGTTGAGACCCGTGGAATGGGTACCATGCAATATGACTTCAAAGGGTCTTCATTTGCTCACCGAACCTCTCCAATCCTATCACTGCTGCGTTTATGCCCCTGTACACACGCTTGATTCTCTTTTGGAGACATAGCAATCCATAGGTTTTAAGATACTTACTAGTCAGGTACATTCTTAGGCGTTTAATATGGGGTGTTGAGTCCATTTCATTGAGCAAGGAGTAGCTCTTGTCTATTCCATATTTGGCTTAAGGAACTTTATCTGTGCTCGTTTCAATCTCTGGTTTTATGCAGCACCCCAACTCACCTTTCCCCTTAAGCAAGCATAAGTTGGTTTTCTAAATTTGAGACACTGTTCTGTTCTGTAATTCAGTTCCTGTGTAGCCAAGTTTACATTCCGTGTATTACTGATATCTTATGATGTTTCTTTTTCTGTGTGACTTATTTCAGTTAGAATCATCGTACCTGAATCCACTCATTATGCTGCTACGGGCCTGATGACATAGATTTCATTGCTGAGTGATATTGCTTTGTAAGTAAATACCACAACTTCTTTATCCATTTTTCACTTTCTGCGATGTTGAACTTGTAAGGTAAACGAGGTTCTTGTAAACAGAGGCGTCCCAAACTTTGGGGTGGCTGTGTCTTTTTGATTTTAATTTCCCTAAGCTATAGGACCATAAGTGGAAATGCCCTAGGCTCTGTTGCTTTGTTTTTTAGATGTTTCAGGAAACACCATACACTTTTCCCGAGTGTCTGTTGGCAATTTACATCCCGCCCATCAGCATAACAAGGCTCCCAGTTCTCCATGGCCTGTCCTGCCTTTCTGGATTTTACACTTTTTTCAGATGGCCCTTTTGACCGGGGGGAAGTGAGACTTCATTGTAGTGCAGATTTCCTTTGCAAGCTTGCTTGGTTGGCCAAAAAGGGCGTATGCGTTTTTTCCTGAATATATTCAGGAAAAAACGCATACGCCCTTTTTGGCCAAGTGCATCATTGTGGACGTTCTGCCTCTTTTCCTATGCTTTCAAAGCAATTCCAGTCTACCTCCTGAAATCGGTTTCCTGCAATTCTGCCCCGCTTTCAAGTCCTCTTGGAAGCCTTACTTCAGTATATTTTTGGACGATAGCTGTCATTTATAACTCTGCAGGTTTGTGAATTACAGTGCCCCTGAGCTCCTTTCTTCAACTCGCTTTCTTTTGAGCTGGCCGCAACACCGCAGGATGGCTTCAGGCCCTAATCTGGTTCCGGCACGGCACGCTGAGCCTTTGGTTATTTCCTCTTCCTGGTGGGAAATGAGAGTTAAATTTGCCCGTCCAGACACCTCCAGCTAGTCTCTCATTGGTGTTCCCTATTCCTGTTCATCTTCCGCAGAAATTGCAAACTGGGCCAAACAGGAAGTTAAAGGCGCTGACTCTCCAAGTGGGGAGAGTGTTAGTAAAGCGTCTGGAATGTTGCACCCGAGTACCAGGGGAGGAAAACTGAGACATATTTGAACACGTCTCCCGTTCACATGGTTGATCATACTCTGGGTTCCACATGCATGTTTTAGCTGAAGGAAGAATACCTTAAACCTGGAGAGTTGAGACCCGTGGAATGGGTACCATGCAATATGACTTCAAAGGGTCTTCATTTGCTCACCAAACCTCTCCAATCCTATCACTGCTGCGTTTATGCCCCTGTACACACGCTTGATTCTCTTTTGGAGACATAGCAATCCATAGGTTTTAAGATACTTACTAGTCAGGTACATTCTTAGGCGTTTAATATGGGGTGTTGAGTCCATTTCGTTGAGCAAGGAGTAGCTCTTGTCTAGTCCATATTTGGCTTAAGGAACTTTATCTGTGCTCATTTCAATCTCTGGTTTTATGCAGCACCCCAACTCACCTTTCCCCTTAAGCAAGCATAAGTTGGTTTTCTAAATTTGAGACCCTGTTCTGTTTTGGAATTCAGTTCCTGTGTAGCCAAGTTTACATTCCGTGTATTAGTGATATCTTATGATGTTTCTTTTTCTGTGTGACTTATTTCAGTGAGAATCATCGTACCTGAATCCACTCATTATGCTGCTACGGGCCTGATGACATAGATTTCATTGCTGAGTGATACTGCATTGTACGTAAGTACCACAAGTTCTTTATCCATTTTTCACTTTCTGTGATATTGAACTTGTACGGTAAACGAGGTTCTTGTAAACAGAGGCGTCCCAAACTTTGGGGTGGCTGTGTCTTTTTGATTTTAATTTCCCTAAGCTATAGGACCATAAGTGGAAGTGCCCTAGGCTCTGTTGCTTTGTTTTCTAGATGTTTCAGGAAACACCATACACTTCTCCCGAGTGTCTGTTGACAATTTACATCCCGCCCATCAGCATAACAAGGCTCTCAGTTCTCCATGGCCTGTCCTGCCTTTCTGGATTTTACACTTTTTTCAGATGGCCCTTTTGACCGGGGGGAAGTGAGACTTCATTGTAGTGCAGATTTCCTTTGCAAGCTTGCTTGGTTGGCCAAAAAGGGCGTATGCGTTTTTTCCTGAATATATTCAGGAAAAAACGCATACGCCCTTTTTGGCCAAGTGCATCATTGTGGACGTTCTGCCTCTTTTCCTATGCTTTCAATGCAATTCCAGTCTACCTCCTGAAATCGGTTTCCTGTAATTCTGCCCCGCTTTCGAGTCCTCTTGGCAGCCTTACTTCAGTATATTTTTGGACGATAGCTGTCATTTATAACTCTGCAGGTTTGTGAATTACAGTGCCCCTGAGCTCCTTTCTTCAACTCGCTTTCTTGTGACCTGGCCGCAACACCGCGGGATGGCTTCAGGCCCTAATCTGGTTCCGGCATGGCACGCTGAGCCTTTGGTTATTTCCTCTTCCTGGTGGGAAATGAGAGTTAAATTTGCCCGTCCAAACACCTCCAGCTAGTCTCTCATTGGTTCTCGCTATTCCTGTTCATCTTCCGCACAAATTGCAAACTGGGCCAAACAGGAGGTTAAAGGCGCTGACTCTCCAAGTGGGGAGAGTGTTAGTAAAGCGTCTGGAATGTTGCACCCGAGTACCAGGGGAGGAAAACTGAGACATATTTGAACACGTCTCCCGATCACATGGTTGATCATACTCTGGGTTCCACATGCATGTTTTAGCTGAAAAAAGAATACCTTAAACCTCGGTAGTTGAAACCCGTGGAATGGGTACCATGCAATATGACTTCAAAGGGTCTTCATTTGCTCACCGAACCTCTCCAATCCTATCACTGCTGCGTTTATGCCCCTGTACACATGCTTGATTCTCTTTCGGAGACATAGCAATCCATAGGTTTTAAGATACTTACTAGTCAGGTACATTCTTAGGCGTTTAATATGCGGTGTTGAGTCCATTTCGTTGAGCAAGGAGTAGCTCTTGTCTATTCCATATTTGGCTTAAGGAACTTTATCTGTGCTCGTTTCAATCTCTGGTTTTATGCAGCACCCCAACTCACCTTTCCCCTTAAGCAAGCATAAGTTGGTTTTCTAAATTTGAGACCCTGTTCTGTTCTGTAATTCAGTTCCTGTGTAGCCAAGTTTACATTCCGTGTATTACTGATATCTTATGATGTTTCTTTTTCTGTGTGACTTATTTCAGTTAGAATCATCATACCTGAATCCACTCATTGTGCTGCTAAGGGCCTGATGACATAGATTTCATTGCTGAGTGATATTGCTTTGTAAGTAAATACCACAACTTCTTTATCCATTTTTCACTTTCTGCGATGTTGAACTTGTACTGTAAACGAGGTTCTTGTAAACAGAGGCGTCCCAAACTTTGGGGTGGCTGTGTCTTTTTGATTTTAATTTCCCTAAGCTATAGGACCATAAGTGGAAGTGCCCTAGGCTCTGTTGCTTTGTTTTTTAGATGTTTCAGGAAACACCATACACTTCTCCCGAGTGTCTGTTGGCAATTTACATCCCGCCCATCAGCATAACAAGGCTCCCAGTTCTCCATGGCCTGTCCTGCCTTTCTGGATTTTACACTTTTTTCAGATGGCCCTTTTGACCGGGGGGAAGTGAGACTTCATTGTAGTGCAGATTTCCTTTGCAAGCTTGCTTGGTTGGCCAAAAAGGGCGTATGCGTTTTTTCCTGAATATATTCAGGAAAAAACGCATACGCCCTTTTTGGCCAAGTGCATCATTGTGGACGTTCTGCCTCTTTTCCTATGCTTTCAATGCAATTCCAGTCTACCTCCTGAAATCGGTTTCCTGCAATTCTGCCCCGCTTTCAAGTCCTCTTGGCAGCCTTACTTCAGTATATTTTTGGACGATAGCTGTCATTTATAACTCTGCAGATTTGTGAATTACACTGCCCCTGAGCTCCTTTCTTCAACTCGCTTTCTTTTGAGCTGGCCGCAACACCGCAGGATGGCTTCAGGCCCTAATCTGGTTCCGGCACGGCACGCTGAGCCTTTGGTTATTTCCTCTTCCTGGTGGGAAATGAGAGTTAAATTTGCCCGTCCAGACACCTCCAGCTAGTCTCTCATTGGTGTTCCCTATTCCTGTTCATCTTCCGCAGAAATTGCAAACTGGTCCAAACAGGAGGTTAAAGGCGCTGACTCTCCAAGTGGGGAGAGTGTTAGTAAAGCGTCTGGAATGTTGCACCCGAGACAGGGGAGCAAAACTGAGACATATTTGAACACGTCTCCCGTTCACATGGTTGATCATACTCTGGGTTCCACATGCATGTTTTAGCTGAAGGAAGAATACCTTAAACCTGGAGAGTTGAGACCCGTGGAATGGGTACCATGCAATATGACTTCAAAGGGTCTTCATTTGCTCACCGAACCTCTCCAATCCTATCACTGCTGCATTTATGCCCCTGTACACACGCTTGATTCTCTTTTGGAGACATAGCAATCCATAGGTTTTAAGATACTTACTAGTCAGGTACATTCTTAGGCGTTTAATATGGGGTGTTGAGTCCATTTCGTTGAGCAAGGAGTAGCTCTTGTCTAGTCCATATTTGGCTTAAGGAACTTTATCTGTGCTCATTTCAATCTCTGGTTTTATGCAGCACCCCAACTCACCTTTCCCCTTAAGCAAGCATAAGTTGGTTTTCTAAATTTGAGACCCTGTTCTGTTTTGGAATTCAGTTCCTGTGTAGCCAAGTTTACATTCCGTGTATTAGTGATATCTTATGATGTTTCTTTTTCTGTGTGACTTATTTCAGTGAGAATCATCGTACCTGAATCCACTCATTATGCTGCTACGGGCCTGATGACATAGATTTCATTGCTGAGTGATACTGCATTGTACGTAAGTACCACAAGTTCTTTATCCATTTTTCACTTTCTGTGATATTGAACTTGTACGGTAAACGAGGTTCTTGTAAACAGAGGCGTCCCAAACTTTGGGGTGGCTGTGTCTTTTTGATTTTAATTTCCCTAAGCTATAGGACCATAAGTGGAAGTGCCCTAGGCTCTGTTGCTTTGTTTTCTAGATGTTTCAGGAAACACCATACACTTCTCCCGAGTGTCTGTTGGCAATTTACATCCCGCCCATCAGCATAACAAGGCTCCCAGTTCTCCATGGCCTGTCCTGCCTTTCTGGATTTTACACTTTTTTCAGATGGCCCTTTTGACCGGGGGGAAGTGAGACTTCATTGTAGTGCAGATTTCCTTTGCAAGCTTGCTTGGTTGGCCAAAAAGGGCGTATGCGTTTTTTCCTGAATATATTCAGGAAAAAACGCATACGCCCTTTTTGGCCAAGTGCATCATTGTGGACGTTCTGCCTCTTTTCCTATGCTTTCAAAGCAATTCCAGTCTACCTCCTGAAATCGGTTTCCTGCAATTCTGCCCCGCTTTCAAGTCCTCTTGGCAGCCTTACTTCAGTATATTTTTGGACGATAGCTGTCATTTATAACTCTGCAGGTTTGTGAATTACAGTGCCCCTGAGCTCCTTTCTCCAACTCGCTTTCTTGTGACCTGGCCGCAACACCGCAGGATGGCTTCAGGCCCTAATCTGGTTCCGGCCCGGCACGCTGAGCCTTTGGTTAATTCCTCTTCCTGGTGGAAAATGAGAGTTAAATTTGCCCGTCCAGACACCTCCAGCTAGTCTCTCATTGGTGTTCCCTATTCCTGTTCATCTTCCGCAGAAATTGCAAACTGGGCCAAACAGGAGGTTAAAGGCGCTGACTCTCCAAGTGGGGAGAGTGTTAGTAAAGCATCTGGAATGTTGCACCCGAGTACCAGGGGAGGAAAACTGAGACATATTTGAACACGTCTCCCGTTCACATGGTTGATCATACTCTGGATTCCACATGCATGTTTTAGCTGAAGGAAGAATACCTTAAACCTGGAGAGTTGAGACCCGTGGAATGGGTACCATGCAATATGACTTCAAAGGGTCTTCATTTGCTCACCGAACCTCTCCAATCCTATCACTGCTGCGTTTATGCCCCTGTACACACGCTTGATTCTCTTTTGGAGACATAGCAATCCATAGGTTTTAAGATACTTACTAGTCAGGTACATTCTTAGGCGTTTAATATGGGGTGTTGAGTCCATTTCATTGAGCAAGGAGTAGCTCTTGTCTATTCCATATTTGGCTTAAGGAACTTTATCTGTGCTCGTTTCAATCTCTGGTTTTATGCAGCACCCCAACTCACCTTTCCCCTTAAGCAAGCATAAGTTGGTTTTCTAAATTTGAGACACTGTTCTGTTCTGTAATTCAGTTCCTGTGTAGCCAAGTTTACATTCCGTGTATTACTGATATCTTATGATGTTTCTTTTTCTGTGTGACTTATTTCAGTTAGAATCATCGTACCTGAATCCACTCATTATGCTGCTACGGGCCTGATGACATAGATTTCATTGCTGAGTGATATTGCTTTGTAAGTAAATACCACAACTTCTTTATCCATTTTTCACTTTCTGCGATGTTGAACTTGTAAGGTAAACGAGGTTCTTGTAAACAGAGGCGTCCCAAACTTTGGGGTGGCTGTGTCTTTTTGATTTTAA
Organism: Globicephala melas; assembly: GCF_963455315.2. Lineage (NCBI taxonomy): Eukaryota > Metazoa > Chordata > Mammalia > Artiodactyla > Delphinidae > Globicephala > Globicephala melas. The sequence goes on from NW_027207211.1 coordinate 2,114,561, forward strand.
TTTCCCTAAGCTATAGGACCATAAGTGGAAATGCCCTAGGCTCTGTTGCTTTGTTTTTTAGATGTTTCAGGAAACACCATACACTTTTCCCGAGTGTCTGTTGGCAATTTACATCCCGCCCATCAGCATAACAAGGCTCCCAGTTCTCCATGGCCTGTCCTGCCTTTCTGGATTTTACACTTTTTTCAGATGGCCCTTTTGACCGGGGGGAAGTGAGACTTCATTGTAGTGCAGATTTCCTTTGCAAGCTTGCTTGGTTGGCCAAAAAGGGCGTATGCGTTTTTTCCTGAATATATTCAGGAAAAAACGCATACGCCCTTTTTGGCCAAGTGCATCATTGTGGACGTTCTGCCTCTTTTCCTATGCTTTCAAAGCAATTCCAGTCTACCTCCTGAAATCGGTTTCCTGCAATTCTGCCCCGCTTTCAAGTCCTCTTGGAAGCCTTACTTCAGTATATTTTTGGACGATAGCTGTCATTTATAACTCTGCAGGTTTGTGAATTACAGTGCCCCTGAGCTCCTTTCTTCAACTCGCTTTCTTTTGAGCTGGCCGCAACACCGCAGGATGGCTTCAGGCCCTAATCTGGTTCCGGCACGGCACGCTGAGCCTTTGGTTATTTCCTCTTCCTGGTGGGAAATGAGAGTTAAATTTGCCCGTCCAGACACCTCCAGCTAGTCTCTCATTGGTGTTCCCTATTCCTGTTCATCTTCCGCAGAAATTGCAAACTGGGCCAAACAGGAAGTTAAAGGCGCTGACTCTCCAAGTGGGGAGAGTGTTAGTAAAGCGTCTGGAATGTTGCACCCGAGTACCAGGGGAGGAAAACTGAGACATATTTGAACACGTCTCCCGTTCACATGGTTGATCATACTCTGGGTTCCACATGCATGTTTTAGCTGAAGGAAGAATACCTTAAACCTGGAGAGTTGAGACCCGTGGAATGGGTACCATGCAATATGACTTCAAAGGGTCTTCATTTGCTCACCAAACCTCTCCAATCCTATCACTGCTGCGTTTATGCCCCTGTACACACGCTTGATTCTCTTTTGGAGACATAGCAATCCATAGGTTTTAAGATACTTACTAGTCAGGTACATTCTTAGGCGTTTAATATGGGGTGTTGAGTCCATTTCGTTGAGCAAGGAGTAGCTCTTGTCTAGTCCATATTTGGCTTAAGGAACTTTATCTGTGCTCATTTCAATCTCTGGTTTTATGCAGCACCCCAACTCACCTTTCCCCTTAAGCAAGCATAAGTTGGTTTTCTAAATTTGAGACCCTGTTCTGTTTTGGAATTCAGTTCCTGTGTAGCCAAGTTTACATTCCGTGTATTAGTGATATCTTATGATGTTTCTTTTTCTGTGTGACTTATTTCAGTGAGAATCATCGTACCTGAATCCACTCATTATGCTGCTACGGGCCTGATGACATAGATTTCATTGCTGAGTGATACTGCATTGTACGTAAGTACCACAAGTTCTTTATCCATTTTTCACTTTCTGTGATATTGAACTTGTACGGTAAACGAGGTTCTTGTAAACAGAGGCGTCCCAAACTTTGGGGTGGCTGTGTCTTTTTGATTTTAATTTCCCTAAGCTATAGGACCATAAGTGGAAGTGCCCTAGGCTCTGTTGCTTTGTTTTTTAGATGTTTCAGGAAACACCATACACTTCTCCCGAGTGTCTGTTGGCAATTTACATCCCGCCCATCAGCATAACAAGGCTCCCAGTTCTCCATGGCCTGTCCTGCCTTTCTGGATTTTACACTTTTTTCAGATGGCCCTTTTGACCGGGGGGAAGTGAGACTTCATTGTAGTGCAGATTTCCTTTGCAAGCTTGCTTGGTTGGCCAAAAAGGGCGTATGCGTTTTTTCCTGAATATATTCAGGAAAAAACGCATACGCCCTTTTTGGCCAAGTGCATCATTGTGGACGTTCTGCCTCTTTTCCTATGCTTTCAATGCAATTCCAGTCTACCTCCTGAAATCGGTTTCCTGCAATTCTGCCCCGCTTTCGAGTCCTCTTGGCAGCCTTACTTCAGTATATTTTTGGACGATAGCTGTCATTTATAACTCTGCAGGTTTGTGAATTACAGTGCCCCTGAGCTCCTTTCTTCAACTCGCTTTCTTTTGAGCTGGCCGCAACACCGCAGGATGGCTTCAGGCCCTAATCTGGTTCCGGCACGGCACGCTGAGCCTTTGGTTAATTCCTCTTTCTGGTGGGAAATGAGAGTTAAATTTGCCCGTCCAGACACCTCCAGCTAGTCTCTCATTGGTTCTCGCTATTCCTGTTCATCTTCCGCAGAAATTGCAAACTGGGCCAAACAGGAGATTAAAGGGACGGACTCTCCAAGTCAGGAGAGTGTTAGTAAAGCGTCTGGAATGTTGCACCCGAGTACCAGGGTACGAAAACTGAGACATATTTGAACACGTCTCCCGTTCACATGGTTGATCATACTCTGGGTTCCACATGCATGTTTTAGCTGAAGGAAGAATACCTTAGACCTGGAGAGTTGAGACCCGTGGAATGGGTACCATGCAGTATGACTTCAGAGGGTCTTCATTTGCTCACCGAACCTCTCCAATCCTATCACTGCTGCATTTATGCCCCTGTACACACGCTTGATTCTCTTTCGGAGACATAGCAATCCATAGGTTTTAAGATACTTACTAGTCAGGTACATTCTTAGGCGTTTAATATGGGGTGTTGAGTCCATTTCGTTGAGCAAGGAGTAGCTCTTGTCTAGTCCATATTTGGCTTAAGGAACTTTATCTGTGCTCATTTCAATCTCTGGTTTTATGCAGCACCCCAACTCACCTTTCCCCTTAAGCAAGCATAAGTTGGTTTTCTAAATTTGAGACCCTGTTCTGTTTTGGAATTCAGTTCCTGTGTAGCCAAGTTTACATTCCGTGTATTAGTGATATCTTATGATGTTTCTTTTTCTGTGTGACTTATTTCAGTGAGAATCATCGTACCTGAATCCACTCATTATGCTGCTACGGGCCTGATGACATAGATTTCATTGCTGAGTGATACTGCATTGTACGTAAGTACCACAAGTTCTTTATCCATTTTTCACTTTCTGTGATATTGAACTTGTACGGTAAACGAGGTTCTTGTAAACAGAGGCGTCCCAAACTTTGGGGTGGCTGTGTCTTTTTGATTTTAATTTCCCTAAGCTATAGGACCATAAGTGGAAGTGCCCTAGGCTCTGTTGCTTTGTTTTTTAGATGTTTCAGGAAACACCATACACTTCTCCCGAGTGTCTGTTGGCAATTTACATCCCGCCCATCAGCATAACAAGGCTCCCAGTTCTCCATGGCCTGTCCTGCCTTTCTGGATTTTACGCTTTTTTCAAAGTGAGACTTCATTGTAGTGCAGATTTCCTTTGCAAGCTTGCTTGGTTGGCCAAAAAGTGCGTATGCGTTTTTTCCTGAATATATTCAGGAGAAAACGCATACGCCCTTTTTGGCCAAGTGCATCATTGTGGACGTTCTGCCTCTTTTCCTATGCTTTCAAAGCAATTCCAGTCTACCTCCTGAAATCGGTTTCCTGCAATTCTGCCCCGCTTTCAAGTCCTCTTGGCAGCCTTACTTCAGTATATTTTTGGACGATAGCTGTCATTTATAACTCTGCAGGTTTGTGAATTACAGTGCCCCTGAGCTCCTTTCTTCAACTCGCTTTCTTGTGACCTGGCCGCAACACCGCAGGATGGCTTCAGGCCCTAATCTGGTTCCGGCACGGCACGCTGAGCCTTTGGTTATTTCCTCTTCCTGGTGGGAAATGAGAGTTAAATTTGCCCGTCCAGACACCTCCAGCTAGTCTCTCATTGGTGTTCCCTATTCCTGTTCATCTTCCGCAGAAATTGCAAACTGGGCCAAACAGGAAGTTAAAGGCACTGACTCTCCAAGTGGGGAGAGTGTTAGTAAAGCGTCTGGAATGTTGCACCCGAGTACCAGGGGAGGAAAACTGAGACATATTTGAACACGTCTCCCATTCACATGGTTGATCATACTCTGGGTTCCACATGCATGTTTTAGCTGAAGGAAGAATACCTTAGACCTGGAGAGTTGAGACCCGTGGAATGGGTACCATGCAATATGACTTCAAAGGGTCTTCATTTGCTCACCGAACCTCTCCAATCCTATCACTGCTGCGTTTATGCCCCTGTACACACGCTTGATTCTCTTTCGGAGACATAGCAATCCATAGGTTTTAAGATACTTACTAGTCAGGTACATTCTTAGGCGTTTAATATGGGGTGTTGAGTCCATTTCGTTGAGCAAGGAGTAGCTCTTGTCTAGTCCCTATTTGGCTTAAGGAACTTTATCTGTGCTCATTTCAATCTCTGGTTTTATGCAGCACCCCAACTCACCTTTCCCCTTAAGCAAGCATAAGTTGGTTTTCTAAATTTGAGACCCTGTTCTGTTTTGGAATTCAGTTCCTGTGTAGCCAAGTTTACATTCCGTGTATTAGTGATATCTTATGATGTTTCTTTTTCTGTGTGACTTATTTCAGTGAGAATCATCGTACCTGAATCCACTCATTATGCTGCTACGGGCCTGATGACATAGATTTCATTGCTGAGTGATACTGCATTGTACGTAAGTACCACAAGTTCTTTATCCATTTTTCACTTTCTGTGATATTGAACTTGTACGGTAAACGAGGTTCTTGTAAACAGAGGCGTCCCAAACTTTGGGGTGGCTGTGTCTTTTTGATTTTAATTTCCCTAAGCTATAGGACCATAAGTGGAAGTGCCCTAGGCTCTGTTGCTTTGTTTTTTAGATGTTTCAGGAAACACCATACACTTCTCCCGAGTGTCTGTTGGCAATTTACATCCCGCCCATCAGCATAACAAGGCTCCCAGTTCTCCATGGCCTGTCCTGCCTTTCTGGATTTTACACTTTTTTCAGATGGCCCTTTTGACCGGGGGGAAGTGAGACTTCATTGTAGTGCAGATTTCCTTTGCAAGCTTGCTTGGTTGGCCAAAAAGGGCGTATGCGTTTTTTCCTGAATATATTCAGGAAAAAACGCATACGCCCTTTTTGGCCAAGTGCATCATTGTGGACGTTCTGCCTCTTTTCCTATGCTTTCAATGCAATTCCAGTCTACCTCCTGAAATCGGTTTCCTGCAATTCTGCCCCGCTTTAGAGTCCTCTTGGCAGCCTTACTTCAGTATATTTTTGGACGATAGCTGTCATTTATAACTCTGCAGGTTTGTGAATTACAGTGCCCCTGAGCTCCTTTCTTCAACTCGCTTTCTTTTGAGCTGGCCGCAACACCGCAGGATGGCTTCAGGCCCTAATCTGGTTCCGGCACGGCACGCTGAGCCTTTGGTTATTTCCTCTTCCTGGTGGGAAATGAGAGTTAAATTTGCCCGTCCAGACACCTCCAGCTAGTCTCTCATTGGTGTTCCCTATTCCTGTTCATCTTCCGCAGAAATTGCAAACTGGGCCAAACAGGAAGTTAAAGGCACTGACTCTCCAAGTGGGGAGAGTGTTAGTAAAGCGTCTGGAATGTTGCACCCGAGTACCAGGGGAGGAAAACTGAGACATATTTGAACACGTCTCCCATTCACATGGTTGATCATACTCTGGGTTCCACATGCATGTTTTAGCTGAAGGAAGAATACCTTAGACCTGGAGAGTTGAGACCCGTGGAATGGGTACCATGCAGTATGACTTCAAAGGGTCTTCATTTGCTCACCGAACCTCTCCAATCCTATCACTGCTGCGTTTATGCCCCTGTACACACGCTTGATTCTCTTTCGGAGACATAGCAATCCATAGGTTTTAAGATACTTACTAGTCAGGTACATTCTTAGGCGTTTAATATGGGGTGTTGAGTCCATTTCGTTGAGCAAGGAGTAGCTCTTGTCTAGTCCATATTTGGCTTAAGGAACTTTATCTGTGCTCATTTCAATCTCTGGTTTTATGCAGCACCCCAACTCACCTTTCCCCTTAAGCAAGCATAAGTTGGTTTTCTAAATTTGAGACCCTGTTCTGTTTTGGAATTCAGTTCCTGTGTAGCCAAGTTTACATTCCGTGTATTAGTGATATCTTATGATGTTTCTTTTTCTGTGTGACTTATTTCAGTGAGAATCATCGTACCTGAATCCACTCATTATGCTGCTACGGGCCTGATGACATAGATTTCATTGCTGAGTGATACTGCATTGTACGTAAGTACCACAAGTTCTTTATCCATTTTTCACTTTCTGTGATATTGAACTTGTACGGTAAACGAGGTTCTTGTAAACAGAGGCGTCCCAAACTTTGGGGTGGCTGTGTCTTTTTGATTTTAATTTCCCTAAGCTATAGGACCATAAGTGGAAGTGCCCTAGGCTCTGTTGCTTTGTTTTTTAGATGTTTCAGGAAACACCATACACTTCTCCCGAGTGTCTGTTGGCAATTTACATCCCGCCCATCAGCATAACAAGGCTCCCAGTTCTCCATGGCCTGTCCTGCCTTTCTGGATTTTACACTTTTTTCAGATGGCCCTTTTGACCGGGGGGAAGTGAGACTTCATTGTAGTGCAGATTTCCTTTGCAAGCTTGCTTGGTTGGCCAAAAAGGGCGTATGCGTTTTTTCCTGAATATATTCAGGAAAAAACGCATACGCCCTTTTTGGCCAAGTGCATCATTGTGGACGTTCTGCCTCTTTTCCTATGCTTTCAATGCAATTCCAGTCTACCTCCTGAAATCGGTTTCCTGCAATTCTGCCCCGCTTTCGAGTCCTCTTGGCAGCCTTACTTCAGTATATTTTTGGACGATAGCTGTCATTTATAACTCTGCAGGTTTGTGAATTACAGTGCCCCTGAGCTCCTTTCTTCAACTCGCTTTCTTTTGAGCTGGCCGCAACACCGCAGGATGGCTTCAGGCCCTAATCTGGTTCCGGCACGGCACGCTGAGCCTTTGGTTAATTCCTCTTTCTGGTGGGAAATGAGAGTTAAATTTGCCCGTCCAGACACCTCCAGCTAGTCTCTCATTGGTTCTCGCAATTCCTGTTCATCTTCCGCAGAAATTGCAAACTGGGCCAAACAGGAGATTAAAGGGACGGACTCTCCAAGTCAGGAGAGTGTTAGTAAAGCGTCTGGAATGTTGCACCCGAGTACCAGGGTACGAAAACTGAGACATATTTGAACACGTCTCCCGTTCACATGGTTGATCATACTCTGGGTTCCACATGCATGTTTTAGCTGAAGGAAGAATACCTTAAACCTGGAGAGTTGAGACCCGTGGAATGGGTACCATGCAATATGACTTCAAAGGGTCTTCATTTGCTCACCGAACCTCTCCAATCCTATCACTGCTGCATTTATGCCCCTGTACACACGCTTGATTCTCTTTCGGAGACATAGCAATCCATAGGTTTTAAGATACTTACTAGTCAGGTACATTCTTAGGCGTTTAATATGGGGTGTTGAGTCCATTTCGTTGAGCAAGGAGTAGCTCTTGTCTATTCCATATTTGGCTTAAGGAACTTTATCTGTGCTCGTTTCAATCTCTGGTTTTATGCAGCACCCCAACTCACCTTTCCCCTTAAGCAAGCATAAGTTGGTTTTCTAAATTTGAGACCCTGTTCTGTTCTGTAATTCAGTTCCTGTGTAGCCAAGTTTACATTCCGTGTATTACTGATATCTTATGATGTTTCTTTTTCTGTGTGACTTATTTCAGTTAGAATCATCGTACCTGAATCCACTCATTATGCTGCTACAGGCCTGATGACATAGATTTCATTGCTGAGTGATATTGCTTTGTAAGTAAATACCACAACTTCTTTATCCATTTTTCACTTTCTGCGATGTTGAACTTGTACGGTAAACGAGGTTCTTGTAAAAAGAGGCGTCCCAAACTTTGGGGTGGCTGTGTCTTTTTGATTTTAATTTCCCTAAGCTATAGGACCATAAGTGGAAATGCCCTAGGCTCTGTTGCTTTGTTTTTTAGATGTTTCAGGAAACACCATACACTTTTCCCGAGTGTCTGTTGGCAATTTACATCCCGCCCATCAGCATAACAAGGCTCCCAGTTCTCCATGGCCTGTCCTGCCTTTCTGGATTTTACACTTTTTTCAGATGGCCCTTTTGACCGGGGGGAAGTGAGACTTCATTGTAGTGCAGATTTCCTTTGCAAGCTTGCTTGGTTGGCCAAAAAGGGCGTATGCGTTTTTTCCTGAATATATTCAGGAAAAAACGCATACGCCCTTTTTGGCCAAGTGCATCATTGTGGACGTTCTGCCTCTTTTCCTATGCTTTCAAAGCAATTCCAGTCTACCTCCTGAAATCGGTTTCCTGCAATTCTGCCCCGCTTTCAAGTCCTCTTGGCAGCCTTACTTCAGTATATTTTTGGACGATAGCTGTCATTTATAACTCTGCAGGTTTGTGAATTACAGTGCCCCTGAGCTCCTTTCTTCAACTCGCTTTCTTTTGAGCTGGCCGCAACACCGCAGGATGGCTTCAGGCCCTAATCTGGTTCCGGCACGGCATGCTGAGCCTTTGGTTATTTCCTCTTCCTGGTGGGAAATGAGAGTTAAATTTGCCCGTCCAGACACCTCCAGCTAGTCTCTCATTGGTGTTCCCTATTCCTGTTCATCTTCCGCAGAAATTGCAAACTGGGCCAAACAGGAGGTTAAAGGCGCTGACTCTCCAAGTGGGGAGAGTGTTAGTAAAGCGTCTGGAATGTTGCACCCGAGTACCAGGGGAGGAAAACTGAGACATATTTGAACACGTCTCCCGTTCACATGGTTGATCATACTCTGGGTTCCACATGCATGTTTGAGCTGAAGGAAGAATACCTTAAACCTGGAGAGTTGAGACCCGTGGAATGGGTACCATGCAATATGACTTCAAAGGGTCTTCATTTGCTCACCGAACCTCTCCAATCCTATCACTGCTGCGTTTATGCCCCTGTACACACGCTTGATTCTCTTTTGGAGACATAGCAATCCATAGGTTTTAAGATACTTACTAGTCAGGTACATTCTTAGGCGTTTAATATGGGGTGTTGAGTCCATTTCGTTGAGCAAGGAGTAGCTCTTGTCTAGTCCATATTTGGCTTAAGGAACTTTATCTGTGCTCATTTCAATCTCTGGTTTTATGCAGCACCCCAACTCACCTTTCCCCTTAAGCAAGCATAAGTTGGTTTTCTAAATTTGAGACCCTGTTCTGTTTTGGAATTCAGTTCCTGTGTAGCCAAGTTTACATTCCGTGTATTAGTGATATCTTATGATGTTTCTTTTTCTGTGTGAATTATTTCAGTGAGAATCATCGTACCTGAATCCACTCATTATGCTGCTACGGGCCTGATGACATAGATTTCATTGCTGAGTGATACTGCATTGTACGTAAGTACCACAAGTTCTTTATCCATTTTTCACTTTCTGTGATATTGAACTTGTACGGTAAACGAGGTTCTTGTAAACAGAGGCGTCCCAAACTTTGGGGTGGCTGTGTCTTTTTGATTTTAATTTCCCTAAGCTATAGGACCATAAGTGGAAGTGCCCTAGGCTCTGTTGCTTTGTTTTTTAGATGTTTCAGGAAACACCATACACTTCTCCCGAGTGTCTGTTGGCAATTTACATCCCGCCCATCAGCATAACAAGGCTCCCAGTTCTCCATGGCCTGTCCTGCCTTTCTGGATTTTACACTTTTTTCAGATGGCCCTTTTGACCGGGGGGAAGTGAGACTTCATTGTAGTGCAGATTTCCTTTGCAAGCTTGCTTGGTTGGCCAAAAAGGGCGTATGCGTTTTTTCCTGAATATATTCAGGAGAAAACGCATACGCCCTTTTTGGCCAAGTGCATCATTGTGGACGTTCTGCCTCTTTTCCTATGCTTTCAATGCAATTCCAGTCTACCTCCTGAAATCGGTTTCCTGCAATTCTGCCCCGCTTTCGAGTCCTCTTGGCAGCCTTACTTCAGTATATTTTTGGACGATAGCTGTCATTTATAACTCTGCAGGTTTGTGAATTACAGTGCCCCTGAGCTCCTTTCTTCAACTCGCTTTCTTTTGAGCTGGCCGCAACACCGCAGGATGGCTTCAGGCCCTAATCTGGTTCCGGCACGGCACGCTGAGCCTTTGGTTATTTCCTCTTCCTGGTGGGAAATGAGAGTTAAATTTGCCCGTCCAGACACCTCCAGCTAGTCTCTCATTGGTTCTCCCTATTCCTGTTCATCTTCCGCAGAAATTGCAAACTGGGCCAAACAGGAGATTAAAGGGACGGACTCTCCAAGTCGGGAGAGTGTTAGTAAAGCGTCTGGAACGTTGCACCCGAGTACCAGGGTACGAAAACTGAGACATATTTGAACACGTCTCCCGATCACATGGTTGATCATACTCTAGGTTCCACATGCATGTTTTAGCTGAAGGAAGAATACCTTAAACCTGGGTAGTTGAAACGCGTGGAATGGGTACCATGCAATATGACTTCAAAGGGTCTTCATTTGCTCACCGAACCTCTCCAATCCTATCACTGCTGCGTTTGTGCCCCTGTACACATGCTTGATTCTCTTTCGGAGACATAGCAATCCATAGGTTTTAAGATACTTACTAGTCAGGTACATTCTTAGGCGTTTAATATGCGGTGTTGAGTCCATTTCGTTGAGCAAGGAGTAGCTCTTGTCTATTCCATATTTGGCTTAAGGAACTTTATCTGTGCTCGTTTCAATCTCTGGTTTTATGCAGCACCCCAACTCACCTTTCCCCTTAAGCAAGCATAAGTTGGTTTTCTAAATTTGAGACCCTGTTCTGTTCTGTAATTCAGTTCCTGTGTAGCCAAGTTTACATTCCGTGTATTACTGATATCTTATGATGTTTCTTTTTCTGTGTGACTTATTTCAGTTAGAATCATCATACCTGAATCCACTCATTGTGCTGCTAAGGGCCTGATGACATAGATTTCATTGCTGAGTGATATTGCTTTGTAAGTAAATACCACAACTTCTTTATCCATTTTTCACTTTCTGCGATGTTGAACTTGTACTGTAAACGAGGTTCTTGTAAACAGAGGCGTCCCAAACTTTGGGGTGGCTGTGTCTTTTTGATTTTAATTTCCCTAAGCTATAGGACCATAAGTGGAAGTGCCCTAGGCTCTGTTGCTTTGTTTTTTAGATGTTTCAGGAAACACCATACACTTCTCCCGAGTGTCTGTTGGCAATTTACATCCCGCCCATCAGCATAACAAGGCTCCCAGTTCTCCATGGCCTGTCCTGCCTTTCTGGATTTTACACTTTTTTCAGATGGCCCTTTTGACCGGGGGGAAGTGAGACTTCATTGTAGTGCAGATTTCCTTTGCAAGCTTGCTTGGTTGGCCAAAAAGGGCGTATGCGTTTTTTCCTGAATATATTCAGGAAAAAACGCATACGCCCTTTTTGGCCAAGTGCATCATTGTGGACGTTCTGCCTCTTTTCCTATGCTTTCAATGCAATTCCAGTCTACCTCCTGAAATCGGTTTCCTGCAATTCTGCCCCGCTTTCGAGTCCTCTTGGCAGCCTTACTTCAGTATATTTTTGGACGATAGCTGTCATTTATAACTCTGCAGGTTTGTGAATTACAGTGCCCCTGAGCTCCTTTCTTCAACTCGCTTTCTTGTGACCTGGCCGCAACACCACAGGATGGCTTCAGGCCCTAATCTGGTTCCGGCACGGCACGCTGAGCCTTTGGTTATTTCCTCTTCCTGGTGGGAAATGAGAGTTAAATTTGCCCGTCCAGACACCTCCAGCTAGTCTCTCATTGGTTCTCCCTATTCCTGTTCATCTTCCGCAGAAATTGCAAACTGGGCCAAACAGGAGATTAAAGTGACGGACTCTCCAAGTCGGGAGAGTGTTAGTAAAGTGTCTGGAATGTTGCACCCGAGTACCAGGGTACGAAAACTGAGACATATTTGAACACGTCTCCCGATCACATGGTTGATCATACTCTAGGTTCCACATGCATGTTTTAGCTGAAGGAAGAATACCTTAAACCTGGGTAGTTGAAACCCGTGGAATGGGTACCATGCAATATGACTTCAAAGGGTCTTCATTTGCTCACCGAACCTCTCCAGTCCTATCACTGCTGCGTTTGTGCCCCTGTACATATGCTTGATTCTCTTTCGGAGACATAGCAATCCATAGGTTTTAAGATACTTACTAGTCAGGTACATTCTTAGGCGTTTAATATGCGGTGTTGAGTCCATTTCGTTGAGCAAGGAGTAGCTCTTGTCTATTCCATATTTGGCTTAAGGAACTTTATCTGTGCTCGTTTCAATCTCTGGTTTTATGCAGCACCCCAACTCACCTTTCCCCTTAAGCAAGCATAAGTTGGTTTTCTAAATTTGAGACCCTGTTCTGTTCTGTAATTCAGTTCCTGTGTAGCCAAGTTTACATTCCGTGTATTACTGATATCTTATGATGTTTCTTTTTCTGTGTGACTTATTTCAGTTAGAATCATCGTACCTGAATCCACTCATTATGCTGCTACGGGCCTGATGACATAGATTTCATTGCTGAGTGATATTGCTTTGTAAGTAAATACCACAACTTCTTTATCCATTTTTCACTTTCTGCGATGTTGAACTTGTACGGTAAACGAGGTTCTTGTAAACAGAGGCGTCCCAAACTTTGGGGTGGCTGTGTCTTTTTGATTTTAATTTCCCTAAGCTATAGGACCATAAGTGGAAATGCCCTAGGCTCTGTTGCTTTGTTTTTTAGATGTTTCAGGAAACACCATACACTTTTCCCGAGTGTCTGTTGGCAATTTACATCCCGCCCATCAGCATAACAAGGCTCCCAGTTCTCCATGGCCTGTCCTGCCTTTCTGGATTTTACACTTTTTTCAGATGGCCCTTTTGACCGGGGGGAAGTGAGACTTCATTGTAGTGCAGATTTCCTTTGCAAGCTTGCTTGGTTGGCCAAAAAGGGCGTATGCGTTTTTTCCTGAATATATTCAGGAAAAAACGCATACGCCCTTTTTGGCCAAGTGCATCATTGTGGACGTTCTGCCTCTTTTCCTATGCTTTCAAAGCAATTCCAGTCTACCTCCTGAAATCGGTTTCCTGCAATTCTGCCCCGCTTTCAAGTCCTCTTGGCAGCCTTACTTCAGTATATTTTTGGACGATAGCTGTCATTTATAACTCTGCAGGTTTGTGAATTACAGTGCCCCTGAGCTCCTTTCTTCAACTCGCTTTCTTTTGAGCTGGCCGCAACACCGCAGGATGGCTTCAGGCCCTAATCTGGTTCCGGCACGGCATGCTGAGCCTTTGGTTATTTCCTCTTCCTGGTGGGAAATGAGAGTTAAATTTGCCCGTCCAGACACCTCCAGCTAGTCTCTCATTGGTGTTCCCTATTCCTGTTCATCTTCCGCAGAAATTGCAAACTGGGCCAAACAGGAGGTTAAAGGCGCTGACTCTCCAAGTGGGGAGAGTGTTAGTAAAGCGTCTGGAATGTTGCACCCGAGTACCAGGGGAGGAAAACTGAGACATATTTGAACACGTCTCCCGTTCACATGGTTGATCATACTCTGGGTTCCACATGCATGTTTTAGCTGAAGGAAGAATACCTTAAACCTGGAGAGTTGAGACCCGTGGAATGGGTACCATGCAATATGACTTCAAAGGGTCTTCATTTGCTCACCGAACCTCTCCAATCCTATCACTGCTGCGTTTATGCCCCTGTACACACGCTTGATTCTCTTTTGGAGACATAGCAATCCATAGGTTTTAAGATACTTACTAGTCAGGTACATTCTTAGGCGTTTAATATGGGGTGTTGAGTCCATTTCGTTGAGCAAGGAGTAGCTCTTGTCTAGTCCATATTTGGCTTAAGGAACTTTATCTGTGCTCATTTCAATCTCTGGTTTTATGCAGCACCCCAACTCACCTTTCCCCTTAAGCAAGCATAAGTTGGTTTTCTAAATTTGAGACCCTGTTCTGTTTTGGAATTCAGTTCCTGTGTAGCCAAGTTTACATTCCGTGTATTAGTGATATCTTATGATGTTTCTTTTTCTGTGTGACTTATTTCAGTGAGAATCATCGTACCTGAATCCACTCATTATGCTGCTACGGGCCTGATGACATAGATTTCATTGCTGAGTGATACTGCATTGTACGTAAGTACCACAAGTTCTTTATCCATTTTTCACTTTCTGTGATATTGAACTTGTACGGTAAACGAGGTTCTTGTAAACAGAGGCGTCCCAAACTTTGGGGTGGCTGTGTCTTTTTGATTTTAATTTCCCTAAGCTATAGGACCATAAGTGGAAGTGCCCTAGGCTCTGTTGCTTTGTTTTTTAGATGTTTCAGGAAACACCATACACTTCTCCCGAGTGTCTGTTGGCAATTTACATCCCGCCCATCAGCATAACAAGGCTCCCAGTTCTCCATGGCCTGTCCTGCCTTTCTGGATTTTACACTTTTTTCAGATGGCCCTTTTGACCGGGGGGAAGTGAGACTTCATTGTAGTGCAGATTTCCTTTGCAAGCTTGCTTGGTTGGCCAAAAAGGGCGTATGCGTTTTTTCCTGAATATATTCAGGAGAAAACGCATACGCCCTTTTTGGCCAAGTGCATCATTGTGGACGTTCTGCCTCTTTTCCTATGCTTTCAATGCAATTCCAGTCTACCTCCTGAAATCGGTTTCCTGTAATTCTGCCCCGCTTTCGAGTCCTCTTGGCAGCCTTACTTCAGTATATTTTTGGACGATAGCTGTCATTTATAACTCTGCAGGTTTGTGAATTACAGTGCCCCTGAGCTCCTTTCTTCAACTCGCTTTCTTTTGAGCTGGCCGCAACACCGCAGGATGGCTTCAGGCCCTAATCTGGTTCCGGCACGGCACGCTGAGCCTTTGGTTATTTCCTCTTCCTGGTGGGAAATGAGAGTTAAATTTGCCCGTCCAGACACCTCCAGCTAGTCTCTCATTGGTTCTCCCTATTCCTGTTCATCTTCCGCAGAAATTGCAAACTGGGCCAAACAGGAGATTAAAGGGACGGACTCTCCAAGTCGGGAGAGTGTTAGTAAAGCGTCTGGAACGTTGCACCCGAATACCAGGGTACGAAAACTGAGACATATTTGAACACGTCTCCCGATCACATGGTTGATCATACTCTAGGTTCCACATGCATGTTTTAGCTGAAGGAAGAATACCTTAAACCTGGGTAGTTGAAACGCGTGGAATGGGTACCATGCAATATGACTTCAAAGGGTCTTCATTTGCTCACCGAACCTCTCCAATCCTATCACTGCTGCGTTTGTGCCCCTGTACACATGCTTGATTCTCTTTCGGAGACATAGCAATCCATAGGTTTTAAGATACTTACTAGTCAGGTACATTCTTAGGCGTTTAATATGCGGTGTTCAGTCCATTTCGTTGAGCAAGGAGTAGCTCTTGTCTATTCCATATTTACTTAAGGAACTTTATCTGTGCTCGTTTCAATCTCTGGTTTTATGCAGCACCCCAACTCACCTTTCCCCTTAAGCAAGCATAAGTTGGTTTTCTAAATTTGAGACCCTGTTCTGTTCTGTAATTCAGTTCCTGTGTAGCCAAGTTTACATTCCGTGTATTACTGATATCTTATGATGTTTCTTTTTCTGTGTGACTTATTTCAGTTAGAATCATCATACCTGAATCCACTCATTGTGCTGCTAAGGGCCTGATGACATAGATTTCATTGCTGAGTGATATTGCTTTGTAAGTAAATACCACAACTTCTTTATCCATTTTTCACTTTCTGCGATGTTGAACTTGTACTGTAAACGAGGTTCTTGTAAACAGAGGCGTCCCAAACTTTGGGGTGGCTGTGTCTTTTTGATTTTAATTTCCCTAAGCTATAGGACCATAAGTGGAAGTGCCCTAGGCTCTGTTGCTTTGTTTTTTAGATGTTTCAGGAAACACCATACACTTCTCCCGAGTGTCTGTTGGCAATTTACATCCCGCCCATCAGCATAACAAGGCTCCCAGTTCTCCATGGCCTGTCCTGCCTTTCTGGATTTTACACTTTTTTCAGATGGCCCTTTTGACCGGGGGGAAGTGAGACTTCATTGTAGTGCAGATTTCCTTTGCAAGCTTGCTTGGTTGGCCAAAAAGGGCGTATGCGTTTTTTCCTGAATATATTCAGGAAAAAACGCATACGCCCTTTTTGGCCAAGTGCATCATTGTGGACGTTCTGCCTCTTTTCCTATGCTTTCAATGCAATTCCAGTCTACCTCCTGAAATCGGTTTCCTGCAATTCTGCCCCGCTTTCGAGTCCTCTTGGCAGCCTTACTTCAGTATATTTTTGGACGATAGCTGTCATTTATAACTCTGCAGGTTTGTGAATTACAGTGCCCCTGAGCTCCTTTCTTCAACTCGCTTTCTTGTGACCTGGCCGCAACACCACAGGATGGCTTCAGGCCCTAATCTGGTTCCGGCACGGCACGCTGAGCCTTTGGTTATTTCCTCTTCCTGGTGGGAAATGTGAGTTAAATTTGCCCGTCCAGACACCTCCAGCTAGTCTCTCATTGGTTCTCCCTATTCCTGTTCATCTTCCGCAGAAATTGCAAACTGGGCCAAACAGGAGATTAAAGTGACGGACTCTCCAAGTCGGGAGAGTGTTAGTAAAGTGTCTGGAATGTTGCACCCGAGTACCAGGGTACGAAAACTGAGACATATTTGAACACGTCTCCCGATCACATGGTTGATCATACTCTAGGTTCCACATGCATGTTTTAGCTGAAGGAAGAATACCTTAAACCTGGGTAGTTGAAACCCGTGGAATGGGTACCATGCAATATGACTTCAAAGGGTCTTCATTTGCTCACCGAACCTCTCCAATCCTATCACTGCTGCGTTTGTGCCCCTGTACATATGCTTGATTCTCTTTCGGAGACATAGCAATCCATAGGTTTTAAGATACTTACTAGTCAGGTACATTCTTAGGCGTTTAATATGCGGTGTTGAGTCCATTTCGTTGAGCAAGGAGTAGCTCTTGTCTATTCCATATTTGGCTTAAGGAACTTTATCTGTGCTCGTTTCAATCTCTGGTTTTATGCAGCACCCCAACTCACCTTTCCCCTTAAGCAAGCATAAGTTGGTTTTCTAAATTTGAGACCCTGTTCTGTTCTGTAATTCAGTTCCTGTGTAGCCAAGTTTACATTCCGTGTATTACTGATATCTTATGATGTTTCTTTTTCTGTGTGACTTATTTCAGTTAGAATCATCGTACCTGAATCCACTCATTATGCTGCTACGGGCCTGATGACATAGATTTCATTGCTGAGTGATATTGCTTTGTAAGTAAATACCACAACTTCTTTATCCATTTTTCACTTTCTGCGATGTTGAACTTGTACGGTAAACGAGGTTCTTGTAAACAGAGGCGTCCCAAACTTTGGGGTGGCTGTGTCTTTTTGATTTTAATTTCCCTAAGCTATAGGACCATAAGTGGAAATGCCCTAGGCTCTGTTGCTTTGTTTTTTAGATGTTTCAGGAAACACCATACACTTCTCCCGAGTGTCTGTTGGCAATTTACATCCCGCCCATCAGCATAACAAGGCTCCCAGTTCTCCATGGCCTGTCCTGCCTTTCTGGATTTTACACTTTTTTCAGATGGCCCTTTTGACCGGGGGGAAGTGAGACTTCATTGTAGTGCAGATTTCCTTTGCAAGCTTGCTTGGTTGGCCAAAAAGGGCGTATGCGTTTTTTCCTGAATATATTCAGGAAAAAACGCATACGCCCTTTTTGGCCAAGTGCATCATTGTGGACGTTCTGCCTCTTTTCCTATGCTTTCAAAGCAATTCCAGTCTACCTCCTGAAATCGGTTTCCTGCAATTCTGCCCCGCTTTCAAGTCCTCTTGGCAGCCTTACTTTAGTATATTTTTGGACGATAGCTGTCATTTATAACTCTGCAGGTTTGTGAATTACAGTGCCCCTGAGCTCCTTTCTTCAACTCGCTTTCTTTTGAGCTGGCCGCAACACCGCAGGATGGCTTCAGGCCCTAATCTGGTTCCGGCACGGCACGCTGAGCCTTTGGTTATTTCCTCTTCCTGGTGGGAAATGAGAGTTAAATTTGCCCGTCCAGACACCTCCAGCTAGTCTCTCATTGGTGTTCCCTATTCCTGTTCATCTTCCGCAGAAATTGCAAACTGGGCCAAACAGGAGGTTAAAGGCGCTGACTCTCCAAGTGGGGAGAGTGTTAGTAAAGCGTCTGGAATGTTGCACCCGAGTACCAGGGGAGGAAAACTGAGACATATTTGAACACGTTTCCCGTTCACATCGTTGATCATACTCTGGGTTCCACATGCATGTTTTAGCTGAAGGAAGAATACCTTAAACCTGGAGAGTTGAGACCCGTGGAATGGGTTCCATGCAATATGACTTCAAAGGGTCTTCATTTGCTCACCGAACCTCTCCAATCCTATCACTGCTGCGTTTATGCCCCTGTACACACGCTTGATTCTCTTTTGGAGACATAGCAATCCATAGGTTTTAAGATACTTACTAGTCAGGTACATTCTTAGGCGTTTAATATGGGGTGTTGAGTCCATTTCGTTGAGCAAGGAGTAGCTCTTGTCTAGTCCATATTTGGCTTAAGGAACTTTATCTGTGCTCATTTCAATCTCTGGTTTTATGCAGCACCCCAACTCACCTTTCCCCTTAAGCAAGCATAAGTTGGTTTTCTAAATTTGAGACCCTGTTCTGTTTTGGAATTCAGTTCCTGTGTAGCCAAGTTTACATTCCGTGTATTAGTGATATCTTATGATGTTTCTTTTTCTGTGTGACTTATTTCAGTGAGAATCATCGTACCTGAATCCACTCATTATGCTGCTACGGGCCTGATGACATAGATTTCATTGCTGAGTGATACTGCATTGTACGTAAGTACCACAAGTTCTTTATCCATTTTTCACTTTCTGTGATATTGAACTTGTACGGTAAACGAGGTTCTTGTAAACAGAGGCGTCCCAAACTTTGGGGTGGCTGTGTCTTTTTGATTTTAATTTCCCTAAGCTATAGGACCATAAGTGGAAGTGCCCTAGGCTCTGTTGCTTTGTTTTTTAGATGTTTCAGGAAACACCATACACTTCTCCCGAGTGTCTGTTGGCAATTTACATCCCGCCCATCAGCATAACAAGGCTCCCAGTTCTCCATGGCCTGTCCTGCCTTTCTGGATTTTACACTTTTTTCAGATGGCCCTTTTGACCGGGGGGAAGTGAGACTTCATTGTAGTGCAGATTTCCTTTGCAAGCTTGCTTGGTTGGCCAAAAAGGGCGTATGCGTTTTTTCCTGAATATATTCAGGAAAAAACGCATACGCCCTTTTTGGCCAAGTGCATCATTGTGGACGTTCTGCCTCTTTTCCTATGCTTTCAATGCAATTCCAGTCTACCTCCTGAAATCGGTTTCCTGCAATTCTGCCCCGCTTTCGAGTCCTCTTGGCAGCCTTACTTCAGTATATTTTTGGACGATAGCTGTCATTTATAACTCTGCAGGTTTGTGAATTACAGTGCCCCTGAGCTCCTTTCTTCAACTCGCTTTCTTGTGACCTGGCCGCAACACCACAGGATGGCTTCAGGCCCTAATCTGGTTCCGGCACGGCACGCTGAGCCTTTGGTTATTTCCTCTTCCTGGTGGGAAATGAGAGTTAAATTTGCCCGTCCAGACACCTCCAGCTAGTCTCTCATTGGTTCTCCCTATTCCTGTTCATCTTCCGCAGAAATTGCAAACTGGGCCAAACAGGAGATTAAAGTGACGGACTCTCCAAGTCGGGAGAGTGTTAGTAAAGTGTCTGGAATGTTGCACCCGAGTACCAGGGTACGAAAACTGAGACATATTTGAACACGTCTCCCGATCACATGGTTGATCATACTCTAGGTTCCACATGCATGTTTTAGCTGAAGGAAGAATACCTTAAACCTGGGTAGTTGAAACCCGTGGAATGGGTACCATGCAATATGACTTCAAAGGGTTTTCATTTGCTCACCGAACCTCTCCAATCCTATCACTGCTGCGTTTGTGCCCCTGTACATATGCTTGATTCTCTTTCAGAGACATAGCAATCCATAGGTTTTAAGATACTTACTAGTCAGGTACATTCTTAGGCGTTTAATATGCGGTGTTGAGTCCATTTCGTTGAGCAAGGAGTAGCTCTTGTCTATTCCATATTTGGCTTAAGGAACTTTATCTGTGCTCGTTTCAATCTCTGGTTTTATGCAGCACCCCAACTCACCTTTCCCCTTAAGCAAGCATAAGTTGGTTTTCTAAATTTGAGACCCTGTTCTGTTCTGTAATTCAGTTCCTGTGTAGCCAAGTATACATTCCGTGTATTACTGATATCTTATGATGTTTCTTTTTCTGTGTGACTTATTTCAGTTAGAATCATCATACCTGAATCCACTCATTGTGCTGCTAAGGGCCTGATGACATAGATTTCATTGCTGAGTGATATTGCTTTGTAAGTAAATACCACAACTTCTTTATCCATTTTTCACTTTCTGCGATGTTGAACTTGTACTGTAAACGAGGTTCTTGTAAACAGAGGTGTCCCAAACTTTGGGGTGGCTGTGTCTTTTTGATTTTAATTTCCCTAAGCTATAGGACCATAAGTGGAAGTGCCCTAGGCTCTGTTGCTTTGTTGTATAGATGTTTCAGGAAACACCATACACTTCTCCCGAGTGTCTGTTGGCAATTTACATCCCGCCCATCAGCATAACAAGGCTCCCAGTTCTCCATGGCCTGTCCTGCCTTTCTGGATTTTACACTTTTTTCAGATGGCCCTTTTGACCGGGGGGAAGTGAGACTTCATTGTAGTGCAGATTTCCTTTGCAAGCTTGCTTGGTTGGCCAAAAAGGGCGTATGCGTTTTTTCCTGAATATATTCAGGAAAAAACGCATACGCCCTTTTTGGCCAAGTGCATCATTGTGGACGTTCTGCCTCTTTTCCTATGCTTTCAATGCAATTCCAGTCTACCTCCTGAAATCGGTTTCCTGCAATTCTGCCCCGCTTTCGAGTCCTCTTGGCAGCCTTACTTCAGTATATTTTTGGACGATAGCTGTCATTTATAACTCTGCAGGTTTGTGAATTACAGTGCCCCTGAGCTCCTTTCTTCAACTCGCTTTCTTGTGACCTGGCCGCAACACCACAGGATGGCTTCAGGCCCTAATCTGGTTCCGGCACGGCACGCTGAGCCTTTGGTTATTTCCTCTTCCTGGTGGGAAATGAGAGTTAAATTTGCCCGTCCAGACACCTCCAGCTAGTCTCTCATTGGTGTTCCCTATTCCTGTTCATCTTCCGCAGAAATTGCAAACTGGGCCAAACAGGAAGTTAAAGGCGCTGACTCTCCAAGTGGGGAGAGTGTTAGTAAAGCGTCTGGAATGTTGCACCCGAGTACCAGGGGAGGAAAACTGAGACATATTTGAACACGTCTCCCGTTCACATTTTTGATCATACTCTGGGTTCCACATGCATGTTTTAGCTGAAGGAAGAATACCTTAAACCTGGAGAGTTGAGACCCGTGGAATGGGTACCATGCAATATGACTTCAAAGGGTCTTCATTTGCTCACCGAACCTCTCCAATCCTATCACTGCTGCGTTTATGCCCCTGTACACACGCTTGATTCTCTTTTGGAGACATAGCAATCCATAGGTTTTAAGATACTTACTAGTCAGGTACATTCTTAGGCGTTTAATATGGGGTGTTGAGTCCATTTCGTTGAGCAAGGAGTAGCTCTTGTCTAGTCCATATTTGGCTTAAGGAACTTTATCTGTGCTCATTTCAATCTCTGGTTTTATGCAGCACCCCAACTCACCTTTCCCCTTAAGCAAGCATAAGTTGGTTTTCTAAATTTGAGACCCTGTTCTGTTTTGGAATTCAGTTCCTGTGTAGCCAAGTTTACATTCCGTGTATTACTGATATCTTATGATGTTTCTTTTTCTGTGTGACTTATTTCAGTGAGAATCATCGTACCTGAATCCACTCATTATGCTGCTACGGGCCTGATGACATAGATTTCATTGCTGAGTGATACTGCATTGTACATAAGTACCACAAGTTCTTTATCCATTTTTCACTTTCTGTGATATTGAACTTGTACGGTAAACGAGGTTCTTGTAAACAGAGGCGTCCCAAACTTTGGGGTGGCTGTGTCTTTTTGATTTTAATTTCCCTAAGCTATAGGACCATAAGTGGAAGTGCCCTAGGCTCTGTTGCTTTGTTTTTTAGATGTTTCAGGAAACACCATACACTTCTCCCGAGTGTCTGTTGGCAATTTACATCCCGCCCATCAGCATAACAAGGCTCCCAGTTCTCCATGGCCTGTCCTGCCTTTCTGGATTTTACACTTTTTTCAGATGGCCCTTTTGACCGGGGGGAAGTGAGACTTCATTGTAGTGCAGATTTCCTTTGCAAGCTTGCTTGGTTGGCCAAAAAGGGCGTATGCGTTTTTTCCTGAATATATTCAGGAAAAAACGCATACGCCCTTTTTGGCCAAGTGCATCATTGTGGACGTTCTGCCTCTTTTCCTATGCTTTCAATGCAATTCCAGTCTACCTCCTGAAATCGGTTTCCTGCAATTCTGCCCCGCTTTCAAGTCCTCTTGGCAGCCTTACTTCAGTATATTTTTGGACGATAGCTGTCATTTATAACTCTGCAGGTTTGTGAATTACAGTGCCCCTGAGGTCCTTTCTTCAACTCGCTTTCATGTGACCTGGCCGCAACACCGCAGGATGGCTTCAGGCCCTAATCTGGTTCTGGCACGGCACACTGAGCCTTTGGTTAATTCCTCTTCCTGGTGGGAAATGAGAGTTAAATTTGCCCGTCCATACACCTCCAGCTAGTCTCTCATTGGTTCTCGCTATTCCTGTTCATCTTCCGCAGAAATTGCAAACTGGGCCAAACAGGAGATTAAAGGGACGGACTCTCCAAGTCGGGAGAGTGTTAGTAAAGCGTCTGGAATGTTGCACCCGAGTACCAGGGTACGAAAACTGAGACATATTTGAACACGTCTCCCGATCACATGGTTGATCATACTCTAGGTTCCACATGCATGTTTTAGCTGAAGGAAGAATACCTTAAACCTGGGTAGTTGAAACCCGTGGAATGGGTACCATGCAATATGACTTCAAAGGGTCTTCATTTGCTCACCGAACCTCTCCAATCCTATCACTGTTGCATTTATGCCCCTGTACACACGCTTGATTCTCTTTCGGAGACATAGCAATCCATAGGTTTTAAGATACTTACTAGTCAGGTACATTCTTAGGCGTTTAATATGGGGTGTTGAGTCCATTTCGTTGAGCAAGGAGTAGCTCTTGTCTATTCCATATTTGGCTTAAGGAACTTTATCTGTGCTCGTTTCAATCTCTGGTTTTATGCAGCACCCCAACTCACCTTTCCCCTTAAGCAAGCATAAGTTGGTTTTCTAAATTTGAGACCCTGTTCTGTTCTGTAATTCAGTTCTTGTGTAGCCAAGTTTACATTCCGTGTATTACTGATATCTTATGATGTTTCTTTTTCTGTGTGACTTATTTCAGTTAGAATCATCATACCTGAATCCACTCATTGTGCTGCTAAGGGCCTGGTGACATAGATTTCATTGCTGAGTGATATTGCTTTGTAAGTAAATACCACACCTTCTTTATCCATTTTTCACTTCCTGCGATGTTGAACTTGTACTGTAAACGAGGTTCTTGTAAACAGAGGCGTCCCAAACTTTGGGGTGGCTGTGTCTTTTTGATTTTAATTTCCCTAATCTATAGGACCATAAGTGGAAGTGCCCTAGGCTCTGTTGCTTTGTTTTTTAGATGTTTCAGGAAACACCATACACTTCTCCCGAGTGGCTGTTGGCAATTTACATCCCGCCCATCAGCATTAGAAGGCTCCCAGTTCTCCATGGCCTGTCCTGCCTTTCTGGATTTTACACTTTTTTCAGATGGCCCTTTTGACCGGGGGGAAGTGAGACTTCATTGTAGTGCAGATTTCCTTTGCAAGCTTGCTTGGTTGGCCAAAAAGGGCGTATGCGTTTTTTCCTGAATATATTCAGGAAAAAACGCATACGCCCTTTTTGGCCAAGTGCATCATTGTGGACGTTCTGCCTCTTTTCCTATGCTTTCAATGCAATTCCAGTCTACCTCCTGAAATCGGTTTCCTCCAATTCTGCCCTGCTTTCGAGTTCTCTTGGCAGCCTTACTTCAGTATATTTTTGGACGATAGCTGTCATTTATAACTCTGCAGGTTTGTGAATTACAGTGCCCCTGAGCTCCTTTCTTCAACTCGCTTTCTTTTGAGCTGGCCGCAACACCGCAGGATGGCTTCAGGCCCTAATCTGGTTCCGGCACGGCACGCTGAGCCTTTGGTTATTTCCTCTTCCTGGTGGGAAATGAGAGTTAAATTTGCCCGTCCAGACACCTCCAGCTAGTCTCTCATTGGTTCTCCCTATTCCTGTTCATCTTCCGCAGAAATTGCAAACTGGGCCAAACAGGAGATTAAAGGGACGGACTCTCCAATTCGGGAGAGTGTTAGTAAATTGTCTGGAATGTTGCACCCGAGTACCAGGGTACGAAAACTGAGACATATTTGAACACGTCTCCCGATCACATGGTTGATCATACTCTAGGTTCCACATGCATGTTTTAGCTGAAGGAAGAATACCTTAAACCTGGGTAGTTGAAACCCGTGGAATGGGTACCATGCAATATGACTTCAAAGGGTCTTCATTTGCTCACCGAACCTCTCCAATCCTATCACTGCTGCGTTTGTGCCCCTGTACACATGCTTGATTCTCTTTCGGAGACATAGCAATCCATAGGTTTTAAGATACTTACTAGTCAGGTACATTCTTAGGCGTTTAATATGCGGTGTTGAGTCCATTTCGTTGAGCAAGGAGTAGCTCTTGTCTATTCCATATTTGGCTTAAGGAACTTTATCTGTGCTCGTTTCAATCTCTGGTTTTATGCAGCACCCCAACTCACCTTTCCCCTTAAGCAAGCATAAGTTGGTTTTCTAAATTTGAGACCCTGTTCTGTTCTGTAATTCAGTTCCTGTGTAGCCAAGTTTACATTCCGTGTATTACTGATATCTTATGATGTTTCTTTTTCTGTGTGACTTATTTCAGTTAGAATCATCATACCTGAATCCACTCATTGTGCTGCTAAGGGCCTGATGACATAGATTTCATTGCTGAGTGATACTGCATTGTACGTAAGTACCACAACTTCTTTATCCATTTTTCACTTTCTGTGATATTGAACTTGTACGGTAAACGAGGTTCTTGTAAACAGAGGCGTCCCAAACTTTGGGGTGGCTGTGTCTTTTGATTTTAATTTCCCTAAGCTATAGGACCATAAGTGGAAGTGCCCTAGGCTCTGTTGCTTTGTTTTTTAGATGTTTCAGGAAACACCATACACTTCTCCCGAGTGTCTGTTGGCAATTTACATCCCACCCATCAGCATAACAAGGCTCCCAGTTCTCCATGGCCTGTCCTGCCTTTCTGGATTTTACACTTTTTTCAGATGGCCCTTTTGACCGGGGGGAAGTGAGACTTCATTGTAGTGCAGATTTCCTTTGCAAGCTTGCTTGGTTTGCCAAAAAGGGCGTATGCGTTTTTTCCTGAATATATTCAGGAAAAAACACATACGCCCTTTTTGGCCAAGTGCATCATTGTGGACGTTCTGCCTCTTTTCTTATGCTTTCAATGCAATTCCAGTCTACCTCCTGAAATCGGTTTCCTGCAATTCTGCCCCGCTTTCGAGTCCTCTTGGCAGCCTTACTTCAGTATATTTTTGGACGATAGCTGTCATTTATAACTCTGCAGGTTTGTGAATTACAGTGCCCCTGAGCTCCTTTCTTCAACTCGCTTTCTTTTGAGCTGGCCGCAACACTGCAGGATGGCTTCAGGCCCTAATCTGGTTCCGGCCCGGCACGCTGAGCCTTTGGTTATTTCCTCTTCCTGGTGGGAAATGAGAGTTAAATTTGCCCGTCCAGACACCTCCAGCTAGTCTCTCATTGGTGTTCCCTATTCCTATTCATCTTCCGCAGAAATTGCAAACTGGGCCAAACAGGAGGTTAAAGGCGCTGACTCTCCAAGTGGGGAGATTGTTAGTAAAGCGTCTGGAATGTTGCACCCGAGTACCAGGGGAGGAAAACTGAGACATATTTGAACACGTCTCCCGTTCACATGGTTGATCATACTCTGGGTTCCACATGCATGTTTTAGCTGAAGGAAGAATATCTTAAACCTGGAGAGTTGAGACCCGTGGAATGGGTACCATGCAATATGACTTCAAAGGGTCTTCATTTGCTCACCAAACCTCTCCAATCCTATCACTGCTGCGTTTATGCCCCTGTACACACGCTTGATTCTCTTTTGGAGACATAGCAATCCATAGGTTTTAAGATACTTACTAGTCAGGTACATTCTTAGGCGTTTAATATGGGGTGTTGAGTCCATTTCGTTGAGCAAGGAGTAGCTCTTGTCTAGTCCATATTTGGCTTAAGGAACTTTATCTGTGCTCATTTCAATCTCTGGTTTTATGCAGCACCCCAACTCACCTTTCCCCTTAAGCAAGCATAAGTTGGTTTTCTAAATTTGAGACCCTGTTCTGTTTTGGAATTCAGTTCCTGTGTAGCCAAGTTTACATTCCGTGTATTAGTGATATCTTATGATGTTTCTTTTTCTGTGTGACTTATTTCAGTGAGAATCATCGTACCTGAATCCACTCATTATGCTGCTACGGGCCTGATGACATAGATTTCATTGCTGAGTGATACTGCATTGTACGTAAGTACCACAAGTTCTTTATCCATTTTTCACTTTCTGTGATATTGAACTTGTACAGTAAACGAGGTTCTTGTAAACAGAGTCGTCCCAAACTTTGGGGTGGCTGTGTCTTTTTGATTTTAATTTCCCTAAGCTATAGGACCATAAGTGGAAGTGCCCTAGGCTCTGTTGCTTTGTTTTTTAGATGTTTCAGGAAAAACCATACACTTCTCCCGAGTGTCTGTTGGCAATTTACATCCCGCCCATCAGCATAACAAGGCTCCCAGTTCTCCATGGCCTGTCCTGCCTTTCTGGATTTTACACTTTTTTCAGATGACCCTTTTGACCGGGGGGAAGTGAGACTTCATTGTAGTGCAGATTTCCTTTGCAAGCTTGCTTGGTTGGCCAAAAAGGGCGTATGCGTTTTTTCCTGAATATATTCAGGAAAAAACGCATACGCCCTTTTTGGCCAAGTGCATCATTGTGGACGTTCTGCCTCTTTTCCTATGCTTTCAAAGCAATTCCAGTCTACCTCCTGAAATCGGTTTCCTGCAATTCTGCCCCGCTTTCAAGTCCTCTTGGCAGCCTTACTTCAGTATATTTTTGGACGATAGCTGTCATTTATAACTCTGCAGGTTTGTGAATTACAGTGCCCCTGAGCTCCTTTCTTCAACTCGCTTTCTTTTGAGCTGGCCGCAACACCGCAGGATGGCTTCAGGCCCTAATCTGGTTCCGGCACGGCACGCTGAGCCTTTGGTTATTTCCTCTTCCTGGTGGGAAATGAGAGTTAAATTTGCCCGTCCAGACACCTCCAGCTAGTCTCTCAATGGTGTTCCGTATTCCTGTTCATCTTCCGCAGAAATTGCAAACTGGGCCAAACAGGAGGTTAAAGGCGCTGACTCTCCAAGTGGGGAGAGTGTTAGTAAAGCGTCTGGAATGTTGCACCCGAGTACCAGGGGAGGAAAACTGAGACATATTTGAACACGTCTCCCGTTCACATGGTTGATCATACTCTGGGTTCCACATGCATGTTTTAGCTGAAGGAAGAATACCTTAAACCTGGAGACTTGAGACCCGTGGAATGGGTACCATGCAATATGACTTCAAAGGGTCTTCATTTGCTCACCAAACCTCTCCAATCCTATCACTGCTGCGTTTATGCCCCTGTACACACGCTTGATTCTCTTTTGGAGACATAGCAATCCATAGGTTTTAAGATACTTACTAGTCAGGTACATTCTTAGGCGTTTAATATGGGGTGTTGAGTCCATTTCGTTGAGCAAGGAGTAGCTCTTGTCTAGTCCATATTTGGCTTAAGGAACTTTATCTGTGCTCATTTCAATCTCTGGTTTTATGCAGCACCCCAACTCACCTTTCCCCTTAAGCAAGCATAAGTTGGTTTTCTAAATTTGAGACCCTGTTCTGTTTTGGAATTCAGTTCCTGTGTAGCCAAGTTTACATTCCGTGTATTAGTGATATCTTATGATGTTTGTTTTTCTGTGTGACTTATTTCAGTGAGAATCATCGTACCTGAATCCACTCATTATGCTGCTACGGGCCTGATGACATAGATTTCATTGCTGAGTGATACTGCATTGTACGTAAGTACCACAAGTTCTTTATCCATTTTTCACTTTCTGTGATATTGAACTTGTACGGTAAACGAGGTTCTTGTAAACAGAGGCGTCCCAAACTTTGGGGTGGCTGTGTCTTTTTGATTTTAATTTCCCTAAGCTATAGGACCATAAGTGGAAGTGCCCTAGGCTCTGTTGCTTTGTTTTTTAGATGTTTCAGGAAACACCATACACTTCTCCCGAGTGTCTGTTGGCAATTTACATCCCGCCCATCAGCATAACAAGGCTCCCAGTTCTCCATGGCCTGTCCTGCCTTTCTGGATTTTACACTTTTTTCAGATGGCCCTTTTGACCGGGGGGAAGTGAGACTTCATTGTAGTGCAGATTTCCTTTGCAAGCTTGCTTGGTTGGCCAAAAAGGGCGTATGCGTTTTTTCCTGAATATATTCAGGAAAAAACGCATACGCCCTTTTTGGCCAAGTGCATCATTGTGGACGTTCTGCCTCTTTTCCTATGCTTTCAATGCAATTCCAGTCTACCTCCTGAAATCGGTTTCCTGCAATTCTGCCCCGCTTTCGAGTCCTCTTGGCAGCCTTACTTCAGTATATTTTTGGACGATAGCTGTCATTTATAACTCTGCAGGTTTGTGAATTACAGTGCCCCTGAGCTCCTTTCTTCAACTCGCTTTCTTTTGAGCTGGCCGCAACACCGCAGGATGGCTTCAGGCCCTAATCTGGTTCCGGCACGGCACGCTGAGCCTTTGGTTATTTCCTCTTCCTGGTGGGAAATGAGAGTTAAATTTGCCCGTCCAGACACCTCCAGCTAGTCTCTCATTGGTGTTCCCTATTCCTGTTCATCTTCCGCAGAAATTGCAAACTGGGCCAAACAGGAGGTTAAAGGCGCTGACTCTCCAAGTGGGGAGAGTGTTAGTAAAGCGTCTGGAATGTTGCACCCGAGTACCAGGGGAGGAAAACTGAGACATATTTGAACACGTCTCCCGTTCACATGGTTGATCATACTCTGGGTTCCACATGCATGTTTTAGCTGAAGGAAGAATACCTTAAACCTGGAGAGTTGAGACCCGTGGAATGGGTACCATGCAATATGACTTCAAAGGGTCTTCATTTGCTCACCGAACCTCTCCAATCCTATCACTGCTGCGTTTATGCCCCTGTACACACGCTTGATTCTCTTTTGGAGACATAGCAATCCATAGGTTTTAAGATACTTACTAGTCAGGTACATTCTTAGGCGTTTAATATGGGGTGTTGAGTCCATTTCGTTGAGCAAGGAGTAGCTCTTGTCTAGTCCATATTTGGCTTAAGGAACTTTATCTGTGCTCATTTCAATCTCTGGTTTTATGCAGCACCCCAACTCACCTTTCCCCTTAAGCAAGCATAAGTTGGTTTTCTAAATTTGAGACCCTGTTCTGTTTTGGAATTCAGTTCCTGTGTAGCCAAGTTTACATTCCGTGTATTAGTGATATCTTATGATGTTTCTTTTTCTGTGTGACTTATTTCAGTGAGAATCATCGTACCTGAATCCACTCATTATGCTGCTACGGGCCTGATGACATAGATTTCATTGCTGAGTGATACTGCATTGTACGTAAGTACCACAAGTTCTTTATCCATTTTTCACTTTCTGTGATATTGAACTTGTACGGTAAACGAGGTTCTTGTAAACAGAGGCGTCCCAAACTTTGGGGTAGCTGTGTCTTTTTGATTTTAATTTCCCTAAGCTATAGGACCATAAGTGGAAGTGCCCTAGGCTCTGTTGCTTTGTTTTTTAGATGTTTCAGGAAACACCATACACTTCTCCCGAGTGTCTGTTGGCAATTTACATCCCGCCCATCAGCATAACAAGGCTCCCAGTTCTCCATGGCCTGTCCTGCCTTTCTGGATTTTACACTTTTTTCAGATGGCCCTTTTGACCGGGGGGAAGTGAGACTTCATTGTAGTGCAGATTTCCTTTGCAAGCTTGCTTGGTTGGCCAAAAAGGGCGTATGCGTTTTTTCCTGAATATATTCAGGAAAAAACGCATACGCCCTTTTTGGCCAAGTGCATCATTGTGGACGTTCTGCCTCTTTTCCTATGCTTTCAAAGCAATTCCAGTCTACCTCCTGAAATCGGTTTCCTGCAATTCTGCCCCGCTTTCGAGTCCTCTTGGCAGCCTTACTTCAGTATATTTTTGGACGATAGCTGTCATTTATAACTCTGCAGGTTTGTGAATTACAGTGCCCCTGAGCTCCTTTCTTCAACTCGCTTTCTTTTGAGCTGGCCGCAACACCGCAGGATGGCTTCAGGCCCTAATCTGGTTCCGGCCCGGCACGCTGAGCCTTTGGTTATTTCCTCTTCCTGGTGGGAAATGAGAGTTAAATTTGCCCGTCCAGACACCTCCAGCTAGTCTCTCATTGGTGTTCCCTATTCCTGTTCATCTTCCGCAGAAATTGCAAACTGGGACAAACAGGAGGTTAAAGGCGCTGACTCTCCAAGTGGGGAGAGTGTTAGTAAAGCGTCTGGAATGTTGCACCCGAGTACCAGGGGAGGAAAACTGAGACATATTTGAACACGTCTCCCGATCACATGGTTGATCATACTCTAGGTTCCACATGCATGTTTTAGCTGAAGGAAGAATACCTTAAACCTGGGTAGTTGAAACCCGTGGAATGGGTACCATGCAATATGACTTCAAAGGGTCTTCATTTGCTCACCGAACCTCTCCAATCCTATCACTGCTGCGTTTATGCCCCTGTACACATGCTTGATTCTCTTTCGGAGACATAGCAATCCATAGGTTTTAAGATACTTACTAGTCAGGTACATTCTTAGGCGTTTAATATGCGGTGTTGAGTCCATTTCGTTGAGCAAGGAGTAGCTCTTGTCTATTCCATATTTGGCTTAAGGAACTTTATCTGTGCTCGTTTCAATCTCTGGTTTTATGCAGCACCCCAACTCACCTTTCCCCTTAAGCAAGCATAAGTTGGTTTTCTAAATTTGAGACCCTGTTCTGTTCTGTAATTCAGTTCCTGTGTAGCCAAGTTTACATTCCGTGTATTACTGATATCTTATGATGTTTCTTTTTCTGTGTGACTTATTTCAGTTAGAATCATCATACCTGAATCCACTCATTGTGCTGCTAAGGGCCTGATGACATAGATTTCATTGCTGAGTGATACTGCATTGTACGTAAGTACCACAAGTTCTTTATCCATTTTTCACTTTCTGTGATATTGAACTTGTACGGTAAACGAGGTTCTTGTAAACAGAGGCGTCCCAAACTTTGGGGTGGCTGTGTCTTTTTGATTTTAATTTCCCTAAGCTATAGGACCATAAGTGGAAGTGCCCTAGGCTCTGTTGCTTTGTTTTTTAGATGTTTCAGGAAACACCATACACTTCTCCCGAGTGTCTGTTGGCAATTTACATCCCGCCCATCAGCATAACAAGGCTCCCAGTTCTCCATGGCCTGTCCTGCCTTTCTGGATTTTACACTTTTTTCAGATGGCCCTTTTGACCGGGGGGAAGTGAGACTTCATTGTAGTGCAGATTTCCTTTGCAAGCTTGCTTGGTTGGCCAAAAAGGGCGTATGCGTTTTTTCCTGAATATTCAGGAAAAAACGCATACGCCCTTTTTGGCCAAGTGCATCATTGTGGACGTTCTGCCTCTTTTCCTATGCTTTCAATGCAATTCCAGTCTACCTCCTGAAATCGGTTTCCTGCAATTCTGCCCCGCTTTCAAGTCCTCTTGGCAGCCTTACTTCAGTATATTTTTGGACGATAGCTGTCATTTATAACTCTGCAGGTTTGTGAATTACAGTGCCCCTAAGCTCCTTTCTTCAACTCGCTTTCTTTTGAGCTGGCCGCAACACCGCAGGATGGCTTCAGGCCCTAATCTGGTTCTGACACGGCACGCTGAGCCTTTGGTTATTTCCTCTTCCTGGTGGGAAATGAGAGTTAAATTTGCCCGTCCAGACACCTCCAGCTAGTCTCTCATTGGTGTTCCCTATTCCTGTTCATCTTCCGCAGAAATTGCAAACTGGGCCAAACAGGAGGTTAAAGGCGCTGACTCTCCAAGTGGGGAGAGTGTTAGTAAAGCGTCTGGAATGTTGCACCCGAGTACCAGGGGAGGAAAACTGAGACATATTTGAACACGTCTCCCGTTCACATGGTTGATCATACTCTGGGTTCCACATGCATGTTTTAGCTGAAGGAAGAATACCTTAAACCTGGAGAGTTGAGACCCGTGGAATGGGTACCATGCAATATGACTTCAAAGGGTCTTCATTTGCTCACCGAACCTCTCCAATCCTATCACTGCTGCGTTTATGCCCCTGTACACACGCTTGATTCTCTTTTGGAGACATAGCAATCCATAGGTTTTAAGATACTTACTAGTCAGGTACATTCTTAGGCGTTTAATATGGGGTGTTGAGTCCATTTCGTTGAGCAAGGAGTAGCTCTTGTCTAGTCCATATTTGGTTTAAGGAACTTTATCTGTGCTCATTTCAATCTCTGGTTTTATGCAGCACCCCAACTCACCTTTCCCCTTAAGCAAGCATAAGTTGGTTTTCTAAATTTGAGACCCTGTTCTGTTTTGGAATTCAGTTCCTGTGTAGCCAAGTTTACATTCCATGTATTAGTGATATCTTATGATGTTTCTTTTTCTGTGTGACTTATTTCAGTGAGAATCATCGTACCTGAATCCACTCATTATGCTGCTACGGGCCTGATGACATAGATTTCATTGCTGAGTGATACTGCATTGTACGTAAGTACCACAAGTTCTTTATCCATTTTTCACTTTCTGTGATATTGAACTTGTACGGTAAACGAGGTTCTTGTAAACAGAGGCGTCCCAAACTTTGGGGTGGCTGTGTCTTTTGATTTTAATTTCCCTAAGCTATAGGACCATAAGTGGAAGTGCCCTAGGCTCTGTTGCTTTGTTTTTTAGATGTTTCAGGAAACACCATACACTTCTCCCGAGTGTCTGTTGGCAATTTACATCCCACCCATCAGCATAACAAGGCTCCCAGTTCTCCATGGCCTGTCCTGCCTTTCTGGATTTTACACTTTTTTCAGATGGCCCTTTTGACCGGGGGGAAGTGAGACTTCATTGTAGTGCAGATTTCCTTTGCAAGCTTGCTTGGTTGGCCAAAAAGGGCGTATGCGTTTTTTCCTGAATATATTCAGGAAAAAACGCATACGCCCTTTTTGGCCAAGTGCATCATTGTGGACGTTCTGCCTCTTTTCCTATGCTTTCAATGCAATTCCAGTCTACCTCCTGAAATCGGTTTCCTGCAATTCTGCCCCGCTTTCGAGTCCTCTTGGCAGCCTTACTTCAGTATATTTTTGGACAATAGCTGTCATTTATAACTCTGCAGGTTTGTGAATTACAGTGCCCCTGAGCTCCTTTCTTCAACTCGCTTTCTTTTGAGCTGGCCGCAACACTGCAGGATGGCTTCAGGCCCTAATCTGGTTCCGGCCCGGCACGCTGAGCCTTTGGTTATTTCCTCTTCCTGGTGGGAAATGAGAGTTAAATTTGCCCGTCCAGACACCTCCAGCTAGTCTCTCATTGGTGTTCCCTATTCCTGTTCATCTTCCGCAGAAATTGCAAACTGGGCCAAACAGGAGGTTAAAGGCGCTGACTCTCCAAGTGGGGAGAGTGTTAGTAAAGCGTCTGGAATGTTGCACCAGAGTACCAGGGGAGGAAAACTGAGACATATTTGAACACGTCTCCCGTTCACATGGTTGATCATACTCGGGGTTCCACATGCATGTTTTAGCTGAAGGAAGAATACCTTAAACCTGGAGAGTTGAGACCCGTGGAATGGGTACCATGCAATATGACTTCAAAGGGTCTTCATTTGCTCACCGAACCTCTCCAATCCTATCACTGCTGCGTTTATGCCCCTGTACACACGCTTGATTCTCTTTTGGAGACATAGCAATCCATAGGTTTTAAGATACTTACTAGTCAGGTACATTCTTAGGCATTTAATATGGGGTGTTGAGTCCATTTCGTTGAGCAAGGAGTAGCTCTTGTCTAGTCCATATTTGGCTTAAGGAACTTTATCTGTGCTCATTTCAATCTCTGGTTTTATGCAGCACCCCAACTCACCTTTCCCCTTAAGCAAGCATAAGTTGGTTTTCTAAATTTGAGACCCTGTTCTGTTTTGGAATTCAGTTCCTGTGTAGCCAAGTTTACATTCCGTGTATTAGTGATATCTTATGATGTTTCTTTTTCTGTGTGACTTATTTCAGTGAGAATCATCGTACCTGAATCCACTCATTATGCTGCTACGGGCCTGATGACATAGATTTCATTGCTGAGTGATACTGCATTGTACGTAAGTACCACAAGTTCTTTATCCATTTTTCACTTTCTGTGATATTGAACTTGTACGGTAAACGAGGTTCTTGTAAACAGAGGCGTCCCAAACTTTGGGGTGGCTGTGTCTTTTTGATTTTAATTTCCCTAAGCTATAGGACCATAAGTGGAAGTGCCCTAGGCTCTGTTGCTTTGTTTTTTAGATGTTTCAGGAAACACCATACACTTCTCCCGAGTGTCTGTTGGCAATTTACATCCCGCCCATCAGCATAACAAGGCTCCCAGTTCTCCATGGCCTGTCCTGCCTTTCTGGATTTTACACTTTTTTCAGATGGCCCTTTTGACCGGGGGGAAGTGAGACTTCATTGTAGTGCAGATTTCCTTTGCAAGCTTGCTTGGTTGGCCAAAAAGGGCGTATGCGTTTTTTCCTGAATATATTCAGGAAAAAACGCATACGCCCTTTTTGGCCAAGTGCATCATTGTGGACGTTCTGCCTCTTTTCCTATGCTTTCAATGCAATTCCAGTCTACCTCCTGAAATCGGTTTCCTGCAATTCTGCCCCGCTTTCAAGTCCTCTTGGCAGCCTTACTTCAGTATATTTTTGGACGATAGCTGTCATTTATAACTCTGCAGGTTTGTGAATTACAGTGCCCCTGAGGTCCTTTCTTCAACTCGCTTTCATGTGACCTGGCCGCAACACCGCAGGATGGCTTCAGGCCCTAATCTGGTTCTGGCACGGCACACTGAGCCTTTGGTTAATTCCTCTTCCTGGTGGGAAATGAGAGTTAAATTTGCCCGTCCATACACCTCCAGCTAGTCTCTCATTGGTTCTCGCTATTCCTGTTCATCTTCCGCAGAAATTGCAAACTGGGCCAAACAGGAGATTAAAGGGACGGACTCTCCAAGTCGGGAGAGTGTTAGTAAAGCGTCTGGAATGTTGCACCCGAGTACCAGGGTACGAAAACTGAGACATATTTGAACACGTCTCCCGATCACATGGTTGATCATACTCTAGGTTCCACATGCATGTTTTAGCTGAAGGAAGAATACCTTAAACCTGGGTAGTTGAAACCCGTGGAATGGGTACCATGCAATATGACTTCAAAGGGTCTTCATTTGCTCACCGAACCTCTCCAATCCTATCACTGTTGCATTTATGCCCCTGTACACACGCTTGATTCTCTTTCGGAGACATAGCAATCCATAGGTTTTAAGATACTTACTAGTCAGGTACATTCTTAGGCGTTTAATATGGGGTGTTGAGTCCATTTCGTTGAGCAAGGAGTAGCTCTTGTCTATTCCATATTTGGCTTAAGGAACTTTATCTGTGCTCGTTTCAATCTCTGGTTTTATGCAGCACCCCAACTCACCTTTCCCCTTAAGCAAGCATAAGTTGGTTTTCTAAATTTGAGACCCTGTTCTGTTCTGTAATTCAGTTCTTGTGTAGCCAAGTTTACATTCCGTGTATTACTGATATCTTATGATGTTTCTTTTTCTGTGTGACTTATTTCAGTTAGAATCATCATACCTGAATCCACTCATTGTGCTGCTAAGGGCCTGGTGACATAGATTTCATTGCTGAGTGATATTGCTTTGTAAGTAAATACCACACCTTCTTTATCCATTTTTCACTTCCTGCGATGTTGAACTTGTACTGTAAACGAGGTTCTTGTAAACAGAGGCGTCCCAAACTTTGGGGTGGCTGTGTCTTTTTGATTTTAATTTCCCTAATCTATAGGACCATAAGTGGAAGTGCCCTAGGCTCTGTTGCTTTGTTTTTTAGATGTTTCAGGAAACACCATACACTTCTCCCGAGTGGCTGTTGGCAATTTACATCCCGCCCATCAGCATTAGAAGGCTCCCAGTTCTCCATGGCCTGTCCTGCCTTTCTGGATTTTACACTTTTTTCAGATGGCCCTTTTGACCGGGGGGAAGTGAGACTTCATTGTAGTGCAGATTTCCTTTGCAAGCTTGCTTGGTTGGCCAAAAAGGGCGTATGCGTTTTTTCCTGAATATATTCAGGAAAAAACGCATACGCCCTTTTTGGCCAAGTGCATCATTGTGGACGTTCTGCCTCTTTTCCTATGCTTTCAATGCAATTCCAGTCTACCTCCTGAAATCGGTTTCCTCCAATTCTGCCCTGCTTTCGAGTTCTCTTGGCAGCCTTACTTCAGTATATTTTTGGACGATAGCTGTCATTTATAACTCTGCAGGTTTGTGAATTACAGTGCCCCTGAGCTCCTTTCTTCAACTCGCTTTCTTTTGAGCTGGCCGCAACACCGCAGGATGGCTTCAGGCCCTAATCTGGTTCCGGCACGGCACGCTGAGCCTTTGGTTATTTCCTCTTCCTGGTGGGAAATGAGAGTTAAATTTGCCCGTCCAGACACCTCCAGCTAGTCTCTCATTGGTTCTCCCTATTCCTGTTCATCTTCCGCAGAAATTGCAAACTGGGCCAAACAGGAGATTAAAGGGACGGACTCTCCAATTCGGGAGAGTGTTAGTAAATTGTCTGGAATGTTGCACCCGAGTACCAGGGTACGAAAACTGAGACATATTTGAACACGTCTCCCGATCACATGGTTGATCATACTCTAGGTTCCACATGCATGTTTTAGCTGAAGGAAGAATACCTTAAACCTGGGTAGTTGAAACCCGTGGAATGGGTACCATGCAATATGACTTCAAAGGGTCTTCATTTGCTCACCGAACCTCTCCAATCCTATCACTGCTGCGTTTGTGCCCCTGTACACATGCTTGATTCTCTTTCGGAGACATAGCAATCCATAGGTTTTAAGATACTTACTAGTCAGGTACATTCTTAGGCGTTTAATATGCGGTGTTGAGTCCATTTCGTTGAGCAAGGAGTAGCTCTTGTCTATTCCATATTTGGCTTAAGGAACTTTATCTGTGCTCGTTTCAATCTCTGGTTTTATGCAGCACCCCAACTCACCTTTCCCCTTAAGCAAGCATAAGTTGGTTTTCTAAATTTGAGACCCTGTTCTGTTCTGTAATTCAGTTCCTGTGTAGCCAAGTTTACATTCCGTGTATTACTGATATCTTATGATGTTTCTTTTTCTGTGTGACTTATTTCAGTTAGAATCATCATACCTGAATCCACTCATTGTGCTGCTAAGGGCCTGATGACATAGATTTCATTGCTG
Organism: Globicephala melas; assembly: GCF_963455315.2. Classification (NCBI taxonomy): domain Eukaryota; kingdom Metazoa; phylum Chordata; class Mammalia; order Artiodactyla; family Delphinidae; genus Globicephala; species Globicephala melas. The sequence continues at coordinate 2,152,313 of NW_027207211.1, forward strand.
AGTGATACTGCATTGTACGTAAGTACCACAACTTCTTTATCCATTTTTCACTTTCTGTGATATTGAACTTGTACGGTAAACGAGGTTCTTGTAAACAGAGGCGTCCCAAACTTTGGGGTGGCTGTGTCTTTTGATTTTAATTTCCCTAAGCTATAGGACCATAAGTGGAAGTGCCCTAGGCTCTGTTGCTTTGTTTTTTAGATGTTTCAGGAAACACCATACACTTCTCCCGAGTGTCTGTTGGCAATTTACATCCCACCCATCAGCATAACAAGGCTCCCAGTTCTCCATGGCCTGTCCTGCCTTTCTGGATTTTACACTTTTTTCAGATGGCCCTTTTGACCGGGGGGAAGTGAGACTTCATTGTAGTGCAGATTTCCTTTGCAAGCTTGCTTGGTTTGCCAAAAAGGGCGTATGCGTTTTTTCCTGAATATATTCAGGAAAAAACACATACGCCCTTTTTGGCCAAGTGCATCATTGTGGACGTTCTGCCTCTTTTCTTATGCTTTCAATGCAATTCCAGTCTACCTCCTGAAATCGGTTTCCTGCAATTCTGCCCCGCTTTCGAGTCCTCTTGGCAGCCTTACTTCAGTATATTTTTGGACGATAGCTGTCATTTATAACTCTGCAGGTTTGTGAATTACAGTGCCCCTGAGCTCCTTTCTTCAACTCGCTTTCTTTTGAGCTGGCCGCAACACTGCAGGATGGCTTCAGGCCCTAATCTGGTTCCGGCCCGGCACGCTGAGCCTTTGGTTATTTCCTCTTCCTGGTGGGAAATGAGAGTTAAATTTGCCCGTCCAGACACCTCCAGCTAGTCTCTCATTGGTGTTCCCTATTCCTATTCATCTTCCGCAGAAATTGCAAACTGGGCCAAACAGGAGGTTAAAGGCGCTGACTCTCCAAGTGGGGAGATTGTTAGTAAAGCGTCTGGAATGTTGCACCCGAGTACCAGGGGAGGAAAACTGAGACATATTTGAACACGTCTCCCGTTCACATGGTTGATCATACTCTGGGTTCCACATGCATGTTTTAGCTGAAGGAAGAATATCTTAAACCTGGAGAGTTGAGACCCGTGGAATGGGTACCATGCAATATGACTTCAAAGGGTCTTCATTTGCTCACCAAACCTCTCCAATCCTATCACTGCTGCGTTTATGCCCCTGTACACACGCTTGATTCTCTTTTGGAGACATAGCAATCCATAGGTTTTAAGATACTTACTAGTCAGGTACATTCTTAGGCGTTTAATATGGGGTGTTGAGTCCATTTCGTTGAGCAAGGAGTAGCTCTTGTCTAGTCCATATTTGGCTTAAGGAACTTTATCTGTGCTCATTTCAATCTCTGGTTTTATGCAGCACCCCAACTCACCTTTCCCCTTAAGCAAGCATAAGTTGGTTTTCTAAATTTGAGACCCTGTTCTGTTTTGGAATTCAGTTCCTGTGTAGCCAAGTTTACATTCCGTGTATTAGTGATATCTTATGATGTTTCTTTTTCTGTGTGACTTATTTCAGTGAGAATCATCGTACCTGAATCCACTCATTATGCTGCTACGGGCCTGATGACATAGATTTCATTGCTGAGTGATACTGCATTGTACGTAAGTACCACAAGTTCTTTATCCATTTTTCACTTTCTGTGATATTGAACTTGTACAGTAAACGAGGTTCTTGTAAACAGAGTCGTCCCAAACTTTGGGGTGGCTGTGTCTTTTTGATTTTAATTTCCCTAAGCTATAGGACCATAAGTGGAAGTGCCCTAGGCTCTGTTGCTTTGTTTTTTAGATGTTTCAGGAAAAACCATACACTTCTCCCGAGTGTCTGTTGGCAATTTACATCCCGCCCATCAGCATAACAAGGCTCCCAGTTCTCCATGGCCTGTCCTGCCTTTCTGGATTTTACACTTTTTTCAGATGACCCTTTTGACCGGGGGGAAGTGAGACTTCATTGTAGTGCAGATTTCCTTTGCAAGCTTGCTTGGTTGGCCAAAAAGGGCGTATGCGTTTTTTCCTGAATATATTCAGGAAAAAACGCATACGCCCTTTTTGGCCAAGTGCATCATTGTGGACGTTCTGCCTCTTTTCCTATGCTTTCAAAGCAATTCCAGTCTACCTCCTGAAATCGGTTTCCTGCAATTCTGCCCCGCTTTCAAGTCCTCTTGGCAGCCTTACTTCAGTATATTTTTGGACGATAGCTGTCATTTATAACTCTGCAGGTTTGTGAATTACAGTGCCCCTGAGCTCCTTTCTTCAACTCGCTTTCTTTTGAGCTGGCCGCAACACCGCAGGATGGCTTCAGGCCCTAATCTGGTTCCGGCACGGCACGCTGAGCCTTTGGTTATTTCCTCTTCCTGGTGGGAAATGAGAGTTAAATTTGCCCGTCCAGACACCTCCAGCTAGTCTCTCAATGGTGTTCCGTATTCCTGTTCATCTTCCGCAGAAATTGCAAACTGGGCCAAACAGGAGGTTAAAGGCGCTGACTCTCCAAGTGGGGAGAGTGTTAGTAAAGCGTCTGGAATGTTGCACCCGAGTACCAGGGGAGGAAAACTGAGACATATTTGAACACGTCTCCCGTTCACATGGTTGATCATACTCTGGGTTCCACATGCATGTTTTAGCTGAAGGAAGAATACCTTAAACCTGGAGACTTGAGACCCGTGGAATGGGTACCATGCAATATGACTTCAAAGGGTCTTCATTTGCTCACCAAACCTCTCCAATCCTATCACTGCTGCGTTTATGCCCCTGTACACACGCTTGATTCTCTTTTGGAGACATAGCAATCCATAGGTTTTAAGATACTTACTAGTCAGGTACATTCTTAGGCGTTTAATATGGGGTGTTGAGTCCATTTCGTTGAGCAAGGAGTAGCTCTTGTCTAGTCCATATTTGGCTTAAGGAACTTTATCTGTGCTCATTTCAATCTCTGGTTTTATGCAGCACCCCAACTCACCTTTCCCCTTAAGCAAGCATAAGTTGGTTTTCTAAATTTGAGACCCTGTTCTGTTTTGGAATTCAGTTCCTGTGTAGCCAAGTTTACATTCCGTGTATTAGTGATATCTTATGATGTTTGTTTTTCTGTGTGACTTATTTCAGTGAGAATCATCGTACCTGAATCCACTCATTATGCTGCTACGGGCCTGATGACATAGATTTCATTGCTGAGTGATACTGCATTGTACGTAAGTACCACAAGTTCTTTATCCATTTTTCACTTTCTGTGATATTGAACTTGTACGGTAAACGAGGTTCTTGTAAACAGAGGCGTCCCAAACTTTGGGGTGGCTGTGTCTTTTTGATTTTAATTTCCCTAAGCTATAGGACCATAAGTGGAAGTGCCCTAGGCTCTGTTGCTTTGTTTTTTAGATGTTTCAGGAAACACCATACACTTCTCCCGAGTGTCTGTTGGCAATTTACATCCCGCCCATCAGCATAACAAGGCTCCCAGTTCTCCATGGCCTGTCCTGCCTTTCTGGATTTTACACTTTTTTCAGATGGCCCTTTTGACCGGGGGGAAGTGAGACTTCATTGTAGTGCAGATTTCCTTTGCAAGCTTGCTTGGTTGGCCAAAAAGGGCGTATGCGTTTTTTCCTGAATATATTCAGGAAAAAACGCATACGCCCTTTTTGGCCAAGTGCATCATTGTGGACGTTCTGCCTCTTTTCCTATGCTTTCAATGCAATTCCAGTCTACCTCCTGAAATCGGTTTCCTGCAATTCTGCCCCGCTTTCGAGTCCTCTTGGCAGCCTTACTTCAGTATATTTTTGGACGATAGCTGTCATTTATAACTCTGCAGGTTTGTGAATTACAGTGCCCCTGAGCTCCTTTCTTCAACTCGCTTTCTTTTGAGCTGGCCGCAACACCGCAGGATGGCTTCAGGCCCTAATCTGGTTCCGGCACGGCACGCTGAGCCTTTGGTTATTTCCTCTTCCTGGTGGGAAATGAGAGTTAAATTTGCCCGTCCAGACACCTCCAGCTAGTCTCTCATTGGTGTTCCCTATTCCTGTTCATCTTCCGCAGAAATTGCAAACTGGGCCAAACAGGAGGTTAAAGGCGCTGACTCTCCAAGTGGGGAGAGTGTTAGTAAAGCGTCTGGAATGTTGCACCCGAGTACCAGGGGAGGAAAACTGAGACATATTTGAACACGTCTCCCGTTCACATGGTTGATCATACTCTGGGTTCCACATGCATGTTTTAGCTGAAGGAAGAATACCTTAAACCTGGAGAGTTGAGACCCGTGGAATGGGTACCATGCAATATGACTTCAAAGGGTCTTCATTTGCTCACCGAACCTCTCCAATCCTATCACTGCTGCGTTTATGCCCCTGTACACACGCTTGATTCTCTTTTGGAGACATAGCAATCCATAGGTTTTAAGATACTTACTAGTCAGGTACATTCTTAGGCGTTTAATATGGGGTGTTGAGTCCATTTCGTTGAGCAAGGAGTAGCTCTTGTCTAGTCCATATTTGGCTTAAGGAACTTTATCTGTGCTCATTTCAATCTCTGGTTTTATGCAGCACCCCAACTCACCTTTCCCCTTAAGCAAGCATAAGTTGGTTTTCTAAATTTGAGACCCTGTTCTGTTTTGGAATTCAGTTCCTGTGTAGCCAAGTTTACATTCCGTGTATTAGTGATATCTTATGATGTTTCTTTTTCTGTGTGACTTATTTCAGTGAGAATCATCGTACCTGAATCCACTCATTATGCTGCTACGGGCCTGATGACATAGATTTCATTGCTGAGTGATACTGCATTGTACGTAAGTACCACAAGTTCTTTATCCATTTTTCACTTTCTGTGATATTGAACTTGTACGGTAAACGAGGTTCTTGTAAACAGAGGCGTCCCAAACTTTGGGGTAGCTGTGTCTTTTTGATTTTAATTTCCCTAAGCTATAGGACCATAAGTGGAAGTGCCCTAGGCTCTGTTGCTTTGTTTTTTAGATGTTTCAGGAAACACCATACACTTCTCCCGAGTGTCTGTTGGCAATTTACATCCCGCCCATCAGCATAACAAGGCTCCCAGTTCTCCATGGCCTGTCCTGCCTTTCTGGATTTTACACTTTTTTCAGATGGCCCTTTTGACCGGGGGGAAGTGAGACTTCATTGTAGTGCAGATTTCCTTTGCAAGCTTGCTTGGTTGGCCAAAAAGGGCGTATGCGTTTTTTCCTGAATATATTCAGGAAAAAACGCATACGCCCTTTTTGGCCAAGTGCATCATTGTGGACGTTCTGCCTCTTTTCCTATGCTTTCAAAGCAATTCCAGTCTACCTCCTGAAATCGGTTTCCTGCAATTCTGCCCCGCTTTCGAGTCCTCTTGGCAGCCTTACTTCAGTATATTTTTGGACGATAGCTGTCATTTATAACTCTGCAGGTTTGTGAATTACAGTGCCCCTGAGCTCCTTTCTTCAACTCGCTTTCTTTTGAGCTGGCCGCAACACCGCAGGATGGCTTCAGGCCCTATTCTGGTTCCGGCCCGGCACGCTGAGCCTTTGGTTATTTCCTCTTCCTGGTGGGAAATGAGAGTTAAATTTGCCCGTCCAGACACCTCCAGCTAGTCTCTCATTGGTGTTCCCTATTCCTGTTCATCTTCCGCAGAAATTGCAAACTGGGACAAACAGGAGGTTAAAGGCGCTGACTCTCCAAGTGGGGAGAGTGTTAGTAAAGCGTCTGGAATGTTGCACCCGAGTACCAGGGGAGGAAAACTGAGACATATTTGAACACGTCTCCCGATCACATGGTTGATCATACTCTAGGTTCCACATGCATGTTTTAGCTGAAGGAAGAATACCTTAAACCTGGGTAGTTGAAACCCGTGGAATGGGTACCATGCAATATGACTTCAAAGGGTCTTCATTTGCTCACCGAACCTCTCCAATCCTATCACTGCTGCGTTTATGCCCCTGTACACATGCTTGATTCTCTTTCGGAGACATAGCAATCCATAGGTTTTAAGATACTTACTAGTCAGGTACATTCTTAGGCGTTTAATATGCGGTGTTGAGTCCATTTCGTTGAGCAAGGAGTAGCTCTTGTCTATTCCATATTTGGCTTAAGGAACTTTATCTGTGCTCGTTTCAATCTCTGGTTTTATGCAGCACCCCAACTCACCTTTCCCCTTAAGCAAGCATAAGTTGGTTTTCTAAATTTGAGACCCTGTTCTGTTCTGTAATTCAGTTCCTGTGTAGCCAAGTTTACATTCCGTGTATTACTGATATCTTATGATGTTTCTTTTTCTGTGTGACTTATTTCAGTTAGAATCATCATACCTGAATCCACTCATTGTGCTGCTAAGGGCCTGATGACATAGATTTCATTGCTGAGTGATACTGCATTGTACGTAAGTACCACAAGTTCTTTATCCATTTTTCACTTTCTGTGATATTGAACTTGTACGGTAAACGAGGTTCTTGTAAACAGAGGCGTCCCAAACTTTGGGGTGGCTGTGTCTTTTTGATTTTAATTTCCCTAAGCTATAGGACCATAAGTGGAAGTGCCCTAGGCTCTGTTGCTTTGTTTTTTAGATGTTTCAGGAAACACCATACACTTCTCCCGAGTGTCTGTTGGCAATTTACATCCCGCCCATCAGCATAACAAGGCTCCCAGTTCTCCATGGCCTGTCCTGCCTTTCTGGATTTTACACTTTTTTCAGATGGCCCTTTTGACCGGGGGGAAGTGAGACTTCATTGTAGTGCAGATTTCCTTTGCAAGCTTGCTTGGTTGGCCAAAAAGGGCGTATGCGTTTTTTCCTGAATATTCAGGAAAAAACGCATACGCCCTTTTTGGCCAAGTGCATCATTGTGGACGTTCTGCCTCTTTTCCTATGCTTTCAATGCAATTCCAGTCTACCTCCTGAAATCGGTTTCCTGCAATTCTGCCCCGCTTTCAAGTCCTCTTGGCAGCCTTACTTCAGTATATTTTTGGACGATAGCTGTCATTTATAACTCTGCAGATTTGTGAATTACAGTGCCCCTAAGCTCCTTTCTTCAACTCGCTTTCTTTTGAGCTGGCCGCAACACCGCAGGATGGCTTCAGGCCCTAATCTGGTTCTGACACGGCACGCTGAGCCTTTGGTTATTTCCTCTTCCTGGTGGGAAATGAGAGTTAAATTTGCCCGTCCAGACACCTCCAGCTAGTCTCTCATTGGTGTTCCCTATTCCTGTTCATCTTCCGCAGAAATTGCAAACTGGGCCAAACAGGAGGTTAAAGGCGCTGACTCTCCAAGTGGGGAGAGTGTTAGTAAAGCGTCTGGAATGTTGCACCCGAGTACCAGGGGAGGAAAACTGAGACATATTTGAACACGTCTCCCGTTCACATGGTTGATCATACTCTGGGTTCCACATGCATGTTTTAGCTGAAGGAAGAATACCTTAAACCTGGAGAGTTGAGACCCGTGGAATGGGTACCATGCAATATGACTTCAAAGGGTCTTCATTTGCTCACCGAACCTCTCCAATCCTATCACTGCTGCGTTTATGCCCCTGTACACACGCTTGATTCTCTTTTGGAGACATAGCAATCCATAGGTTTTAAGATACTTACTAGTCAGGTACATTCTTAGGCGTTTAATATGGGGTGTTGAGTCCATTTCGTTGAGCAAGGAGTAGCTCTTGTCTAGTCCATATTTGGTTTAAGGAACTTTATCTGTGCTCATTTCAATCTCTGGTTTTATGCAGCACCCCAACTCACCTTTCCCCTTAAGCAAGCATAAGTTGGTTTTCTAAATTTGAGACCCTGTTCTGTTTTGGAATTCAGTTCCTGTGTAGCCAAGTTTACATTCCATGTATTAGTGATATCTTATGATGTTTCTTTTTCTGTGTGACTTATTTCAGTGAGAATCATCGTACCTGAATCCACTCATTATGCTGCTACGGGCCTGATGACATAGATTTCATTGCTGAGTGATACTGCATTGTACGTAAGTACCACAAGTTCTTTATCCATTTTTCACTTTCTGTGATATTGAACTTGTACGGTAAACGAGGTTCTTGTAAACAGAGGCGTCCCAAACTTTGGGGTGGCTGTGTCTTTTGATTTTAATTTCCCTAAGCTATAGGACCATAAGTGGAAGTGCCCTAGGCTCTGTTGCTTTGTTTTTTAGATGTTTCAGGAAACACCATACACTTCTCCCGAGTGTCTGTTGGCAATTTACATCCCACCCATCAGCATAACAAGGCTCCCAGTTCTCCATGGCCTGTCCTGCCTTTCTGGATTTTACACTTTTTTCAGATGGCCCTTTTGACCGGGGGGAAGTGAGACTTCATTGTAGTGCAGATTTCCTTTGCAAGCTTGCTTGGTTGGCCAAAAAGGGCGTATGCGTTTTTTCCTGAATATATTCAGGAAAAAACGCATACGCCCTTTTTGGCCAAGTGCATCATTGTGGACGTTCTGCCTCTTTTCCTATGCTTTCAATGCAATTCCAGTCTACCTCCTGAAATCGGTTTCCTGCAATTCTGCCCCGCTTTCGAGTCCTCTTGGCAGCCTTACTTCAGTATATTTTTGGACAATAGCTGTCATTTATAACTCTGCAGGTTTGTGAATTACAGTGCCCCTGAGCTCCTTTCTTCAACTCGCTTTCTTTTGAGCTGGCCGCAACACTGCAGGATGGCTTCAGGCCCTAATCTGGTTCCGGCCCGGCACGCTGAGCCTTTGGTTATTTCCTCTTCCTGGTGGGAAATGAGAGTTAAATTTGCCCGTCCAGACACCTCCAGCTAGTCTCTCATTGGTGTTCCCTATTCCTGTTCATCTTCCGCAGAAATTGCAAACTGGGCCAAACAGGAGGTTAAAGGCGCTGACTCTCCAAGTGGGGAGAGTGTTAGTAAAGCGTCTGGAATGTTGCACCAGAGTACCAGGGGAGGAAAACTGAGACATATTTGAACACGTCTCCCGTTCACATGGTTGATCATACTCGGGGTTCCACATGCATGTTTTAGCTGAAGGAAGAATACCTTAAACCTGGAGAGTTGAGACCCGTGGAATGGGTACCATGCAATATGACTTCAAAGGGTCTTCATTTGCTCACCGAACCTCTCCAATCCTATCACTGCTGCGTTTATGCCCCTGTACACACGCTTGATTCTCTTTTGGAGACATAGCAATCCATAGGTTTTAAGATACTTACTAGTCAGGTACATTCTTAGGCATTTAATATGGGGTGTTGAGTCCATTTCGTTGAGCAAGGAGTAGCTCTTGTCTAGTCCATATTTGGCTTAAGGAACTTTATCTGTGCTCATTTCAATCTCTGGTTTTATGCAGCACCCCAACTCACCTTTCCCCTTAAGCAAGCATAAGTTGGTTTTCTAAATTTGAGACCCTGTTCTGTTTTGGAATTCAGTTCCTGTGTAGCCAAGTTTACATTCCGTGTATTAGTGATATCTTATGATGTTTCTTTTTCTGTGTGACTTATTTCAGTGAGAATCATCGTACCTGAATCCACTCATTATGCTGCTACGGGCCTGATGACATAGATTTCATTGCTGAGTGATACTGCATTGTACGTAAGTACCACAAGTTCTTTATCCATTTTTCACTTTCTGTGATATTGAACTTGTACGGTAAACGAGGTTCTTGTAAACAGAGGCGTCCCAAACTTTGGGGTGGCTGTGTCTTTTTGATTTTAATTTCCCTAAGCTATAGGACCATAAGTGGAAGTGCCCTAGGCTCTGTTGCTTTGTTTTTTAGATGTTTCAGGAAAAACCATACACTTCTCCCGAGTGTCTGTTGGCAATTTACATCCCGCCCATCAGCATAACAAGGCTCCCAGTTCTCCATGGCCTGTCCTGCCTTTCTGGATTTTACACTTTTTTCAGATGGCCCTTTTGACCGGGGGGAAGTGAGACTTCATTGTAGTGCAGATTTCCTTTGCAAGCTTGCTTGGTTGGCCAAAAAGGGCGTATGCGTTTTTTCCTGAATATATTCAGGAAAAAACGCATACGCCCTTTTTGGCCAAGTGCATCATTGTGGACGTTCTGCCTCTTTTCCTATGCTTTCAAAGCAATTCCAGTCTACCTCCTGAAATCGGTTTCCTGCAATTCTGCCCCGCTTTCAAGTCCTCTTGGCAGCCTTACTTCAGTATATTTTTGGACGATAGCTGTCATTTATAACTCTGCAGGTTTGTGAATTACAGTGCCCCTGAGCTCCTTTCTTCAACTCGCTTTCTTTTGAGCTGGCCGCAACACCGCAGGATGGCTTCAGGCCCTAATCTGGTTCCGGCACGGCACGCTGAGCCTTTGGTTATTTCCTCTTCCTGGTGGGAAATGAGAGTTAAATTTGCCCGTCCAGACACCTCCAGCTAGTCTCTCAATGGTGTTCCGTATTCCTGTTCATCTTCCGCAGAAATTGCAAACTGGGCCAAACAGGAGGTTAAAGGCGCTGACTCTCCAAGTGGGGAGAGTGTTAGTAAAGCGTCTGGAATGTTGCACCCGAGTACCAGGGGAGGAAAACTGAGACATATTTGAACACGTCTCCCGTTCACATGGTTGATCATACTCTGGGTTCCACATGCATGTTTTAGCTGAAGGAAGAATACCTTAAACCTGGAGACTTGAGACCCATGGAATGGGTACCATGCAATATGACTTCAAAGGGTCTTCATTTGCTCACCAAACCTCTCCAATCCTATCACTGCTGCGTTTATGCCCCTGTACACACGCTTGATTCTCTTTTGGAGACATAGCAATCCATAGGTTTTAAGATACTTACTAGTCAGGTACATTCTTAGGCGTTTAATATGGGGTGTTGAGTCCATTTCGTTGAGCAAGGAGTAGCTCTTGTCTAGTCCATATTTGGCTTAAGGAACTTTATCTGTGCTCATTTCAATCTCTGGTTTTATGCAGCACCCCAACTCACCTTTCCCCTTAAGCAAGCATAAGTTGGTTTTCTAAATTTGAGACCCTGTTCTGTTTTGGAATTCAGTTCCTGTGTAGCCAAGTTTACATTCCGTGTATTAGTGATATCTTATGATGTTTCTTTTTCTGTGTGACTTATTTCAGTGAGAATCATCATACCTGAATCCACTCATTATGCTGCTACGGGCCTGATGACATAGATTTCATTGCTGAGTGATACTGCATTGTACATAAGTACCACAAGTTCTTTATCCATTTTTCACTTTCTGTGATATTGAACTTGTACGGTAAACGAGGTTCTTGTAAACAGAGGCGTCCCAAACTTTGGGGTGGCTGTGTCTTTTTGATTTTAATTTCCCTAAGCTATAGGACCATAAGTGGAAGTGCCCTAGGCTCTGTTGCTTTGTTTTTTAGATGTTTCAGGAAACACCATACACTTCTCCCGAGTGTCTGTTGGCAATTTACATCCCGCCCATCAGCATAACAAGGCTCCCAGTTCTCCATGGCCTGTCCTGCCTTTCTGGATTTTACACTTTTTTCAGATGGCCCTTTTGACCGGGGGGAAGTGAGACTTCATTGTAGTGCAGATTTCCTTTGCAAGCTTGCTTGGTTGGCCAAAAAGGGCGTATGCGTTTTTTCCTGAATATATTCAGGAAAAAACGCATACGCCCTTTTTGGCCAAGTGCATCATTGTGGACGTTCTGCCTCTTTTCCTATGCTTTCAATGCAATTCCAGTCTACCTCCTGAAATCGGTTTCCTGCAATTCTGCCCCGCTTTCGAGTCCTCTTGGCAGCCTTACTTCAGTATATTTTTGGACGATAGCTGTCATTTATAACTCTGCAGGTTTGTGAATTACAGTGCCCCTGAGCTCCTTTCTTCAACTCGCTTTCTTTTGAGCTGGCCGCAACACCGCAGGATGGCTTCAGGCCCTAATCTGGTTCCGGCACGGCACGCTGAGCCTTTGATTATTTCCTCTTCCTGGTGGGAAATGAGAGTTAAATTTGCCCGTCCAGACACCTCCAGCTAGTCTCTCATTGGTGTTCCCTATTCCTGTTCATCTTCCGCAGAAATTGCAAACTGGGTCAAACAGGAGGTTAAAGGCGCTGACTCTCCAAGTGGGGAGATTGTTAGTAAAGCGTCTGGAATGTAGCACCCGAGTACCAGGGGAGGAAAACTGAGACATATTTGAACACGTCTCCCGTTCACATGGTTGATCATACTCTGGGTTCCACATGCATGTTTTAGCTGAAGGAAGAATACCTTAAACCTGGAGAGTTGAGACCCGTGGAATGGGTACCATGCAATATGACTTCAAAGGGTCTTCATTTGCTCACCGAACCTCTCCAATCCTATCACTGCTGCGTTTATGCCCCTGTACACACGCTTGATTCTCTTTTGGAGACATAGCAATCCATAGGTTTTAAGATACTTACTAGTCAGGTACATTCTTAGGCGTTTAATATGGGGTGTTGAGTCCATTTCGTTGAGCAAGGAGTAGCTCTTGTCTAGTCCATATTTGGCTTAAGGAACTTTATCTGTGCTCATTTCAATCTCTGGTTTTATGCAGCACCCCAACTCACCTTTCCCCTTAAGCAAGCATAAGTTGGTTTTCTAAATTTGAGACCCTGTTCTGTTTTGGAATTCAGTTCCTGTGTAGCCAAGTTTACATTCCGTGTATTAGTGATATCTTATGATGTTTCTTTTTCTGTGTGACTTATTTCAGTGAGAATCATCGTACCTGAATCCACTCATTATGCTGCTACGGGCCTGATGACATAGATTTCATTGCTGAGTGATACTGCATTGTACGTAAGTACCACAAGTTCTTTATCCATTTTTCACTTTCTGTGATATTGAACTTGTACTGTAAACGAGGTTCTTTTAAACAGAGGCGTCCCAAACTTTGGGGTGGCTGTGTCTTTTTTATTTTAATTTCCCTAAGCTATAGGACCATAAGTGGAAGTGCCCTAGGCTCTGTTGCTTTGTTTTTTAGATGTTTCAGGAAACACCATACACTTCTCCCGAGTGTCTGTTGGCAATTTACATCCCGCCCATCAGCATAACAAGGCTCCCAGTTCTCCATGGCCTGTCCTGCCTTTCTGGATTTTACACTTTTTTCAGATGGCCCTTTTGACCGGGGGGAAGTGAGACTTCATTGTAGTGCAGATTTCCTTTGCAAGCTTGCTTGGTTGGCCAAAAAGGGCGTATGCGTTTTTTCCTGAATATATTCAGGAAAAAACGCATACGCCCTTTTTGGCCAAGTGCATCATTGTGGACGTTCTGCCTCTTTTCCTATGCTTTCAATGCAATTCCAGTCTACCTCCTGAAATCGGTTTCCTGCAATTCTGCCCCGCTTTCGAGTCCTCTTGGCAGCCTTACTTCAGTATATTTTTGGACGATAGCTGTCATTTATAACTCTGCAGGTTTGTGAATTACAGTGCCCCTGAGCTCCTTTCTTCAACTCGCTTTCTTTTGAGCTGGCCGCAACACCGCAGGATGGCTTCAGGCCCTAATCTGGTTCCGGCACGGCACGCTGAGCCTTTGGTTATTTCCTCTTCCTGGTGGGAAATGAGAGTTAAATTTGCCCGTCCAGACACCTCCAGCTAGTCTCTCATTGGTGTTCCCTATTCCTGTTCATCTTCCGCAGAAATTGCAAACTGGGCCAAACAGGAGGTTAAAGGCGCTGACTCTCCAAGTGGGGAGAGTGTTAGTAAAGCGTCTGGAATGTTGCACCCGAGTACCAGGGGAGGAAAACTGAGACATATTTGAACACGTCTCCCGTTCACATGGTTGATCATACTCTGGGTTCCACATGCATGTTTTAGCTGAAGGAAGAATACCTTAAACCTGGAGAGTTGAGACCCGTGGAATGGGTACCATGCAATATGACTTCAAAGGGTCTTCATTTGCTCACCGAACCTCTCCAATCCTATCACTGCTGCGTTTATGCCCCTGTACACACGCTTGATTCTCTTTTGGAGACATAGCAATCCATAGGTTTTAAGATACTTACTAGTCAGGTACATTCTTAGGCGTTTAATATGGGGTGTTGAGTCCATTTCGTTGAGCAAGGAGTAGCTCTTGTCTAGTCCATATTTGGCTTAAGGAACTTTATCTGTGCTCATTTCAATCTCTGGTTTTATGCAGCACCCCAACTCACCTTTCCCCTTAAGCAAGCATAAGTTGGTTTTCTAAATTTGAGACCCTGTTCTGTTCTGTAATTCAGTTCCTGTGTAGCCAAGTTTACATTCCGTGTATTAGTGATATCTTATGATGTTTCTTTTTCTGTGTGACTTATTTCAGTGAGAATCATCGTACCTGAATCCACTCATTATGCTGCTACGGGCCTGATGACATAGATTTCATTGCTGAGTGATACTGCATTGTACGTAAGTACCACAAGTTCTTTATCCATTTTTCACTTTCTGTGATATTGAACTTGTACGGTAAACGAGGTTCTTGTAAACAGAGGCGTCCCAAACTTTGGGGTAGCTGTGTCTTTTTGATTTTAATTTCCCTAAGCTATAGGACCATAAGTGGAAGTGCCCTAGGCTCTGTTGCTTTGTTTTTTAGATGTTTCAGGAAACACCATACACTTCTCCCGAGTGTCTGTTGGCAATTTACATCCCGCCCATCAGCATAACAAGGCTCCCAGTTCTCCATGGCCTGTCCTGCCTTTCTGGATTTTACACTTTTTTCAGATGGCCCTTTTCACCGGGGGGAAGTGAGACTTCATTGTAGTGCAGATTTCCTTTGCAAGCTTGCTTGGTTGGCCAAAAAGGGCGTATGCGTTTTTTCCTGAATATATTCAGGAAAAAACGCATACGCCCTTTTTGGCCAAGTGCATCATTGTGGACGTTCTGCCTCTTTTCCTATGCTTTCAAAGCAATTCCAGTCTACCTCCTGAAATCGGTTTCCTGCAATTCTGCCCCGTTTTTCGAGTCCTCTTGGCAGCCTTACTTCAGTATATTTTTGGACGATAGCTGTCATTTATAACTCTGCAGGTTTGTGAATTACAGTGCCCCTGAGCTCCTTTCTTCAACTCGCTTTCTTTTGAGCTGGCCGCAACACCGCAGGATGGCTTCAGGCCCTAATCTGGTTCCGGCCCGGCACGCTGAGCCTTTGGTTATTTCCTCTTCCTGGTGGGAAATGAGAGTTAAATTTGCCCGTGCAGACACCTCCAGCTAGTCTCTCATTGGTGTTCCCTATTCCTGTTCATCTTCCGCAGAAATTGCAAACTGGGACAAACAGGAGGTTAAAGGCGCTGACTCTCCAAGTGGGGAGAGTGTTAGTAAAGCGTCTGGAATGTTGCACCCGGGTACCAGGGGAGGAAAACTGAGACATATTTGAACACGTCTCCCGATCACATGGTTGATCATACTCTAGGTTCCACATGCATGTTTTAGCTGAAGGAAGAATACCTTAAACCTGGGTAGTTGAAACCCGTGGAATGGGTACCATGCAATATGACTTCAAAGGGTCTTCATTTGCTCACCGAACCTCTCCAATCCTATCACTGCTGCGTTTATGCCCCTGTACACATGCTTGATTCTCTTTCGGAGACATAGCAATCCATAGGTTTTAAGATACTTACTAGTCAGGTACATTCTTAGGCGTTTAATATGCGGTGTTGAGTCCATTTCGTTGAGCAAGGAGTAGCTCTTGTCTATTCCATATTTGGCTTAAGGAACTTTATCTGTGCTCGTTTCAATCTCTGGTTTTATGCAGCACCCCAACTCACCTTTCCCCTTAAGCAAGCATAAGTTGGTTTTCTAAATTTGAGACCCTGTTCTGTTCTGTAATTCAGTTCCTGTGTAGCCAAGTTTACATTCCGTGTATTACTGATATCTTATGATGTTTCTTTTTCTGTGTGACTTATTTCAGTTAGAATCATCATACCTGAATCCACTCATTGTGCTGCTAAGGGCCTGATGACATAGATTTCATTGCTGAGTGATACTGCTTTGTAAGTAAATACCACATGTTCTTTATCCATTTTTCACTTTCTGCGATGTTGAACTTGTACTGTAAACGAGGTTCTTGTAAACAGAGGCGTCCCAAACTTTGGGGTGGCTGTGTCTTTTTGATTTTAATTTCCCTAAGCTATAGGACCATAAGTGGAAGTGCCCTAGGCTCTGTTGCTTTGTTTTTTAGATGTTTCAGGAAACACCATACACTTCTCCCGAGTGTCTGTTGGCAATTTACATCCCGCCCATCAGCATAACAAGGCTCCCAGTTCTCCATGGCCTGTCCTGCCTTTCTGGATTTTACACTTTTTTCAGATGGCCCTTTTGACCGGGGGGAAGTGAGACTTCATTGTAGTGCAGATTTCCTTTGCAAGCTTGCTTGGTTGGCCAAAAAGGGCGTATGCGTTTTTTCCTGAATATATTCAGGAAAAAACGCATACGCCCTTTTTGGCCAAGTGCATCATTGTGGACGTTCTGCCTCTTTTCCTATGCTTTCAATGCAATTCCAGTCTACCTCCTGAAATCGGTTTCCTGCAATTCTGCCCCGCTTTCAAGTCCTCTTGGCAGCCTTACTTCAGTATATTTTTGGACGATAGCTGTCATTTATAACTCTGCAGGTTTGTGAATTACAGTGCCCCTGAGCTCCTTTCTTCAACTCGCTTTCTTTTGAGCTGGCCGCAACACCGCAGGATGGCTTCAGGCCCTAATCTGGTTCCGGCACGGCACGCTGAGCCTTTGGTTATTTCCTCTTCCTGGTGGGAAATGAGAGTTAAATTTGCCCGTCCAGACACCTCCAGCTAGTCTCTCATTGGTGTTCCCTATTCCTGTTCATCTTCCGCAGAAATTGCAAACTGGGCCAAACAGGAGGTTAAAGGCGCTGACTCTCCAAGTGGGGAGAGTGTTAGTAAAGCGTCTGGAATGTTGCACCCGAGTACCAGGGGAGGAAAACTGAGACGTATTTGAACACGTCTCCCGTTCACATGGTTGATCATACTCTGGGTTCCACATGCATGTTTTAGCTGAAGGAAGAATACCTTAAACCTGGAGAGTTGAGACCCGTGGAATGGGTACCATGCAATATGACCTCAAAGGGTCTTCATTTGCTCACCGAACCTCTCCATTCCTATCACTGCTGCGTTTATGCCCCTGTACACACGCTTGATTCTCTTTTGGAGACATAGCAATCCATAGGTTTTAAGATACTTACTAGTCAGGTACATTCTTAGGCGTTTAATATGCGGTGTTGAGTCCATTTCGTTGAGCAAGGAGTAGCTCTTGTCTATTCCATATTTGGCTTAAGGAACTTTATCTGTGCTCATTTCAATCTCTGGTTTTATGCAGCACCCCAACTCACCTTTCCCCTTAAGCAAGCATAAGTTGGTTTTCTAAATTTGAGACCCTGTTCTGTTTTGGAATTCAGTTCCTGTGTAACCAAGTTTACATTCCGTGTATTAGTGATATCTTATGATGTTTCTTTTTCTGTGTGACTTATTTCAGTGAGAATCATCGTACCTGAATCCACTCATTATGCTGCTACGGGCCTGATGACATAGATTTCATTGCTGAGTGATACTGCATTGTACGTAAGTACCACAAGTTCTTTATCCATTTTTCACTTTCTGTGATATTGAACTTGTACGGTAAACGAGGTTCTTGTAAACAGAGGCGTCCCAAACTTTGGGGTGGCTGTGTCTTTTTGATTTTAATTTCCCTAAGCTATAGGACCATAAGTGGAAGTGCCCTAGGCTCTGTTGCTTTGTTTTTTAGATGTTTCAGGAAACACCATACACTTCTCCCGAGTGTCTGTTGGCAATTTACATCCCGCCCATCAGCATAACAAGGCTCCCAGTTCTCCATGGCCTGTCCTGCCTTTCTGGATTTTACACTTTTTTCAGATGGCCCTTTTGACCGGGGGGAAGTGAGACTTCATTGTAGTGCAGATTTCCTTTGCAAGCTTGCTTGGTTGGCCAAAAAGGGCGTATGCGTTTTTTCCTGAATATATTCAGGAAAAAACGCATACGCCCTTTTTGGCCAAGTGCATCATTGTGGACGTTCTGCCTCTTTTCCTATGCTTTCAATGCAATTCCAGTCTACCTCCTGAAATCGGTTTCCTGCAATTCTGCCCCGCTTTCAAGTCCTCTTGGCAGCCTTACTTCAGTATATTTTTGGACGAAAGCTGTCATTTATAACGCTGCAGGTTTGTGAATTACAGTGCCCCTGAGCTCCTTTCTTCAACTCGCTTTCTTTTGAGCTGGCCGCAACACCGCAGGATAGCTTCAGGCCCTAATCTGGTTCCGGCACGGCACGCTGAGCCTTTGGTTATTTCCTCTTCCTGGTGGGAAATGAGAGTTAAATTTGCCCGTCCAGACACCTCCAGCTAGTCTCTCATTGGTGTTCCCTATTCCTGTTCATCTTCCGCAGAAATTGCAAACTGGGCCAAACAGGAGGTTAAAGGCGCTGACTCTCCAAGTGGGGAGAGTGTTAGTAAAGCGTCTGGAATGTTGCACCCGAGTACCAGGGGAGGAAAACTGAGACATATTTGAACACGTCTCCCGTTCACATGGTTGATCATACTCTGGGTTCCACATGCATGTTTTAGCTGAAGGAAGAATACCTTAAACCTGGAGAGTTGAGACCCGTGGAATGGGTACCATGCAATATGACTTCAAAGGGTCTTCATTTGCTCACCAAACCTCTCCAATCCTATCACTGCTGCGTTTATGCCCCTGTACACACGATTGATTCTCTTTTGGAGACATAACAATCCATAGGTTTTAACATACTTACTAGTCAGGTACATTCTTAGGCGTTTAATATGGGGTGTTGAGTCCATTTCGTTGAGCAAGGAGTAGCTCTTGTCTAGTCCATATTTGGCTTAAGGAACTTTATCTGTGCTCATTTCAATCTCTGGTTTTATGCAGCACCCCAACTCACCTTTCCCCTTAAGCAAGCATAAGTTGGTTTTCTAAATTTGAGACCCTGTTCTGTTTTGGAATTCAGTTCCTGTGTAGCCAAGTTTACATTCCGTGTATTAGTGATACCTTATGATGTTTCTTTTTCTGTGTGACTTATTTCAGTGAGAATCATCGTACCTGAATCCACTCATTATGCTGCTACGGGCCTGATGACATAGATTTCATTGCTGAGTGATACTGCATTGTACGTAAGTACCACAAGTTCTTTATCCATTTTTCACTTTCTGTGATATTGAACTTGTACGGTAAACGAGGTTCTTGTAAACAGAGGCGTCCCAAACTTTGGGGTGGCTGTGTCTTTTTGATTTTAATTTCCCTAAGCTATAGGACCATAAGTGGAAGTGCCCTAGGCTCTGTTGCTTTGTTTTTTAGATGTTTCAGGAAACACCATACACTTCTCCCGAGTGTCTGTTGGCAATTTACATCCCGCCCATCAGCATAACAAGGCTCCCAGTTCTCCATGGCCTGTCCTGCCTTTCTGGATTTTACACTTTTTTCAGATGGCCCTTTTGACCGGGGGGAAGTGAGACTTCATTGTAGTGCAGATTTCCTTTGCAAGCTTGCTTGGTTGGCCAAAAAGGGCGTATGCGTTTTTTCCTGAATATATTCAGGAAAAAACGCATACGCCCTTTTTGGCCAAGTGCATCATTGTGGACGTTCTGCCTCTTTTCCTATGCTTTCAATGCAATTCCAGTCTACCTCCTGAAATCGGTTTCCTGCAATTCTGCCCCGCTTTCAAGTCCTCTTGGCAGCCTTACTTCAGTATATTTTTGGACGATAGCTGTCATTTATAACTCTGCAGGTTTGTGAATTACAGTGCCCCTGAGCTCCTTTCTTCAACTCGCTTTCTTTTGAGCTGGCCGCAACACCGCAGGATGGCTTCAGGCCCTAATCTGGTTCCGGCACGGCACGCTGAGCCTTTGGTTATTTCCTCTTCCTGGTGGGAAATGAGAGTTAAATTTGCCCGTCCAGACACCTCCAGCTAGTCTCTCATTGGTGTTCCCTATTCCTGTTCATCTTCCGCAGAAATTGCAAACTGGGCCAAACAGGAGGTTAAAGGCGCTGACTCTCCAAGTGGGGAGAGTGTTAGTAAAGCGTCTGGAATGTTGCAGCCGAGTACCAGGGGAGGAAAACTGAGACGTATTTGAACACGTCTCCCGTTCACATGGTTGATCATACTCTGGGTTCCACATGCATGTTTTAGCTGAAGGAAGAATACCTTAAACCTGGAGAGTTGAGACCCGTGGAATGGGTACCATGCAATATGACCTCAAAGGGTCTTCATTTGCTCACCGAACCTCTCCATTCCTATCACTGCTGCGTTTATGCCCCTGTACACACGCTTGATTCTCTTTTGGAGACATAGCAATCCATAGGTTTTAAGATACTTACTAGTCAGGTACATTCTTAGGCGTTTAATATGGGGTGTTGAGTCCATTTCGTTGAGCAAGGAGTAGCTCTTGTCTATTCCATATTTGGCTTAAGGAACTTTATCTGTGCTCATTTCAATCTCTGGTTTTATGCAGCACCCCAACTCACCTTTCCCCTTAAGCAAGCATAAGTTGGTTTTCTAAATTTGAGACCCTGTTCTGTTTTGGAATTCAGTTCCTGTGTAACCAAGTTTACATTCCGTGTATTAGTGATATCTTATGATGTTTCTTTTTCTGTGTGACTTATTTCAGTGAGAATCATCGTACCTGAATCCACTCATTATGCTGCTACGGGCCTGATGACATAGATTTCATTGCTGAGTGATACTGCATTGTACGTAAGTACCACAAGTTCTTTATCCATTTTTCACTTTCTGTGATATTGAACTTGTACGGTAAACGAGGTTCTTGTAAACAGAGGCGTCCCAAACTTTGGGGTGGCTGTGTCTTTTTGATTTTAATTTCCCTAAGCTATAGGACCATAAGTGGAAGTGCCCTAGGCTCTGTTGCTTTGTTTTTTAGATGTTTCAGGAAACACCATACACTTCTCCCGAGTGTCTGTTGGCAATTTACATCCCGCCCATCAGCATAACAAGGCTCCCAGTTCTCCATGGCCTGTCCTGCCTTTCTGGATTTTACACTTTTTTCAGATGGCCCTTTTGACCGGGGGGAAGTGAGACTTCATTGTAGTGCAGATTTCCTTTGCAAGCTTGCTTGGTTGGCCAAAAAGGGCGTATGCGTTTTTTCCTGAATATATTCAGGAAAAAACGCATACGCCCTTTTTGGCCAAGTGCATCATTGTGGACGTTCTGCCTCTTTTCCTATGCTTTCAATGCAATTCCAGTCTACCTCCTGAAATCGGTTTCCTGCAATTCTGCCCCGCTTTCAAGTCCTCTTGGCAGCCTTACTTCAGTATATTTTTGGACGAAAGCTGTCATTTATAACGCTGCAGGTTTGTGAATTACAGTGCCCCTGAGCTCCTTTCTTCAACTCGCTTTCTTTTGAGCTGGCCGCAACACCGCAGGATGGCTTCAGGCCCTAATCTGGTTCCGGCACGGCACGCTGAGCCTTTGGTTATTTCCTCTTCCTGGTGGGAAATGAGAGTTAAATTTGCCCGTCCAGACACCTCCAGCTAGTCTCTCATTGGTGTTCCCTATTCCTGTTCATCTTCCGCAGAAATTGCAAACTGGGCCAAACAGGAGGTTAAAGGCGCTGACTCTCCAAGTGGGGAGAGTGTTAGTAAAGCGTCTGGAATGTTGCACCCGAGTACCAGGGGAGGAAAACTGAGACATATTTGAACACGTCTCCCGTTCACATGGTTGATCATACTCTGGGTTCCACATGCATGTTTTAGCTGAAGGAAGAATACCTTAAACCTGGAGAGTTGAGACCCGTGGAATGGGTACCATGCAATATGACTTCAAAGGGTCTTCATTTGCTCACCAAACCTCTCCAATCCTATCACTGCTGCGTTTATGCCCCTGTACACACGATTGATTCTCTTTTGGAGACATAACAATCCATAGGTTTTAAGATACTTACTAGTCAGGTACATTCTTAGGCGTTTAATATGGGGTGTTGAGTCCATTTCGTTGAGCAAGGAGTAGCTCTTGTCTAGTCCATATTTGGCTTAAGGAACTTTATCTGTGCTCATTTCAATCTCTGGTTTTATGCAGCACCCCAACTCACCTTTCCCCTTAAGCAAGCATAAGTTGGTTTTCTAAATTTGAGACCCTGTTCTGTTTTGGAATTCAGTTCCTGTGTAGCCAAGTTTACATTCCGTGTATTAGTGATACCTTATGATGTTTCTTTTTCTGTGTGACTTATTTCAGTGAGAATCATCGTACCTGAATCCACTCATTATGCTGCTACGGGCCTGATGACATAGATTTCATTGCTGAGTGATACTGCATTGTACGTAAGTACCACAAGTTCTTTATCCATTTTTCACTTTCTGTGATATTGAACTTGTACGGTAAACGAGGTTCTTGTAAACAGAGGCGTCCCAAACTTTGGGGTGGCTGTGTCTTTTTGATTTTAATTTCCCTAAGCTATAGGACCATAAGTGGAAGTGCCCTAGGCTCTGTTGCTTTGTTTTTTAGATGTTTCAGGAAACACCATACACTTCTCCCGAGTGTCTGTTGGCAATTTACATCCCGCCCATCAGCATAACAAGGCTCCCAGTTCTCCATGGCCTGTCCTGCCTTTCTGGATTTTACACTTTTTTCAGATGGCCCTTTTGACCGGGGGGAAGTGAGACTTCATTGTAGTGCAGATTTCCTTTGCAAGCTTGCTTGGTTGGCCAAAAAGGGCGTATGCGTTTTTTCCTGAATATATTCAGGAAAAAACGCATACGCCCTTTTTGGCCAAGTGCATCATTGTGGACGTTCTGCCTCTTTTCCTATGCTTTCAATGCAATTCCAGTCTACCTCCTGAAATCGGTTTCCTGCAATTCTGCCCCGCTTTCGAGTCCTCTTGGCAGCCTTACTTCAGTATATTTTTGGACGATAGCTGTCATTTATAACTCTGCAGGTTTGTGAATTACAGTGCCCCTGAGCTCCTTTCTTCAACTCGCTTTCTTTTGAGCTGGCCGCAACACCGCAGGATGGCTTCAGGCCCTAATCTGGTTCCGGCACGGCACGCTGAGCCTTTGGTTATTTCCTCTTCCTGGTGGGAAATGAGAGTTAAATTTGCCCGTCCAGACACCTCCAGCTAGTCTCTCATTGGTGTTCCCTATTCCTGTTCATCTTCCGCAGAAATTGCAAACTGGGCCAAACAGGAGGTTAAAGGCGCTGACTCTCCAAGTGGGGAGAGTGTTAGTAAAGCGTCTGGAATGTTGCACCCGAGTACCAGGGTACGAAAACTGAGACATATTTGAACACGTCTCCCGTTCACATGGTTGATCATACTCTGGGTTCCACATGCATGTTTTAGCTGAAGGAAGAATACCTTAAACCTGGAGAGTTGAGACCCGTGGAATGGGTACCATGCAATATGACTTCAAAGGGTCTTCATTTGCTCACCGAACCTCTCCAATCCTATCACTGCTGCGTTTATGCCCCTGTACACACGCTTGATTCTCTTTTGGAGACATAGCAATCCATAGGTTTTAAGATACTTACTAGTCAGGTACATTCTTAGGCGTTTAATATGGGGTGTTGAGTCCATTTCGTTGAGCAAGGAGTAGCTCTTGTCTAGTCCATATTTGGCTTAAGGAACTTTATCTGTGCTCATTTCAATCTCTGGTTTTATGCAGCACCCCAACTCACCTTTCCCCTTAAGCAAGCATAAGTTGGTTTTCTAAATTTGAGACCCTGTTCTGTTTTGGAATTCAGTTCCTGTGTAGCCAAGTTTACATTCCGTGTATTAGTGATATCTTATGATGTTTCTTTTTCTGTGTGACTTATTTCAGTGAGAATCATCGTACCTGAATCCACTCATTATGCTGCTACGGGCCTGATGACATAGATTTCATTGCTGAGTGATACTGCATTGTACGTAAGTACCACAAGTTCTTTATCCATTTTTCACTTTCTGTGATATTGAACTTGTACGGTAAACGAGGTTCTTGTAAACAGAGGCGTCCCAAACTTTGGGGTGGCTGTGTCTTTTTGATTTTAATTTCCCTAAGCTATAGGACCATAAGTGGAAGTGCCCTAGGCTCTGTTGCTTTGTTTTTTAGATGTTTCAGGAAACACCATACACTTCTCCCGAGTGTCTGTTGGCAATTTACATCCCGCCCATCAGCATAACAAGGCTCCCAGTTCTCCATGGCCTGTCCTGCCTTTCTGGATTTTACACTTTTTTCAGATGGCCCTTTTGACCGGGGGGAAGTGAGACTTCATTGTAGTGCAGATTTCCTTTGCAAGCTTGCTTGGTTGGCCAAAAAGGGCGTATGCGTTTTTTCCTGAATATATTCAGGAAAAAACGCATACGCCCTTTTTGGCCAAGTGCATCATTGTGGACGTTCTGCCTCTTTTCCTATGCTTTCAATGCAATTCCAGTCTACCTCCTGAAATCGGTTTCCTGCAATTCTGCCCCGCTTTCAAGTCCTCTTGGCAGCCTTACTTCAGTATATTTTTGGACGATAGCTGTCATTTATAACTCTGCAGGTTTGTGAATTACAGTGCCCCTGAGCTCCTTTCTTCAACTCGCTTTCTTTTGAGCTGGCCGCAACACCGCAGGATGGCTTCAGGCCCTAATCTGGTTCCGGCACGGCACGCTGAGCCTTTGGTTAATTCCTCTTTCTGGTGGGAAATGAGAGTTAAATTTGCCCGTCCAGACACCTCCAGCTAGTCTCTCATTGGTTGGTTCTCGCTATTCCTGTTCATCTTCCGCAGAAATTGCAAACTGGGCCAAACAGGAGATTAAAGGGACGGACTCTCCAAGTCAGGAGAGTGTTAGTAAAGCGTCTGGAATGTTGCACCCGAGTACCAGGGTACGAAAACTGAGACATATTTGAACACGTCTCCCGATCACATGGTTGATCATACTCTGGGTTCCACATGCATGTTTTAGCTGAAGGAAGAATACCTTAAACCTGGGTAGTTGAAACCCGTGGAATGGGTACCATGCAATATGACTTCAAAGGGTCTTCATTTGCTCACCGAACCTCTCCAATCCTATCACTGCTGCGTTTATGCCCCTGTACACACGCTTGATTCTCTTTTGGAGACATAGCAATCCATAGGTTTTAAGATACTTACTAGTCAGGTACATTCTTAGGCGTTTAATATGGGGTGTTGAGTCCATTTCGTTGAGCAAGGAGTAGCTCTTGTCTAGTCCATATTTGGCTTAAGGAACTTTATCTGTGCTCATTTCAATCTCTGGTTTTATGCAGCACCCCAACTCACCTTTCCCCTTAAGCAAGCATAAGTTGGTTTTCTAAATTTGAGACCCTGTTCTGTTTTGGAATTCAGTTCCTGTGTAGCCAAGTTTACATTCCGTGTATTAGTGATATCTTATGATGTTTCTTTTTCTGTGTGACTTATTTCAGTGAGAATCATCGTACCTGAATCCACTCATTATGCTGCTACGGGCCTGATGACATAGATTTCATTGCTGAGTGATACTGCATTGTACGTAAGTACCACAAGTTCTTTATCCATTTTTCACTTTCTGTGATATTGAACTTGTACGGTAAACGAGGTTCTTGTAAACAGAGGCGTCCCAAACTTTGGGGTGGCTGTGTCTTTTTGATTTTAATTTCCCTAAGCTATAGGACCATAAGTGGAAGTGCCCTAGGCTCTGTTGCTTTGTTTTTTAGATGTTTCAGGAAACACCATACACTTCTCCCGAGTGTCTGTTGGCAATTTACATCCCGCCCATCAGCATAACAAGGCTCCCAGTTCTCCATGGCCTGTCCTGCCTTTCTGGATTTTACACTTTTTTCAGATGGCCCTTTTGACCGGGGGGAAGTGAGACTTCATTGTAGTGCAGATTTCCTTTGCAAGCTTGCTTGGTTGGCCAAAAAGGGCGTATGCGTTTTTTCCTGAATATATTCAGGAAAAAACGCATACGCCCTTTTTGGCCAAGTGCATCATTGTGGACGTTCTGCCTCTTTTCCTATGCTTTCAATGCAATTCCAGTCTACCTCCTGAAATCGGTTTCCTGCAATTCTGCCCCGCTTTCAAGTCCTCTTGGCAGCCTTACTTCAGTATATTTTTGGACGATAGCTGTCATTTATAACTCTGCAGGTTTGTGAATTACAGTGCCCCTGAGCTCCTTTCTTCAACTCGCTTTCTTTTGAGCTGGCCGCAACACCGCAGGATGGCTTCAGGCCCTAATCTGGTTCCGGCACGGCACGCTGAGCCTTTGGTTAATTCCTCTTTCTGGTGGGAAATGAGAGTTAAATTTGCCCGTCCAGACACCTCCAGCTAGTCTCTCATTGGTTCTCGCTATTCCTGTTCATCTTCCGCAGAAATTGCAAACTGGGCCAAACAGGAGATTAAAGGGACGGACTCTCCAAGTGGGGAGAGTGTTAGTAAAGCGTCTGGAATGTTGCACCCGAGTACCAGGGTACGAAAACTGAGACATATTTGAACACGTCTCCCGATCACATGGTTGATCATACTCTGGGTTCCACATGCATGTTTTAGCTGAAGGAAGAATACCTTAAACCTGGGTAGTTGAAACCCGTGGAATGGGTACCATGCAATATGACTTCAAAGGGTCTTCATTTGCTCACCGAACCTCTCCAATCCTATCACTGCTGCGTTTATGCCCCTGTACACACGCTTGATTCTCTTTCGGAGACATAGCAATCCATAGGTTTTAAGATACTTACTAGTCAGGTACATTATTAGGCATTTAATATGGGGTGTTGAGTCCATTTCGTTGAGCAAGGAGTAGCTCTTGTCTAGTCCATATTTGGCTTAAGGAACTTTATCTGTGCTCATTTCAATCTCTGGTTTTATGCAGCACCCCAACTCACCTTTCCCCTTAAGCAAGCATAAGTTGGTTTTCTAAATTTGAGACCCTGTTCTGTTTTGGAATTCAGTTCCTGTGTAGCCAAGTTTACATTCCGTGTATTAGTGATATCTTATGATGTTTCTTTTTCTGTGTGACTTATTTCAGTGAGAATCATCGTACCTGAATCCACTCATTATGCTGCTACGGGCCTGATGACATAGATTTCTTTGCTGAGTGATACTGCATTGTACATAAGTACCACAAGTTCTTTATCCATTTTTCACTTTCTGTGATATTGAACTTGTACGGTAAACGAGGTTCTTGTAAACAGAGGCGTCCCAAACTTTGGGGTGGCTGTGTCTTTTTGATTTTAATTTCCCTAAGCTATAGGACCATAAGTGGAAGTGCCCTAGGCTCTGTTGCTTTGTTTTTTAGATGTTTCAGGAAACACCATACACTTCTCCCGAGTGTCTGTTGGCAATTTACATCCCGCCCATCAGCATAACAAGGCTCCCAGTTCTCCATGGCCTGTCCTGCCTTTCTGGATTTTACACTTTTTTCAGATGGCCCTTTTGACCGGGGGGAAGTGAGACTTCATTGTAGTGCAGATTTCCTTTGCAAGCTTGCTTGGTTGGCCAAAAAGGGCGTATGCGTTTTTTCCTGAATATATTCAGGAAAAAACGCATACGCCCTTTTTGGCCAAGTGCATCATTGTGGACGTTCTGCCTCTTTTCCTATGCTTTCAATGCAATTCCAGTCTACCTCCTGAAATCGGTTTCCTGCAATTCTGCCCCGCTTTCGAGTCCTCTTGGCAGCCTTACTTCAGTATATTTTTGGACGATAGCTGTCATTTATAACTCTGCAGGTTTGTGAATTACAGTGCCCCTGAGCTCCTTTCTTCAACTCGCTTTCTTTTGAGCTGGCCGCAACACCGCAGGATGGCTTCAGGCCCTAATATGGTTCCGGCCCGGCACGCTGAGCCTTTGGTTATTTCCTCTTCCTGGTGGGAAATGAGAGTTAAATTTGCCCGTCCAGACACCTCCAGCTAGTCTCTCATTGGTGTTCCCTATTCCTGTTCATCTTCCGCAGAAATTGCAAACTGGGCCAAACAGGAGGTTAAAGGCGCTGACTCTCCAAGTGGGGAGAGTGTTAGTAAAGCGTCTGGAATGTTGCACCCGAGTACCAGGGGAGGAAAACTGAGACATATTTGAACACGTCTCCCGTTCACATGGTTGATCATACTCTGGGTTCCACATGCATGTTTTAGCTGAAGGAAGAATACCTTAAACCTGGAGAGTTGAGACCCGTGGAATGGGTACCATGCAATATGACTTCAAAGGGTCTTCATTTGCTCACCAAACCTCTCCAATCCTATCACTGCTGCGTTTATGCCCCTGTACACACGCTTGATTCTCTTTTGGAGAAATAGCAATCCATAGGTTTTAAGATACTTACTAGTCAGGTACATTCTTAGGCGTTTAATATGGGGTGTTGAGTCCATTTCGTTGAGCAAGGAGTAGCTCTTGTCTAGTCCATATTTGGCTTAAGGAACTTTATCTGTGCTCATTTCAATCTCTGGTTTTATGCAGCACCCCAACTCACCTTTCCCCTTAAGCAAGCATAAGTTGGTTTTCTAAATTTGAGACCCTGTTCTGTTTTGGAATTCAGTTCCTGTGTAGCCAAGTTTACATTCCGTGTATTAGTGATATCTTATGATGTTTCTTTTTCTGTGTGACTTATTTCAGTGAGAATCATCGTACCTGAATCCACTCATTATGCTGCTACGGGCCTGATGACATAGATTTCATTGCTGAGTGATACTGCATTGTACGTAAGTACCACAAGTTCTTTATCCATTTTTCACTTTCTGTGATATTGAACTTGTACGGTAAATGAGGTTCTTGTAAACAGAGGCGTCCCAAACTTTGGGGTGGCTGTGTCTTTTTGATTTTAATTTCCCTAAGCTATAGGACCATAAGTGGAAGTGCCCTAGGCTCTGTTGCTTTGTTTTTTAGATGTTTCAGGAAACACCATACACTTCTCCCGAGTGTCTGTTGGCAATTTACATCCCGCCCATCAGCATAACAAGGCTCCCATTTCTCCATGGCCTGTCCTGCCTTTCTGGATTTTACACTTTTTTCAGATGGCCCTTTTGACCGGGGGGAAGTGAGACTTCATTGTAGTGCAGATTTCCTTTGCAAGCTTGCTTGGTTGGCCAAAAAGGGCGTATGCGTTTTTTCCTGAATATATTCAGGAAAAAACGCATACGCCCTTTTTGGCCAAGTGCATCATTGTGGACGTTCTGCCTCTTTTCCTATGCTTTCAATGCAATTCCAGTCTACCTCCTGAAATCGGTTTCCTGCAATTCTGCCCCGCTTTCAAGTCCTCTTGGCAGCCTTACTTCAGTATATTTTTGGACGATAGCTGTCATTTATAACTCTGCAGGTTTGTGAATTACAGTGCCCCTGAGCTCCTTTCTTCAACTCGCTTTCTTTTGAGCTGGCCGCAACACCGCAGGATGGCTTCAGGCCCTAATCTGGTTCCGGCACGGCACGCTGAGCCTTTGGTTAATTCCTCTTCCTGGTGGGAAATGAGAGTTAAATTTGCCCGTCCAGACACCTCCAGCTAGTCTCTCATTGGTTCTCGCTATTCCTGTTCATCTTCCGCAGAAATTGCAAACTGGGCCAAACAGGAGGTTAAAGGCGCTGACTCTCCAAGTGGGGAGAGTGTTAGTAAAGCGTCTGGAATGTTGCACCCGAGTACCAGGGTACGAAAACTGAGATATATTTGAACACGTCTCCCGATCACATGGTTGATCATACTCTGGGTTCCACATGCATGTTTTAGCTGAAGGAAGAATACCTTAAACCTGGAGAGTTGAGACCCGTGGAATGGGTACCATGCAATATGACTTCAAAGGGTCTTCATTTGCTCACCGAACCTCTCCAATCCTATCACTGCTGCATTTATGCCCCTGTACACACGCTTGATTCTCTTTCGGAGACATAGCAATCCATAGGTTTTAAGATACTTACTAGTCAGGTACATTCTTAGGCGTTTAATATGGGGTGTTGAGTCCATTTCGTTGAGCAAGGAGTAGCTCTTGTCTAGTCCATATTTGGCTTAAGGAACTATATCTGTGCTCATTTCAATCTCTGGTTTTATGCAGCACCCCAACTCACCTTTCCCCTTAAGCAAGCATAAGTTGGTTTTCTAAATTTGAGACCCTGTTCTGTTCTGTAATTCAGTTCCTGTGTAGCCAAGTTTACATTCCGTGTATTACTGATATCTTATGATGTTTCTTTTTCTGTGTGACTTATTTCAGTTAGAATCATCATACCTGAATCCACTCATTGTGCTGCTAAGGGCCTGATGACATAGATTTCATTGCTGAGTGATATTGCTTTGTAAGTAAATACCACATGTTCTTTATCCATTTTTCACTTTCTGCGATGTTGAACTTGTACTGTAAACGAGGTTCTTGTAAACAGAGGCGTCCCAAACTTTGGGGTGGCTGTGTCTTTTTGATTTTAATTTCCCTAAGCTATAGGACCATAAGTGGAAGTGCCCTAGGCTCTGTTGCTTTGTTTTTTAGATGTTTCAGGAAAAACCATACACTTCTCCCGAGTGTATGTTGGCAATTTACATCCCGCCCATCAGCATAACAAGGCTCCCAGTTCTCCATGGCCTGTCCTGCCTTTCTGGATTTTACACTTTTTTCAGATGGCCCTTTTGACCGGGGGGAAGTGAGACTTCATTGTAGTGCAGATTTCGTTTGCAAGCTTGCTTGGTTGGCCAAAAAGGGCGTATGCGTTTTTTCCTGAATATATTCAGGAAAAAACGCATACGCCCTTTTTGGCCAAGTGCATCATTGTGGACGTTCTGCCTCTTTTCCTATGCTTTCAATGCAATTCCAGTCTACCTCCTGAAATCGGTTTCCTGCAATTCTGCCCCGCTTTCAAGTCCTCTTGGCAGCCTTACTTCAGTATATTTTTGGACGATAGCTGTCATTTATAACTCTGCAGGTTTGTGAATTACAGTGCCCCTGAGCTCCTTTGTTCAACTCGCTTTCTTGTGAGCTGGCCGCAACACCGCAGGATGGCTTCAGGCCCTAATCTGGTTCCGGCACGGCACGCTGAGCCTTTGGTTAATTCCTCTTCCTGGTGGGAAATGAGAGTTAAATTTGCCCGTCCAGACACCTCCAGCTAGTCTCTCATTGGTTCTCCCTATTCCTGTTCATCTTCCGCAGAAATTGCAAACTGGGACAAACAGGAGGTTAAAGGCGCTGACTCTCCAAGTGGGGAGAGTGTTAGTAAAGCCTCTGGAATGTTGCACCCGAGTACCAGGGTACGAAAACTGAGACATATTTGAACACGTCTCCCGTTCACACGGTTGGTCATACTCTGGGTTCCACATGCATGTTTTAGCTGAAGGAAGAATACCTTAAACCTGGAGAGTTGAGACCCGTGGAATGGGTACCATGCAATATGACTTCAAAGGGTCTTCATTTGTTCACCGAACCTCTCCAATCCTATCACTGCTGCGTTTATGCGCCTGTACACATGCTTGATTCTCTTTCGGAGACATAGCAATCCATAGGTTTTAAGATACTTACTAGTCAGGTACATTCTTAGGCGTTTAATATGCGGTTTTGAGTCCATTTCGTTGAGCAAGGAGTAGCTCTTGTCTATTCCATATTTGGCTTAAGGAACTTTATCTGTGCTCATTTCAATCTCTGGTTTTATGCAGCACCCCAACTCACCTTTCCCCTTAAGCAAGCATAAGTTGGTTTTCTAAATTTGAGACCCTGTTCTGTTCTGTAATTCAGTTCCTGTGTAGCCAAGTTTACTTTCCGTGTATTACTGATATCTTATGATGTTTCTTTTTCTGTGTGACTTATTTCAGTTAGAATCATCATACCTGAATCCACTCATTGTGCTGCTAAGGGCCTGATGACATAGATTTCATTGCTGAGTGATATTGCTTTGTAAGTAAATACCACGTGTTCTTTATCCATTTTTCACTTTCTGCGATGTTGAACTTGTACTGTAAACGAGGTTCTTGTAAACAGAGGCGTCCCAAACTTTGGGGTGGCTGTGTCTTTTTGATTTTAATTTCCCTAAGCTATAGGACCATAAGTGGAAGTGCCCTAGGCTCTGTTGCTTTGTTTTTTAGATGTTTCAGGAAAAACCATACACTTCTCCCGAGTGTCTGTTGGCAATTTACATCCCGCCCATCAGCATAACAAGGCTCCCAGTTCTCCATGGCCTGTCCTGCCTTTCTGGATTTTACACTTTTTTCAGATGGCCCTTTTGACTGGGGGGAAGTGAGACTTCATTGTAGTGCAGATTTCCTTTGCAAGCTTGCTTGGTTGGCCAAAAAGGGCGTATGCGTTTTTTCCTGAATATATTCAGGAAAAAACGCATACGCCCTTTTTGGCCAAGTGCATCATTGTGGACGTTCTGCCTCTTTTCCTATGCTTTCAATGCAATTCCAGTCTACCTCCTGAAATCGGTTTCCTGCAATTCTGCCCCGCTTTCAAGTCCTCTTGGCAGCCTTACTTCAGTATATTTTTGGACGATAGCTGTCATTTATAACTCTGCAGGTTTGTGAATTACAGTGCCCCTGAGCTCCTTTGTTCAACTCGCTTTCTTGTGAGCTGGCCGCAACACCGCAGGATGGCTTCAGGCCCTAATCTGGTTCCGGCACGGCACGCTGAGCCTTTGGTTAATTCCTCTTCCTGGTGGGAAATGAGAGTTAAATTTGCCCGTCCAGACACCTCCAGCTAGTCTCTCATTGGTGTTCCCTATTCCTGTTCATCTTCCGCAGAAATTGCAAACTGGTCCAAACAGGAGGTTAAAGGCGCTGACTCTCCAAGTGGGGAGAGTGTTAGTAAAGCGTCTGGAATGTTGCACCCAAGTACCAGGGGAGGAAAACTGAGACATATTTGAACACGTCTCCCGATCACATGGTTGATCATACTCTAGGTTCCACATGCATGTTTTAGCTGAAGGAAGAATACCTTAAACCTGGGTAGTTGAAACCCGTGGAATGGGTACCATGCAATATGACTTCAAAGGGTCTTCATTTGCTCACCGAACCTCTCCAATCCTATCACTGCTGCGTTTATGCCCCTATACACATGCTTGATTCTCTTTCGGAGACATAGCAATCCATAGGTTTTAAGATACTTACTAGTCAGGTACATTCTTAGGCGTTTAATATGCGGTGTTGAGTCCATTTCGTTGAGCAAGGAGTAGCTCTTGTCTAGTCCATATTTGGCTTAAGGAACTTTATCTGTGCTCATTTCAATCTCTGGTTTTATGCAGCACCCCAACTCACCTTTCCCCTTAAGCAAGCATAAGTTGGTTTTCTAAATTTGAGACCCTGTTCTGTTCTGTAATTCAGTTCCTGTGTAACCAAGTTTACATTCCGTGTATTACTGATATCTTATGATGTTTCTTTTTCTGTGTGACTTATTTCAGTTAGAATCATCATACCTGAATCCACTCATTGTGCTGCTAAGGGCCTGATGACATAGATTTCATTGCTGAGTGATATTGCTTTGTAAGTAAATACCACATGTTCTTTATCCATTTTTCACTTTCTGCGATGTTGAACTTGTACTGTAAACGAGGTTCTTGTAAACAGAGGCGTCCCAAACTGTGAGGTGGCTGTGTCTTTTTGATTTTAATTTCCCTAAGCTATAGGACCATAAGTGGAAGTGCCCTAGGCTCTGTTGCTTTGTTTTTTAGATGTTTCAGGAAACACCATACACTTCTCCCGAGTGTCTGTTGGCAATTTACATCCCGCCCATCAGCATAACAAGGCTCCCAGTTCTCCATGGCCTATCCTGCCTTTCTGGATTTTACACTTTCTTCACATGGCCCTTTTGACCGGGGGGAAGTGAGACTTCATTGTAGTGCAGATTTCCTTTGCAAGCTTGCTTGGTTGGCCAAAAAGGGCGTATGCGTTTTTTCCTGAATATATTCAGGAAAAAACGCATACGCCCTTTTTGGCCAAGTGCATCATTGTGGACGTTCTGCCTCTTTTCCTATGCTTTCAAAGCAATTCCAGTCTACCTCCTGAAATCGGTTTCCTGCAATTCTGCCCCGCTTTCAAGTCCTCTTGGCAGCCTTACTTCAGTATATTTTTGGACGATAGCTGTCATTTATAACTCTGCAGGTTTGTGAATTACAGTGACCCTGAGCTCCTTTCTTCAACTCGCTTTCTTGTGACCTGGCCGCAACACCGCAGGATGGCTTCAGGCCCTAATCTGGTTCCGGCACGGCACGCTGAGCCTTTGGTTATTTCCTCTTCCTGGTGGGAAATGAGAGTTAAATTTGCCCGTCCAGACACCTCCAGCTAGTCTCTCATTGGTTCTCCCTATTCCTGTTCATCTTCCGCAGAAATTGCAAACTGGGCCAAACAGGAGGTTAAAGGCGCTGACTCTCCAAGTGGGGAGAGTGTTAGTAAAGCGTCTGGAATGTTGCACCCGAGTACCAGGGTACGAAAACTGAGACATATTTGAACACGTCTCCCGTTCACACGGTTGGTCATACTCTGGGTTCCACATGCATGTTTTAGCTGAAGGAAGAATACCTTAAACCTGGAGAGTTGAGACCCGTGGAATGGGTACCATGCAATATGACTTCAAAGGGTCTTCATTTGCTCACCGAACCTCTCCAATCCTATCACTGCTGCGTTTATGCCCCTGTACACACGCTTGATTCTCTTTTGGAGACATAGCAATCCATAGGTTTTAAGATACTTACTAGTCAGGTACATTCTTAGGCGTTTAATATGGGGTGTTGAGTCCATTTCGTTGAGCAAGGAGTAGCTCTTGTCTATTCCATATTTGGCTTAAGGAACTTTATCTGTGCTCATTTCAATCTCTGGTTTTATGCAGCACCCCAACTCACCTTTCCCCTTAAGCAAGCATAAGTTGGTTTTCTAAATTTGAGACCCTGTTCTGTTCTGTAATTCAGTTCCTGTGTAGCCAAGTTTACATTCCGTGTATTACTGATATCTTATGATGTTTCTTTTTCTGTGTGACTTATTTCAGTTAGAATCATCATACCTGAATCCACTCATTGTGCTGCTAAGGGCCTGATGACATAGATTTCATTGCTGAGTGATATTGCTTTGTAAGTAAATACGACATGTTCTTTATCCATTTTTCACTTTCTGCGATGTTGAACTTGTACCGTAAACGAGGTTCTTGTAAACAGAGGCGTCCCAAACTTTGGGGTGGCTGTGTCTTTTTGATTTTAATTTCCCTAAGCTATAGGACCATAAGTCGAAGTGCCCTAGGCTCTGTTGCTTTGTTTATTAGATGTTTCAGGAAAAACCATACACTTCTCCCGAGTGTCTGTTGGCAATTTACATCCCGCCCATCAGCATAACAAGGCTCCCAGTTCTCCATGGCCTGTCCTGCCTTTCTGGATTTTACACTTTTTTCAGATGGCCCTTTTGACCGGGGGGAAGTGAGACTTCATTGTAGTGCAGATTTCCTTTGCAAGCTTGCTTGGTTGGCCAAAAAGGGCGTATGCGTTTTTTCCTGAATATATTCAGGAAAAAACGCATACGCCCTTTTTGGCCAAGTGCATCATTGTGGACGTTCTGCCTCTTTTCCTATGCTTTCAATGCAATTCCAGTCTACCTCCTGAAATCGGTTTCCTGCAATTCTGCCCCGCTTTCAAGTCCTCTTGGCAGCCTTACTTCAGTATATTTTTGGACGATAGCTGTCATTTATAACTCTGCAGGTTTGTGAATTACAGTGCCCCTGAGCTCCTTTGTTCAACTCGCTTTCTTTTGAGCTGGCCGCAACACCGCAGGATGGCTTCAGGCCCTAATCTGGTTCCGGCACGGCACGCTGAGCCTTTGGTTAATTCCTTTTCCTGGTGGGAAATGAGAGTTAAATTTGCCCGTCCAGACACCTCCAGCTAGTCTCTCATTGGTGTTCCCTATTCCTGTTCATCTTCCGCAGAAATTGCAAACTGGGCCAAACAGGAGGTTAAAGGCGCTGACTCTCCAAGTGGGGAGAGTGTTAGTAAAGCGTCTGGAATGTTGCACCCAAGTACCAGGGGAGGAAAACTGAGACATATTTTAACACGTCTCCCGATCACATGGTTGATCATACTCTAGGTTCCACATGCATGTTTTAGCTGAAGGAAGAATACCTTAAACCTGGGTAGTTGAAACCCGTGGAATGGGTACCATGCAATATGACTTCAAAGGGTCTTCATTTGCTCACCGAACCTCTCCAATCCTATCACTGCTGCGTTTATGCCCCTGTACACATGCTTGATTCTCTTTCGGACACATAGCAATCCATAGGTTTTAAGATACTTACTAGTCAGGTACATTCTTAGGCGTTTAATATGCGGTGTTGAGTCCATTTCGTTGAGCAAGGAGTAGCTCTTGTCTATTCCATATTTGGCTTAAGGAACTTTATCTGTGCTCATTTCAATCTCTGGTCTTATGCAGCACCCCAACTCTCCTTTCCCCTTAAGCAAGCATAAGTTGGTTTTCTAAATTTGAGACCCTGTTCTGTTCTGTAATTCAGTTCCTGTGTAACCAAGTTTACATTCCGTGTATTACTGATATCTTATGATGTTTCTTTTTCTGTGTGACTTATTTCAGTTAGAATCATCATACCTGAATCCACTCATTGTGCTGCTAAGGGCCTGATGACATAGATTTCATTGCTGAGTGATATTGCTTTGTAAGTAAATACCACATGTTCTTTATCCATTTTTCACTTTCTGCGATGTTGAACTTGTACTGTAAACGAGGTTCTTGTAAACAGAGCCGTCCCAAACTGTGAGGTGGCTCTGTCTTTTTGATTTTAATTTCCCTAAGCTATAGGACCATAAGTGGAAGTGCCCTAGGCTCTGTTGCTTTGTTTTTTAGATGTTTCAGGAAACACCATACACTTCTCCCGAGTGTCTGTTGGCAATTTACATCCCGCCCATCAGCATAACAAGGCTCCCAGTTCTCCATGGCCTGTCCTGCCTTTCTGGATTTTACACTTTTCTCAGATGGCCCTTTTGACCGGGGGAAGTGAGACTTCATTGTAGTGCAGATTTCCTTTGCAAGCTTGCTTGGTTGGCCAAAAAGGGCGTATGCGTTTTTTCCTGAATATATTCAGGAAAAAACGCATACGCCCTTTTTGGCCAAGTGCATCATTGTGGACGTTCTGCCTCTTTTCCTATGCTTTCAAGGCAATTCCAGTCTACCTCCTGAAATCGGTTTCCTGCAATTCTGCCCCGCTTTCAAGTCCTCTTGGCAGCCTTACTTCAGTATATTTTTGGACGATAGCTGTCATTTATAACTCTGCAGGTTTGTGAATTACAGTGCCCCTGAGCTCCTTTCTTCAACTCGCTTTCTTGTGACCTGGCCGCAACACCGCAGGATGGCTTCAGGCCCTAATCTGGTTCCGGCACGGCACGCTGAGCCTTTGGTTATTTCCTCTTCCTGGTGGGAAATAAGAGTTAAATTTGTCCGTCCAGACACCTCCAGCTAGTCTCTCATTGGTTCTCGCCTTTCTTGTTCATCTTCCACAGAAATTGCAAACTGGGCCAAACAGGAGGTTAAAGGCGCTGACTCTCCAAGTCGGGAGAGTGTTAGTAAAGCCTCTGGAATGTTGCACCCGAGTACCAGGGTACGAAAACTGAGACATATTTGAACACGTCTCCCGATCACATGGTTGATCATACTCTAGGTTCCACATGCATGTTTTAGCTGAAGGAAGAATACCTTAAACCTGGGTAGTTGAAATCCGTGGAATGGGTACCATGCAATATGACTTCAAAGGGTCTTCATTTGCTCACCGAACCTCTCCAATCCTATCACTGCTGCGTTTATGCCCCTGTACACATACTTGATTCTCTTTCGGAGACATAGCAATCCATAGGTTTTAAGATACTTACTAGTTAGGTACATTCTTAGGCGTTTAATATGCGGTGTTGAGTCCATTTCGTTGAGCCAGGAGTAGCTCTTGTCTATTCCTTATTTGGCTTAAGGAACTTTATCTGTGCTCATTTCAATCTCTGGTTTTATGCAGCACCCCAACTCACCTTTCCCCTTAAGCAAGCATAAGTTGGTTTTCTAAATTTGAGACCCTGTTCTGTTCTGTAATTCAGTTCCTGTGTAACCAAGTTTACATTCCGTGTATTACTGATATCTTATGATGTTTCTTTTTCTGTGTGACTTATTTCAGTTAGAATCATCATACCTGAATCCACTCATTGTGCTGCTAAGGGCCTGATGACATAGATTTCATTACTGAGTGATATTGCTTTGTAAGTAAATACCACATGTTCTTTATCCATTTTTCACTTTCTGCGATGTTGAACTTGTACTGTAAACGAGGTTCTTGTAAACAGAGGCGTCCCAAACTTTGGGGTGGCTGTGTCTTTTTGATTTTAATTTCCCTATGCTATAGGACCATAAGTGGAAGTGCCCTAGGCTCTGTTGCTTTGTTTTTTAGATGTTTCAGGAAACACCATACACTTCTCCCGAGTGTCTGTTGGTAATTTACATCCCGCCCATCAGCATAACAAGTCTCCCAGTTCTCCATGGCCTGTCCTGCCTTTCTGGATTTTACACTTTTTTCAGATGTCCATTTTCACCGGGGGAAGTGAGACTTCATTGTAGTGCAGATTTCCTTTGCAAGCTTGCTTGGTTGGCCAAAAAGGGCGTATGCGTTTTTTCCTGAATATATTCAGGAAAAAACGCATACGCCCTTTTTGGCCAAGTGCATCATTGTGGACGTTCTGCCTCTTTTCCTATGCTTTCAATGCAATTCCAGTCTACCTCCTGAAATCGGTTTCCTGCAATTCTGCCCCGCTTTCAAGTCCTCTTGGCAGCCTTACTTCAGTATATTTTTGGACGATAGCTGTCATTTATAACTCTGCAGGTTTGTGAATTACAGTGCCCCTGAGCTCCTTTCTTCAACTCGCTTTCTTGTGACCTGGCCGCAACACCACAGGATGGCTTCAGGCCCTAATCTGGTTCCGGCACGGCACACTGAGCCTTTGGTTATTTCCTCTTCCTGGTGGGAAATGAGAGTTAAATTTGCCCGTCCAGACACCTCCAGCTAGTCTCTCATTGGTTCTCGCCTTTCTTGTTCATCTTCCACAGAAATTGCAAACTGGGCCAAACAGGAGGTTAAAGGCGCTGACTCTCCAAGTCGGGAGAGTGTTAGTAAAGCCTCTGGAATGTTGCACCCGAGTACCAGGGTACGAAAACTGAGACATATTTGAACACGTCTCCCGATCACATGGTTGATCATACTCTAGGTTCCACATGCATGTTTTAGCTGAAGGAAGAATACCTTAAACCTGGGTAGTTGAAACCCGTGGAATGGGTACCATGCAATATGACTTCAAAGGGTCTTCATTTGCTCACCGAACCTCTCCAATCCTATCACTGCTGCGTTTATGCCCCTGTACACATGCTTGATTCTCTTTCGGACACATAGCAATCCATAGGTTTTAAGATACTTACTAGTCAGGTACATTCTTAGGCGTTTAATATGCGGTGTTGAGTCCATTTCGTTGAGCAAGGAGTAGCTCTTGTCTATTCCATATTTGGCTTAAGGAACTTTATCTGTGCTCATTTCAATCTCTGGTTTTATGCAGCACCCCAACTCACCTTTCCCCTTA
Organism: Globicephala melas; assembly: GCF_963455315.2. NCBI lineage: Eukaryota > Metazoa > Chordata > Mammalia > Artiodactyla > Delphinidae > Globicephala > Globicephala melas. The sequence continues at coordinate 2,191,612 of NW_027207211.1, forward strand.
AGCAAGCATAAGTTGGTTTTCTAAATTTGAGACCCTGTTCTGTTCTGTAATTCAGTTCCTGTGTAACCAAGTTTACATTCCGTGTATTACTGATATCTTATGATGTTTCTTTTTCTGTGTGACTTATTTCAGTTAGAATCATCATACCTGAATCCACTCATTGTGCTGCTAAGGGCCTGATGACATAGATTTCATTACTGAGTGATATTGCTTTGTAAGTAAATACCACATGTTCTTTATCCATTTTTCACTTTCTGCGATGTTGAACTTGTACTGTAAACGAGGTTCTTGTAAACAGAGGCGTCCCAAACTTTGGGGTGGCTGTGTCTTTTTGATTTTAATTTCCCTATGCTATAGGACCATAAGTAGAAGTGCCCTAGGCTCTGTTGCTTTGTTTTTTAGATGTTTCAGGAAACACCATACACTTCTCCCGAGTGTCTGTTGGTAATTTACATCCCGCCCATCAGCATAACAAGGCTCCCAGTTCTCCATGGCCTGTCCTGCCTTTCTGGATTTTACACTTTTTTCAGATGTCCATTTTCACCGGGGGGAAGTGAGACTTCATTGTAGTGCAGATTTCCTTTGCAAGCTTGCTTGGTTGGCCAAAAAGGGCGTATGCGTTTTTTCCTGAATATATTCAGGAAAAAACGCATATGCCCTTTTTGGCCAAGTGCATCATTGTGGACGTTCTGCCTCTTTTCCTATGCTTTCAATGCAATTCCAGTCTACCTCCTGAAATCGGTTTCCTGCAATTCTGCCCCGCTTTCAAGTCCTCTTGGCAGCCTTACTTCAGTATATTTTTGGACGATAGCTGTCATTTATAACTCTGCAGGTTTGTGAATTACAGTGCCCCTGAGCTCCTTTCTTCAACTCGCTTTCTTGTGACCTGGCCGCAACACCGCAGGATGGCTTCAGGCCCTAATCTGGTTCCGGCACGGCACGCTGAGCCTTTGGTTATTTCCTCTTCCTGGTGGGAAATGAGAGTTAAATTTGCCCGTCCAGACACCTCCAGCTAGTCTCTCATTGGTTCTCGCCTTTCTTGTTCATCTTCCACAGAAATTGCAAACTGGGCCAAACAGGAGGTTAAAGGGACTGACTCTCCAAGTCGGGAGAGTGTTAGTAAAGCCTCTGGAATGTTGCACCCGAGTACCAGGGTACGAAAACTGAGACATATTTGAACACGTCTCCCGATCACATGGTTGATCATACTCTAGGTTCCACATGCATGTTTTAGCTGAAGGAAGAATACCTTAAACCTGGGTAGTTGAAACCCGTGGAATGGGTACCATGCAATATGACTTCAAAGGGTCTTCATTTGCTCACCGAACCTCTCCAATCCTATCACTGCTGCGTTTATGCCCCTGTACACATGCTTGATTCTCTTTCGGACACATAGCAATCCATAGGTTTTAAGATACTTACTAGTCAGGTACATTCTTAGGCGTTTAATATGCGGTGTTGAGTCCATTTCGTTGAGCAAGTAGTAGCTCTTGTCTATTCCATATTTGGCTTAAGGAACTTTATCTGTGCTCATTTCAATCTCTGGTTTTATGCAGCACCCCAACTCACCTTTCCCCTTAAGCAAGCATAAGTTGGTTTTCTAAATTTGAGACCCTGTTCTGTTCTGTAATTCAGTTCCTGTGTAACCAAGTTTACATTCCGTGTATTACTGATATCTTATGATGTTTCTTTTTCTGTGTGACTTATTTCAGTTAGAATCATCATACCTGAATCCACTCATTGTGCTGCTAAGGGCCTGATGACATAGATTTCATTGCTGAGTGATATTGCTTTGTAAGTAAATACCACATGTTCTTTATCCATTTTTCACTTTCTGCGATGTTGAACTTGTACTGTAAACGAGGTTCTTGTAAACAGAGGCGTCCCAAACTGTGAGGTGGCTCTGTCTTTTTGATTTTAATTTCCCTAAGCTATAGGACCATAAGTGGAAGTGCCCTAGGCTCTGTTGCTTTGTTTTTTAGATGTTTCAGGAAACACCATACACTTCTCCCGAGTGTCTGTTGGCAATTTACATCCCGCCCATCAGCATAACAAGGCTCCCAGTTCTCCATGGCCTGTCCTGCCTTTCTGGATTTTACACTTTTCTCAGATGGCCCTTTTGACCGGGGGAAGTGAGACTTCATTGTAGTGCAGATTTCCTTTGCAAGCTTGCTTGGTTGGCCAAAAAGGGCGTATGCGTTTTTTCCTGAATATATTCAGGAAAAAACGCATACGCCCTTTTTGGCCAAGTGCATCATTGTGGACGTTCTGCCTCTTTTCCTATGCTTTCAATGCAATTCCAGTCTACCTCCTGAAATCGGTTTCCTGCAATTCTGCCCCGCTTTCGAGTCCTCTTGGCAGCCTTACTTCAGTATATTTTTGGACGATAGCTGTCATTTATAACTCTGCAGGTTTGTGAATTACAGTGCCCCTGAGCTCCTTTCTTCAACTCGCTTTCTTGTGACCTGGCCGCAACACCGCAGGATGGCTTCAGGCCCTAATCTGGTTCCGGCACGGCACGCTGAGCCTTTGGTTATTTCCTCTTCCTGGTGGGAAATAAGAGTTAAATTTGTCCGTCCAGACACCTCCAGCTAGTCTCTCATTGGTTCTCGCCTTTCTTGTTCATCTTCCACAGAAATTGCAAACTGGGCCAAACAGGAGGTTAAAGGGACTGACTCTCCAAGTCGGGAGAGTGTTAGTAAAGCCTCTGGAATGTTGCACCCGAGTACCAGGGTACGAAAACTGAGACATATTTGAACACGTCTCCCGATCACATGGTTGATCATACTCTAGGTTCCACATGCATGTTTTAGCTGAAGGAAGAATACCTTAAACCTGGGTAGTTGAAACCCGTGGAATGGGTACCATGCAATATGACTTCAAAGGGTCTTCATTTGCTCACCGAACCTCTCCAATCCTATCACTGCTGCGTTTATGCCCCTGTACACATGCTTGATTCTCTTTCGGAGACATAGCAATCCATAGGTTTTAAGATACTTACTAGTTAGGTACATTCTTAGGCGTTTAATATGCGGTGTTGAGTCCATTTCGTTGAGCCAGGAGTAGCTCTTGTCTATTCCATATTTGGCTTAAGGAACTTTATCAGTGCTCATTTCAATCTCTGGTTTTATGCAGCACCCCAACTCACCTTTCCCCTTAAGCAAGCATAAGTTGGTTTTCTAAATTTGAGACCCTGTTCTGTTCTGTAATTCAGTTCCTGTGTAACCAAGTTTACATTCCGTGTATTACTGATATCTTATGATGTTTCTTTTTCTGTGTGACTTATTTCAGTTAGAATCATCATACCTGAATCCACTCATTGTGCTGCTAAGGGCCTGATGACATAGATTTCATTACTGAGTGATATTGCTTTGTAAGTAAATACCACATGTTCTTTATCCATTTTTCACTTTCTGCGATGTTGAACTTGTACTGTAAACGAGGTTCTTGTAAACAGAGGCGTCCCAAACTTTGGGGTGGCTGTGTCTTTTTGATTTTAATTTCCCTATGCTATAGGACCATAAGTGGAAGTGCCCTAGGCTCTGTTGCTTTGTTTTTTAGATGTTTCAGGAAACACCATACACTTCTCCCGAGTGTCTGTTGGTAATTTACATCCCGCCCATCAGCATAACAAGGCTCCCAGTTCTCCATGGCCTGTCCTGCCTTTCTGGATTTTACACTTTTTTCAGATGTCCATTTTCACCGGGGGGAAGTGAGACTTCATTGTAGTGCAGATTTCCTTTGCAAGCTTGCTTGGTTGGCCAAAAAGGGCGTATGCGTTTTTTCCTGAATATATTCAGGAAAAAACGCATACGCCCTTTTTGGCCAAGTGCATCATTGTGGACGTTCTGCCTCTTTTCCTATGCTTTCAATGCAATTCCAGTCTACCTCCTGAAATCGGTTTCCTGCAATTCTGCCCCGCTTTCAAGTCCTCTTGGCAGCCTTACTTCAGTATATTTTTGGACGATAGCTGTCATTTATAACTCTGCAGGTTTGTGAATTACAGTGCCCCTGAGCTCCTTTCTTCAACTCGCTTTCTTGTGACCTGGCCGCAACACCGCAGGATGGCTTCAGGCCCTAATCTGGTTCCGGCACGGCACGCTGAGCCTTTGGTTATTTCCTCTTCCTGGTGGGAAATGAGAGTTAAATTTGCCCGTCCAGACACCTCCAGCTAGTCTCTCATTGGTTCTCGCCTTTCTTGTTCATCTTCCACAGAAATTGCAAACTGGGCCAAACAGGAGGTTAAAGGGACTGACTCTCCAAGTCGGGAGAGTGTTAGTAAAGCCTCTGGAATGTTGCACCCGAGTACCAGGGTACGAAAACTGAGACATATTTGAACACGTCTCCCGATCACATGGTTGATCATACTCTAGGTTCCACATGCATGTTTTAGCTGAAGGAAGAATACCTTAAACCTGGGTAGTTGAAACCCGTGGAATGGGTACCATGCAATATGACTTCAAAGGGTCTTCATTTGCTCACCGAACCTCTCCAATCCTATCACTGCTGCGTTTATGCCCCTGTACACATGCTTGATTCTCTTTCGGACACATAGCAATCCATAGGTTTTAAGATACTTACTAGTCAGGTACATTCTTAGGCGTTTAATATGCGGTGTTGAGTCCATTTCGTTGAGCCAGGAGTAGCTCTTGTCTATTCCATATTTGGCTTAAGGAACTTTATCAGTGCTCATTTCAATCTCTGGTTTTATGCAGCACCCCAACTCACCTTTCCCCTTAAGCAAGCATAAGTTGGTTTTCTAAATTTGAGACCCTGTTCTGTTCTGTAATTCAGTTCCTGTGTAGCCAAGTTTACATTCCGTGTATTACTGATATCTTATGATGTTTCTTTTTCTGTGTGACTTATTTCAGTTAGAATCATCATACCTGAATCCACTCATTGTGCTGCTAAGGGCCTGATGACATAGATTTCATTGCTGAGTGATATTGCTTTGTAAGTAAATACCACATATTCTTTATCCATTTTTCACTTTCTGCGATGTTGAACTTGTACTGTAAACGAGGTTCTTGTAAACAGAGGCGTCCCAAACTTTGGGGTGGCTGTGTCTTTTTGATTTTAATTTCCCTAAGCTATAGGACCATAAGTGGAAGTGCCCTAGGCTCTGTTGCTTTGTTTTTTAGATGTTTCAGGAAACACCATACACTTCTCCCGAGTGTCTGTTGGCAATTTACATCCCGCCCATCAGCATAACAAGGCTCCCAGTTCTCCATGGCCTGTCCTGCCTTTCTGGATTTTACACTTTTTTCAGATGGCCCTTTTGACTGGGGGGAAGTGAGACTTCATTGTAGTGCAGATTTCCTTTGCAAGCTTGCTTGGTTGGCCAAAAAGGGCGTATGCGTTTTTTCCTGAATATATTCAGGAAAAAACGCATACGCCCTTTTTGGCCAAGTGCATCATTGTGGACGTTCTGCCTCTTTTCCTATGCTTTCAATGCAATTCCAGTCTACCTCCTGAAATCGGTTTCCTGCAATTCTGCCCCGCTTTCAAGTCCTCTTGGCAGCCTTACTTCAGTATATTTTTGGACGATAGCTGTCATTTATAACTCTGCAGGTTTGTGAATTACAGTGCCCCTGAGCTCCTTTCTTCAACTCGCTTTCTTTTGAGCTGGCCGCAACACCGCAGGATGGCTTCAGGCCCTAATCTGGTTCCGGCACGGCACGCTGAGCCTTTGGTTATTTCCTCTTCCTGGTGGGAAATGAGAGTTAAATTTGCCCGTCCAGACACCTCCAGTTAGTCTCTCATTGGTTCTCGCTATTCCTGTTCATCTTCCACAGAAATTGAAAACTGGGCCAAACAGGAGGTTAAAGGGACTGACTCTCCAAGTCGGGAGAGTGTTAGTAAAGCGTATGGAATGTTGCACCCGAGTACCAGGGTACGAAAACTGAGACATATTTGAACACGTCTCCCGTTCACATGGTTGATCATACTCTGGGTTCCACATGCATGTTTTAGCTGAAGGAAGAATACCTTAAACCTGGAGAGTTGAGACCCGTGGAATGGGTACCATGCAATATGACTTCAAAGGGTCTTCATTTGTTCACCGAACCTCTCCAATCCTATCACTGCTGCGTTTATGACCCTGCACACATGCTTGATTCTCTTTCGGAGACATAGCAATCCATAGGTTTTAAGATACTTACTAGTCAGGTACATTCTTAGGCGTTTAATATGCGGTGTTGAGTCCATTTCGTTGAGCAAGGAGTAGCTCTTGTCTATTCCATATTTGGCTTAAGGAACTTTATCTGTGCTCATTTCAATCTCTGGTTTTATGCAGCACCCCAACTCACCTTTCCCCTTAAGCAAGCATAAGTTGGTTTTCTAAATTTGAGACCCTGTTCTGTTCTGTAATTCAGTTCCTGTGTAGCCAAGTTTACATTCCGTGTATTACTGATATCTTATGATGTTTCTTTTTCTGTGTGACTTATTTCAGTTAAAATCATCATACCTGAATCCACTCATTGTGCTGCTAAGGGCCTGATGACATAGATTTCATTGCTGAGTGATATTGCTTTGTAAGTAAATACCACATGTTCTTTATCCATTTTTCACTTTCTGCGATGTTGAACTTGTACTGTAAACGAGGTTCTTGTAAACAGAGGCGTCCCAAACTGTGAGGTGGCTCTGTCTTTTTGATTTTAATTTCCCTAAGCTATAGGACCATAAGTGGAAGTGCCCTAGGCTCTGTTCCTTTGTTTTTTAGATGTTTCAGGAAACACCATACACTTCTCCCGAGTGTCTGTTGGCAATTTACATCCCGCCCATCAGCATAACAAGGCTCCCAGTTCTCCATGGCCTGTCCTGCCTTTCTGGATTTTACACTTTTTTCAGATGTCCATTTTCACCGGGGGGAAGTGAGACTTCATTGTAGTGCAGATTTCCTTTGCAAGCTTGCTTGGTTGGCCAAAAAGGGCGTATGCGTTTTTTCCTGAATATATTCAGGAAAAAACGCATACGCCCTTTTTGGCCAAGTGCATCATTGTGGACGTTCTGCCTCTTTTCCTATGCTTTCAATGCAATTCCAGTCTACCTCCTGAAATCGGTTTCCTGCAATTCTGCCCCGCTTTCAAGTCCTCTTGGCAGCCTTACTTCAGTATATTTTTGGACGATAGCTGTCATTTATAACTCTGCAGGTTTGTGAATTACAGTGCCCCTGAGCTCCTTTCTTCAACTCGCTTTCTTGTGACCTGGCCGCAACACCGCAGGATGGCTTCAGGCCCTAATCTGGTTCCGGCACGGCACGCTGAGCCTTTGGTTATTTCCTCTTCCTGGTGGGAAATGAGAGTTAAATTTGCCCGTCCAGACACCTCCAGCTAGTCTCTCATTGGTTCTCGCCTTTCTTGTTCATCTTCCACAGAAATTGCAAACTGGGCCAAACAGGAGGTTAAAGGGACTGACTCTCCAAGTCGGGAGAGTGTTAGTAAAGCCTCTGGAATGTTGCACCCGAGTACCAGGGTACGAAAACTGAGACATATTTGAACACGTCTCCCGATCACATGGTTGATCATACTCTAGGTTCCACATGCATGTTTTAGCTGAAGGAAGAATACCTTAAACCTGGGTAGTTGAAACCCGTGGAATGGGTACCATGCAATATGACTTCAAAGGGTCTTCATTTGCTCACCGAACCTCTCCAATCCTATCACTGCTGCGTTTATGCCCCTGTACACATGCTTGATTCTCTTTCGGAGACATAGCAATCCATAGGTTTTAAGATACTTACTAGTTAGGTACATTCTTAGGCGTTTAATATGCGGTGTTGAGTCCATTTCGTTGAGCCAGGAGTAGCTCTTGTCTATTCCATATTTGGCTTAAGGAACTTTATCAGTGCTCATTTCAATCTCTGGTTTTATGCAGCACCCCAACTCACCTTTCCCCTTAAGCAAGCATAAGTTGGTTTTCTAAATTTGAGACCCTGTTCTGTTCTGTAATTCAGTTCCTGTGTAACCAAGTTTACATTCCGTGTATTACTGATATCTTATGATGTTTCTTTTTCTGTGTGACTTATTTCAGTTAGAATCATCATACCTGAATCCACTCATTGTGCTGCTAAGGGCCTGATGACATAGATTTCATTACTGAGTGATATTGCTTTGTAAGTAAATACCACATGTTCTTTATCCATTTTTCACTTTCTGCGATGTTGAACTTGTACTGTAAACGAGGTTCTTGTAAACAGAGGCGTCCCAAACTTTGGGGTGGCTGTGTCTTTTTGATTTTAATTTCCCTATGCTATAGGACCATAAGTGGAAGTGCCCTAGGCTCTGTTGCTTTGTTTTTTAGATGTTTCAGGAAACACCATACACTTCTCCCGAGTGTCTGTTGGTAATTTACATCCCGCCCATCAGCATAACAAGGCTCCCAGTTCTCCATGGCCTGTCCTGCCTTTCTGGATTTTACACTTTTTTCAGATGTCCATTTTCACCGGGGGGAAGTGAGACTTCATTGTAGTGCAGATTTCCTTTGCAAACTTGCTTGGTTGGCCAAAAAGGGCGTATGCGTTTTTTCCTGAATATATTCAGGAAAAAACGCATACGCCCTTTTTGGCCAAGTGCATCATTGTGGACGTTCTGCCTCTTTTCCTATGCTTTCAATGCAATTCCAGTCTACCTCCTGAAATCGGTTTCCTGCAATTCTGCCCCGCTTTCAAGTCCTCTTGGCAGCCTTACTTCAGTATATTTTTGGACGATAGCTGTCATTTATAACTCTGCAGGTTTGTGAATTACAGTGCCCCTGAGCTCCTTTCTTCAACTCGCTTTCTTGTGACCTGGCCGCAACACCGCAGGATGGCTTCAGGCCCTAATCTGGTTCCGGCACGGCACGCTGAGCCTTTGGTTATTTCCTCTTCCTGGTGGGAAATGAGAGTTAAATTTGCCCGTCCAGACACCTCCAGCTAGTCTCTCATTGGTTCTCGCCTTTCTTGTTCATCTTCCACAGAAATTGCAAACTGGGCCAAACAGGAGGTTAAAGGGACTGACTCTCCAAGTCGGGAGAGTGTTAGTAAAGCCTCTGGAATGTTGCACCCGAGTACCAGGGTACGAAAACTGAGACATATTTGAACACGTCTCCCCATCACATGGTTGATCATACTCTAGGTTCCACATGCATGTTTTAGCTGAAGGAAGAATACCTTAAACCTGGGTAGTTGAAACCCGTGGAATGGGTACCATGCAATATGACTTCAAAGGGTCTTCATTTGCTCACCGAACCTCTCCAATCCTATCACTGCTGCGTTTATGCCCCTGTACACATGCTTGATTCTCTTTCGGAGACATAGCAATCCATAGGTTTTAAGATACTTACTAGTTAGGTACATTCTTAGGCGTTTAATATGCGGTGTTGAGTCCATTTCGTTGAGCCAGGAGTAGCTCTTGTCTATTCCATATTTGGCTTAAGGAACTTTATCAGTGCTCATTTCAATCTCTGGTTTTATGCAGCACCCCAACTCACCTTTCCCCTTAAGCAAGCATAAGTTGGTTTTCTAAATTTGAGACCCTGTTCTGTTCTGTAATTCAGTTCCTGTGTAACCAAGTTTACATTCCGTGTATTACTGATATCTTATGATGTTTCTTTTTCTGTGTGACTTATTTCAGTTAGAATCATCATACCTGAATCCACTCATTGTGCTGCTAAGGGCCTGATGACATAGATTTCATTACTGAGTGATATTGCTTTGTAAGTAAATACCACATGTTCTTTATCCATTTTTCACTTTCTGCGATGTTGAACTTGTACTGTAAACGAGGTTCTTGTAAACAGAGGCGTCCCAAACTTTGGGGTGGCTGTGTCTTTTTGATTTTAATTTCCCTATGCTATAGGACCATAAGTGGAAGTGCCCTAGGCTCTGTTGCTTTGTTTTTTAGATGTTTCAGGAAACACCATACACTTCTCCCGAGTGTCTGTTGGTAATTTACATCCCGCCCATCGGCATAACAAGGCTCCCAGTTCTCCATGGCCTGTCCTGCCTTTCTGGATTTTACACTTTTTTCAGATGTCCATTTTCACCGGGGGGAAGTGAGACTTCATTGTAGTGCAGATTTCCTTTGCAAACTTGCTTGGTTGGCCAAAAAGGGCGTATGCGTTTTTTCCTGAATATATTCAGGAAAAAACGCATACGCCCTTTTTGGCCAAGTGCATCATTGTGGACGTTCTGCCTCTTTTCCTATGCTTTCAATGCAATTCCAGTCTACCTCCTGAAATCGGTTTCCTGCAATTCTGCCCCGCTTTCAAGTCCTCTTGGCAGCCTTACTTCAGTATATTTTTGGACGATAGCTGTCATTTATAACTCTGCAGGTTTGTGAATTACAGTGCCCCTGAGCTCCTTTCTTCAACTCGCTTTCTTGTGACCTGGCCGCAACACCGCAGGATGGCTTCAGGCCCTAATCTGGTTCCGGCACGGCACGCTGAGCCTTTGGTTATTTCCTCTTCCTGGTGGGAAATGAGAGTTAAATTTGCCCGTCCAGACACCTCCAGCTAGTCTCTCATTGGTTCTCGCCTTTCTTGTTCATCTTCCACAGAAATTGCAAACTGGGCCAAACAGGAGGTTAAAGGGACTGACTCTCCAAGTCGGGAGAGTGTTAGTAAAGCCTCTGGAATGTTGCACCCGAGTACCAGGGTACGAAAACTGAGACATATTTGAACACGTCTCCCGATCACATGGTTGATCATACTCTAGGTTCCACATGCATGTTTTAGCTGAAGGAAGAATACCTTAAACCTGGGTAGTTGAAACCCGTGGAATGGGTACCATGCAATATGACTTCAAAGGGTCTTCATTTGCTCACCGAACCTCTCCAATCCTATCACTGCTGCGTTTATGCCCCTGTACACATGCTTGATTCTCTTTCGGACACATAGCAATCCATAGGTTTTAAGATACTTACTAGTTAGGTACATTCTTAGGCGTTTAATATGCGGTGTTGAGTCCATTTCGTTGAGCCAGGAGTAGCTCTTGTCTATTCCATATTTGGCTTAAGGAACTTTATCAGTGCTCATTTCAATCTCTGGTTTTATGCAGCACCCCAACTCACCTTTCCCCTTAAGCAAGCATAAGTTGGTTTTCTAAATTTGAGACCCTGTTCTGTTCTGTAATTCAGTTCCTGTGTAGCCAAGTTTACATTCCGTGTATTACTGATATCTTATGATGTTTCTTTTTCTGTGTGACTTATTTCAGTTAGAATCATCATACCTGAATCCACTCATTGTGCTGCTAAGGGCCTGATGACATAGATTTCATTGCTGAGTGATATTGCTTTGTAAGTAAATACCACATATTCTTTATCCATTTTTCACTTTCTGCGATGTTGAACTTGTACTGTAAACGAGGTTCTTGTAAACAGAGGCGTCCCAAACTTTGGGGTGGCTGTGTCTTTTTGATTTTAATTTCCCTAAGCTATAGGACCATAAGTGGAAGTGCCCTAGGCTCTGTTGCTTTGTTTTTTAGATGTTTCAGGAAACACCATACACTTCTCCAGAGTGTCTGTTGGCAATTTACATCCCGCCCATCAGCATAACAAGGCTTCCAGTTCTCCATGGCCTGTCCTGCCTTTCTGGATTTTACACTTTTTTCAGATGGCCCTTTTGACCGGGGGGAAGTGAGACTTCATTGTAGTGCAGATTTCCTTTGCAAGCTTGCTTGGTTGGCCAAAAAGGGCGTATGCGTTTTTTCCTGAATATATTCAGGAAAAAACGCATACGCCCGTTTTGGCCAAGTGCATCATTGTGGACGTTCTGCCTCTTTTCCTATGCTTTCAATGCAATTGCAGTCTACCTCCTGAAATCGGTTTCCTGCAATTCTGCCCCGCTTTCAAGTCCTCTTGGCAGCCTTACTTCAGTATATTTTTGGACGATAGCTGTCATTTATAACTCTGCAGGTTTGTGAATTACAGTGCCCCTGAGCTCCTTTCTTCAACTCGCTTTCTTTTGAGCTGGCCGCAACACCGCAGGATGGCTTCAGGCCCTAATCTGGTTCCGGCACGGCACGCTGAGCCTTTGGTTATTTCCTCTTCCTGGTGGGAAATGAGAGTTAAATTTGCCCGTCCAGACACCTCCAGTTAGTCTCTCATTGGTTCTCGCTATTCCTGTTCATCTTCCACAGAAATTGAAAACTGGGCCAAACAGGAGGTTAAAGGGACTGACTCTCCAAGTCGGGAGAGTGTTAGTAAAGCGTATGGAATGTTGCACCCGAGTACCAGGGTACGAAAACTGAGACATATTTGAACACGTCTCCCGTTCACATGGTTGATCATACTCTGGGTTCCACATGCATGTTTTAGCTGAAGGAAGAATACCTTAAACCTGGAGAGTTGAGACCCGTGGAATGGGTACCATGCAATATGACTTCAAAGGGTCTTCGTTTGTTCACCGAACCTCTCCAATCCTATCACTGCTGCGTTTATGACCCTGCACACATGCTTGATTCTCTTTCGGAGACATAGCAATCCATAGGTTTTAAGATACTTACTAGTCAGGTACATTCTTAGGCGTTTAATATGCGGTGTTGAGTCCATTTCGTTGAGCAAGGAGTAGCTCTTGTCTATTCCATATTTGGCTTAAGGAACTTTATCTGTGCTCATTTCAATCTCTGGTTTTATGCAGCACCCCAACTCACCTTTCCCCTTAAGCAAGCATAAGTTGGTTTTCTAAATTTGAGACCCTGTTCTGTTCTGTAATTCAGTTCCTGTGTAGCCAAGTTTACATTCCGTGTATTACTGATATCTTATGATGTTTCTTTTTCTGTGTGACTTATTTCAGTTAAAATCATCATACCTGAATCCACTCATTGTGCTGCTAAGGGCCTGATGACATAGATTTCATTGCTGAGTGATATTGCTTTGTAAGTAAATACCACATGTTCTTTATCCATTTTTCACTTTCTGCGATGTTGAACTTGTACTGTAAACGAGGTTCTTGTAAACAGAGGCGTCCCAAACTGTGAGGTGGCTCTGTCTTTTTGATTTTAATTTCCCTAAGCTATAGGACCATAAGTGGAAGTGCCCTAGGCTCTGTTGCTTTGTTTTTTAGATGTTTCAGGAAACACCATACACTTCTCCCGAGTGGCTGTTGGCAATTTACATCCCGCCCATCAGCATAACAAGGCTCCCAGTTCTCCATGGCCTGTCCTGCCTTTCTGGATTTTACACTTTTTTCAGATGTCCATTTTCACCGGGGGGAAGTGAGACTTCATTGTAGTGCAGATTTCCTTTGCAAGCTTGCTTGGTTGGCCAAAAAGGGCGTATGCGTTTTTTCCTGAATATATTCAGGAAAAAACGCATACGCCCTTTTTGGCCAAGTGCATCATTGTGGACGTTCTGCCTCTTTTCCTATGCTTTCAATGCAATTCCAGTCTACCTCCTGAAATCGGTTTCCTGCAATTCTGCCCCGCTTTCAAGTCCTCTTGGCAGCCTTACTTCAGTATATTTTTGGACGATAGCTGTCATTTATAACTCTGCAGGTTTGTGAATTACAATGCCCCTGAGCTCCTTTCTTCAACTCGCTTTCTTGTGACCTGGCCGCAACACCGCAGGATGGCTTCAGGCCCTAATCTGGTTCCGGCACGGCACGCTGAGCCTTTGGTTATTTCCTCTTCCTGGTGGGAAATGAGAGTTAAATTTGCCCGTCCAGACACCTCCAGCTAGTCTCTCATTGGTTCTCGCCTTTCTTGTTCATCTTCCACAGAAATTGCAAACTGGGCCAAACAGGAGGTTAAAGGGACTGACTCTCCAAGTCGGGAGAGTGTTAGTAAAGCCTCTGGAATGTTGCACCCGAGTACCAGGGTACGAAAACTGAGACATATTTGAACACGTCTCCCGATCACATGGTTGATCATACTCTAGGTTCCACATGCATGTTTTAGCTGAAGGAAGAATACCTTAAACCTGGGTAGTTGAAACCCGTGGAATGGGTACCATGCAATATGACTTCAAAGGGTCTTCATTTGCTCACCGAACCTCTCCAATCCTATCACTGCTGCGTTTATGCCCCTGTACACATGCTTGATTCTCTTTCGGACACATAGCAATCCATAGGTTTTAAGATACTTACTAGTCAGGTACATTCTTAGGCGTTTAATATGCGGTGTTGAGTCCATTTCGTTGAGCAAGGAGTAGCTCTTGTCTATTCCATATTTGGCTTAAGGAACTTTATCTGTGCTCATTTCAATCTCTGGTTTTATGCAGCACCCCAACTCACCTTTCCCCTTAAGCAAGCATAAGTTGGTTTTCTAAATTTGAGACCCTGTTCTGTTCTGTAATTCAGTTCCTGTGTAACCAAGTTTACATTCCGTGTATTACTGATATCTTATGATGTTTCTTTTTCTGTGTGACTTATTTCAGTTAGAATCATCATACCTGAATCCACTCATTGTGCTGCTAAGGGCCTGATGACATAGATTTCATTGCTGAGTGATATTGCTTTGTAAGTAAATACCACATGTTCTTTATCCATTTTTCACTTTCTGCGATGTTGAACTTGTACTGTAAACGAGGTTCTTGTAAACAGAGGCGTCCCAAACTGTGAGGTGGCTCTGTCTTTTTGATTTTAATTTCCCTAAGCTATAGGACCATAAGTGGAAGTGCCCTAGGCTCTGTTGCTTTGTTTTTTAGATGTTTCAGGAAACACCATACACTTCTCCCGAGTGTCTGTTGGCAATTTACATCCCGCCCATCAGCATAACAAGGCTCCCAGTTCTCCATGGCCTGTCCTGCCTTTCTGGATTTTACACTTTTCTCAGATGGCCCTTTTGACCGGGGGAAGTGAGACTTCATTGTAGTGCAGATTTCCTTTGCAAGCTTGCTTGGTTGGCCAAAAAGGGCGTATGCGTTTTTTCCTGAATATATTCAGGAAAAAACGCATATGCCCTTTTTGGCCAAGTGCATCATTGTGGACGTTCTGCCTCTTTTCCTATGCTTTCAATGCAATTCCAGTCTACCTCCTGAAATCGGTTTCCTGCAATTCTGCCCCGCTTTCAAGTCCTCTTGGCAGCCTTACTTCAGTATATTTTTGGACGATAGCTGTCATTTATAACTCTGCAGGTTTGTGAATTACAGTGCCCCTGAGCTCCTTTCTTCAACTCGCTTTCTTGTGACCTGGCCGCAACACCGCAGGATGGCTTCAGGCCCTAATCTGGTTCCGGCACGGCACGCTGAGCCTTTGGTTATTTCCTCTTCCTGGTGGGAAATAAGAGTTAAATTTGTCCGTTCAGACACCTCCAGCTAGTCTCTCATTGGTTCTCGCCTTTCTTGTTCATCTTCCACAGAAATTGCAAACTGGGCCAAACAGGAGGTTAAAGGGACTGACTCTCCAAGTCGGGAGAGTGTTAGTAAAGCCTCTGGAATGTTGCACCCGAGTACCAGGGTACGAAAACTGAGACATATTTGAACACGTCTCCCGATCACATGGTTGATCATACCCTATGTTCCACATGCATGTTTTAGCTGAAGGAAGAATACCTTAAACCTGGGTAGTTGAAACCCGTGGAATGGGTACCATGCAATATGACTTCAAAGGGTCTTCATTTGCTCACCGAACCTCTCCAATCCTATCACTGCTGCGTTTATGCCCCTGTACACATGCTTGATTCTCTTTCGGACACATAGCAATCCATAGGTTTTAAGATACTTACTAGTCAGGTACATTCTTAGGCGTTTAATATGCGGTGTTGAGTCCATTTCGTTGAGCAAGGAGTAGCTCTTGTCTATTCCATATTTGGCTTAAGGAACTTTATCTGTGCTCATTTCAATCTCTGGTTTTATGCAGCACCCCAACTCACCTTTCCCCTTAAGCAAGCATAAGTTGGTTTTCTAAATTTGAGACCCTGTTCTGTTCTGTAATTCAGTTCCTGTGTAACCAAGTTTACATTCCGTGTATTAGTGATATCTTATGATGTTTCTTTTTCTGTGTGACTTATTTCAGTTAGAATCATCATACCTGAATCCACTCATTGTGCTGCTAAGGGCCTGATGACATAGATTTCATTGCTGAGTGATATTGCTTTGTAAGTAAATACCACATGTTCTTTATCCATTTTTCACTTTCTGCGATGTTGAACTTGTACTGTAAACGAGGTTCTTGTAAACAGAGGCGTCCCAAACTGTGAGGTGGCTCTGTCTTTTTGATTTTAATTTCCCTAAGCTATAGGACCATAAGTGGAAGTGCCCTAGGCTCTGTTGCTTTGTTTTTTAGATGTTTCAGGAAACACCATACACTTCTCCCGAGTGTCTGTTGGCAATTTACATCCCGCCCATCAGCATAACAAGGCTCCCAGTTCTCCATGGCCTGTCCTGCCTTTCTGGATTTTACACTTTTCTCAGATGGCCCTTTTGACCGGGGGAAGTGAGACTTCATTGTAGTGCAGATTTCCTTTGCAAGCTTGCTTGGTTGGCCAAAAAGGGCGTATGCGTTTTTTCCTGAATATATTCAGGAAAAAACGCATATGCCCTTTTTGGCCAAGTGCATCATTGTGGACGTTCTGCCTCTTTTCCTATGCTTTCAATGCAATTCCAGTCTACCTCCTGAAATCGGTTTCCTGCAATTCTGCCCCGCTTTCAAGTCCTCTTGGCAGCCTTACTTCAGTATATTTTTGGACGATAGCTGTCATTTATAACTCTGCAGGTTTGTGAATTACAGTGCCCCTGAGCTCCTTTCTTCAACTCGCTTTCTTGTGACCTGGCCGCAACACCGCAGGATGGCTTCAGGCCCTAATCTGGTTCCGGCACGGCACGCTGAGCCTTTGGTTATTTCCTCTTCCTGGTGGGAAATAAGAGTTAAATTTGTCCGTTCAGACACCTCCAGCTAGTCTCTCATTGGTTCTCGCCTTTCTTGTTCATCTTCCACAGAAATTGCAAACTGGGCCAAACAGGAGGTTAAAGGGACTGACTCTCCAAGTCGGGAGAGTGTTAGTAAAGCCTCTGGAATGTTGCACCCGAGTACCAGGGTACGAAAACTGAGACATATTTGAACACGTCTCCCGATCACATGGTTGATCATACTCTAGGTTCCACATGCATGTTTTAGCTGAAGGAAGAATACCTTAAACCTGGGTAGTTGAAACCCGTGGAATGGGTACCATGCAATATGACTTCAAAGGGTCTTCATTTGCTCACCGAACCTCTCCAATCCTATCACTGCTGCGTTTATGCCCCTGTACACATGCTTGATTCTCTTTCGGAGACATAGCAATCCATAGGTTTTAAGATACTTACTAGTTAGGTACATTCTTAGGCGTTTAATATGCGGTGTTGAGTCCATTTCGTTGAGCCAGGAGTAGCTCTTGTCTATTCCATATTTGGCTTAAGGAACTTTATCAGTGCTCATTTCAATCTCTGGTTTTATGCAGCACCCCAACTCACCTTTCCCCTTAAGCAAGCATAAGTTGGTTTTCTAAATTTGAGACCCTGTTCTGTTCTGTAATTCAGTTCCTGTGTAACCAAGTTTACATTCCGTGTATTACTGATATCTTATGATGTTTCTTTTTCTGTGTGACTTATTTCAGTTAGAATCATCATACCTGAATCCACTCATTGTGCTGCTAAGGGCCTGATGACATAGATTTCATTACTGAGTGATATTGCTTTGTAAGTAAATACCACATGTTCTTTATCCATTTTTCACTTTCTGCGATGTTGAACTTGTACTGTAAACGAGGTTCTTGTAAACAGAGGCGTCCCAAACTTTGGGGTGGCTGTGTCTTTTTGATTTTAATTTCCCTATGCTATAGGACCATAAGTGGAAGTGCCCTAGGCTCTGTTGCTTTGTTTTTTAGATGTTTCAGGAAACACCATACACTTCTCCCGAGTGTCTGTTGGTAATTTACATCCCGCCCATCAGCATAACAAGGCTCCCAGTTCTCCATGGCCTGTCCTGCCTTTCTGGATTTTACACTTTTTTCAGATGTCCATTTTCACCGGGGGGAAGTGAGACTTCATTGTAGTGCAGATTTCCTTTGCAAGCTTGCTTGGTTGGCCAAAAAGGGCGTATGCGTTTTTTCCTGAATATATTCAGGAAAAAACGCATACGCCCTTTTTGGCCAAGTGCATCATTGTGGACGTTCTGCCTCTTTTCCTATGCTTTCAATGCAATTCCAGTCTACCTCCTGAAATCGGTTTCCTGCAATTCTGCCCCGCTTTCAAGTCCTCTTGGCAGCCTTACTTCAGTATATTTTTGGACGATAGCTGTCATTTATAACTCTGCAGGTTTGTGAATTACAGTGCCCCTGAGCTCCTTTCTTCAACTCGCTTTCTTGTGACCTGGCCGCAACACCGCAGGATGGCTTCAGGCCCTAATCTGGTTCCGGCACGGCACGCTGAGCCTTTGGTTATTTCCTCTTCCTGGTGGGAAATGAGAGTTAAATTTGCCCGTCCAGACACCTCCAGCTAGTCTCTCATTGGTTCTCGCCTTTCTTGTTCATCTTCCACAGAAATTGCAAACTGGGCCAAACAGGAGGTTAAAGGGACTGACTCTCCAAGTCGGGAGAGTGTTAGTAAAGCCTCTGGAATGTTGCACCCGAGTACCAGGGTACGAAAACTGAGACATATTTGAACACGTCTCCCGATCACATGGTTGATCATACTCTAGGTTCCACATGCATGTTTTAGCTGAAGGAAGAATACCTTAAACCTGGGTAGTTGAAACCCGTGGAATGGGTACCATGCAATATGACTTCAAAGGGTCTTCATTTGCTCACCGAACCTCTCCAATCCTATCACTGCTGCGTTTATGCCCCTGTACACATGCTTGATTCTCTTTCGGAGACATAGCAATCCATAGGTTTTAAGATACTTACTAGTTAGGTACATTCTTAGGCGTTTAATATGCGGTGTTGAGTCCATTTCGTTGAGCCAGGAGTAGCTCTTGTCTATTCCATATTTGGCTTAAGGAACTTTATCAGTGCTCATTTCAATCTCTGGTTTTATGCAGCACCCCAACTCACCTTTCCCCTTAAGCAAGCATAAGTTGGTTTTCTAAATTTGAGACCCTGTTCTGTTCTGTAATTCAGTTCCTGTGTAGCCAAGTTTACATTCCGTGTATTACTGATATCTTATGATGTTTCTTTTTCTGTGTGACTTATTTCAGTTAGAATCATCATACCTGAATCCACTCATTGTGCTGCTAAGGGCCTGATGACATAGATTTCATTGCTGAGTGATATTGCTTTGTAAGTAAATACCACATGTTCTTTATCCATTTTTCACTTTCTGCGATGTTGAACTTGTACTGTAAACGAGGTTCTTGTAAACAGAGGCGTCCCAAACTTTGGGGTGGCTGTGTCTTTTTGATTATAATTTCCCTAAGCTATAGGACCATAAGTGGAAGTGCCCTAGGCTCTGTTGCTTTGTTTTTTAGATGTTTCAGGAAACACGATACACTTCTCCCGAGTGTCTGTTGGCAATTTACATCCCGCCCATCAGCATAACAAGGCTCCCAGTTCTCCATGGCCTGTCCTGCCTTTCTGGATTTTACACTTTTTTCAGATGGCCCTTTTGACTGGGGGGAAGTGAGACTTCATTGTAGTGCAGATTTCCTTTGCAAGCTTGCTTGGTTGGCCAAAAAGGGCGTATGCGTTTTTTCCTGAATATATTCAGGAAAAAACGCATACGCCCTTTTTGGCCAAGTGCATCATTGTGGACGTTCTGCCTCTTTTCCTATGCTTTCAATGCAATTCCAGTCTACCTCCTGAAATCGGTTTCCTGCAATTCTGCCCCGCTTTCAAGTCCTCTTGGCAGCCTTACTTCAGTATATTTTTGGACGATAGCTGTCATTTATAACTCTGCAGGTTTGTGAATTACAGTGCCCCTGAGCTCCTTTCTTCAACTCGCTTTCTTTTGAGCTGGCCGCAACACCGCAGGATGGCTTCAGGCCCTAATCTGGTTCCGGCACGGCACGCTGAGCCTTTGGTTATTTCCTCTTCCTGGTGGGAAATGAGAGTTAAATTTGCCCGTCCAGACACCTCCAGTTAGTCTCTCATTGGTTCTCGCTATTCCTGTTCATCTTCCACAGAAATTGAAAACTGGGCCAAACAGGAGGTTAAAGGGACTGACTCTCCAAGTCGGGAGAGTGTTAGTAAAGCGTCTGGAATGTTGCACCCGAGTACCAGGGTACGAAAACTGAGACATATTTGAACACGTCTCCCGTTCACATGGTTGATCATACTCTGGGTTCCACATGCATGTTTTAGCTGAAGGAAGAATACCTTAAACCTGGAGAGTTGAGACCCGTGGAATGGGTACCATGCAATATGACTTCAAAGGGTCTTCATTTGTTCACCGAACCTCTCCAATCCTATCACTGCTGCGTTTATGACCCTGCACACATGCTTGATTCTCTTTCGGAGACATAGCAATCCATAGGTTTTAAGATACTTACTAGTCAGGTACATTCTTAGGCGTTTAATATGCGGTGTTGAGTCCATTTCGTTGAGCAAGGAGTAGCTCTTGTCTATTCCATATTTGGCTTAAGGAACTTTATCTATGCTCATTTCAATCTCTGGTTTTATGCAGCACCCCAACTCACCTTTCCCCTTAAGCAAGCATAAGTTGGTTTTCTAAATTTGAGACCCTGTTCTGTTCTGTAATTCAGTTCCTGTGTAGCCAAGTTAACATTCCGTGTATTACTGATATCTTATGATGTTTCTTTTTCTGTGTGACTTATTTCAGTTAAAATCATCATACCTGAATCCACTCATTGTGCTGCTAAGGGCCTGATGACATAGATTTCATGGCTGAGTGATATTGCTTTGTAAGTAAATACCACATGTTCTTTATCCATTTTTCACTTTCTGCGATGTTGAACTTTTACTGTAAACGAGGTTCTTGTAAACAGAGGCGTCCCAAACTTTGGGGTGGCTGTGTCTTTTTGATTTTAATTTCCCTAAGCTATAGGACCATAAGTGGAAGTGCCCTAGGCTCTGTTGCTTTGTTTTTTAGATGTTTCAGGAAACACCATACACTTCTCCCGAGTGTCTGTTGGCAATTTACATCCCGCCCATCAGCATAACAAGGCTCCCAGTTCTCCATGGCCTGTCCTGCCTTTCTGGATTTTACACTTTTTTCAGATGGCCCTTTTGACCGGGGGGAAGTGAGACTTCATTGTAGTGCAGATTTCCTTTGCAAGCTTGCTTGGTTGGCCAAAAAGGGCGTATGCGTTTTTTCCTGAATATATTCAGGAAAAAACGCATACGCCCTTTTTGGCCAAGTGCATCATTGTGGACGTTCTGCCTCTTTTCCTATGCTTTCAATGCAATTCCAGTCTACCTCCTGAAATCGGTTTCCTGCAATTCTGCCCCGCTTTCAAGTCCTCTTGGCAGCCTTACTTCAGTATATTTTTGGACGATAGCTGTCATTTATAACTCTGCAGGTTTGTGAATTACAGTGCCCCTGAGCTCCTTTCTTCAACTCGCTTTCTTGTGACCTGGCCGCAACACCGCAGGATGGCTTCAGGCCCTAATCTGGTTCCGGCACGGCACGCTGAGCCTTTGGTTATTTCCTCTTCCTGGTGGGAAATGAGAGTTAAATTTGCCCGTCCAGACACCTCCAGCTAGTCTCTCATTGGTTCTCGCTATTCCTGTTCATCTTCCGCAGAAATTGCAAACTGGGCCAAACAGGAGGTTAAAGGGACTGACTCTCCAAGTCGGGAGAGTGTTAGTAAAGCCTCTGGAATGTTGCACCCGAGTACCAGGGTACGAAAACTGAGACATATTTGAACACGTCTCCCGATCACATGGTTGATCATACTCTGGGTTCCACATGCATGTTTTAGCTGAAGGAAGAATACCTTAAACCTGGGTAGTTGAAACCCGTGGAATGGGTACCATGCAATATGACTTCAAAGGGTCTTCATTTGCTCACCGAACCTCTCCAATCCTATCACTGCTGCGTTTATGCCCCTGTACACATGCTTGATTCTCTTTCGGAGACATAGCAATCCATAGGTTTTAAGATACTTACTAGTCAGGTACATTCTTAGGCGTTTAATATGGGGTGTTGAGTCCATTTCGTTGAGCAAGGAGTAGCTCTTGTCTATTCCATATTTGGCTTAAGGAACTTTATCTGTGCTCGTTTCAATCTCTGGTTTTATGCAGCACCCCAACTCACCTTTCCCCTTAAGCAAGCATAAGTTGGTTTTCTAAATTTGAGACCCTGTTCTGTTCTGTAATTCAGTTCCTGTGTAGCCAAGTTTACATTCCGTGTATTACTGATATCTTATGATGTTTCTTTTTCTGTGTGACTTATTTCAGTTAGAATCATCATACCTGAATCCACTCATTGTGCTGCTAAGGGCCTGATGACATAGATTTCATTGCTGAGTGATATTGCTTTGTAAGTAAATACCACATGTTCTTTATCCATTTTTCACTTTCTGCGATGTTGAACTTGTACTGTAAACGAGGTTCTTGTAAACAGAGGCATCCCAAACTTTGGGGTGGCTGTGTCTTTTTGATTTTAATTTCCCTAAGCTATCGGACCATAAGTGGAAGTGCCCTAGGCTCTGTTGCTTTGTTGTATAGATGTTTCAGGAAACACCATACACTTCTCCCGATTGTCTGTTGGCAATTTACATCCCGCCCATCAGCATAACAAGGCTCCCAGTTCTCCATGGCCTGTCCTGCCTTTCTGGATTTTACACTTTTTTCAGATGGCCCTTTTGACCGGGGGGAAGTGAGACTTCATTGTAGTGCAGATTTCCTTTGCAAGCTTGCTTGGTTGGCCAAAAAGGGCGTATGCGTTTTTTCCTGAATATATTCAGGAAAAAACGCATACGCCCTTTTTGGCCAAGTGCATCATTGTGGACGTTCTGCCTCTTTTCCTATGCTTTCAATGCAATTCCAGTCTACCTCCTGAAATCGGTTTCCTGCAATTCTGCCCCGCTTTCGAGTCCTCTTGGCAGCCTTACTTCAGTATATTTTTGGACGATAGCTGTCATTTATAACTCTGCAGGTTTGTGAATTACAGTGCCCCTGAGCTCCTTTCTTCAACTCGCTTTCTTTTGAGCTGGCCGCAACACCGCAGGATGGCTTCAGGCCCTAATCTGGTTCCGGCACGGCACGCTGAGCCTTTGGTTATTTCCTCTTCCTGGTGGGAAATGAGAGTTAAATTTGCCCGTCCAGACACCTCCAGCTAGTCTCTCATTGGTGTTCCCTATTCCTGTTCATCTTCCGCAGAAATTGCAAACTGGGCCAAACAGGAGGTTAAAGGCGCTGACTCTCCAAGTGGGGAGAGTGTTAGTAAAGCGTCTGGAATGTTGCACCCGAGTACCAGGGTACGAAAACTGAGACATATTTGAACACGTCTCCTGTTCACATGGTTGATCATACTCTGGGTTCCACATGCATGTTTTAGCTGAAGGAAGAATACCTTAAACCTGGAGAGTTGAGACCCGTGGAATGGGTACCATGCAATATGACTTCAAAGGGTCTTCATTTGCTCACCGAACCTCTCCAATCCTATCACTGCTGCGTTTATGCCCCTGTACACACACTTGATTCTCTTTTGGAGACATAGCAATCCATAGGTTTTAAGATACTTACTAGTCAGGTACATTCTTAGGCGTTTAATATGCGGTGTTGAGTCCATTTCGTTGAGCAAGGAGTAGCTCTTGTCTATTCCATATTTGGCTTAAGGAACTTTATCTGTGCTCATTTCAATCTCTGGTTTTATGCAGCACCCCAACTCACCTTTCCCCTTAAGCAAGCATAAGTTGGTTTTCTAAATTTGAGACCCTGTTCTGTTTTGAAATTCAGTTCCTGTGTAGCCAAGTTTACATTCCATGTATTAGTGATATCTTATGATGTTTCTTTTTCTGTGTGACTTATTTCAGTTAGAATCATCGTACCTGAATCCACTCATTATGCTGCTATGGGCCTGATGACATAGATTTCATTGCTGAGTGATACTGCATTGTACGTAAGTACCACAAGTTCTTTATCCATTTTTCACTTTCTGCGATATTGAACTTGTACTGTAAACGAGGTTCTTGTAAACAGAGGGGTCCCAAACTTTGGGGTGGCTGTGTCTTTTTGATTTTAATTTCCCTAAGCTATAGGACCATAAGTGGAAGTGCCCTAGGCTCTGTTGCTTTGTTTTTTAGATGTTTCAGGAAACACCATACACTTCTCCCGAGTGGCTGTTGGCAATTTACATCCCGCCCATCAGCATAACAAGGCTCCCAGTTCTCCATGGCCTGTCCTGCCTTTCTGGATTTTACACTTTTTTCAGATGGCCCTTTTGACCGGGGGGAAGTGAGACTTCATTGTAGTGCAGATTTCCTTTGCAAGCTTGCTTGGTTGGCCAAAAAGGGCGTATGCGTTTTTTCCTGAATATATTCAGGAAAAAACGCATACGCCCTTTTTGGCCAAGTGCATCATTGTGGACGTTCTGCCTCTTTTCCTATGCTTTCAATGCAATTCCAGTCTACCTCCTGAAATCGGTTTCCTGCAATTCTGCCCCGCTTTCAAGTCCTCTTGGCAGCCTTACTTCAGTATATTTTTGGACGATAGCTGTCATTTATAACTCTGCAGGTTTGTGAATTACAGTGCCCCTGAGCTCCTTTCTTCAACTCGCTTTCTTGTGACCTGGCCGCAACACCGCAGGATGGCTTCAGGCCCTAATCTGGTTCCAGCACGGCACGCTGAGCCTTTGGTTATTTCCTCTTCCTGGTGGGAAATGAGAGTTAAATTTGCCCGTCCAGACACCTCCAGCTAGTCTCTCATTGGTTCTCCCTATTCCTGTTCATCTTCCGCAGAAATTGCAAACTGGGCCAAACAGGAGGTTAAAGGCGCTGACTCTCCAAGTGGGGAGAGTGTTAGTAAAGCGTCTGGAATGTTGCACCCGAGTACCAGGGTACGAAAACTGAGACATATTTGAACACGTCTCCCGTTCACACGGTTGATCATACTCTGGGTTCCACATGCATGTTTTAGTTGAAGGAAGAATACCTTAAACCTGGAGACTTGAGACCCGTGGAATGGGTACCATGCAATATGACTTCAAAGGGTCTTCATTTGCTCACCGAACCTCTCCAATCCTATCACTGCTGCGTTTATGCCCCTGTACACACGCTTGATTCTCTTTTGGAGACATAGCAATCCATAGGTTTTACGATACTTACTAGTCAGGTACATTCTTAGGCGTTTAATATGGGGTGTTGAGTCCATTTCGTTGAGCAAGGAGTAGCTCTTGTCTATTCCATATTTGGCTTAAGGAACTTTATCTGTGCTCATTTCAATCTCTGGTTTTATGCAGCACCCCAACTCACCTTTCCCCTTAAGCAAGCATAAGTTGGTTTTCTAAATTTGAGACCCTGTTCTGTTTTGGAATTCAGTTCCTGTGTAGCCAAGTTTACATTCCATGTATTAGTGATATCTTATGATGTTTCTTTTTCTGTGAGACTTATTTCAGTTAGAATCATCGTACCTGAATCCACTCATTATGCTGCTATGGGCCTGATGACATAGATTTCATTGCTGAGTGATACTGCATTGTACGTAAGTACCACAAGTTCTTTATCCATTTTTCACTTTCTGCGATATTGAACTTGTACTGTAAACGAGGTTCTTGTAAACAGAGGCGTCCCAAACTTTGCGGTGGCTGTGTCTTTTTGATTTTAATTTCCCTAAGCTATAGGACCATAAGTGGAAGTGCCCTAGGCTCTGTTGCTTTGTTTTTTAGATGTTTCAGGAAACACCATACACTTCTCCCGAGTGGCTGTTGGCAATTTACATCCCGCCCATCAGCATAACAAGGCTCCCAGTTCTCCATGGCCTGTCCTGCCTTTCTGGATTTTACACTTTTTTCAGATGGCCCTTTTGACCGGGGGGAAGTGAGACTTCATTGTAGTGCAGATTTCCTTTGCAAGCTTGCTTGGTTGGCCAAAAAGGGCGTATGCGTTTTTTCCTGAATATATTCAGGAAAAAACGCATACGCCCTTTTTGGCCAAGTGCATCATTGTGGACGTTCTGCCTCTTTTCCTATGCTTTCAATGCAATTCCAGTCTACCTCCTGAAATCGGTTTCCTGCAATTCTGCCCCGCTTTCAAGTCCTCTTGGCAGCCTTACTTCAGTATATTTTTGGACGATAGCTGTCATTTATAACTCTGCAGGTTTGTGAATTACAGTGCCCCTGAGCTCCTTTGTTCAACTCGCTTTCTTGTGAGCTGGCCGCAACACCGCAGGATGGCTTCAGGCCCTAATCTGGTTCCGGCACGGCACGCTGAGCCTTTGGTTATTTCCTCTTCCTGGTGGGAAATGAGAGTTAAATTTGCCCGTCCAGACACCTCCAGCTAGTCTCTCATTGGTTCTCGCTATTCCTGTTCATCTTCCGCAGAAATTGAAAACTGGGCCAAACAGGAGGTTAAAGGGACTGACTCTCCAAGTCGGGAGAGTGTTAGTAAAGCCTCTGGAATGTTGCACCCGAGTACCAGGTACGAAAACTGAGACATATTTGAACACGTCTCCCGATCACATGGTTGATCATACTCTAGGTTCCACATGCATGTTTTAGCTGAAGGAAGAATACCTTAAACCTGGGTAGTTGAAACCCGTGGAATGGGTACCATGCAATATGACTTCAAAGGGTCTTCATTTGCTCACCGAACCTCTCCAATCCTATCACTGCTGCGTTTATGCCCCTGTACACATGCTTGATTCTCTTTCGGAGACATAGCAATCCATAGGTTTTAAGATACTTACTAGTCAGGTACATTCTTAGGCGTTTAATATGGGGTGTTGAGTCCATTTCGTTGAGCAAGGAGTAGCTCTTGTCTATTCCATATTTGGCTTAAGGAACTTTATCTGTGCTCGTTTCAATCTCTGGTTTTATGCAACACCCCAACTCACCTTTACCCTTAAGCAAGCATAAGTTGGTTTTCTAAATTTGAGACGCTGTTCTGTTCTGTAATTCAGTTCCTGTGTAGCCAAGTTTACATTCCGTGTATTACTGATATCTTATGATGTTTCTTTTTCTGTGTGACTTATTTCAGTTAGAATCATCATACCTGAATCCACTCATTGTGCTGCTAAGGGCCTGATGACATAGATTTCATTGCTGAGTGATATTGCTTTGTAAGTAAATACCACATGTTCTTTATCCATTTTTCACTTTCTGCGATGTTGAACTTGTACTGTAAACGAGGTTCTTGTAAACAGAGGCGTCCCAAACTTTGGGGTGGCTGTGTCTTTTTGATTTTAATTTCCCTAAGCTATAGGACCATAAGTGGAAGTGCCCTAGGCTCTGTTGCTTTGTTTTTTAGATGTTTCAGGAAACACCATACACTTCTTCCGAGTGTCTGTTGGCAATTTACATCCCGCCCATCAGCATAAGAAGGCTCCCAGTTCTCCATGGCCTGTCCTGCCTTTCTGGATTTTACACTTTTTTCAGATGGCCCTTTTGACCGGGGGGAAGTGAGACTTCATTGTAGTGCAGATTTCCTTTGCAAGCTTGCTTGGTTGGCCAAAAAGGGCGTATGCGTTTTTTCCTGAATATATTCAGGAAAAAACGCATACGCCCTTTTTGGCCAAGTGCATCATTGTGGACGTTCTGCCTCTTTTCCTATGCTTTCAATGCAATTCCAGTCTACCTCCTGAAATCGGTTTCCTGCAATTCTGCCCCGCTTTCAAGTCCTCTTGGCAGCCTTACTTCAGTATATTTTTGGACGATAGCTGTCATTTATAACTCTGCAGGTTTGTGAATTACAGTGCCCCTGAGCTCCTTTCTTCAACTGGCTTTCTTGTGACCTGGCCGCAACACCGCAGGATGGCTTCAGGCCCTAATCTGGTTTCGGCACGGCACGCTGAGCCTTTGGTTATTTCCACTTCCTGGTGGGAAATGAGAGTTAAATTTGCCCTTCCAGACACCTCCAGCTAGTCTCTCATTGGTTCTCGCTATTCCTGTTCATCTTCCGCAGAAATTGCAAACTAGGCCAAACAGGAAGTTAAAGGCGCTGACTCTCCAAGTGGGGAGAGTGTTAGTAAAGCGTCTGGAATGTTGCACCCGAGTACCAGGGGAGAAAAACTCAGACATATTTGAACACGTCTCCCGTTCACATGGTTGATCATACTCTGGGTTCCACATGCATGTTTTAGCTGAAGGAAGAATACCTTAAACCTGGAGAGTTGAGACCCGTGGAATGGGTACCATGCAATATGACTTCAAAGGGTCTTCATTTGCTCACCGAACCTCTCCAATCCTATCACTGCTGCGTTTATGCCCCTGTACACACGCTTGATTCTCTTTTGGAGACATAGCAATCCATAGGTTTTAAGATACTTACTAGTCAGGTACATTCTTAGGCGTTTAATATGGGGTGTTGAGTCCATTTCGTTGAGCAAGGAGTAGCTCTTGTCTAGTCCATATTTGGCTTAAGGAACTTTATCTGTGCTCATTTCAATCTCTGGTTTTATGCAGCACCCCAACTCACCTTTCCCCTTAAGCAAGCATAAGTTGGTTTTCTAAATTTGAGACCCTGTTCTGTTTTGGAATTCAGTTCCTGTGTAGCCAAGTTTACATTCCGTGTATTAGTGATATCTTATGATGTTTCTTTTTCTGTGTGACTTATTTCAGTGAGAATCATCGTACCTGAATCCACTCATTATGCTGCTACGGGCCTGATGACATAGATTTCA
Source organism: Globicephala melas (assembly GCF_963455315.2). Taxonomy (NCBI): domain Eukaryota; kingdom Metazoa; phylum Chordata; class Mammalia; order Artiodactyla; family Delphinidae; genus Globicephala; species Globicephala melas. The sequence goes on from NW_027207211.1 coordinate 2,220,242, forward strand.
TTGCTGAGTGATACTGCATTGTACGTAAGTACCACAAGTTCTTTATCCATTTTTCACTTTCTGTGATATTGAACTTGTACGGTAAACGAGGTTCTTGTAAACAGAGGCGTCCCAAACTTTGGGGTGGCTGTGTCTTTTTGATTTTAATTTCCCTAAGCTATAGGACCATAAGTGGAAGTGCCCTAGGCTCTGTTGCTTTGTTTTTTAGATGTTTCAGGAAACACCATACACTTCTCCCGAGTGTCTGTTGGCAATTTACATCCCGCCCATCAGCATAACAAGGCTCCCAGTTCTCCATGGCCTGTCCTGCCTTTCTGGATTTTACACTTTTTTCAGATGGCCCTTTTGACCGGGGGGAAGTGAGACTTCATTGTAGTGCAGATTTCCTTTGCAAGCTTGCTTGGTTGGCCAAAAAGTGCGTATGCGTTTTTTCCTGAATATATTCAGGAAAAAACGCATACGCCCTTTTTGGCCAAGTGCATCATTGTGGACGTTCTGCCTCTTTTCCTATGCTTTCAATGCAATTCCAGTCTACCTCCTGAAATCGGTTTCCTGCAATTCTGCCCCGCTTTCGAGTCCTCTTGGCAGCCTTACTTCAGTATATTTTTCGACGATAGCTGTCATTTATAATTCTGCAGGTTTGTGAATTACAGTGCCCCTGAGCTCCTTTCTTCAACTCGCTTTCTTTTGAGCTCGCCGCAACACCGCAGGATGGCTTCAGGCCGTAATCTGGTTCCGGCACGGCACGCTGAGCCTTTGGTTCATTCCTCTTCCTGGTGGGAAATGAGAGTTAAATTTGCCCGTCCAGACACCTCCAGCTAGTCTCTCATTGGTTCTCGCTATTCCTGTTCATCTTCCGCAGAAATTGCAAACTGGGCCAAACAGGAGATTAAAGGGACGGACTCTCCAAGTGGGGAGAGTGTTAGTAAAGCGTCTGGAATGTTGCACCCGAGTACCAGGGTACGAAAACTGAGACATATTTGAACACGTCTCCCATTCACATGGTTGATCATACTCTGGGTTCCACATGCGTGTTTTAGCTGAAGGAAGAATACCTTAAACCTGGAGAGTTGAGACCCGTGGAATGGGTACCATGCAATCTGACTTCAAAGGGTCTTCATTTGCTCACCGAACCTCTCCAATCCTATCACTGCTGCGTTTATGCCCCTGTACACACGCTTGATTCTCTTTTGGAGACATAGCAATCCATAGGTTTTAAGATACTTACTAGTCAGGTACATTCTTAGGCGTTTAATATGGGGTGTTGAGTCCATTTCGTTGAGCAAGGAGTAGCTCTTGTCTATTCCATATTTGGCTTAAGGAACTTTATCTGTGCTCATTTCAATCTCTGGTTTTATGCAGCACCCCAACTCACCTTTCCCCTTAAGCAAGCATAAGTTGGTTTTCTAAATTTGAGACCCTGTTCTGTTTTGGAATTCAGTTGCTGTGTAGCCAAGTTTACATTCCGTGTATTACTGATATCTTATGATGTTTCTTTTTCTGTGTGACTTATTTCAGTGAGAATCATCGTACCTGAATCCACTCATTATGCTGCTACGGGCCTGATGACATAGATTTCATTGCTGAGTGATACTGCATTATACGTAAGTACCACAAGTTCTTTATCCATTTTTCACTTTCTGCGATGTTGAACTTGTACTGTAAACGAGGTTCTTGTAAACAGAGGCGTCCCAAACTTTGGGGTGGCTGTGTCTTTTTGCTTTTAATTTCCCTAAGCTATAGGACCATAAATGGAAGTGCCCTAGGCTCTGTTGCTTTGTTTTTTAGATGTTTCAGGAAACACCATACACTTCTCCCGAGTGTCTGTTGGCAATTTACATCCCGCCCATCAGCATAACAAGGCTCCCATTTCTCCATGGCCTGTCCTGCCTTTCTGGATTTTACACTTTTTTCAGATGGCCCTTTTGACCGGGGGGAAGTGAGACTTCATTGTAGTGCAGATTTCCTTTGCAAGCTTGCTTGGTTGGCCAAAAAGGGCGTATGCGTTTTTTCCTGAATATATTCAGGAAAAAACGCATACGCCCTTTTTGGCCAAGTGCATCATTGTGGACGTTCTGCCTCTTTTCCTATGCTTTCAATGCAATTCCAGTCTACCTCCTGAAATTGGTTTCCTGCAATTCTGCCCCGCTTTCGAGTCCTCTTGGCAGCCTTACTTCAGTATATTTTTGGACGATAGCTGTCATTTATAACTCTGCAGGTTTGTGAATTACAGTGCCCCTGAGCTCCTTTCTTCAACTCGCTTTCTTGTGACCTGGCCGCAACACCGCAGGATGGCTTCAGGCCCTAATCTGGTTCCGGCACGGCACGCTGAGCCTTTGGTTATTTCCTCTTCCTGGTGGGAAATGAGAGTTAAATTTGCCCGTCCAGACACCTCCAGCTAGTCTCTCATTGGTTCTCGCTATTCCTGTTCATCTTCCGCAGAAATTGCAAACTGGGCCAAACAGGAGATTAAAGGGACGGACTCTCCAAATCGGGAGAGTGTTAGTAAAGCGTCTGGAATGTTGCACCCGAGTACCAGGGTACGAAAACTGAGACATATTTGAACACGTCTCCCGATCACATGGTTGATCATACTCTAGGTTCCACATGCATGTTTTAGCTGAAGGAAGAATACCTTAAACCTGGGTAGTTGAAACCCGTGGAATGGGTACCATGCAATATGACTTCAAAGGGTCTTCATTTGCTCACCGAACCTCTCCAATCCTATCACTGCTGCGTTTGTGCCCCTGTACACATGCTTGATTCTCTTTCGGAGACATAGCAATCCATAGGTTTTAAGATACTTACTAGTCAGGTACATTCTTAGGCGTTTAATATGCGGTGTTCAGTCCATTTCGTTGAGCAAGGAGTAGCTCTTGTCTATTCCATATATGGCTTAAGGAACTTTATCTGTGCTCGTTTCAATCTCTGGTTTTATGCAGCACCCCAACTCACCTTTCCCCTTAAGCAAGCATAAGTTGGTTTTCTAAATTTGAGACCCTGTTCTGTTCTGTAATTCAGTTCCTGTGTAGCCAAGTTTACATTCCGTGTATTACTGGTATCTTATGATGTTTCTTTTTCTGTGTGACTTATTTCAGTTAGAATCATCATACCTGAAACCACTCATTGTGCTGCTAAGGGCCTGATGACATAGATTTCATTGCTGAGTGATATTGCTTTGTAAGTAAATACCACATGTTCTTTATCCATTTTTCACTTTCTGCGATGTTGAACTTGTACTGTAAACGAGGTTCTTGTAAACAGAGGCGTCCCAAACTTTGGGGTGGCTGTGTCTTTTTGATTTTAATTTCCCTAAGCTATAGGACCATAAGTGGAAGTGCCCTAGGCTCTGTTGCTTTGTTTTTTAGATGTTTCAGGAAACACCATACACTTCTCCCGAGTGTCTGTTGGCAATTTACATCCCGCCCATCAGCATAACAAGGCTCCCAGTTCTCCATGGCCTGTCCTGCCTTTCTGGATTTTACACTTTTTTCAGATGGCCCTTTTGACCGGGGGGAAGTGAGACTTCATTGTAGTGCAGATTTCCTTTGCAAGCTTGCTTGGTTGGCCAAAAAGGGCGTATGCGTTTTTTCCTGAATATATTCAGGAAAAAACGCATATGCCCTTTTTGGCCAAGTGCATCATTGTGGACGTTCTGCCTCTTTTCCTATGCTTTCAAAGCAATTCCAGTCTACCTCCTGAAATCGGTTTCCTGCAATTCTGCCCCGCTTTCGAGTCCTCTTGGCAGCCTTACTTCAGTATATTTTTGGACGATAGCTGTCATTTATAACTCTGCAGGTTTGTGAATTACAGTGCCCCTGAGCTCCTTTCTTCAACTGGCTTTCTTGTGACCTGGCCGCAACACCGCAGGATGGCTTCAGGCCCTAATCTGGTTCCGGCACGGCACGCTGAGCCTTTGGTTAATTCCTCTTCCTGGTGGGAAATGAGAGTTAAATTTGCCCGTCCAGACACCTCCAGCTAGTCTCTCATTGGTTCTCGCTATTCCTGTTCATCGTCCGCAGAAATTGCAAACTGGGCCAAACAGGAGATTAAACGGACGGACTCTCCAAGTCGGGAGAGTGTTAGTAAAGCGTCTGGAATGTTGCACCCGAGTACCAGGGTACGAAAACTGAGACATATTTGAACACGTCTCCCGATCACATGGTTGATCATACTCTAGGTTCCACATGCATGTTTTAGCTGAAGGAAGAATACCTTAAACCTGGGTAGTTGAAACCCGTGGAATGGGTACCATGCAATATGACTTCAAAGGGTCTTCATTTGCTCACTGAACCTCTCCAATCCTATCACTGCTGCGTTTATGCCCCTGTACACATGCTTGATTCTCTTTTGGAGACATAGCAATCCATAGGTTTTAAGATACTTACTAGTCAGGTACATTCTTAGGCGTTTAATATGCGGTGTTGAGTCCATTTCGTTGAGCAAGGAGTAGCTCTTGTCTATTCCATATTTGGCTTAAGGAACTTTATCTGTGCTCGTTTCAATCTCTGGTTTTATGCAGCACCCCAACTCACCTTTACCCTTAAGCAAGCATAAGTTGGTTTTCTAAATTTGAGACCCTGTTCTGTTCTGTAATTCAGTTCCTGTGTAGCCAAGTTTACATTCCGTGTATTACTGATATCTTATGATGTTTCTTTTTCTGTGTGACTTATTTCAGTTAGAATCATCATACCTGAATCCACTCATTGTGCTGCTAAGGGCCTGATGACATAGATTTCATTGCTGAGTGATATTGCTTTGTGAGTAAATACCACACCTTCTTTATCCATTTTTCACTTTCTGCGATGTTGAACTTGTACTGTAAACGAGGTTCTTGTAAACAGAGGCGTCCCAAACTTTGGGGTGGCTGTGTCTTTTTGATTTTAATTTCCCTAAGCTATAGGACCATAAGTGGAAGTGCCCTAGGCTCTGTTGCTTTGTTTTTTAGATGTTTCAGGAAACACCATACACTTCTCCCGAGTGTCTGTTGGCAATTTACATCCCGCCCATCAGCATAACAAGGCTCCCAGTTCTCCATGGCCTGTCCTGCCTTTCTGGATTTTACACTTTTTTCAGATGGCCCTTTTGACCGGGGGGAAGTGAGACTTCATTGTAGTGCAGATTTCCTTTGCAAGCTTGCTTGGTTGGCCAAAAAGTGCGTATGCGTTTTTTCCTGAATATATTCAGGAAAAAACGCATACGCCCTTTTTGGCCAAGTGCATCATTGGGGACGTTCTGCCTCTTTTCCTATGCTTTCAATGCAATTCCAGTCTACCTCCTGAAATCGGTTTCCTGCAATTCTGCCCCGCTTTCGAGTCCTCTTGGCAGCCTTACTTCAGTATATTTTTGGACGATAGCTGTCATTTATAACTCTGCAGGTTTGTGAATTACAGTGCCCCTGAGCTCCTTTCTTCAACTCGCTTTCTTGTGACCTGGCCGCAACACCGCAGGATGGCTTCAGGCCCTAATCTGGTTCCGGCACGGCACGCTGAGCCTTTGGTTAATTCCTCTTCCTGGTGGGAAATGAGAGTTAAATTTGCCCGTCCAGACACCTCCAGCTAGTCTCTCATTGGTTCTCGCTATTCCTGTTCATCTTCCGCAGAAATTGCAAACTGGGCCAAACAGGAGATTAAAGGGACGGACTCTCCAAGACGGGAGAGTGTTAGTAAAGCGTCTGGAATGTTGCACCCGAGTACCAGGGTACGAAAACTGAGACATATTTGAACACGTCTCCCGATCACATGGTTGATCATACTCTAGGTTCCACATGCATGTTTTAGCTGAAGGAAGAATACCTTAAACCTGGGTAGTTGAAACCCGTGGAATGGGTACCATGCAATATGACTTCAAAGGGTCTTCATTTGCTCACCGAACCTCTCCAATCCTATCACTGCTGCGTTTATGCCCCTGTACACACGCTTGATTCTCTTTTGGAGACATAGCAATCCATAGGTTTTAAGATACTTACTAGTCAGGTACATTCTTAGGCGTTTAATATGGGGTGTTGAGTCCATTTCGTTGAGCAAGGAGTAGCTCTTGTCTAGTCCATATTTGGCTTAAGGAACTTTATCTGTGCTCATTTCAATCTCTGGTTTAATGCAGCACCCCTACTCACCTTTCCCCTTAAGCAAGCATAAGTTGGTTTTCTAAATTTGAGACCCTGTTCTGTTTTGGAATTCAGTTCCTGTGTAGCCAAGTTTACATTCCGTGTATTAGTGATATCTTATAATGTTTCTGTTTCTGTGTGACTTATTTCAGTGAGAATCATCGTACCTGAATCCACTCATTATGCTGCTACGGGCCTGATGACATAGATTTCATTGCTGAGTGATACTGCATTGTACGTAAGTACCACAAGTTCTTTATCCATTTTTCACTTTCTGTGATATTGAACTTGTACGGTAAACGAGGTTCTTGTAAACAGAGGCGTCCCAAACTTTGGGGTGGCTGTGTCTTTTTGATTTTAATTTCCCTAAGCTATAGGACCATAAGTGGAAGTGCCCTAGGCTCTGTTGCTTTGTTTTTTAGATGTTTCAGGAAACACCATACACTTCTCCCGAGTGTCTGTTGGCAATTTACATCCCGCCCATCAGCATAACAAGGCTCCCAGTTCTCCATGGCCTGTCCTGCCTTTCTGGATTTTACACTTTTTTCAGATGTCCCTTTTGACTGGGGGGAAGTGAGACTTCATTGTAGTGCAGATTTCCTTTGCAAGCTTGCTTGGTTGGCCAAAAAGGGCGTATGCGTTTTTTCCTGAATATATTCAGGAAAAAACGCATACGCCCTTTTTGGCCAAGTGCATCATTGTGGACGTTCTGCCTCTTTTCCTATGCTTTCAAAGCAATTCCAGTCTACCTCCTGAAATCGGTTTCCTGCAATTCTGCCCCGCTTTCAAGTCCTCTTGGCAGCCTTACTTCAGTATATTTTTGGACGATAGCTGTCATTTATAACTCTGCAGGTTTGTGAATTACAGTGCCCCTGAGCTCCTTTCTTCAACTCGCTTTCTTGTGACCTGGCCGCAACACCGCAGGATGGCTTCAGGCCCTAATCTGGTTCCGGCACGGCACGCTGAGCCTTTGGTTAATTCCTCTTCCTGGTGGGAAATGAGAGTTAAATTTGCCCGTCCAGACACCTCCAGCTAGTCTCTCATTGGTTCTCGCTATTCCTGTTCATCTTCCGCAGAAATTGCAAACTGGGCCAAACAGGAGATTAAACGGACGGACTCTGCAAGTTAGGAGAGTGTTAGTAAAGCGTCTGGAATGTTGCACCTGAGTATCAGGGTACGAAAACTGAGACATATTTGAACACGTCTCCCGATCACATGGTTGATCATACTCTAGGTTCCACATGCATGTTTTAGCTGAAGGAAGAATACCTTAAACCTGGGTAGTTGAAACCCGTGGAATGGGTACCATGCAATATGACTTCAAAGGGTCTTCATTTGCTCACCGAACCTCTCCAATCCTATCACTGCTGCGTTTATGCCCCTGTACACATGCTTGATTCTCTTTCGGAGACATAGCAATCCATAGGTTTTAAGATACTTACTAGTCAGGTACATTCTTAGGCGTTTAATATGCGGTGTTGAGTCCATTTCGTTGAGCAAGGAGTAGCTCTTGTCTATTCCATATTTGGCTTAAGGAACTTTATCTGTGCTCGTTTCAATCTCTGTTTTTATGCAGCACCCCAACTCACCTTTACCCTTAAGCAAGCATAAGTTGGTTTTCTAAATTTGAGACCCTGTTCTGTTCTGTAATTCAGTTCCTGTGTAGCCAAGTTTACATTCCGTGTATTAGTGATATCTTATGATGTTTCTTTTTCTGTGTGACTTATTTCAGTTAGAATCATCATACCTGAATCTACTCATTGTGCTGCTAAGGGCCTGATGACATAGATTTCATTGCTGAGTGATATTGCTTTGTGAGTAAATACCACATGTTCTTTATCCATTTTTCACTTTCTGCGATGTTGAACTTGTACTGTAAACGAGGTTCTTGTAAACAGAGGCGTCCCAAACTTTGGGGTGGCTGTGTCTTTTTGATTTTAATTTCCCTAAGCTATAGGACCATAAGTGGAAGTGCCCTAGGCTCTGTTGCTTTGTTTTTTAGATGTTTCAGGAAACACCATACACTTCTCCCGAGTGTCTGTTGGCAATTTACATCCCGCCCATCAGCATAACAAGGCTCCCAGTTCTCCATGGCCTGTCCTGCCTTTCTGGATTTTACACTTTTTTCAGATGGCCCTTTTGACCGGGGGGAAGTGAGACTTCATTGTAGTGCAGATTTCCTTTGCAAGCTTGCTTGGTTGGCCAAAAAGGGCGTATGCGTTTTTTCCTGAATATATTCAGGAAAAAACGCATACGCCCTTTTTGGCCAAGTGCATCATTGTGGACGTTCTGCCTCTTTTCCTATGCTTTCAATGCAATTCCAGTCTACCTCCTGAAATCGGTTTCCTGCAATTCTGCCCCGCTTTCAAGTCCTCTTGGCAGCCTTACTTCAGTATATTTTTGGACGATAGCTGTCATTTATAACTCTGCAGGTTTGTGAATTACAGTGCCCCTGAGCTCCTTTCTTCAACTCGCTTTCTTTTGAGCTGGCCGCAACACCGCAGGATGGCTTCAGGCCCTAATCTGGTTCCGGCACGGCACGCTGAGCCCTTGGTTATTTCCTCTTCCTGGTGGGAAATGAGAGTTAAATTTGCCCGTCCAGACACCTCCAGCTAGTCTCTCATTGGTGTTCCCTATTCCTGTTCATCTTCCGCAGAAATTGCAAACTGGGCCAAACAGGAGGTTAAAGACGCTGACTCTCCAAGTGGGGAGAGTGTTAGTAAAGCGTCTGGAATGTTGCACCCGAGTACCAGGGGAGGAAAACTGAGACATATTTGAACACGTCTCCCGATCACATGGTTGATCATACTCTAGGTTCCACATGCATGTTTTAGCTGAAGGAAGAATAACTTAAACCTGGGTAGTTGAAACCCGTGGAATGGGTACCATGCAATATGACTTCAAAGGGTCTTCATTTGCTCACCGAACCTCTCCAATCCTATCACTGCTGCGTTTATGCCCCTGTACACATGCTTGATTCTCTTTCGGAGACATAGCAATCCATAGGTTTTAAGATACTTACTAGTCAGGTACATTCTTAGGCGTTTAATATGCGGTGTTGAGTCCATTTCGTTGAGCAAGGAGTAGCTCTTGTCTATTCCATATTTGGCTTAAGGAACTTTATCTGTGCTCGTTTCAATCTCTGGTTTTATGCAGCACCCCAACTCACCTTTACCCTTAAGCAAGCATAAGTTGGTTTTCTAAATTTGAGACCCTGTTCTGTTCTGTAATTCAGTTCCTGTGTAGCCAAGTTTACATTCCGTGTATTAGTGATATCTTATGATGTTTCTTTTTCTGTGTGACTTATTTCAGTTAGAATCATCATACCTGAATCTACTCATTGTGCTGCTAAGGGCCTGATGACATAGATTTCATTGCTGAGTGATATTGCTTTGTGAGTAAATACCACATGTTCTTTATCCATTTTTCACTTTCTGCGATGTTGAACTTGTACTGTAAACGAGGTTCTTGTAAACAGAGGCGTCCCAAACTTTGGGGTGGCTGTGTCTTTTTGATTTTAATTTCCCTAATCTATAGGACCATAAGTGGAAGTGCCCTAGGCTCTGTTGCTTTGTTTTTTAGATGTTTCAGGAAACACCATACACTTCTCCCGAGTGTCTGTTGGCAATTTACATCCCGCCCATCAGCATAACAAGGCTCCCAGTTCTCCATGGCCTGTCCTGCCTTTCTGGATTTTACACTTTTTTCAGATGGCCCTTTTGACCGGGGGGAAGTGAGACTTCATTGTAGTGCAGATTTCCTTTGCAAGCTTGCTTGGTTGGCCAAAAAGGGCGTATGCGTTTTTTCCTGAATATATTCAGGAAAAAACGCATACGCCCTTTTTGGCCAAGTGCATCATTGTGGACGTTCTGCCTCTTTTCCTATGCTTTCAATGCAATTCCAGTCTACCTCCTGAAATCGGTTTCCTGCAATTCTGCCCCGCTTTCAAGTCCTCTTGGCAGCCTTACTTCAGTATATTTTTGGACGATAGCTGTCATTTATAACTCTGCAGGTTTGTGAATTACAGTGCCCCTGAGCTCCTTTCTTCAACTCGCTTTCTTTTGAGCTGGCCGCAACACCGCAGGATGGCTTCAGGCCCTAATCTGGTTCCGGCACGGCACGCTGAGCCTTTGGTTAATTCCTCTTCCTGGTGGGAAATGAGAGTTAAATTTGCCCGTCCAGACACCTCCAGCTAGTCTCTCATTGGTTCTCGCTATTCCTGTTCATCTTCCGAAGAAATTGCAAACTGGGCCAAACAGGAGGTTAAAGGTGCTGACTCTCCAAGTGGGGAGAGTGTTAGTAAAGCGTCTGGAATGTTGCACCCGAGTACCATGGGAGGAAAACTGAGACATATTTGAACACGTCTCCCGTTCACATGGTTGATCATACTCTGGGTTCCACATGCATGTTTTAGCTGAAGGAAGAATACCTTAAACCTGGAGATTTGAGACCCGTGGAATGGGTACCATGCAATATGACTTCAAAGGGTCTTCATTTGCTCACCAAACCTCTCCAATCCTATCACTGCTGCGTTTATGCCCCTGTACACACGCTTGATTCTCTTTTGGAGACATAGCAATCCATAGGTTTTAAGATACTTACTAGTCAGGTACATTCTTAGGCGTTTAATATGGGGTGTTGAGTCCATTTCGTTGAGCAAGGAGTAGCTCTTGTCTAGTCCATATTTGGCTTAAGGAACTTTATCTGTGCTCATTTCAATCTCTGGTTTTATGCAGCACCCCAACTCACCTTTCCCCTTAAGCAAGCATAAGTTGGTTTTCTAAATTTGAGACCCTGTTCTGTTTTGGAATTCAGTTCCTGTGTAGCCAAGTTTACATTCCGTGTATTAGTGATATCTTATGATGTTTCTTTTTCTGTGTGACTTATTTCAGTGAGAATCATCGTACCTGAATCCACTCATTATGCTGCTACGGGCCTGATGACATAGATTTCATTGCTGAGTGATACTGCATTGTACGTAAGTACCACAAGTTCTTTATCCATTTTTCACTTTCTGTGATATTGAACTTGTACGGTAAACGAGGTTCTTGTAAACAGAGGCGTCCCAAACTTTGGGGTGGCTGTGTCTTTTTGATTTTAATTTCCCTAAGCTATAGGACCATAAGTGGAAGTGCCCTAGGCTCTGTTGCTTTGTTTTTTAGATGTTTCAGGAAACACCATACACTTCTCCCGATTGGCTGTTGGCAATTTACATCTCGCCCATCAGCATAACAAGGCTCCCAGTTCTCCATGGCCTGTCCTGCCTTTCTGGATTTTACACTTTTTTCAGATGGCCCTTTTGACCGGGGGGAAGTGAGACTTCATTGTAGTGCAGATTTCCTTTGCAAGCTTGCTTGGTTGGCCAAAAAGGGCGTATGCGTTTTTTCCTGAATATATTCAGGAAAAAACGCATACGCCCTTTTTGGCCAAGTGCATCATTGTGGACGTTCTGCCTCTTTTCCTATGCTTTCAATGCAATTCCAGTCTACCTCCTGAAATCGGTTTCCTGCAATTCTGCCCCGCTTTCGATTCCTCTTGGCAGCCTTACTTCAGTATATTTTTGGACGATAGCTGTCATTTATAACTCTGCAGGTTTGTGAATTACAGTGCCCCTGAGCTCCTTTCTTCAACTCGCTTTCTTTTGAGCTGGCCGCAACACCGCAGGATGGCTTCAGGCCCTCATCTGGTTCCGGCACGGCACGCTGAGCCTTTGGTTATTTCCTCTTCCTGGTGGGAAATGAGAGTTAAATTTGCCCGTCCAGACACCTCCAGCTAGTCTCTCATTGGTGTTCCCTATTCCTGTTCATCTTCCGCAGAAATTGCAAACTGGGCCAAACAGGAGGTTAAAGGCGCTGACTCTCCAAGTGGGGAGAGTGTTAGTAAAGCGTCTGGAATGTTGCACCCGAGTACCAGGGGAGGAAAACTGAGACATATTTGAACACGTCTCCCGTTCACATGGTTGATCATACTCTGGGTTCCACATGCATGTTTTAGCTGAAGGAAGAATACCTTAAACCTGGAGAGTTGAGACCCGTGGAATGGGTACCATGCAATATGATTTCAAAGGGTCTTCATTTGCTCACCAAACCTCTCCAATCCTATCACTGCTGCGTTTATGCCCCTGTACACACGCTTGATTCTCTTTTGGAGACATAGCAATCCATAGGTTTTAAGATACTTACTAGTCAGGTACATTCTTAGGCGTTTAATATGGGGTGTTGAGTCCATTTCGTTGAGCAAGGAGTAGCTCTTGTCTATTCCATATTTGGCTTAAGGAACTTTATCTGTGCTCATTTCAATCTCTGGTTGTATGCAGCACCCCAACTCACCTTTCCCCTTAAGCAAGCATAAGTTGGTTTTCTAAATTTGAGACCCTGTTCTGTTTTGGAATTCAGTTCCTGTGTAGCCAAGTTTACATTCCGTGTATTAGTGATATCTTATGATGTTTCTTTTTCTGTGTGACTTATTTCAGTGAGAATCATCGTACCTGAATCCACTCATTATGCTGCTACGGGCCTGATGACATAGATTTCATTGCTGAGTGATACTGCATTGTACATAAGTACCACAAGTTCTTTATCCATTTTTCACTTTCTGTGATATTGAACTTGTACGGTAAACGAGGTTCTTGTAAACAGAGGCGTCCCAAACTTTGGGGTGGCTGTGTCTTTTTGATTTTAATTTCCCTAAGCTATAGGACCATAAGTGGAAGTGCCCTAGGCTCTGTTGCTTTGTTTTTTAGATGTTTCAGGAAACACCATACACTTCTCCCGAGTGTCTGTTGGCAATTTACATCCCGCCCATCAGCATAACAAGGCTCCCAGTTCTCCATGGCCTGTCCTGCCTTTCTGGACTTTACACTTTTTTCAGATGGCCCTTTTGACCGGGGGGAAGTGAGACTTCATTGTAGTGCAGATTTCCTTTGCAAGCTTGCTTGGTTGGCCAAAAAGGGCGTACGCGTTTTTTCCTGAATATATTCAGGAAAAAACGCGTACGCCCTTTTTGGCCAAGTGCATCATTGTGGACGTTCTGCCTCTTTTCCTATGCTTTCAAAGCAATTCCAGTCTACCTCCTGAAATCGGTTTCCTGCAATTCTGCCCCGCTTTCAAGTCCTCTTGGCAGCCTTACTTCAGTATATTTTTGGATGATAGCTGTCATTTATAACTCTGCAGGTTTGTGAATTACAGTGCCCCTGAGCTCCTTTCTTCAACTCGCTTTCTTTTGAGCTGGCCGCAACACCGCAGGATGGCTTCAGGCCCTAATCTGGTTCCGGCCGGGCACGCTGAGCCTTTGGTTATTTCCTCTTCCTGGTGGGAAATGAGAGTTAAATTTGCCCGTCCAGACACCTCCAGCTAGTCTCTCATTGGTGTTCCCTATTCCTGTTCATCTTCTGCAGAAATTGCAAACTGGGCCAAACAGGAGGTTAAAGGCGCTGACTCTCCAAGTGGGGAGAGTGTTAGTAAAGCGTCTGGAATGTTGCACCCGAGTACCAGGGGAGGAAAACTGAGACATATTTGAACACGTCTCCCGTTCACATGGTTGATCATACTCTGGGTTCCACATGCATGTTTTAGCTGAAGGAAGAATACCTTAAACCTGGAGAGTTGAGACCCGTGGAATGGGTACCATGCAATATGACTTCAAAGGGTCTTCATTTGCTCACCAAACCTCTCCAATCCTATCACTGCTGCGTTTATGCCCCTGTACACATGCTTGATTCTCTTTCGGAGACATAGCAATCCATAGGTTTTAAGATACTTACTAGTCAGGTACATTCTTAGGCGTTTAATATGCGGTGTTGAGTCCATTTCGTTGAGCAAGGAGTAGCTCTTGTCTATTCCATATTTGGCTTAAGGAACTTTATCTGTGCTCGTTTCAATCTCTGGTTTTATGCAGCACCCCAACTCACCTTTACCCTTAAGCAAGCATAAGTTGGTTTTCTAAATTTGAGACCCTGTTCTGTTCTGTAATTCAGTTCCTGTGTAGCCAAGTTTACATTCCGTGTATTAGTGATATCTTATGATGTTTCTTTTTCTGTGTGACTTATTTCAGTTAGAATCATCATACCTGAATCTACTCATTGTGTTGCTAAGGGCCTGATGACATAGATTTCATTGCTGAGTGATATTGCTTTGTGAGTAAATACCACATGTTCTTTATCCATTTTTCACTTTCTGCGATGTTGAACTTGTACTGTAAACGAGGTTCTTGTAAACAGAGGCGTCCCAAACTTTGGGGTGGCTGTGTCTTTTTGATTTTAATTTCCCTAATCTATAGGACCATAAGTGGAAGTGCCCTAGGCTCTGTTGCTTTGTTTTTTAGATGTTTCAGGAAACACCATACACTTCTCCCGAGTGTCTGTTGGCAATTTACATCCCGCCCATCAGCATAACAAGGCTCCCAGTTCTCCATGGCCTGTCCTGCCTTTCTGGATTTTACACTTTTTTCAGATGGCCCTTTTGACCGGGGGGAAGTGAGACTTCATTGTAGTGCAGATTTCCTTTGCAAGCTTGCTTGGTTGGCCAAAAAGGGCGTATGCGTTTTTTCCTGAATATATTCAGGAAAAAACGCATACGCCCTTTTTGGCCAAGTGCATCATTGTGGACGTTCTGCCTCTTTTCCTATGCTTTCAATGCAATTCCAGTCTACCTCCTGAAATCGGTTTCCTGCAATTCTGCCCCGCTTTCAAGTCCTCTTGGCAGCCTTACTTCAGTATATTTTTGGACGATAGCTGTCATTTATAACTCTGCAGGTTTGTGAATTACAGTGCCCCTGAGCTCCTTTGTTCAACTCGCTTTCTTTTGAGCTGGCCGCAACACCGCAGGATGGCTTCAGGCCCTAATCTGGTTCCGGCACGGCACGCTGAGCCTTTGGTTAATTCCTCTTCCTGGTGGGAAATGAGAGTTAAATTTGCCCGTCCAGACACCTCCAGCTAGTCTCTCATTGGTTCTCGCTATTCCTGTTCATCTTCGGAAGAAATTGCAAACTGGGCCAAACAGGAGGTTAAAGGTGCTGACTCTCCAAGTGGGGAGAGTGTTAGTAAAGCGTCTGGAATGTTGCACCCGAGTACCATGGGAGGAAAACTGAGACATATTTGAACACGTCTCCCGTTCACATGGTTGATCATACTCTGGGTTCCACATGCATGTTTTAGCTGAAGGAAGAATACCTTAAACCTGGAGAGTTGAGACCCGTGGAATGGGTACCATGCAATATGACTTCAAAGGGTCTTCATTTGCTCACCAAACCTCTCCAATCCTATCACTGCTGCGTTTATGCCCCTGTACACACGCTTGATTCTCTTTTGGAGACATAGCAATCCATAGGTTTTAAGATACTTACTAGTCAGGTACATTCTTAGGCGTTTAATATGGGGTGTTGAGTCCATTTCGTTGAGCAAGGAGTAGCTCTTGTCTAGTCCATATTTGGCTTAAGGAACTTTATCTGTGCTCATTTCAATCTCTGGTTTTATGCAGCACCCCAACTCACCTTTCCCCTTAAGCAAGCATAAGTTGGTTTTCTAAATTTGAGACCCTGTTCTGTTTTGGAATTCAGTTCCTGTGTAGCCAAGTTTACATTCCGTGTATTAGTGATATCTTATGATGTTTCTTTTTCTGTGTGACTTATTTCAGTGAGAATCATCGTACCTGAATCCACTCATTATGCTGCTACGGGCCTGATGACATAGATTTCATTGCTGAGTGATACTGCATTGTACGTAAGTACCACAAGTTCTTTATCCATTTTTCACTTTCTGTGATATTGAACTTGTACGGTAAACGAGGTTCTTGTAAACAGAGGCGTCCCAAACTTTGGGGTGGCTGTGTCTTTTTGATTTTAATTTCCCTAAGCTATAGGACCATAAGTGGAAGTGCCCTAGGCTCTGTTGCTTTGTTTTTTAGATGTTTCAGGAAACACCATACACTTCTCCCGATTGGCTGTTGGCAATTTACATCTCGCCCATCAGCATAACAAGGCTCCCAGTTCTCCATGGCCTGTCCTGCCTTTCTGGATTTTACACTTTTTTCAGATGGCCCTTTTGACCGGGGGGAAGTGAGACTTCATTGTAGTGCAGATTTCCTTTGCAAGCTTGCTTGGTTGGCCAAAAAGGGCGTATGCGTTTTTTCCTGAATATATTCAGGAAAAAACGCATACGCCCTTTTTGGCCAAGTGCATCATTGTGGACGTTCTGCCTCTTTTCCTATGCTTTCAATGCAATTCCAGTCTACCTCCTGAAATCGGTTTCCTGCAATTCTGCCCCGCTTTCGATTCCTCTTGGCAGCCTTACTTCAGTATATTTTTGGACGATAGCTGTCATTTATAACTCTGCAGGTTTGTGAATTACAGTGCCCCTGAGCTCCTTTCTTCAACTCGCTTTCTTTTGAGCTGGCCGCAACACCGCAGGATGGCTTCAGGCCCTCATCTGGTTCCGGCACGGCACGCTGAGCCTTTGGTTATTTCCTCTTCCTGGTGGGAAATGAGAGTTAAATTTGCCCGTCCAGACACCTCCAGCTAGTCTCTCATTGGTGTTCCCTATTCCTGTTCATCTTCCGCAGAAATTGCAAACTGGGCCAAACAGGAGGTTAAAGGCGCTGACTCTCCAAGTGGGGAGAGTGTTAGTAAAGCGTCTGGAATGTTGCACCCGAGTACCAGGGGAGGAAAACTGAGACATATTTGAACACGTCTCCCGTTCACATGGTTGATCATACTCTGGGTTCCACATGCATGTTTTAGCTGAAGGAAGAATACCTTAAACCTGGAGAGTTGAGACCCGTGGAATGGGTACCATGCAATATGATTTCAAAGGGTCTTCATTTGCTCACCAAACCTCTCCAATCCTATCACTGCTGCGTTTATGCCCCTGTACACACGCTTGATTCTCTTTTGGAGACATAGCAATCCATAGGTTTTAAGATACTTACTAGTCAGGTACATTCTTAGGCGTTTAATATGGGGTGTTGAGTCCATTTCGTTGAGCAAGGAGTAGCTCTTGTCTATTCCATATTTGGCTTAAGGAACTTTATCTGTGCTCATTTCAATCTCTGGTTTTATGCAGCACCCCAACTCACCTTTCCCCTTAAGCAAGCATAAGTTGGTTTTCTAAATTTGAGACCCTGTTCTGTTTTGGAATTCAGTTCCTGTGTAGCCAAGTTTACATTCCGTGTATTAGTGATATCTTATGATGTTTCTTTTTCTGTGTGACTTATTTCAGTGAGAATCATCGTACCTGAATCCACTCATTATGCTGCTACGGGCCTGATGACATAGATTTCATTGCTGAGTGATACTGCATTGTACATAAGTACCACAAGTTCTTTATCCATTTTTCACTTTCTGTGATATTGAACTTGTACGGTAAACGAGGTTCTTGTAAACAGAGGCGTCCCAAACTTTGGGGTGGCTGTGTCTTTTTGATTTTAATTTCCCTAAGCTATAGGACCATAAGTGGAAGTGCCCTAGGCTCTGTTGCTTTGTTTTTTAGATGTTTCAGGAAACACCATACACTTCTCCCGAGTGTCTGTTGGCAATTTACATCCCGCCCATCAGCATAACAAGGCTCCCAGTTCTCCATGGCCTGTCCTGCCTTTCTGGACTTTACACTTTTTTCAGATGGCCCTTTTGACCGGGGGGAAGTGAGACTTCATTGTAGTGCAGATTTCCTTTGCAAGCTTGCTTGGTTGGCCAAAAAGTGCGTACGCGTTTTTTCCTGAATATATTCAGGAAAAAACGCGTACGCCCTTTTTGGCCAAGTGCATCATTGTGGACGTTCTGCCTCTTTTCCTATGCTTTCAAAGCAATTCCAGTCTACCTCCTGAAATCGGTTTCCTGCAATTCTGCCCCGCTTTCAAGTCCTCTTGGCAGCCTTACTTCAGTATATTTTTGGACGATAGCTGTCATTTATAACTCTGCAGGTTTGTGAATTACAGTGCCCCTGAGCTCCTTTCTTCAACTCGCTTTCTTTTGAGCTGGCCGCAACACCGCAGGATGGCTTCAGGCCCTCATCTGGTTCCGGCCGGGCACGCTGAGCCTTTGGTTATTTCCTCTTCCTGGTGGGAAATGAGAGTTAAATTTGCCCGTCCAGACACCTCCAGCTAGTCTCTCATTGGTGTTCCCTATTCCTGTTCATCTTCCGCAGAAATTGCAAACTGGGCCAAACAGGAGGTTAAAGGCGCTGACTCTCCAAGTGGGGAGAGTGTTAGTAAAGCGTCTGGAATGTTGCACCCGAGTACCAGGGGAGGAAAACTGAGACATATTTGAACACGTCTCCCGTTCACATGGTTGATCATACTCTGGGTTCCACATGCATGTTTTAGCTGAAGGAAGAATACCTTAAACCTGGAGAGTTGAGACCCGTGGAATGGGTACCATGCAATATGACTTCAAAGGGTCTTCATTTGCTCACCAAACCTCTCCAATCCTATCACTGCTGCGTTTATGCCCCTGTACACACGCTTGATTCTCTTTTGGAGACATAGCAATCCATAGGTTTTAAGATACTTACTAGTCAGGTACATTCTTAGGCGTTTAATATGGGGTGTTGAGTCCATTTCGTTGAGCAAGGAGTAGCTCTTGTCTATTCCATATTTGGCTTAAGGAACTTTATCTGTGCTCATTTCAATCTCTGGTTTTATGCAGCACCCCAACTCAGCTTTCCCCTTAAGCAAGCATAAGTTGGTTTTCTAAATTTGAGACCCTGTTCTGTTTTGGAATTCAATTCCTGTGTAGCCAAGTTTACATTCCGTGTATTAGTGATATCTTATGATGTTTCTTTTTCTGTGTGACTTATTTCAGTGAGAATCATCGTACCTGAATCCACTCATTATGCTGCTACGGGCCTGATGACATAGATTTCATTGCTGAGTGATACTGCATTGTACGTAACTACCACAAGTTCTTTATCCATTTTTCACTTTCTGTGATATTGAACTTGTACGGTAAACGAGGTTCTTGTAAACAGAGGCGTCCCAAACTTTGGGGTGGCTGTGTCTTTTTGATTTTAATTTCCCTAAGCTATAGGACCATAAGTGGAAGTGCCCTAGGCTCTGTTGCTTTGTTTTTTAGATGTTTCAGGAAACACCATACACTTCTCCCGATTGGCTGTTGGCAATTTACATCTCGCCCATCAGCATAACAAGGCTCCCAGTTCTCCATGGCCTGTCCTGCCTTTCTGGATTTTACACTTTTTTCAGATGGCCCTTTTGACCGGGGGGAAGTGAGACTTCATTGTAGTGCAGATTTCCTTTGCAAGCTTGCTTGGTTGGCCAAAAAGGGCGTATGCGTTTTTTCCTGAATATATTCAGGAAAAAACGCATACGCCCTTTTTGGCCAAGTGCATCATTGTGGACGTTCTGCCTCTTTTCCTATGCTTTCAATGCAATTCCAGTCTACCTCCTGAAATCGGTTTCCTGCAATTCTGCCCCGCTTTCGATTCCTCTTGGCAGCCTTACTTCAGTATATTTTTGGACGATAGCTGTCATTTATAACTCTGCAGGTTTGTGAATTACAGTGCCCCTGAGCTCCTTTCTTCAACTCGCTTTCTTTTGAGCTGGCCGCAACACCGCAGGATGGCTTCAGGCCCTCATCTGGTTCCGGCACGGCACGCTGAGCCTTTGGTTATTTCCTCTTCCTGGTGGGAAATGAGAGTTAAATTTGCCCGTCCAGACACCTCCAGCTAGTCTCTCATTGGTGTTCCCTATTCCTGTTCATCTTCCGCAGAAATTGCAAACTGGGCCAAACAGGAGGTTAAAGGCGCTGACTCTCCAAGTGGGGAGAGTGTTAGTAAAGCGTCTGGAATGTTGCACCCGAGTACCAGGGGAGGAAAACTGAGACATATTTGAACACGTCTCCCGTTCACATGGTTGATCATACTCTGGGTTCCACATGCATGTTTTAGCTGAAGGAAGAATACCTTAAACCTGGAGAGTTGAGACCCGTGGAATGGGTACCATGCAATATGACTTCAAAGGGTCTTCATTTGCTCACCAAACCTCTCCAATCCTATCACTGCTGCGTTTATGCCCCTGTACACACGCTTGATTCTCTTTTGGAGACATAGCAATCCATAGGTTTTAAGATACTTACTAGTCAGGTACATTCTTAGGCGTTTAATATGGGGTGTTGAGTCCATTTCGTTGAGCAAGGAGTAGCTCTTGTCTATTCCATATTTGGCTTAAGGAACTTTATCTGTGCTCATTTCAATCTCTGGTTTTATGCAGCACCCCAACTCAGCTTTCCCCTTAAGCAAGCATAAGTTGGTTTTCTAAATTTGAGACCCTGTTCTGTTTTGGAATTCAGTTCCTGTGTAGCCAAGTTTACATTCCGTGTATTAGTGATATCTTATGATGTTTCTTTTTCTGTGTGACTTATTTCAGTGAGAATCATCGTACCTGAATCCACTCATTATGCTGCTACGGGCCTGATGACATAGATTTCATTGCTGAGTGATACTGCATTGTACGTAACTACCACAAGTTCTTTATCCATTTTTCACTTTCTGTGATATTGAACTTGTACGGTAAACGAGGTTCTTGTAAACAGAGGCGTCCCAAACTTTGGGGTGGCTGTGTCTTTTTGATTTTAATTTCCCTAAGCTATAGGACCATAAGTGGAAGTGCCCTAGGCTCTGTTGCTTTGTTTTTTAGATGTTTCAGGAAACACCATACACTTCTCCCGATTGGCTGTTGGCAATTTACATCTCGCCCATCAGCATAACAAGGCTCCCAGTTCTCCATGGCCTGTCCTGCCTTTCTGGATTTTACACTTTTTTCAGATGGCCCTTTTGACCGGGGGGAAGTGAGACTTCATTGTAGTGCAGATTTCCTTTGCAAGCTTGCTTGGTTGGCCAAAAAGGGCGTATGCGTTTTTTCCTGAATATATTCAGGAAAAAACGCATACGCCCTTTTTGGCCAAGTGCATCATTGTGGACGTTCTGCCTCTTTTCCTATGCTTTCAATGCAATTCCAGTCTACCTCCTGAAATCGGTTTCCTGCAATTCTGCCCCGCTTTCGATTCCTCTTGGCAGCCTTACTTCAGTATATTTTTGGACGATAGCTGTCATTTATAACTCTGCAGGTTTGTGAATTACAGTGCCCCTGAGCTCCTTTCTTCAACTCGCTTTCTTTTGAGCTGGCCGCAACACCGCAGGATGGCTTCAGGCCCTCATCTGGTTCCGGCACGGCACGCTGAGCCTTTGGTTATTTCCTCTTCCTGGTGGGAAATGAGAGTTAAATTTGCCCGTCCAGACACCTCCAGCTAGTCTCTCATTGGTGTTCCCTATTCCTGTTCATCTTCCGCAGAAATTGCAAACTGGGCCAAACAGGAGGTTAAAGGCGCTGACTCTCCAAGTGGGGAGAGTGTTAGTAAAGCGTCTGGAATGTTGCACCCGAGTACCAGGGGAGGAAAACTGAGACATATTTGAACACGTCTCCCGTTCACATGGTTGATCATACTCTGGGTTCCACATGCATGTTTTAGCTGAAGGAAGAATACCTTAAACCTGGAGAGTTGAGACCCGTGGAATGGGTACCATGCAATATGACTTCAAAGGGTCTTCATTTGCTCACCAAACCTCTCCAATCCTATCACTGCTGCGTTTATGCCCCTGTACACACGCTTGATTCTCTTTTGGAGACATAGCAATCCATAGGTTTTAAGATACTTACTAGTCAGGTACATTCTTAGGCGTTTAATATGGGGTGTTGAGTCCATTTCGTTGAGCAAGGAGTAGCTCTTGTCTATTCCATATTTGGCTTAAGGAACTTTATCTGTGCTCATTTCAATCTCTGGTTTTATGCAGCACCCCAACTCAGCTTTCCCCTTAAGCAAGCATAAGTTGGTTTTCTAAATTTGAGACCCTGTTCTGTTTTGGAATTCAGTTCCTGTGTAGCCAAGTTTACATTCCGTGTATTAGTGATATCTTATGATGTTTCTTTTTCTGTGTGACTTATTTCAGTGAGAATCATCGTACCTGAATCCACTCATTATGCTGCTACGGGCCTGATGACATAGATTTCATTGCTGAGTGATACTGCATTGTACGTAACTACCACAAGTTCTTTATCCATTTTTCACTTTCTGTGATATTGAACTTGTACGGTAAACGAGGTTCTTGTAAACAGAGGCGTCCCAAACTTTGGGGTGGCTGTGTCTTTTTGATTTTAATTTCCCTAAGCTATAGGACCATAAGTGGAAGTGCCCTAGGCTCTGTTGCTTTGTTTTTTAGATGTTTCAGGAAACACCATACACTTCTCCCGAGTGTCTGTTGGCAATTTACATCCCGCCCATCAGCATAACAAGGCTCCCAGTTCTCCATGGCCTGTCCTGCCTTTCTGGATTTTACACTTTTTTCAGATGGCCCTTTTGACCGGGGGGAAGTGAGACTTCATTGTAGTGCAGATTTCCTTTGCAAGCTTGCTTGGTTGGCCAAAAAGGGCGTATGCGTTTTTTCCTGAATATATTCAGGAAAAAACGCATACGCCCTTTTTGGCCAAGTGCATCATTGTGGACGTTCTGCCTCTTTTCCTATGCTTTCAATGCAATTCCAGTCTACCTCCTGAAATCGGTTTCCTGCAATTCTGCCCCGCTTTCAAGTCCTCTTGGCAGCCTTACTTCAGTATATTTTTGGACGATAGCTGTCATTTATAACTCTGCAGGTTTGTGAATTACAGTGCCCCTGAGCTCCTTTCTTCAACTCGCTTTCTTTTGAGCTGGCCGCAACACCGCAGGATGGCTTCAGGCCCTAATCTGGTTCCGGCACGGCACGCTGAGCCTTTGGTTAATTCCTCTTTCTGGTGGGAAATGAGAGTTAAATTTGCCCGTCCAGACACCTCCAGCTAGTCTCTCATTGGTTCTCGCTATTCCTGTTCATCTTCCGCAGAAATTGCAAACTGGGCCAAACAGGAGATTAAAGGGACGGACTCTCCAAGTCAGGAGAGTGTTAGTAAAGCGTCTGGAATGTTGCACCCGAGTACCAGGCTACGAAAACTGAGACATATTTGAACACGTCTCCCGATCACATGGTTGATCATACTCTAGGTTCCACATGCATGTTTTAGCTGAAGGAAGAATACCTTAAACCTGGGTAGTTGAAACCCGTGGAATGGGTACCATGCAATATGACTTCAAAGGGTCTTCATTTGCTCACCGAACCTCTCCAATCCTATCACTGCTGCGTTTATGCCCCTGTACACATGCTTGATTCTCTTTCGGAGACATAGCAATCCATAGGTTTTAAGATACTTACTAGTCAGGTACATTCTTAGGCGTTTAATATGGGGTGTTGAGTCCATTTCGTTGAGCAAGGAGTAGCTCTTGTCTATTCCATATTTGGCTTAAGGAACTTTATCTGTGCTCGTTTCAATCTCTGGTTTTATGCAGCACCCCAACTCACCTTTACCCTTAAGCAAGCATAAGTTGGTTTTCTAAATTTGAGACCCTGTTCTGTTCTGTAATTCAGTTCCTGTGTAGCCAAGTTTACATTCCGTGTATTACTGATATCTTATGATGTTTCTTTTTCTGTGTGACTTATTTCAGTTAGAATCATCATACCTGAATCCACTCATTGTGCTGCTAAGGGCCTGATGACATAGATTTCATTGCTGAGTGATATTGCTTTGTAAGTAAATACCACACCTTCTTTATCCATTTTTCACTTTCTGCGATGTTGACCTTGTACTGTAAACGAGGTTCTTGTAAACAGAGGCGTCCCAAACTTTGGGGTGGCTGTGTCTTTTTGATTTTAATTTCCCTAAGCTATAGGACCATAAGTGGAAGTGCCCTAGGCTCTGTTGTTTTGTTTTTTAGATGTTTCAGGAAACACCATACACTTCTCCTGAGTGTCTGTTGGCAATTTACATCCCGCCCATCAGCATAACAAGGCTCCCAGTTCTCCATGGCCTGTCCTGCCTTTCTGGATTTTACACTTTTTTCAGATGGCCCTTTTGACCGGGGGGAAGTGAGACTTCATTGTAGTGCAGATTTCCTTTGCAAGCTTGCTTGGTTGGCCAAAAAGGGCGTATGCGTTTTTTCCTGAATATATTCAGGAAAAAACGCATACGCACTTTTTGGCCAAGTGCATCATTGTGGACGTTCTGCCTCTTTTCCTATGCTTTCAATGCAATTCCAGTCTACCTCCTGAAATCGGTTTCCTGCAATTCTGCCCCGCTTTCGAGTCCTCTTGGCAGCCTTACTTCAGTATATTTTTGGACGATAGCTGTCATTTATAACTCTGCAGGTTTGTGAATTACAGTGCCCCTGAGCTCCTTTCTTCAACTCGCTTTCTTTTGAGCTGGCCGCAACACCGCAGGATGGCTTCAGGCCCTAATCTGGTTCCGGCCCGGCACGCTGAGCCTTTGGTTATTTCCTCTTCCTGGTGGGAAATGAGAATTAAATTTGCCCTTCCAGACACCTCCTGCTAGTCTCTCATTGGTTCTCACTATTCCTGTTCATCTTCCGCAGAAATTGCAAACTGGGCCAAACAGGAGGTTAAAGGCGCTGACTCTCCAAGTGGGGAGAGTGTTAGTAAAGCGTCTGGAATGTTGCACCCGAGTACCAGGGGAGGAAAACTGAGACATATTTGAACACGTCTCCCGTTCACATGGTTGATCATACTCTGGGTTCCACATGCATGTTTTAGCTGAAGGAAGAATACCTTAAACCTGGAGAGTTGAGACCCGTGGAATGGGTACCATGCAATATGACTTCAAAGGGTCTTCATTTGCTCACCGAACCTCTCCAATCCTATCACTGCTGCGTTTATGCCCCTGTACACACGCTTGATTCTCTTTTGGAGACATAGCAATCCATAGGTTTTAAGATACTTACTAGTCAGGTACATTCTTAGGCGTTTAATATGGGGTGTTGAGTCCATTTCGTTGAGCAAGGAGTAGCTCTTGTCTAGTCCATATTTGGCTTAAGGAACTTTATCTGTGCTCATTTCAATCTCTGGTTTTATGCAGCACCCCAACTCAGCTTTCCCCTTAAGCAAGCATAAGTTGGTTTTCTAAATTTGAGACCCTGTTCTGTTTTGGAATTCAGTTCCTGTGTAGCCAAGTTTACATTCCGTGTATTAGTGATATCTTATGATGTTTCTTTTTCTGTGTGACTTATTTCAGTGAGAATCATCGTACCTGAATCCACTCATTGTGCTGCTAAGGGCCTGATGACATAGATTTCATTGCTGAGTGATATTGCTTTGTAAGTAAATACCACACCTTCTTTATCCATTTTTCACTTTCTGCGATGTTGAACTTGTACTGTAAACGAGGTTCTTGTAAACAGAGGCGTCCCAAACTTTGGGGTGGCTGTGTCTTTTTGATTTTAATTTCCCTAAGCTATAGGACCATAAGTGGAAGTGCCCTAGGCTCTGTTGCTTTGTTTTTTAGATGTTTCAGGAAACACCATACACTTCTCCCGAGTGTCTGTTGGCAATTTACATCCCGCCCATCAGCATAACAAGGCTCCCAGTTCTCCATGGCCTGTCCTGCCTTTCTGGATTTTACACTTTTTTCAGATGGCCCTTTTGACCGGGGGGAAGTGAGACTTCATTGTAGTGCAGATTTCCTTTGCAAGCTTGCTTGGTTGGCCAAAAAGGGCGTATGCGTTTTTTCCTGAATATATTCAGGAAAAAACGCATACGCCCTTTTTGGCCAAGTGCATCATTGTGGACGTTCTGCCTCTTTTCCTATGCTTTCAATGCAATTCCAGTCTACCTCCTGAAATCGGTTTCCTGCAATTCTGCCCCGCTTTCGAGTCCTCTTGGCAGCCTTACTTCAGTATATTTTTGGACGATAGCTGTCATTTATAACTCTGCAGGTTTGTGAATTACAGTGCCCCTGAGCTCCTTTCTTCAACTCGCTTTCTTGTGACCTGGCCGCAACACCGCAGGATGGCTTCAGGCCCTAATCTGGTACCGGCACGGCACGCTGAGCCTTTGGTCATTTCCTCTTCCTGGTGGGAAATGAGAGTTAAATTTGCCCGTCCAGACACCTCCAGCTAGTCTCTCATTTGTTCTCCCTATTCCTGTTCATCTTCCGCAGAAATTGCAAACTGGGCCAAAGAGGAGGTTAAAGGCGCTGACTTTCCAAGTGGGGAGAGTGTTAGTAAAGCGTCTGGAATGTTGCACCCGAGTACCAGGGTACGAAAACTGAGACATATTTGAACACGTCTCCCGTTCACACGGTTGATCATACTCTGGGTTCCACATGCATGTTTTAGCTGAAGGAAGAATACCTTAAACCTGGAGAGTTGAGACCCGTGGAATGGGTACCATGCAATATGACTTCAAAGGGTCTTCATTTGTTCACCGAACCTATCCAATCCTATCACTGCTGCGTTTATGCCCCTGTACACATGCTTGATTCTCTTTCGGAGACATAGCAATCCATAGGTTTTAAGATACTTACTAGTCAGGTACATTCTTAGGCGTTTAATATGGGGTGTTGAGTCCATTTCGTTGAGCAAGGAGTAGCTCTTGTCTATTCCATATTTGGCTTAAGGAACTTTATCTGTGCTCATTTCAATCTCTGGTTTTATGCAGCACCCCAACTCACCTTTCCCCTTAAGCAAGCATAAGTTGGTTTTCTAAATTTGAGACCCTGTTCTGTTCTGTAATTCAGTTCCTGTGTAGCCAAGTTTACATTCCGTGTATTACTGATATCTTATGATGTTTCTTTTTCTGTGTGACTTATTTCAGTTAGAATCATCATACCTGAATCCACTCATTGTGCTGCTAAGGGCCTGATGACATAGATTTCATTGCTGAGTGATATTGCTTTGTAAGTAAATACCACATGTTCTGTATCCATTTTTCACTTTCTGCGATGTTGAACTTGTACTGTAAACGAGGTTCTTGTAAACAGAGGCGTCCCAAACTTTGGGGTGGCTGTGTCTTTTTGATTTTAATTTCCCTAAGCTATAGGACCATAAGTGGAAGTGCCCTAGGCTCTGTTGCTTTGTTTTTTAGATGTTTCAGGAAACACCATACACTTCTCCCGAGTGTCTGTTGGCAATTTACATCCCGTCCATCAGCATAACAAGGCTCCCAGTTCTCCATGGCCTGTCCTGCCTTTCTGGATTTTACACTTTTTTCAGATGGCCCTTTTGACCGGGGGGAAGTGAGACTTCATTGTAGTGCAGATTTCCTTTGCAAGCTTGCTTGGTTGGCCAAAAAGGGCGTATGCGTTTTTTCCTGAATATATTCAGGAAAAAACGCATACGCCCTTTTTGGCCAAGTGCATCATTGTGGACGTTCTGCCTCTTTTCCTATGCTTTCAATGCAATTCCAGTCTACCTCCTGAAATCGGTTTCCTGCAATTCTGCCCCGCTTTCGAGTCCTCTTGGCAGCCTTACTTCAGTATATTTTTGGACGATAGCTGTCATTTATAACTCTGCAGGTTTGTGAATTACAGTGCCCCTGAGCTCCTTTCTTCAACTCGCTTTCTTTTGAGCTGGCCGCAACACCGCAGGATGGCTTCAGGCCCTAATCTGGTTCCGGCACGGCACGCTGAGCCTTTGGTTATTTCCTCTTCCTGGTGGGAAATGAGAGTTAAATTTGCCCTTCCAGACACCTCCAGCTAGTCTCTCATTGGTGTTCCCTATTCCTGTTCATCTTCCGCAGAAATTGCAAACTGGGCCAAACAGGAGGTTAAAGGCGCTGACTCTCCAAGTGGGGAGAGTGTTAGTAAAGCGTCTGGAATGTTGCACCCGAGTACCAGGGGAGGAAAACTGAGACATATTTGAACACGTCTCCCGTTCACATGGTTGATCATACTCTGGGTTCCACATGCATGTTTTAGCTGAAGGAAGAATACCTTAAACCTGGGTAGTTGAAACCCGTGGAATGGGTACCATGCAATATGACTTCAAAGGGTCTTCATTTGCTCACCAAACCTCTCCAATCCTATCACTGCTGCGTTTATGCCCCTGTACACACGCTTGATTCTCTTTTGGAGACATAGCAATCCATAGGTTTTAAGATACTTACTAGTCAGGTACATTCTTAGGCGTTTAATATGGGGTGTTGAGTCCATTTCGTTGAGCAAGGAGTAGCTCTTGTCTAGTCCATATTTGGCTTAAGGAACTTTATCTGTGCTCATTTCAATCTCTGGTTTTATGCAGCACCCCAACTCAGCTTTCCCCTTAAGCAAGCATAAGTTGGTTTTCTAAATTTGAGACCCTGTTCTGTTTTGGAATTCAGTTCCTGTGTAGCCAAGTTTACATTCCGTGTATTAGTGATATCTTATGATGTTTCTTTTTCTGTGTGACTTATTTCAGTGAGAATCATCGTACCTGAATCCACTCATTATGCTGCTACGGGCCTGATGACATAGATTTCATTGCTGAGTGATACTGCATTGTACGTAAGTACCAAAAGTTCTTTATCCATTTTTCACTTTCTGTGATATTGAACTTGTACGGTAAACGAGGTTCTTGTAAACAGAGGCGTCCCAAACTTTGGGGTGGCTGTGTCTTTTTGATTTTAATTTCCCTAAGCTATAGGACCATAAGTGGAAGTGCCCTAGGCTCTGTTGCTTTGTTTTTTAGATGTTTCAGGAAACACCATACACTTCTCCCGAGTGTCTGTTGGCAATTTACATCCCGCCCATCAGCATAACAAGGCTCCCAGTTCTCCATGGCCTGTCCTGCCTTTCTGGATTTTACACTTTTTTCAGATGGCCCTTTTGACCGGGGGGAAGTGAGACTTCATTGTAGTGCAGATTTCCTTTGCAAGCTTGCTTGGTTGGCCAAAAAGGGCGTATGCGTTTTTTCCTGAATATATTCAGGAAAAAACGCATACGCCCTTTTTGGCCAAGTGCATCATTGTGGACGTTCTGCCTCTTTTCCTATGCTTTCAATGCAATTCCAGTCTACCTCCTGAAATCGGTTTCCTGCAATTCTGCCCCGCTTTCGAGTCCTCTTGGCAGCCTTACTTCAGTATATTTTTGGACGATAGCTGTCATTTATAACTCTGCAGGTTTGTGAATTACAGTGCCCCTGAGCTCCTTTCTTCAACTCGCTTTCTTTTGAGCTGGCCACAACACCGCAGGATGGCTTCAGGCCGTAATCTGGTTCCGGCCCGGCACGCTGAGCCTTTGGTTATTTCCTCTTCCTGGTGGGAAATGAGAATTAAATTTGCCCGTCCAGAAACCTCCTGCTAGTCTCTCATTGGTTCTCACTATTCCTGTTCATCTTCCGCAGAAATTGCAAACTGGGCCAAACAGGAGGTTAAAGGCGCTGACTCTCCAAGTGGGGAGAGTGTTAGTAAAGCGTCTGGAATGTTGCACCCGAGTACCAGGGGAGGAAAACTGAGACATATTTGAACACGTCTCCCGTTCACATGGTTGATCATACTCTGGGTTCCACATGCATGTTTTAGCTGAAGGAAGAATACCTTAAACCTGGAGAGTTGAGACCCGTGGAATGGGTACCATGCAATATGACTTCAAAGGGTCTTCATTTGCTCACCGAACCTCTCCAATCCTATCACTGCTGCGTTTATGCCCCTGTACACACGCTTGATTCTCTTTTGGAGACATAGCAATCCATAGGTTTTAAGATACTTACTAGTCAGGTACATTCTTAGGCGTTTAATATGGGGTGTTGAGTCCATTTCGTTGAGCAAGGAGTAGCTCTTGTCTATTCCATATTTGGCTTAAGGAACTTTATCTGTGCTCATTTCAATCTCTGGTTTTATGCAGCACCCCAACTCAGCTTTCCCCTTAAGCAAGCATAAGTTGGTTTTCTAAATTTGAGACCCTGTTCTGTTTTGGAATTCAGTTCCTGTGTAGCCAAGTTTACATTCCGTGTATTAGTGATATCTTATGATGTTTCTTTTTCTGTGTGACTTATTTCAGTGAGAATCATCGTACCTGAATCCACTCATTGTGCTGCTAAGGGCCTGATGACATAGATTTCATTGCTGAGTGATATTGCTTTGTAAGTAAATACCACACCTTCTTTATCCATTTTTCACTTTCTGCGATGTTGAACTTGTACTGTAAACGAGGTTCTTGTAAACAGAGGCGTCCCAAACTTTGGGGTGGCTGTGTCTTTTTGATTTTAATTTCCCTAAGCTATAGGACCATAAGTGGAAGTGCCCTAGGCTCTGTTGCTTTGTTTTTTAGATGTTTCAGGAAACACCATACACTTCTCCCGAGTGTCTGTTGGCAATTTACATCCCGTCCATCAGCATAACAAGGCTCCCAGTTCTCCATGGCCTGTCCTGCCTTTCTGGATTTTACACTTTTTTCAGATGGCCCTTTTGACCGGGGGGAAGTGAGACTTCATTGTAGTGCAGATTTCCTTTGCAAGCTTGCTTGGTTGGCCAAAAAGGGCGTATGCGTTTTTTCCTGAATATATTCAGGAAAAAACGCATACGCCCTTTTTGGCCAAGTGCATCATTGTGGACGTTCTGCCTCTTTTCCTATGCTTTCAATGCAATTCCAGTCTACCTCCTGAAATCGGTTTCCTGCAATTCTGCCCCGCTTTCGAGTCCTCTTGGCAGCCTTACTTCAGTATATTTTTGGACGATAGCTGTCATTTATAACTCTGCAGGTTTGTGAATTACAGTGCCCCTGAGCTCCTTTCTTCAACTCGCTTTCTTTTGAGCTGGCCGCAGCACCGCAGGATGGCTTCAGGCCCTAATCTGGTTCCGGCACGGCACGCTGAGCCTTTGGTTATTTCCTCTTCCTGGTGGGAAATGAGAGTTAAATTTGCCCGTCCAGACACCTCCAGCTAGTCTCTCATTGGTGTTCCCTATTCCTGTTCATCTTCCGCAGAAATTGCAAACTGGGCCAAACAGGAGGTTAAAGGCGCTGACTCTCCAAGTGGGGAGAGTGTTAGTAAAGCGTCTGGAATGTTGCACCCGAGTACCAGGGGAGGAAAACTGAGACATATTTGAACACGTCTCCCGTTCACATGGTTGATCATACTCTGGGTTCCACATGCATGTTTTAGCTGAAGGAAGAATACCTTAAACCTGGAGAGTTGAGACCCGTGGAATGGGTACCATGCAATATGACTTCAAAGGGTCTTCATTTGCTCACCAAACCTCTCCAATCCTATCACTGCTGCGTTTATGCCCCTGTACACACGCTTGATTCTCTTTTGGAGACATAGCAATCCATAGGTTTTAAGATACTTACTAGTCAGGTACATTCTTAGGCGTTTAATATGGGGTGTTGAGTCCATTTCGTTGAGCAAGGAGTAGCTCTTGTCTATTCCATATTTGGCTTAAGGAACTTTATCTGTGCTCATTTCAATCTCTGGTTTTATGCAG
The DNA here is from genome assembly GCF_963455315.2 of Globicephala melas. Taxonomy (NCBI): domain Eukaryota; kingdom Metazoa; phylum Chordata; class Mammalia; order Artiodactyla; family Delphinidae; genus Globicephala; species Globicephala melas. Next base: position 2,251,624 of record NW_027207211.1, read on the forward strand.
CACCCCAACTCACCTTTCCCCTTAAGCAAGCATAAGTTGGTTTTCTAAATTTGAGACCCTGTTCTGTTTTGGAATTCAGTTCCTGTGTAGCCAAGTTTACATTCCGTGTATTAGTGATATCTTATGATGTTTCTTTTTCTGTGTGACTTATTTCAGTGAGAATCATCGTACCTGAATCCACTCATTATGCTGCTACGGGCCTGATGACATAGATTTCATTGCTGAGTGATACTGCATTGTACGTAAGTACCACAAGTTCTTTATCCATTTTTCACTTTCTGTGATATTGAACTTGTACGGTAAACGAGGTTCTTGTAAACAGAGGCGTCCCAAACTTTGGGGTGGCTGTGTCTTTTTGATTTTAATTTCCCTAAGCTATAGGACCATAAGTGGAAGTGCCCTAGGCTCTGTTGCTTTGTTTTTTAGATGTTTCAGGAAACACCATACACTTCTCCCGAGTGTCTGTTGGCAATTTACATCCCGCCCATCAGCATAACAAGGCTCCCAGTTCTCCATGGCCTGTCCTGCCTTTCTGGATTTTACACTTTTTTCAGATGGCCCTTTTGACCGGGGGGAAGTGAGACTTCATTGTAGTGCAGATTTCCTTTGCAAGCTTGCTTGGTTGGCCAAAAAGGGCGTATGCGTTTTTTCCTGAATATATTCAGGAAAAAACGCATACGCCCTTTTTGGCCAAGTGCATCATTGTGGACGTTCTGCCTCTTTTCCTATGCTTTCAAAGCAATTCCAGTCTACCTCCTGAAATCGGTTTCCTGCAATTCTGCCCCGCTTTCAAGTCCTCTTGGCAGCCTTACTTCAGTATATTTTTGGACGATAGCTGTCATTTATAACTCTGCAGGTTTGTGAATTACAGTGCCCCTGAGCTCCTTTCTTCAACTCGCTTTCTTTTGAGCTGGCCACAACACCGCAGGATGGCTTCAGGCCCTAATATGGTTCCGGCACGGCACGCTGAGCCTTTGGTTAATTCCTCTTTCTGGTGGGAAATGAGAGTTAAATTTGCCCGTCCAGACACCTCCAGCTAGTCTCTCATTGGTTCTCGCTATTCCTGTTCATCTTCCGCAGAAATTGCAAACTGGGCCAAACAGGAGATTAAAGGGACGGACTCTCCAAGTCAGGAGAGTGTTAGTAAAGCGTCTGGAATGTTGCACCCGAGTACCAGGGTACGAAAACTGAGACATATTTGAACACGTCTCCCGATCACATGGTTGATCATACTCTAGGTTCCACATGCATGTTTTAGCTGAAGGAAGAATACCTTAAACCTGGGTAGTTGAAACCCGTGGAATGGGTACCATGCAATATGACTTCAAAGGGTCTTCATTTGCTCACCGAACCTCTCCAATCCTATCACTGCTGCGTTTATGCCCCTGTACACATGCTTGATTCTCTTTCGGAGACATAGCAATCCATAGGTTTTAAGATACTTACTAGTCAGGTACATTCTTAGGCGTTTAATATGGGGTGTTGAGTCCATTTCGTTGAGCAAGGAGTAGCTCTTGTCTATTCCATATTTGGCTTAAGGAACTTTATCTGTGCTCATTTCAATCTCTGGTTTTATGCAGCACCCCAACTCAGCTTTCCCCTTAAGCAAGCATAAGTTGGTTTTCTAAATTTGAGACCCTGTTCTGTTTTGGAATTCAGTTCCTGTGTAGCCAAGTTTACATTCCGTGTATTAGTGATATCTTATGATGTTTCTTTTTCTGTGTGACTTATTTCAGTGAGAATCATCGTACCTGAATCCACTCATTGTGCTGCTAAGGGCCTGATGACATAGATTTCATTGCTGAGTGATATTGCTTTGTAAGTAAATACCACACCTTCTTTATCCATTTTTCACTTTCTGCGATGTTGAACTTGTACTGTAAACGAGGTTCTTGTAAACAGAGGCGTCCCAAACTTTGGGGTGGCTGTGTCTTTTTGATTTTAATTTCCCTAAGCTATAGGACCATAAGTGGAAGTGCCCTAGGCTCTGTTGCTTTGTTTTTTAGATGTTTCAGGAAACACCATACACTTCTCCCGAGTGTCTGTTGGCAATTTACATCCCGTCCATCAGCATAACAAGGCTCCCAGTTCTCCATGGCCTGTCCTGCCTTTCTGGATTTTACACTTTTTTCAGATGGCCCTTTTGACCGGGGGGAAGTGAGACTTCATTGTAGTGCAGATTTCCTTTGCAAGCTTGCTTGGTTGGCCAAAAAGGGCGTATGCGTTTTTTCCTGAATATATTCAGGAAAAAACGCATACGCCCTTTTTGGCCAAGTGCATCATTGTGGACGTTCTGCCTCTTTTCCTATGCTTTCAATGCAATTCCAGTCTACCTCCTGAAATCGGTTTCCTGCAATTCTGCCCCGCTTTCGAGTCCTCTTGGCAGCCTTACTTCAGTATATTTTTGGACGATAGCTGTCATTTATAACTCTGCAGGTTTGTGAATTACAGTGCCCCTGAGCTCCTTTCTTCAACTCGCTTTCTTTTGAGCTGGCCGCAGCACCGCAGGATGGCTTCAGGCCCTAATCTGGTTCCGGCACGGCACGCTGAGCCTTTGGTTATTTCCTCTTCCTGGTGGGAAATGAGAGTTAAATTTGCCCGTCCAGACACCTCCAGCTAGTCTCTCATTGGTGTTCCCTATTCCTGTTCATCTTCCGCAGAAATTGCAAACTGGGCCAAACAGGAGGTTAAAGGCGCTGACTCTCCAAGTGGGGAGAGTGTTAGTAAAGCGTCTGGAATGTTGCACCCGAGTACCAGGGGAGGAAAACTGAGACATATTTGAACACGTCTCCCGTTCACATGGTTGATCATACTCTGGGTTCCACATGCATGTTTTAGCTGAAGGAAGAATACCTTAAACCTGGAGAGTTGAGACCCGTGGAATGGGTACCATGCAATATGACTTCAAAGGGTCTTCATTTGCTCACCAAACCTCTCCAATCCTATCACTGCTGCGTTTATGCCCCTGTACACACGCTTGATTCTCTTTTGGAGACATAGCAATCCATAGGTTTTAAGATACTTACTAGTCAGGTACATTCTTAGGCGTTTAATATGGGGTGTTGAGTCCATTTCGTTGAGCAAGGAGTAGCTCTTGTCTATTCCATATTTGGCTTAAGGAACTTTATCTGTGCTCATTTCAATCTCTGGTTTTATGCAGCACCCCAACTCACCTTTCCCCTTAAGCAAGCATAAGTTGGTTTTCTAAATTTGAGACCCTGTTCTGTTTTGGAATTCAGTTCCTGTGTAGCCAAGTTTACATTCCGTGTATTAGTGATATCTTATGATGTTTCTTTTTCTGTGTGACTTATTTCAGTGAGAATCATCGTACCTGAATCCACTCATTATGCTGCTACGGGCCTGATGACATAGATTTCATTGCTGAGTGATACTGCATTGTACGTAAGTACCACAAGTTCTTTATCCATTTTTCACTTTCTGTGATATTGAACTTGTACGGTAAACGAGGTTCTTGTAAACAGAGGCGTCCCAAACTTTGGGGTGGCTGTGTCTTTTTGATTTTAATTTCCCTAAGCTATAGGACCATAAGTGGAAGTGCCCTAGGCTCTGTTGCTTTGTTTTTTAGATGTTTCAGGAAACACCATACACTTCTCCCGAGTGTCTGTTGGCAATTTACATCCCGCCCATCAGCATAACAAGGCTCCCAGTTCTCCATGGCCTGTCCTGCCTTTCTGGATTTTACACTTTTTTCAGATGGCCCTTTTGACCGGGGGGAAGTGAGACTTCATTGTAGTGCAGATTTCCTTTGCAAGCTTGCTTGGTTGGCCAAAAAGGGCGTATGCGTTTTTTCCTGAATATATTCAGGAAAAAACGCATACGCCCTTTTTGGCCAAGTGCATCATTGTGGACGTTCTGCCTCTTTTCCTATGCTTTCAAAGCAATTCCAGTCTACCTCCTGAAATCGGTTTCCTGCAATTCTGCCCCGCTTTCAAGTCCTCTTGGCAGCCTTACTTCAGTATATTTTTGGACGATAGCTGTCATTTATAACTCTGCAGGTTTGTGAATTACAGTGCCCCTGAGCTCCTTTCTTCAACTCGCTTTCTTTTGAGCTGGCCGCAACACCGCAGGATGGCTTCAGGCCCTAATATGGTTCCGGCACGGCACGCTGAGCCTTTGGTTAATTCCTCTTTCTGGTGGGAAATGAGAGTTAAATTTGCCCGTCCAGACACCTCCAGCTAGTCTCTCATTGGTTCTCGCTATTCCTGTTCATCTTCCGCAGAAATTGCAAACTGGGCCAAACAGGAGATTAAAGGGACGGACTCTCCAAGTCAGGAGAGTGTTAGTAAAGCGTCTGGAATGTTGCACCCGAGTACCAGGGTACGAAAACTGAGACATATTTGAACACGTCTCCCGATCACATGGTTGATCATACTCTAGGTTCCACATGCATGTTTTAGCTGAAGGAAGAATACCTTAAACCTGGGTAGTTGAAACCCGTGGAATGGGTACCATGCAATATGACTTCAAAGGGTCTTCATTTGCTCACCGAACCTCTCCAATCCTATCACTGCTGCGTTTATGCCCCTGTACACATGCTTGATTCTCTTTCGGAGACATAGCAATCCATAGGTTTTAAGATACTTACTAGTCAGGTACATTCTTAGGCGTTTAATATGCGGTGTTGAGTCCATTTCGTTGAGCAAGGAGTAGCTCTTGTCTATTCCATATTTGGCTTAAGGAACTTTATCTGTGCTCGTTTCAATCTCTGGTTTTATGCAGCACCCCAACTCACCTTTACCCTTAAGCAAGCATAAGTTGGTTTTCTAAATTTGAGACCCTGTTCTGTTCTGTAATTCAGTTCCTGTGTAGCCAAGTTTACATTCCGTGTATTACTGATATCTTATGATGTTTCTTTTTCTGTGTGACTTATTTCAGTTAGAATCATCATACCTGAATCCACTCATTGTGCTGCTAAGGGCCTGATGACATAGATTTCATTGCTGAGTGATATTGCTTTGTAAGTAAATACCACACCTTCTTTATCCATTTTTCACTTTCTGCGATGTTGAACTTGTACTGTAAACGAGGTTCTTGTAAACAGAGGCGTCCCAAACTTTGGGGTGGCTGTGTCTTTTTGATTTTAATTTCCCTAAGCTATAGGACCATAAGTGGAAGTGCCCTAGGCTCTGTTGCTTTGTTTTTTAGATGTTTCAGGAAACACCATACACTTCTCCCGAGTGTCTGTTGGCAATTTACATCCCGCCCATCAGCATAACAAGGCTCCCAGTTCTCCATGGCCTGTCCTGCCTTTCTGGATTTTACACTTTTTTCAGATGGCCCTTTTGACCGGGGGGAAGTGAGACTTCATTGTAGTGCAGATTTCCTTTGCAAGCTTGCTTGGTTGGCCAAAAAGGGCGTATGCGTTTTTTCCTGAATATATTCAGGAAAAAACGCATACGCCCTTTTTGGCCAAGTGCATCATTGTGGACGTTCTGCCTCTTTTCCTATGCTTTCAATGCAATTCCAGTCTACCTCCTGAAATCGGTTTCCTGCAATTCTGCCCCGCTTTCGAGTCCTCTTGGCAGCCTTACTTCAGTATATTTTTGGACGATAGCTGTCATTTATAACTCTGCAGGTTTGTGAATTACAGTGCCCCTGAGCTCCTTTCTTCAACTCGCTTTCTTTTGAGCTGGCCGCAACACCGCAGGATGGCTTCAGGCCGTAATCTGGTTCCGGCCCGGCACGCTGAGCCTTTGGTTATTTCCTCTTCCTGGTGGGAAATGAGAATTAAATTTGCCCGTCCAGAAACCTCCTGCTAGTCTCTCATTGGTTCTCACTATTCCTGTTCATCTTCCGCAGAAATTGCAAACTGGGCCAAACAGGAGGTTAAAGGCGCTGACTCTCCAAGTGGGGAGAGTGTTAGTAAAGCGTCTGGAATGTTGCACCCGAGTACCAGGGGAGGAAAACTGAGACATATTTGAACACGTCTCCCGTTCACATGGTTGATCATACTCTGGGTTCCACATGCATGTTTTAGCTGAAGGAAGAATACCTTAAACCTGGAGAGTTGAGACCCGTGGAATGGGTACCATGCAATATGACTTCAAAGGGTCTTCATTTGCTCACCGAACCTCTCCAATCCTATCACTGCTGCGTTTATGCCCCTGTACACACGCTTGATTCTCTTTTGGAGACATAGCAATCCATAGGTTTTAAGATACTTACTAGTCAGGTACATTCTTAGGCGTTTAATATGGGGTGTTGAGTCCATTTCGTTGAGCAAGGAGTAGCTCTTGTCTATTCCATATTTGGCTTAAGGAACTTTATCTGTGCTCATTTCAATCTCTGGTTTTATGCAGCACCCCAACTCAGCTTTCCCCTTAAGCAAGCATAAGTTGGTTTTCTAAATTTGAGACCCTGTTCTGTTTTGGAATTCAGTTCCTGTGTAGCCAAGTTTACATTCCGTGTATTAGTGATATCTTATGATGTTTCTTTTTCTGTGTGACTTATTTCAGTGAGAATCATCGTACCTGAATCCACTCATTGTGCTGCTAAGGGCCTGATGACATAGATTTCATTGCTGAGTGATATTGCTTTGTAAGTAAATACCACACCTTCTTTATCCATTTTTCACTTTCTGCGATGTTGAACTTGTACTGTAAACGAGGTTCTTGTAAACAGAGGCGTCCCAAACTTTGGGGTGGCTGTGTCTTTTTGATTTTAATTTCCCTAAGCTATAGGACCATAAGTGGAAGTGCCCTAGGCTCTGTTGCTTTGTTTTTTAGATGTTTCAGGAAACACCATACACTTCTCCCGAGTGTCTGTTGGCAATTTACATCCCGCCCATCAGCATAACAAGGCTCCCAGTTCTCCATGGCCTGTCCTGCCTTTCTGGATTTTACACTTTTTTCAGATGGCCCTTTTGACCGGGGGGAAGTGAGACTTCATTGTAGTGCAGATTTCCTTTGCAAGCTTGCTTGGTTGGCCAAAAAGTGCGTATGCGTTTTTTCCTGAATATATTCAGGAAAAAACGCATACGCCCTTTTTGGCCAAGTGCATCATTGGGGACGTTCTGCCTCTTTTCCTATGCTTTCAATGCAATTCCAGTCTACCTCCTGAAATCGGTTTCCTGCAATTCTGCCCCGCTTTCGAGTCCTCTTGGCAGCCTTACTTCAGTATATTTTTGGACGATAGCTGTCATTTATAACTCTGCAGGTTTGTGAATTACAGTGCCCCTGAGCTCCTTTCTTCAACTCGCTTTCTTTTGAGCTGGCCGCAACACCGCAGGATGGTTTCAGGCCCTAATCTGGTTCCGGCCCGGCACGCTGAGCCTTTGGTTATTTCCTCTTCCTGGTGGGAAATGAGAGTTAAAGTTGCCCGTCCAGACACCTCCAGCTAGTCTCTCATTGGTTCTCGCTATTCCTGTTCATCTTCCGCAGAAATTGCAAACTGGGCCAAACAGGAGGTTAAAGGCTCTGACTCTCCAAGTGGGGAGAATGTTAGTAAAGCGTCTGGAATGTTGCACCCGAGTACCAGGGGAGGAAAACTGAGACATATTTGAACACGTCTCCCATTCACATGGTTGATCATACTCTGGGTTCCACATGCATGTTTTAGCTGAAGGAAGAATACCTTAAACCTGGAGAGTTGAGACCCGTGGAATGGGTACCATGCAATATGACTTCAAAGGGTCTTCATTTGCTCACCGAACCTCTCCAATCCTATCACTGCTGCGTTTATGCCCCTGTACACACGCTTGATTCTCTTTTGGAGACATAGCAATCCATAGGTTTTAAGATACTTACTAGTCAGGTACATTCTTAGGCGTTTAATATGGGGTGTTGAGTCCATTTCGTTGAGCAAGGAGTAGCTCTTGTCTATTCCATATTTGGCTTAAGGAACTTTATCTGTGCTCGTTTCAATCTCTGGTTTTATGCAGCACCCCAACTCACCTTTCCCCTTAAGCAAGCATAAGTTGGTTTTCTAAATTTGAGACCCTGTTCTGTTCTGTAATTCAGTTCTTGTGTAGCCAAGTTTACATTCCGTGTATTACTGATATCTTATGATGTTTCTTTTTCTGTGTGACTTATTTCAGTTAGAATCATCGTACCTGAATCCACTCATTATGCTGCTACGGGCCTGATGACATAGATTTCATTGCTGAGTGATACTGCATTGTACGTAAGTACCACAAGTTCTTTATCCATTTTTCACTTTCTGTGATATTGAACTTGTACGGTAAACGAGGTTCTTGTAAACAGAGGCGTCCCAAACTTTGGGGTGGCTGTGTCTTTTTGATTTTAATTTCCCTAAGCTATAGGACCATAAGTGGAAGTGCCCTAGGCTCTGTTGCTTTGTTTTTTAGATGTTTCAGGAAACACCATACACTTCTCCCGAGTGTCTGTTGGCAATTTACATCCCGCCCATCAGCATAACAAGGCTCCCAGTTCTCCATGGCCTGTCCTGCCTTTCTGGATTTTACACTTTTTTCAGATGGCCCTTTTGACCGGGGGGAAGTGAGACTTCATTGTAGTGCAGATTTCCTTTGCAAGCTTGCTTGGTTGGCCAAAAAGGGCGTATGCGTTTTTTCCTGAATATATTCAGGAAAAAACGCATACGCCCTTTTTGGCCAAGTGCATCATTGTGGACGTTCTGCCTCTTTTCCTATGCTTTCAATGCAATTCCAGTCTACCTCCTGAAATCGGTTTCCTGCAATTCTGCCCCGCTTTCAAGTCCTCTTGGCAGCCTTACTTCAGTATATTTTTGGACGATAGCTGTCATTTATAACTCTGCAGGTTTGTGAATTACAGTGCCCCTGAGCTCCTTTCTTCAACTCGCTTTCTTTTGAGCTGGCCGCAACACCGCAGGATGGTTTCAGGCCCTAATCTGGTTCCGGCCCGGCACGCTGAGCCTTTGGTTATTTCCTCTTCCTGGTGGGAAATGAGAGTTAAAGTTGCCCGTCCAGACACCTCCAGCTAGTCTCTCATTGGTGTTCCCTATTCCTGTTCATCTTCCGCAGAAATTGCAAACTGGGCCAAACAGGAGGTTAAAGGCTCTGACTCTCCAAGTGGGGAGAATGTTAGTAAAGCGTCTGGAATGTTGCACCCGAGTACCAGGGGAGGAAAACTGAGACATATTTGAACACGTCTCCCATTCACATGGTTGATCATACTCTGGGTTCCACATGCATGTTTTAGCTGAAGGAAGAATACCTTAAACCTGGAGAGTTGAGACCCGTGGAATGGGTACCATGCAATATGACTTCAAAGGGTCTTCATTTGCTCACCGAACCTCTCCAATCCTATCACTGCTGCGTTTATGCCCCTGTACACATGCTTGATTCTCTTTCGGAGACATAGCAATCCATAGGTTTTAAGATACTTACTAGTCAGGTACATTCTTAGGCGTTTAATATGCGGTGTTGAGTCCATTTCGTTGAGCAAGGAGTAGCTCTTGTCTATTCCATATTTGGCTTAAGGAACTTTATCTGTGCTCGTTTCAATCTCTGGTTTTATGCAGCACCCCAACTCACCTTTTCCCTTAAGCAAGCATAAGTTGGTTTTCTAAATTTGAGACCCTGTTCTGTTCTGTAATTCAGTTCCTGTGTAGCCAAGTTTACATTCCGTGTATTAGTGATATCTTATGATGTTTCTTTTTCTGTGTGACTTATTTCAGTTAGAATCATCATACCTGAATCTACTCATTGTGCTGCTAAGGGCCTGATGACATAGATTTCATTGCTGAGTGATATTGCTTTGTGAGTAAATACCACATGTTCTTTATCCATTTTTCACTTTCTGCGATGTTGAACTTGTACTGTAAATGAGGTTCTTGTAAACAGAGGCGTCCCAAACTTTGGGGTGGCTGTGTCTTTTTGATTTTAATTTCCCTAAGCTATAGGACCATAAGTGGAAGTGCCCTAGGCTCTGTTGCTTTGTTTTTTAGATGTTTCAGGAAACACCATACACTTCTCCCGAGTGTCTGTTGGCAATTTACATCCCGCCCATCAGCATAACAAGGCTCCCAGTTCTCCATGGCCTGTCCTGCCTTTCTGGATTTTACACTTTTTTCAGATGGCCCTTTTGACCGGGGGGAAGTGAGACTTCATTGTAGTGCAGATTTCCTTTGCAAGCTTGCTTGGTTGGCCAAAAAGGGCGTATGCGTTTTTTCCTGAATATATTCAGGAAAAAACGCATACGCCCTTTTTGGCCAAGTGCATCATTGTGGACGTTCTGCCTCTTTTCCTATGCTTTCAATGCAATTCCAGTCTACCTCCTGAAATCGGTTTCCCGCAATTCTGCCCCGCTTTCGAGTCCTCTTGGCAGCCTTACTTCAGTATATTTTTGGACGATAGCTGTCATTTATAACTCTGCAGGTTTGTGAATTACAGTGCCCCTGAGCTCCTTTCTTCAACTCGCTTTCTTGTGACCTGGCCGCAACACCGCAGGATGGCTTCAGGCCCTAATCTGGTTCCGGCACGGCACGCTGAGCCTTTGGTTAATTCCTCTTCCTGGTGGGAAATGAGAGTTAAATTTGCCCGTCCAGACACCTCCAGCTAGTCTCTCATTGGTTCTCGCTATTCCTGTTCATCTTCCGCAGAAATTGCAAACTGGTCCAAACAGGAGGTTAAAGGCGCTGACTCTCCAAGTGGGGAGAGTGTTAGTAAAGCGTCTGGAATGTTGCACCCGAGTACCAGGGGAGGAAAACTGAGACATATTTGAACACGTCTCCCGTTCACATGGTTGATCATACTCTGGGTTCCACATGAATGTTTTAGCTGAAGGAAGAATACCTTAAACCTGGAGAGTTGAGACCCGTGGAATGGGTACCATGCAATATGACTTCAAAGGGTCTTCATTTGCTCACCAAACCTCTCCAATCCTATCACTGCTGCGTTTATGCCCCTGTACACACGCTTGATTCTCTTTTGGAGACATAGCAATCCATAGGTTTTAAGATACTTACTAGTCAGGTACATTCTTAGGCGTTTAATATGGGGTGTTGAGTCCATTTCGTTGAGCAAGGAGTAGCTCTTGTCTAGTCCATATTTGGCTTAAGGAACTTTATCTGTGCTCATTTCAATCTCTGGTTTTATGCAGCACCCCAACTCACCTTTCCCCTTAAGCAAGCATAAGTTGGTTTTCTAAATTTGAGACCCTGTTCTGTTTTGGAATTCAGTTCCTGTGTAGCCAAGTTTACATTCCGTGTATTAGTGATATCTTATGATGTTTCTTTTTCTGTGTGACTTATTTCAGTGAGAATCATCGTACCTGAATCCACTCATTATGCTGCTACGGGCCTGATGACATAGATTTCATTGCTGAGTGATACTGCATTGTACGTAAGTACCACAAGTTCTTTATCCATTTTTCACTTTCTGTGATATTGAACTTGTACGGTAAACGAGGTTCTTGTAAACAGAGGCGTCCCAAACTTTGGGGTGGCTGTGTCTTTTTGATTTTAATTTCCCTAAGCTATAGGACCATAAGTGGAAGTGCCCTAGGCTCTGTTGCTTTGTTTTTTAGATGTTTCAGGAAACACCATACACTTCTCCCGAGTGTCTGTTGGCAATTTACATCCCGCCCATCAGCATAACAAGGCTCCCAGTTCTCCATGGCCTGTCCTGCCTTTCTGGATTTTACACTTTTTTCAGATGGCCCTTTTGACCGGGGGGAAGTGAGACTTCATTGTAGTGCAGATTTCCTTTGCAAGCTTGCTTGGTTGGCCAAAAAGGGCGTATGCGTTTTTTCCTGAATATATTCAGGAAAAAACGCATACGCCCTTTTTGGCCAAGTGCATCATTGTGGACGTTCTGCCTCTTTTCCTATGCTTTCAAGGCAATTCCAGTCTACCTCCTGAAATCGGTTTCCTGCAATTCTGCCCCGCTTTCAAGTCCTCTTGGCAGCCTTACTTCAGTATATTTTTGGACGATAGCTGTCATTTATAATTCTGCAGGTTTGTGAATTACAGTGCCCCTGAGCTCCTTTCTTCAACTCGCTTTCTTTTGAGCTGGCCGCAACACCGCAGGATGGCTTCAGGCCCTAATCTGGTTCCGGCCCGGCACGCTGAGCCTTTGGTTATTTCCTCTTCCTGGTGGGAAATGAGAGTTAAATTTGCCCGTCCAGACACCTCCAGCTAGTCTCTCATTGGTGTTCCCTATTCCTGTTCATCTTCCGCAGAAATTGCAAACTGGGCCAAACAGGAGGTTAAAGGCGCTGACTCTCCAAGTGGGGAGAGTGTTAGTAAAGCGTCTGGAATGTTGCACCCGAGTACCAGGGGAGGAAAACTGAGACATATTTGAACACGTCTCCCGTTCACATGGTTGATCATACTCTGGGTTCCACATGCATGTTTTAGCTGAAGGAAGAATACCTTAAACCTGGAGAGTTGAGACCCGTGGAATGGGTACCATGCAATATGACTTCAAAGGGTCTTCATTTGCTCACCAAACCTCTCCAATCCTATCACTGCTGCGTTTATGCCCCTGTACACACGCTTGATTCTCTTTTGGAGACATAGCAATCCATACGTTTTAAGATACTTACTAGTCAGGTACATTCTTAGGCGTTTAATAAGGGTTGTTGAGTCCATTTCGTTGAGCAAGGAGTAGCTCTTGTCTATTCCATATTTGGCTTAAGGAACTTTATCTGTGCTCATTTCAATCTCTGGTTTTATGCAGCACCCCAACTTACATTTCCCCCTAAGGAAGCATAAGTTGGTTTTCTAAATTTGAGACCCTGTTCTGTTTTGGAATTCAGTTCCTGTGTAGCCAAGTTTACATTCCGTGTATTAGTGATGTCTTATGATGTTTCTTTTTCTGTGTGACTTATTTCAGTGAGAATCATCGTACCTGAATCCACTCATTATGCTGCTACGGGCCTGATGACATAGATTTCATTGCTGAGTGATACTGCATTGTATGTAAGTACCACAAGTTCTTTATCCATTTTTCACATTCTGCGATATTGAACTTGTGCCGTAAATGAGTTTCTTGTAAACAGGGCCGTCCCAAACTTTTGGGTGGCTCTGTCTTTTTGATTTTAATTTCCGTAAGCTATAGGACCATAAGTGGAAGTGCCCTAGGCTCTGTTGCTTTGTTTTTTAGATGTTTCAGGAAACACCATACACTTCTCCCGAGTGTCTGTTGGCAATTTACATCCCGCCCATCAGCATAACAAGGCTCCCAGTTCTCCATGGCCTGTCCTGCCTTTCTGGATTTTACACTTTTTTCAGATGGCCCTTTTAACCGGGGGGAAGTGAGACTTCATTGTAGTGCAGATTTCCTTTGCAAGCTTGCTTGGTTGGCCAAAAAGGGCGTATGCGTTTTTTTCCTGAATATATTCAGGAAAAAACGCATACGCCCTTTTTGGCCAAGTGCATCATTGTGGACGTTCTGCCTCTTTTCCTATGCTTTCAAGGCAATTCCAGTCTACCTCCTGAAATCGGTTTCCTGCAATTCTGCCCCGCTTTCAAGTCCTCTTGGCAGCCTTACTTCAGTATATTTTTGGACGATAGCTGTCATTTATAACTCTGCAGGTTTGTGAATTACAGTGCCCCTGAGCTCCTTTCTTCAACTCGCTTTCTTGTGACCTGGCTGCAACACCGCAGGATGGCTTCAGGCCCTAATCTGTTTCAGGCACCGCACGCTGAGCCTTTGGTTATTTCCTCTTCCTGGTGGGAAATGAGAGTTAAATTTGCCCGTCCAGACACCTCCAGCTAGTCTCTCATTGGTGTTCCCTATTCCTGTTCATCTTCCGCAGAAATTGCAAACTGGGCCAAACAGGAAGTTAAAGGCGCTGACTCTACAAGTGGGGAGAGTGTTAGTAAAGCGTCTGGAATATTGCACCCGAGTACCAGGGGAGGAAAACTGAGACATATTTGAACATGTCTCCCGTTCACATGGTTGATCATACTCTGGGTTCCACATGCATGTTTTAGCTGAAGGAAGAATACCTTAAACCTGGAGAGTTGAGACCCGTGGAATGGGTACCATGCAATATGACTTCAAAGGGTCTTCATTTGCTCACCGAACCTCTCCAATCCTATCACTGCTGCGTTTATGCCCCTGTACACACGCTTGATTCTCTTTTGGAGACATAGCAATCCATAGGTTTTAAGATACTTACTAGTCAGGTACATTCTTAGGCGTTTAATATGGGGTGTTGAGTCCATTTCGTTTAGCAAGGAGTAGCTCTTGTCTAGTCCATATTTGGCTTAAGGAACTTTATCTGTGCTCATTTCAATCTCTGGTTTTATGCAGCACCCTAACTCACCTTTCCCCTTAAGCAAGCATAAGTTGGTTTTCTAAATTTGAGACCCTGTTCTGTTTTGGAATTCAGTTCCTGTGTAGCCAAGTTTACATTCCGTGTATTACTGATATCTTATGATGTTTCTTTTTCTGTGTGACTTATTTCAGTTAGAATCATCGTACCTGAATCCACTCATTATGCTGCTACGGGCCTGATGACATAGATTTCATTGCTGAGTGATACTGCATTGTACGTAAGTACCACAAGTTCTTTATCCATTTTTCACTTTCTGTGATATTGAACTTGTACGGTAAACGAGGTTCTTGTAAACAGAGGCGTCCCAAACTTTGGGGTGGCTGTGTCTTTTTGATTTTAATTTCCCTAAGCTATAGGACCATAAGTGGAAGTGCCCTAGGCTCTGTTGCTTTGTTTTTTAGATGTTTCAGGAAACACCATACACTTCTCCCGAGTGTCTGTTGGCAATTTACATCCCGCCCATCAGCATAACAAGGCTCCCAGTTCTCCATGGCCTGTCCTGCCTTTCTGGATTTTACACTTTTTTCAGATGGCCCTTTTAACCGGGGGGAAGTGAGACTTCATTGTAGTGCAGATTTCCTTTGCAAGCTTGCTTGGTTGGCCAAAAAGGGCGTATGCGTTTTTTCCTGAATATATTCAGGAAAAAACGCATACGCCCTTTTTGGCCAAGTGCATCATTGTGGACGTTCTGCCTCTTTTCCTATGCTTTCAATGCAATTCCAGTCTACCTCCTGAAATCGGTTTCCCGCAATTCTGCCCCGCTTTCGAGTCCTCTTGGCAGCCTTACTTCAGTATATTTTTGGACGATAGCTGTCATTTATAACTCTGCAGGTTTGTGAATTACAGTGCCCCTGAGCTCCTTTCTTCAACTCGCTTTCTTGTGACCTGGCCGCAACACCGCAGGATAGCTTCAGGCCCTAATCTGGTTCCGGCACGGCACGCTGAGCCTTTGGTTATTTCCTCTTCCTGGTGGGAAATGAGAGTTAAATTTGCCCGTCCAGACACCTCCAGCTAGTCTCTCATTGGTTCTCCCTATTCCTGTTCATCTTCCGCAGAAATTGCAAACTGGGCCAAAGAGGAGGTTAAAGGCGCTGACTTTCCAAGTGGGGAGAGTGTTAGTAAAGCGTCTGGAATGTTGCACCCGAGTACCAGGGTACGAAAACTGAGACATATTTGAACACGTCTCCCATTCACACGGTTGATCATACTCTGGGTTCCACATGCATGTTTTAGCTGAAGGAAGAATACCTTAAACCTGGAGAGTTGAGACCCGTGGAATGGGTACCATGCAATATGACTTCAAAGGGTCTTCATTTCTTCACCGAACCTCTCCAATCCTATCACTTCTGCGTTTATGCCCCTGTACACATGCTTGATTCTCTTTTGGAGACATAGCAATCCATAGGTTTTAAGATACTTACTAGTCAGGTACATTCTTAGGCGTTTAATATGGGGTGTTGAGTCCATTTCGTTGAGCAAGGAGTAGCTCTTGTCTAGTCCATATTTGGCTTAAGGAACTTTATCTGTGCTCATTTCAATCTCTGGTTTTATGCAGCACCCTAACTCACCTTTCCCCTTAAGCAAGCATAAGTTGGTTTTCTAAATTTGAGACCCTGTTCTGTTTTGGAATTCAGTTCCTGTGTAGCCAAGTTTACATTCCGTGTATTACTGATATCTTATGATGTTTCTTTTTCTGTGTGACTTATTTCAGTTAGAATCATCGTACCTGAATCCACTCATTATGCTGCTACGGGCCTGATGACATAGATTTCATTGCTGAGTGATACTGCATTGTACGTAAGTACCACAAGTTCTTTATCCATTTTTCACTTTCTGTGATATTGAACTTGTACGGTAAACGAGGTTCTTGTAAACAGAGGCGTCCCAAACTTTGGGGTGGCTGTGTCTTTTTGATTTTAATTTCCCTAAGCTATAGGACCATAAGTGGAAGTGCCCTAGGCTCTGTTGCTTTGTTTTTTAGATGTTTCAGGAAACACCATACACTTCTCCCGAGTGTCTGTTGGCAATTTACATCCCGCCCATCAGCATAACAAGGCTCCCAGTTCTCCATGGCCTGTCCTGCCTTTCTGGATTTTACACTTTTTTCAGATGGCCCTTTTAACCGGGGGGAAGTGAGACTTCATTGTAGTGCAGATTTCCTTTGCAAGCTTGCTTGGTTGGCCAAAAAGGGCGTATGCGTTTTTTCCTGAATATATTCAGGAAAAAACGCATACGCCCTTTTTGGCCAAGTGCATCATTGTGGACGTTCTGCCTCTTTTCCTATGCTTTCAATGCAATTCCAGTCTACCTCCTGAAATCGGTTTCCCGCAATTCTGCCCCGCTTTCGAGTCCTCTTGGCAGCCTTACTTCAGTATATTTTTGGACGATAGCTGTCATTTATAACTCTGCAGGTTTGTGAATTACAGTGCCCCTGAGCTCCTTTCTTCAACTCGCTTTCTTGTGACCTGGCCGCAACACCGCAGGATAGCTTCAGGCCCTAATCTGGTTCCGGCACGGCACGCTGAGCCTTTGGTTATTTCCTCTTCCTGGTGGGAAATGAGAGTTAAATTTGCCCGTCCAGACACCTCCAGCTAGTCTCTCATTGGTTCTCCCTATTCCTGTTCATCTTCCGCAGAAATTGCAAACTGGGCCAAAGAGGAGGTTAAAGGCGCTGACTTTCCAAGTGGGGAGAGTGTTAGTAAAGCGTCTGGAATGTTGCACCCGAGTACCAGGGTACGAAAACTGAGACATATTTGAACACGTCTCCCATTCACACGGTTGATCATACTCTGGGTTCCACATGCATGTTTTAGCTGAAGGAAGAATACCTTAAACCTGGAGAGTTGAGACCCGTGGAATGGGTACCATGCAATATGACTTCAAAGGGTCTTCATTTCTTCACCGAACCTCTCCAATCCTATCACTTCTGCGTTTATGCCCCTGTACACATGCTTGATTCTCTTTCGGAGACATAGCAATCCATAGGTTTTAAGATACTTACTAGTCAGGTACATTCTTAGGCGTTTAATATGGGGTGTTGAGTCCATTTCGTTGAGCAAGGAGTAGCTCTTGTCTATTCCATATTTGGCTTAAGGAACTTTATCTGTGCTCATTTCAATCTCTGGTTTTATGCAGCACCCCAACTCACCTTTCCCCTTAAGCAAGCATAAGTTGGTTTTCTAAATTTGAGACCCTGTTCTGTTCTGTAATTCAGTTCCTGTGTAGCCAAGTTTACATTCCGTGTATTACTGATATCTTATGATGTTTCTTTTTCTGTGTGACTTATTTCAGTTAGAATCATCATACCTGAATCCACTCATTGTGCTGCTAAGGGCCTGATGACATAGATTTCATTGCTGAGTGATATTGCTTTGTAAGTAAATACCACATGTTCTGTATCCATTTTTCACTTTCTGCGATGTTGAGCTTGTACTGTAAACGAGGTTCTTGTAAACAGAGGCGTCCCAAACTTTGGGGTGGCTGTGTCTTTTTGATTTTAATTTCCCTAAGCTATAGGACCATAAGTGGAAGTGCCCTAGGCTCTGTTGCTTTGTTTTTTAGATGTTTCAGGAAACACCATACACTTCTCCCGAGTGTCTGTTGGCAATTTACATCCCGCCCATCAGCATAACAAGGCTCCCAGTTCTCCATGGCCTGTCCTGCCTTTCTGGATTTTACACTTTTTTCAGATGGCCCTTTTGACCGGGGGGAAGTGAGACTTCATTGTAGTGCAGATTTCCTTTGCAAGCTTGCTTGGTTGGCCAAAAAGGGCGTATGCGTTTTTTCCTGAATATATTCAGGAAAAAACGCATACGCCCTTTTTGGCCAAGTGCATCATTGTGGACGTTCTGCCTCTTTTCCTATGCTTTCAATGCAATTCCAGTCTACCTCCTGAAATCGGTTTCCTGCAATTCTGCCCCGCTTTCAAGTCCTCTTGGCAGCCTTACTTCAGTATATTTTTGGACGATAGCTGTCATTTATAACTCTGCAGGTTTGTGAATTACAGTGCCCCTGAGCTCCTTTCTTCAACTCGCTTTCTTTTGAGCTGGCCGCAACACCGCAGGATGGCTTCAGGCCCTAATCTGGTTCCGGCACGGCACGCTGAGCCTTTGGTTATTTCCTCTTCCTGGTGGGAAATGAGAGTTAAATTTGCCCGTCCAGACACCTCCAGCTAGTCTCTCATTGGTGTTTCCTATTCCTGTTCATCTTCCGCAGAAATTGCAAACTGGGCCAAACAGGAGGTTAAAGACGCTGACTCTCCAAGTGGGGAGAGTGTTAGTAAAGCGTCTGGAATGTTGCACCCGAGTACCAGGGGAGGAAAACTGAGACATATTTGAACACGTCTCCCGTTCACATGGTTGATCATACTCTGGGTTCCACATGCATGTTTTAGCTGAAGGAAGAATACCTTAAACCTGGAGAGTTGAGACCCGTGGAATGGGTACCATGCAATATGACTTCAAAGGGTCTTCATTTGCTCACCGAACCTCTCCAATCCTATCACTGCTGCGTTTATGCCCCTGTACACACGCTTGATTCTCTTTTGGAGACATAGCAATCCATAGGTTTTAAGATACTTACTAGTCAGGTACATTCTTAGGCGTTTAATATGGGGTGTTGAGTCCATTTCGTTGAGCAAGGAGTAGCTCTTGTCTAGTCCATATTTGGCTTAAGGAACTTTATCTGTGCTCATTTCAATCTCTGGTTTAATGCAGCACCCCTACTCACCTTTCCCCTTAAGCAAGCATAAGTTGGTTTTCTAAATTTGAGACCCTGTTCTGTTTTGGAATTCAGTTCCTGTGTAGCCAAGTTTACATTCCGTGTATTAGTGATATCTTATAATGTTTCTTTTTCTGTGTGACTTATTTCAGTGAGAATCATCGTACCTGAATCCACTCATTATGCTGCTACGGGCCTGATGACATAGATTTCATTGCTGAGTGATACTGCATTGTACGTAAGTACCACAAGTTCTTTATCCATTTTTCACTTTCTGTGATATTGAACTTGTATGGTAAATGAGGTTCTTGTAAACAGAGGCGTCCCAAACTTTGGGGTGGCTGTGTCTTTTTGATTTTAATTTCCCTAAGCTATAGGACCATAAGTGGAAGTGCCCTAGGCTCTGTTGCTTTGTTTTTTAGATGTTTCAGGAAACACCATACACTTCTCCCGAGTGTCTGTTGGCAATTTACATCCCGCCCATCAGCATAACAAGGCTCCCAGTTCTCCATGGCCTGTCCTGCCTTTCTGGATTTTACACTTTTTTCAGATGGCCCTTTTGACCGGGGGGAAGTGAGACTTCATTGTAGTGCAGATTTCCTTTGCAAGCTTGCTTGGTTGGCCAAAAAGGGCGTATGCGTTTTTTCCTGAATATATTCAGGAAAAAACGCATACGCCCTTTTTGGCCAAGTGCATCATTGTGGACGTTCTGCCTCTTTTCCTATGCTTTCAAAGCAATTCCAGTCTACCTCCTGAAATCGGTTTCCTGCAATTCTGCCCCGCTTTCAAGTCCTCTTGGCAGCCTTACTTCAGTATATTTTTGGACGATAGCTGTCATTTATAACTCTGGAGGTTTGTGAATTACAGTGCCCCTGAGCTGCTTTCTTCAACTCGCTTTCTTGTGACCTGGCCGCAACACCGCAGGATGGCTTCAGGCCCTAATCTGGTACCGGCACGGCACGCTGAGCCTTTGGTTATTTCCTCTTCCTGGTGGGAAATGAGAGTTAAATTTGCCCGTCCAGACACCTCCAGCTAGTCTCTCATTTGTTCTCCCTATTCCTGTTCATCTTCCGCAGAAATTGCAAACTGGGCCAAAGAGGAGGTTAAAGGCGCTGACTTTCCAAGTGGGGAGAGTGTTAGTAAAGCGTCTGGAATGTTGGACCCGAGTACCAGGGTACGAAAACTGAGACATATTTGAACACGTCTCCCGTTCACACGGTTGATCATACTCTGGGTTCCACATGCATGTTTTAGCTGAAGGAAGAATACCTTAAACCTGGAGAGTTGAGACCCGTGGAATGGGTACCATGCAATATGACTTCAAAGGGTCTTCATTTGTTCACCGAACCTATCCAATCCTATCACTGCTGCGTTTATGCCCCTGTACACATGCTTGATTCTCTTTCGGAGACATAGCAATCCATAGGTTTTAAGATACTTACTAGTCAGGTACATTCTTAGGCGTTTAATATGGGGTGTTGAGTCCATTTCGTTGAGCAAGGAGCAGCTCTTGTCTATTCCATATTTGGCTTAAGGAACTTTATCTGTGCTCATTTCAATCTCTGGTTTTATGCAGCACCCCAACTCACCTTTCCCCTTAAGCAAGCATAAGTTGGTTTTCTAAATTTGAGACCCTGTTCTGTTCTGTAATTCAGTTCCTGTGTAGCCAAGTTTACATTCCGTGTATTACTGATATCTTATGATGTTTCTTTTTCTGTGTGACTTATTTCAGTTAGAATCATCATACCTGAATCCACTCATTGTGCTGCTAAGGGCCTGATGACATAGATTTCATTGCTGAGTGATATTGCTTTGTAAGTAAATACCACATGTTCTGTATCCATTTTTCACTTTCTGCGATGTTGAACTTGTACTGTAAACGAGGTTCTTGTAAACAGAGGCGTCCCAAACTTTGGGGTGGCTGTGTCTTTTTGATTTTAATTTCCCTAAGCTATAGGACCATAAGTGGAAGTGCCCTAGGCTCTGTTGCTTTGTTTTTTAGATGTTTCAGGAAACACCATACACTTCTCCCGAGTGTCTGTTGGCAATTTACATCCCGTCCATCAGCATAACAAGGCTCCCAGTTCTCCATGGCCTGTCCTGCCTTTCTGGATTTTACACTTTTTTCAGATGGCCCTTTTGACCGGGGGGAAGTGAGACTTCATTGTAGTGCAGATTTCCTTTGCAAGCTTGCTTGGTTGGCCAAAAAGGGCGTATGCATTTTTTCCTGAATATATTCAGGAAAAAATGCATACGCCCTTTTTGGCCAAGTGCATCATTGTGGACGTTCTGCCTCTTTTCCTATGCTTTCAATGCAATTCCAGTCTACCTCCTGAAATCGGTTTCCTGCAATTCTGCCCCGCTTTCAAGTCCTCTTGGCAGCCTTACTTCAGTATATTTTTGGACGATAGCTGTCATTTATAACGCTGCAGGTTTGTGAATTACAGTGCCCCTGAGCTCCTTTCTTCAACTCGCTTTCTTTTGAGCTGGCCACAACACCGCTGGATGGCTTCAGGCCCTAATCTGGTTCCGGCACGGCACGCTGAGCCTTTGGTTATTTCCTCTTCCTGGTGGGAAATGAGAGTTAAATTTGCCCGTCCAGACACCTCCAGCTAGTCTCTCATTGGTGTTCCCTATTCCTGTTCATCTTCCGCAGAAATTGCAAACTGGGCCAAACAGGAAGTTAAAGGCGCTGACTCTCCAAGTGGGGAGAGTGTTAGTAAAGCGTCTGGAATGTTGCACCCGAGTACCAGGGGAGGAAAACTGAGACATATTTGAACACGTCTCCCGTTCACATGGTTGATCATACTCTGGGTTCCACATGCATGTTTTAGCTGAAGGAAGAATACCTTAAACCTGGAGAGTTGAGACCCGTGGAATGGGTACCATGCAATATGACTTCAAAGGGTCTTCATTTGCTCACCAAACCTCTCCAATCCTATCACTGCTGCGTTTATGCCCCTGTACACACGCTTGATTCTCTTTTGGAGACATAGCAATCCATAGGTTTTAAGATACTTACTAGTCAGGTACATTCTTAGGCGTTTAATATGGGGTGTTGAGTCCATTTCGTTGAGCAAGGAGTAGCTCTTGTCTAGTCCATATTTGGCTTAAGGAACTTTATCTGTGCTCATTTCAATCTCTGGTTTTATGCAGCACCCCAACTCACCTTTCCCCTTAAGCAAGCATAAGTTGGTTTTCTAAATTTGAGACCCTGTTCTGTTTTGGAATTCAGTTCCTGTGTAGCCAAGTTTACATTCCGTGTATTAGTGATATCTTATGATGTTTCTTTTTCTGTGTGACTTATTTCAGTGAGAATCATCGTACCTGAATCCACTCATTATGCTGCTACGGGCCTGATGACATAGATTTCATTGCTGAGTGATACTGCATTGTACGTAAGTACCACAAGTTCTTTATCCATTTTTCACTTTCTGTGATATTGAACTTGTATGGTAAACGAGGTTCTTGTAAACAGAGGCGTCCCAAACTTTGGGGTGGCTGTGTCTTTTTTATTTTAATTTCCCTAAGCTATAGGACCATAAGTGGAAGTGCCCTAGGCTCTGTTGCTTTGTTTTTTAGATGTTTCAGGAAACACCATACACTTCTCCCGAGTGGCTGTTGGCAATTTACATCCCGCCCATCAGCATAACAAGGCTCCCAGTTCTCCATGGCCTGTCCTGCCTTTCTGGATTTTACACTTTTTTCAGATGGCCCTTTTGACCGGGGGGAAGTGAGACTTCATTGTAGTGCAGATTTCCTTTGCAAGCTTGCTTGGTTGGCCAAAAAGGGCGTATGCGTTTTTTCCTGAATATATTCAGGAAAAAACGCATACGCCCTTTTTGGCCAAGTGCATCATTGTGGACGTTCTGCCTCTTTTCCTATGCTTTCAATGCAATTCCAGTCTACCTCCTGAAATCGGTTTCCTGCAATTCTGCCCCGCTTTCGAGTCCTCTTGGCAGCCTTACTTCAGTATATTTTTGGACGATAGCTGTCATTTATAACTCTGCAGGTTTGTGAATTACAGTGCCCCTGAGCTCCTTTCTTCAACTCGCTTTCTTTTGAGCTGGCCGCAACACCGCAGGATGGCTTCAGGCCCTAATCTGGTTCCGGCACGGCACGCTGAGCCTTTGGTTATTTCCTCTTCCTGGTGGGAAATGAGAGTTAAATTTGCCCTTCCAGACACCTCCAGCTAGTCTCTCATTGGTGTTCCCTATTCCTGTTCATCTTCCGCAGAAATTGCAAACTGGGCCAAACAGGAGGTTAAAGGCGCTGACTCTCCAAGTGGGGAGAGTGTTAGTAAAGCGTCTGGAATGTTGCACCCGAGTACCAGGGGAGGAAAACTGAGACATATTTGAACACGTCTCCCGTTCACATGGTTGATCATACTCTGGGTTCCACATGCATGTTTTAGCTGAAGGAAGAATACCTTAAACCTGGAGAGTTGAGACCCGTGGAATGGGTACCATGCAATATGACTTCAAAGGGTCTTCATTTGCTCACCAAACCTCTCCAATCCTATCACTGCTGCGTTTATGCCCCTGTACACACGCTTGATTCTCTTTTGGAGACATAGCAATCCATAGGTTTTAAGATACTTACTAGTCAGGTACATTCTTAGGCGTTTAATATGGGGTGTTGAGTCCATTTCGTTGAGCAAGGAGTAGCTCTTGTCTAGTCCATATTTGGCTTAAGGAACTTTATCTGTGCTCATTTCAATCTCTGGTTTTATGCAGCACCCCAACTCACCTTTCCCCTTAAGCAAGCATAAGTTGGTTTTCTAAATTTGAGACCCTGTTCTGTTTTGGAATTCAGTTCCTGTGTAGCCAAGTTTACATTCCGTGTATTAGTGATATCTTATGATGTTTCTTTTTCTGTGTGACTTATTTCAGTGAGAATCATCGTACCTGAATCCACTCATTATGCTGCTACGGGCCTGATGACATAGATTTCATTGCTGAGTGATACTGCATTGTACGTAAGTACCAAAAGTTCTTTATCCATTTTTCACTTTCTGTGATATTGAACTTGTACGGTAAACGAGGTTCTTGTAAACAGAGGCGTCCCAAACTTTGGGGTGGCTGTGTCTTTTTTATTTTAATTTCCCTAAGCTATAGGACCATAAGTGGAAATGCCCTAGGCTCTGTTGCTTTGTTTTTTAGATGTTTCCGGAAACACCATACACTTCTCCCGAGTGTCTGTTGGCAATTTACATCCCGCCCATCAGCATAACAAGGCTCCCAGTTCTCCATGGCCTGTCCTGCCTTTCTGGATTTTACACTTTTTTCAGATGGCCCTTTTGACCGGGGGGAAGTGAGACTTCATTGTAGTGCAGATTTCCTTTGCAAGCTTGCTTGGTTGGCCAAAAAGGGCGTATGCGTTTTTTCCTGAATATATTCAGGAAAAAACGCATACGCCCTTTTTGGCCAAGTGCATCATTGTGGACGTTCTGCCTCTTTTCCTATGCTTTCAATGCAATTCCAGTCTACCTCCTGAAATCGGTTTCCTGCAATTCTGCCCCGCTTTCAAGTCCTCTTGGCAGCCTTACTTCAGTATATTTTTGGACGATAGCTGTCATTTATAACTCTGCAGGTTTGTGAATTACAGTGCCCCTGAGCTCCTTTCTTCAACTCGCTTTCTTTTGAGCTGGCCGCAACACCGCAGGATGGCTTCAGGCCGTAATCTGGTTCCGGCACGGCACGCTGAGCCTTTGGTTAATTCCTCTTTCTGGTGGGAAATGAGAGTTAAATTTGCCCGTCCAGACACCTCCAGCTAGTCTCTCATTGGTTCTCGCTATTCCTGTTCATCTTCCGCAGAAATTGCAAACTGGGCCAAACAGGAGATTAAAGGGACGGACTCTCCAAGTCAGGAGAGTGTTAGTAAAGCGTCTGGAATGTTGCACCTGAGTACCAGGGTACGAAAACTGAGACATATTTGAACACGTCTCCCGATCACATGGTTGATCATACTCTAGGTTCCACATGCATGTTTTAGCTGAAGGAAGAATACCTTAAACCTTGGTAGTTGAAACCCGTGGAATGGGTACCATGCAATATGACTTCAAAGGGTCTTCATTTGCTCACTGAACCTCTCCAATCCTATCACTGCTGCGTTTATGCCCCTGTACACATGCTTGATTCTCTTTCGGAGACATAGCAATCCATAGGTTTTAAGATACTTACTAGTCAGGTACATTCTTAGGCGTTTAATATGCGGTGTTGAGTCCATTTCGTTGAGCAAGGAGTAGCTCTTGTCTATTCCATATTTGGCTTAAGGAACTTTATCTGTGCTCGTTTCAATCTCTGGTTTTATGCAGCACCCCAACTCACCTTTACCCTTAAGCAAGCATAAGTTGGTTTTCTAAATTTGAGACCCTGTTCTGTTCTGTAATTCAGTTCCTGTGTAGCCAAGTTTACATTCCGTGTATTACTGATATCTTATGATGTTTCTTTTTCTGTGTGACTTATTTCAGTTAGAATCATCATACCTGAATCCACTCATTGTGCTGCTAAGGGCCTGATGACATAGATTTCATTGCTGAGTGATATTGCTTTGTAAGTAAATACCACACCTTCTTTATCCATTTTTCACTTTCTGCGATGTTGAACTTGTACTGTAAACGAGGTTCTTGTAAACAGAGGCGTCCCAAACTTTGGGGTGGCTGTGTCTTTTTGATTTTAATTTCCCTAAGCTATAGGACCATAAGTGGAAGTGCCCTAGGCTCTGTTGCTTTGTTTTTTAGATGTTTCAGGAAACACCATACACTTCTCCCGAGTGTCTGTTGGCAATTTACATCCCGCCCATCAGCATAACAAGGCTCCCAGTTCTCCATGGCCTGTCCTGCCTTTCTGGATTTTACACTTTTTTCAGATGGCCCTTTTGACCGGGGGGAAGTGAGACTTCATTGTAGTGCAGATTTCCTTTGCAAGCTTGCTTGGTTGGCCAAAAAGGGCGTATGCGTTTTTTCCTGAATATATTCAGGAAAAAACGCATACGCCCTTTTTGGCCAAGTGCATCATTGTGGACGTTCTGCCTCTTTTCCTATGCTTTCAATGCAATTCCAGTCTACCTCCTGAAATCGGTTTCCTGCAATTCTGCCCCGCTTTCGAGTCCTCTTGGCAGCCTTACTTCAGTATATTTTTGGACAATAGCTGTCATTTATAACTCTGCAGGTTTGTGAATTACAGTGCCCCTGAGCTCCTTTCTTCAACTCGCTTTCTTTTGAGCTGGCCGCAACACCGCAGGATGGCTTCAGGCCGTAATCTGGTTCCGGCCCGGCACGCTGAGCCTTTGGTTATTTCCTCTTCCTGGTGGGAAATGAGAGTTAAATTTGCCCGTCCAGACACCTCCAGCTAGTCTCTCATTGGTGTTCCCTATTCCTGTTCATCTTCCGCAGAAATTGCAAACTGGGCCAAACAGGAGGTTAAAGGCGCTGACTCTCCAAGTGGGGAGAGTGTTAGTAAAGCGTCTGGAATGTTGCACCCGAGTACCAGGGGAGGAAACTGAGACATATTTGAACACGTCTCCCGTTCACATGGTTGATCATACTCTGGGTTCCACATGCATGTTTTAGCTGAAGGAAGAATACCTTAAACCTGGAGAGTTGAGACCCGTGGAATGGGTACCATGCAATATGACTTCAAAGGGTCTTCATTTGCTCACCGAACCTCTCCAATCCTATCACTGCTGCGTTTATGCCCCTGTACACACGCTTGATTCTCTTTTGGAGACATAGCAATCCATAGGTTTTAAGATACTTACTAGTCAGGTACATTCTTAGGCGTTTAATATGGGGTGTTGAGTCCATTTCGTTGAGCAAGGAGTAGCTCTTGTCTATTCCATATTTGGCTTAAGGAACTTTATCTGTGCTCATTTAAATCTCTGGTTTTATGCAGCACCCCAACTCAGCTTTCCCCTTAAGCAAGCATAAGTTGGTTTTCTAAATTTGAGACCCTGTTCTGTTTTGGAATTCAGTTCCTGTGTAGCCAAGTTTACATTCCGTGTATTAGTGATATCTTATGATGTTTCTTTTTCTGTGTGACTTATTTCAGTGAGAATCATCGTACCTGAATCCACTCATTGTGCTGCTAAGGGCCTGATGACATAGATTTCATTGCTGAGTGATATTGCTTTGTAAGTAAATACCACACCTTCTTTATCCATTTTTCACTTTCTGCGATGTTGAACTTGTACTGTAAACGAGGTTCTTGTAAACAGAGGCGTCCCAAACTTTGGGGTGGCTGTGTCTTTTTGATTTTAATTTCCCTAAGCTATAGGACCATAAGTGGAAGTGCCCTAGGCTCTGTTGCTTTGTTTTTTAGATGTTTCAGGAAACACCATACACTTCTCCCGAGTGTCTGTTGGCAATTTACATCCCGTCCATCAGCATAACAAGGCTCCCAGTTCTCCATGGCCTGTCCTGCCTTTCTGGATTTTACACTTTTTTCAGATGGCCCTTTTGACCGGGGGGAAGTGAGACTTCATTGTAGTGCAGATTTCCTTTGCAAGCTTGCTTGGTTGGCCAAAAAGGGCGTATGCGTTTTTTCCTGAATATATTCAGGAAAAAACGCATACGCCCTTTTTGGCCAAGTGCATCATTGTGGACGTTCTGCCTCTTTTCCTATGCTTTCAATGCAATTCCAGTCTACCTCCTGAAATCGGTTTCCTGCAATTCTGCCCCGCTTTCGAGTCCTCTTGGCAGCCTTACTTCAGTATATTTTTGGACGATAGCTGTCATTTATAACTCTGCAGGTTTGTGAATTACAGTGCCCCTGAGCTCCTTTCTTCAACTCGCTTTCTTTTGAGCTGGCCGCAACACCGCAGGATGGCTTCAGGCCCTAATCTGGTTCCGGCACGGCACGCTGAGCCTTTGGTTATTTCCTCTTCCTGGTGGGAAATGAGAGTTAAATTTGCCCGTCCAGACACCTCCAGCTAGTCTCTCATTGGTGTTCCCTATTCCTGTTCATCTTCCGCAGAAATTGCAAACTGGGCCAAACAGGAGGTTAAAGGCGCTGACTCTCCAAGTGGGGAGAGTGTTAGTAAAGCGTCTGGAATGTTGCACCCGAGTACCAGGGGAGGAAAACTGAGACATATTTGAACACGTCTCCCGTTCACATGGTTGATCATACTCTGGGTTCCACATGCATGTTTTAGCTGAAGGAAGAATACCTTAAACCTGGAGAGTTGAGACCCGTGGAATGGGTACCATGCAATATGACTTCAAAGGGTCTTCATTTGCTCACCAAACCTCTCCAATCCTATCACTGCTGCGTTTATGCCCCTGTACACACGCTTGATTCTCTTTTGGAGACATAGCAATCCATAGGTTTTAAGATACTTACTAGTCAGGTACATTCTTAGGCGTTTAATATGGGGTGTTGAGTCCATTTCGTTGAGCAAGGAGTAGCTCTTGTCTATTCCATATTTGGCTTAAGGAACTTTATCTGTGCTCATTTCAATCTCTGGTTTTATGCAGCACCCCAACTCACCTTTCCCCTTAAGCAAGCATAAGTTGGTTTTCTAAATTTGAGACCCTGTTCTGTTTTGGAATTCAGTTCCTGTGTAGCCAAGTTTACATTCCGTGTATTAGTGATATCTTATGATGTTTCTTTTTCTGTGTGACTTATTTCAGTGAGAATCATCGTACCTGAATCCACTCATTATGCTGCTACGGGCCTGATGACATAGATTTCATTGCTGAGTGATACTGCATTGTACGTAAGTACCACAAGTTCTTTATCCATTTTTCACTTTCTGTGATATTGAACTTGTACGGTAAACGAGGTTCTTGTAAACAGAGGCGTCCCAAACTTTGGGGTGGCTGTGTCTTTTTTATTTTAATTTCCCTAAGCTATAGGACCATAAGTGGAAGTGCCCTAGGCTCTGTTGCTTTGTTTTTTAGATGTTTCAGGAAACACCATACACTTCTCCCGAGTGTCTGTTGGCAATTTACATCCCGCCCATCAGCATAACAAGGCTCCCAGTTCTCCATGGCCTGTCCTGCCTTTCTGGATTTTACACTTTTTTCAGATGGCCCTTTTGACCGGGGGGAAGTGAGACTTCATTGTAGTGCAGATTTCCTTTGCAAGCTTGCTTGGTTGGCCAAAAAGGGCGTATGCGTTTTTTCCTGAATATATTCAGGAAAAAACGCATACGCCCTTTTTGGCCAAGTGCATCATTGTGGACGTTCTGCCTCTTTTCCTATGCTTTCAAAGCAATTCCAGTCTACCTCCTGAAATCGGTTTCCTGCAATTCTGCCCCGCTTTCAAGTCCTCTTGGCAGCCTTACTTCAGTATATTTTTGGACGATAGCTGTCATTTATAACTCTGCAGGTTTGTGAATTACAGTGCCCCTGAGCTCCTTTCTTCAACTCGCTTTCTTTTGAGCTGGCCGCAACACCGCAGGATGGCTTCAGGCCCTAATATGGTTCCGGCACGGCACGCTGAGCCTTTGGTTAATTCCTCTTTCTGGTGGGAAATGAGAGTTAAATTTGCCCGTCCAGACACCTCCAGCTAGTCTCTCATTGGTTCTCGCTATTCCTGTTCATCTTCCGCAGAAATTGCAAACTGGGCCAAACAGGAGATTAAAGGGACAGACTCTCCAAGTCAGGAGAGTGTTAGTAAAGCGTCTGGAATGTTGCACCCGAGTACCAGGGTACGAAAACTGAGACATATTTGAACACGTCTCCCGATCACATGGTTGATCATAATCTAGGTTCCACATGCATGTTTTAGCTGAAGGAAGAATACCTTAAACCTGGGTAGTTGAAACCCGTGGAATGGGTACCATGCAATATGACTTCAAAGGGTCTTCATTTGCTCACCGAACCTCTCCAATCCTATCACTGCTGCGTTTATGCCCCTGTACACATGCTTGATTCTCTTTCGGAGACATAGCAATCCATAGGTTTTAAGATACTTACTAGTCAGGTACATTCTTAGGCGTTTAATATGGGGTGTTGAGTCCATTTCGTTGAGCAAGGAGTAGCTCTTGTCTATTCCATATTTGGCTTAAGGAACTTTATCTGTGCTCATTTCAATCTCTGGTTTTATGCAGCACCCCAACTCAGCTTTCCCCTTAAGCAAGCATAAGTTGGTTTTCTAAATTTGAGACCCTGTTCTGTTTTGGAATTCAGTTCCTGTGTAGCCAAGTTTACATTCCGTGTATTAGTGATATCTTATGATGTTTCTTTTTCTGTGTGACTTATTTCAGTGAGAATCATCGTACCTGAATCCACTCATTGTGCTGCTAAGGGCCTGATGACATAGATTTCATTGCTGAGTGATATTGCTTTGTAAGTAAATACCACACCTTCTTTATCCATTTTTCACTTTCTGCGATGTTGAACTTGTACTGTAAACGAGGTTCTTGTAAACAGAGGCGTCCCAAACTTTGGGGTGGCTGTGTCTTTTTGATTTTAATTTCCCTAAGCTATAGGACCATAAGTGGAAGTGCCCTAGGCTCTGTTGCTTTGTTTTTTAGATGTTTCAGGAAACACCATACACTTCTCCCGAGTGTCTGTTGGCAATTTACATCCCGTCCATCAGCATAACAAGGCTCCCAGTTCTCCATGGCCTGTCCTGCCTTTCTGGATTTTACACTTTTTTCAGATGGCCCTTTTGACCGGGGGGAAGTGAGACTTCATTGTAGTGCAGATTTCCTTTGCAAGCTTGCTTGGTTGGCCAAAAAGGGCGTATGCGTTTTTTCCTGAATATATTCAGGAAAAAACGCATACGCCCTTTTTGGCCAAGTGCATCATTGTGGACGTTCTGCCTCTTTTCCTATGCTTTCAATGCAATTCCAGTCTACCTCCTGAAATCGGTTTCCTGCAATTCTGCCCCGCTTTCGAGTCCTCTTGGCAGCCTTACTTCAGTATATTTTTGGACGATAGCTGTCATTTATAACTCTGCAGGTTTGTGAATTACAGTGCCCCTGAGCTCCTTTCTTCAACTCGCTTTCTTTTGAGCTGGCCGCAACACCGCAGGATGGCTTCAGGCCCTAATCTGGTTCCGGCACGGCACGCTGAGCCTTTGGTTATTTCCTCTTCCTGGTGGGAAATGAGAGTTAAATTTGCCCGTCCAGACACCTCCAGCTAGTCTCTCATTGGTGTTCCCTATTCCTGTTCATCTTCCGCAGAAATTGCAAACTGGGCCAAACAGGAGGTTAAAGGCGCTGACTCTCCAAGTGGGGAGAGTGTTAGTAAAGCGTCTGGAATGTTGCACCCGAGTACCAGGGGAGGAAAACTGAGACATATTTGAACACGTCTCCCGTTCACATGGTTGATCATACTCTGGGTTCCACATGCATGTTTTAGCTGAAGGAAGAATACCTTAAACCTGGAGAGTTGAGACCCGTGGAATGGGTACCATGCAATATGACTTCAAAGGGTCTTCATTTGCTCACCAAACCTCTCCAATCCTATCACTGCTGCGTTTATGCCCCTGTACACACGCTTGATTCTCTTTTGGAGACATAGCAATCCATAGGTTTTAAGATACTTACTAGTCAGGTACATTCTTAGGCGTTTAATATGGGGTGTTGAGTCCATTTCGTTGAGCAAGGAGTAGCTCTTGTCTATTCCATATTTGGCTTAAGGAACTTTATCTGTGCTCATTTCAATCTCTGGTTTTATGCAGCACCCCAACTCACCTTTCCCCTTAAGCAAGCATAAGTTGGTTTTCTAAATTTGAGACCCTGTTCTGTTTTGGAATTCAGTTCCTGTGTAGCCAAGTTTACATTCCGTGTATTAGTGATATCTTATGATGTTTCTTTTTCTGTGTGACTTATTTCAGTGAGAATCATCGTACCTGAATCCACTCATTATGCTGCTACGGGCCTGATGACATAGATTTCATTGCTGAGTGATACTGCATTGTACGTAAGTACCACAAGTTCTTTATCCATTTTTCACTTTCTGTGATATTGAACTTGTACGGTAAACGAGGTTCTTGTAAACAGAGGCGTCCCAAACTTTGGGGTGGCTGTGTCTTTTTTATTTTAATTTCCCTAAGCTATAGGACCATAAGTGGAAGTGCCCTAGGCTCTGTTGCTTTGTTTTTTAGATGTTTCAGGAAACACCATACACTTCTCCCGAGTGTCTGTTGGCAATTTACATCCCGCCCATCAGCATAACAAGGCTCCCAGTTCTCCATGGCCTGTCCTGCCTTTCTGGATTTTACACTTTTTTCAGATGGCCCTTTTGACCGGGGGGAAGTGAGACTTCATTGTAGTGCAGATTTCCTTTGCAAGCTTGCTTGGTTGGCCAAAAAGGGCGTATGCGTTTTTTCCTGAATATATTCAGGAAAAAACGCATACGCCCTTTTTGGCCAAGTGCATCATTGTGGACGTTCTGCCTCTTTTCCTATGCTTTCAAAGCAATTCCAGTCTACCTCCTGAAATCGGTTTCCTGCAATTCTGCCCCGCTTTCAAGTCCTCTTGGCAGCCTTACTTCAGTATATTTTTGGACGATAGCTGTCATTTATAACTCTGCAGGTTTGTGAATTACAGTGCCCCTGAGCTCCTTTCTTCAACTCGCTTTCTTTTGAGCTGGCCGCAACACCGCAGGATGGCTTCAGGCCCTAATATGGTTCCGGCACGGCACGCTGAGCCTTTGGTTAATTCCTCTTTCTGGTGGGAAATGAGAGTTAAATTTGCCCGTCCAGACACCTCCAGCTAGTCTCTCATTGGTTCTCGCTATTCCTGTTCATCTTCCGCAGAAATTGCAAACTGGGCCAAACAGGAGATTAAAGGGACAGACTCTCCAAGTCAGGAGAGTGTTAGTAAAGCGTCTGGAATGTTGCACCCGAGTACCAGGGTACGAAAACTGAGACATATTTGAACACGTCTCCCGATCACATGGTTGATCATACTCTAGGTTCCACATGCATGTTTTAGCTGAAGGAAGAATACCTTAAACCTGGGTAGTTGAAACCCGTGGAATGGGTACCATGCAATATGACTTCAAAGGGTCTTCATTTGCTCACCGAACCTCTCCAATCCTATCACTGCTGCGTTTATGCCCCTGTACACATGCTTGATTCTCTTTCGGAGACATAGCAATCCATAGGTTTTAAGATACTTACTAGTCAGGTACATTCTTAGGCGTTTAATATGGGGTGTTGAGTCCATTTCGTTGAGCAAGGAGTAGCTCTTGTCTATTCCATATTTGGCTTAAGGAACTTTATCTGTGCTCATTTCAATCTCTGGTTTTATGCAGCACCCCAACTCAGCTTTCCCCTTAAGCAAGCATAAGTTGGTTTTCTAAATTTGAGACCCTGTTCTGTTTTGGAATTCAGTTCCTGTGTAGCCAAGTTTACATTCCGTGTATTAGTGATATCTTATGATGTTTCTTTTTCTGTGTGACTTATTTCAGTGAGAATCATCGTACCTGAATCCACTCATTGTGCTGCTAAGGGCCTGATGACATAGATTTCATTGCTGAGTGATATTGCTTTGTAAGTAAATACCACACCTTCTTTATCCATTTTTCACTTTCTGCGATGTTGAACTTGTACTGTAAACGAGGTTCTTGTAAACAGAGGCGTCCC
Organism: Globicephala melas; assembly: GCF_963455315.2. Classification (NCBI taxonomy): domain Eukaryota; kingdom Metazoa; phylum Chordata; class Mammalia; order Artiodactyla; family Delphinidae; genus Globicephala; species Globicephala melas. The sequence continues at coordinate 2,285,135 of NW_027207211.1, forward strand.
AAACTTTGGGGTGGCTGTGTCTTTTTGATTTTAATTTCCCTAAGCTATAGGACCATAAGTGGAAGTGCCCTAGGCTCTGTTGCTTTGTTTTTTAGATGTTTCAGGAAACACCATACACTTCTCCCGAGTGTCTGTTGGCAATTTACATCCCGTCCATCAGCATAACAAGGCTCCCAGTTCTCCATGGCCTGTCCTGCCTTTCTGGATTTTACACTTTTTTCAGATGGCCCTTTTGACCGGGGGGAAGTGAGACTTCATTGTAGTGCAGATTTCCTTTGCAAGCTTGCTTGGTTGGCCAAAAAGGGCGTATGCGTTTTTTCCTGAATATATTCAGGAAAAAACGCATACGCCCTTTTTGGCCAAGTGCATCATTGTGGACGTTCTGCCTCTTTTCCTATGCTTTCAATGCAATTCCAGTCTACCTCCTGAAATCGGTTTCCTGCAATTCTGCCCCGCTTTCGAGTCCTCTTGGCAGCCTTACTTCAGTATATTTTTGGACGATAGCTGTCATTTATAACTCTGCAGGTTTGTGAATTACAGTGCCCCTGAGCTCCTTTCTTCAACTCGCTTTCTTTTGAGCTGGCCGCAACACCGCAGGATGGCTTCAGGCCCTAATCTGGTTCCGGCACGGCACGCTGAGCCTTTGGTTATTTCCTCTTCCTGGTGGGAAATGAGAGTTAAATTTGCCCGTCCAGACACCTCCAGCTAGTCTCTCATTGGTGTTCCCTATTCCTGTTCATCTTCCGCAGAAATTGCAAACTGGGCCAAACAGGAGGTTAAAGGCGCTGACTCTCCAAGTGGGGAGAGTGTTAGTAAAGCGTCTGGAATGTTGCACCCGAGTACCAGGGGAGGAAAACTGAGACATATTTGAACACGTCTCCCGTTCACATGGTTGATCATACTCTGGGTTCCACATGCATGTTTTAGCTGAAGGAAGAATACCTTAAACCTGGAGAGTTGAGACCCGTGGAATGGGTACCATGCAATATGACTTCAAAGGGTCTTCATTTGCTCACCAAACCTCTCCAATCCTATCACTGCTGCGTTTATGCCCCTGTACACACGCTTGATTCTCTTTTGGAGACATAGCAATCCATAGGTTTTAAGATACTTACTAGTCAGGTACATTCTTAGGCGTTTAATATGGGGTGTTGAGTCCATTTCGTTGAGCAAGGAGTAGCTCTTGTCTATTCCATATTTGGCTTAAGGAACTTTATCTGTGCTCATTTCAATCTCTGGTTTTATGCAGCACCCCAACTCACCTTTCCCCTTAAGCAAGCATAAGTTGGTTTTCTAAATTTGAGACCCTGTTCTGTTTTGGAATTCAGTTCCTGTGTAGCCAAGTTTACATTCCGTGTATTAGTGATATCTTATGATGTTTCTTTTTCTGTGTGACTTATTTCAGTGAGAATCATCGTACCTGAATCCACTCATTATGCTGCTACGGGCCTGATGACATAGATTTCATTGCTGAGTGATACTGCATTGTACGTAAGTACCACAAGTTCTTTATCCATTTTTCACTTTCTGTGATATTGAACTTGTACGGTAAACGAGGTTCTTGTAAACAGAGGCGTCCCAAACTTTGGGGTGGCTGTGTCTTTTTTATTTTAATTTCCCTAAGCTATAGGACCATAAGTGGAAGTGCCCTAGGCTCTGTTGCTTTGTTTTTTAGATGTTTCAGGAAACACCATACACTTCTCCCGAGTGTCTGTTGGCAATTTACATCCCGCCCATCAGCATAACAAGGCTCCCAGTTCTCCATGGCCTGTCCTGCCTTTCTGGATTTTACACTTTTTTCAGATGGCCCTTTTGACCGGGGGGAAGTGAGACTTCATTGTAGTGCAGATTTCCTTTGCAAGCTTGCTTGGTTGGCCAAAAAGGGCGTATGCGTTTTTTCCTGAATATATTCAGGAAAAAACGCATACGCCCTTTTTGGCCAAGTGCATCATTGTGGACGTTCTGCCTCTTTTCCTATGCTTTCAAAGCAATTCCAGTCTACCTCCTGAAATCGGTTTCCTGCAATTCTGCCCCGCTTTCAAGTCCTCTTGGCAGCCTTACTTCAGTATATTTTTGGACGATAGCTGTCATTTATAACTCTGCAGGTTTGTGAATTACAGTGCCCCTGAGCTCCTTTCTTCAACTCGCTTTCTTTTGAGCTGGCCGCAACACCGCAGGATGGCTTCAGGCCCTAATATGGTTCCGGCACGGCACGCTGAGCCTTTGGTTAATTCCTCTTTCTGGTGGGAAATGAGAGTTAAATTTGCCCGTCCAGACACCTCCAGCTAGTCTCTCATTGGTTCTCGCTATTCCTGTTCATCTTCCGCAGAAATTGCAAACTGGGCCAAACAGGAGATTAAAGGGACAGACTCTCCAAGTCAGGAGAGTGTTAGTAAAGCGTCTGGAATGTTGCACCCGAGTACCAGGGTACGAAAACTGAGACATATTTGAACACGTCTCCCGATCACATGGTTGATCATACTCTAGGTTCCACATGCATGTTTTAGCTGAAGGAAGAATACCTTAAACCTGGGTAGTTGAAACCCGTGGAATGGGTACCATGCAATATGACTTCAAAGGGTCTTCATTTGCTCACCGAACCTCTCCAATCCTATCACTGCTGCGTTTATGCCCCTGTACACATGCTTGATTCTCTTTCGGAGACATAGCAATCCATAGGTTTTAAGATACTTACTAGTCAGGTACATTCTTAGGCGTTTAATATGGGGTGTTGAGTCCATTTCGTTGAGCAAGGAGTAGCTCTTGTCTATTCCATATTTGGCTTAAGGAACTTTATCTGTGCTCATTTCAATCTCTGGTTTTATGCAGCACCCCAACTCAGCTTTCCCCTTAAGCAAGCATAAGTTGGTTTTCTAAATTTGAGACCCTGTTCTGTTTTGGAATTCAGTTCCTGTGTAGCCAAGTTTACATTCCGTGTATTAGTGATATCTTATGATGTTTCTTTTTCTGTGTGACTTATTTCAGTGAGAATCATCGTACCTGAATCCACTCATTGTGCTGCTAAGGGCCTGATGACATAGATTTCATTGCTGAGTGATATTGCTTTGTAAGTAAATACCACACCTTCTTTATCCATTTTTCACTTTCTGCGATGTTGAACTTGTACTGTAAACGAGGTTCTTGTAAACAGAGGCGTCCCAAACTTTGGGGTGGCTGTGTCTTTTTGATTTTAATTTCCCTAAGCTATAGGACCATAAGTGGAAGTGCCCTAGGCTCTGTTGCTTTGTTTTTTAGATGTTTCAGGAAACACCATACACTTCTCCCGAGTGTCTGTTGGCAATTTACATCCCGTCCATCAGCATAACAAGGCTCCCAGTTCTCCATGGCCTGTCCTGCCTTTCTGGATTTTACACTTTTTTCAGATGGCCCTTTTGACCGGGGGGAAGTGAGACTTCATTGTAGTGCAGATTTCCTTTGCAAGCTTGCTTGGTTGGCCAAAAAGGGCGTATGCGTTTTTTCCTGAATATATTCAGGAAAAAACGCATACGCCCTTTTTGGCCAAGTGCATCATTGTGGACGTTCTGCCTCTTTTCCTATGCTTTCAATGCAATTCCAGTCTACCTCCTGAAATCGGTTTCCTGCAATTCTGCCCCGCTTTCGAGTCCTCTTGGCAGCCTTACTTCAGTATATTTTTGGACGATAGCTGTCATTTATAACTCTGCAGGTTTGTGAATTACAGTGCCCCTGAGCTCCTTTCTTCAACTCGCTTTCTTTTGAGCTGGCCGCAACACCGCAGGATGGCTTCAGGCCCTAATCTGGTTCCGGCACGGCACGCTGAGCCTTTGGTTATTTCCTCTTCCTGGTGGGAAATGAGAGTTAAATTTGCCCGTCCAGACACCTCCAGCTAGTCTCTCATTGGTGTTCCCTATTCCTGTTCATCTTCCGCAGAAATTGCAAACTGGGCCAAACAGGAGGTTAAAGGCGCTGACTCTCCAAGTGGGGAGAGTGTTAGTAAAGCGTCTGGAATGTTGCACCCGAGTACCAGGGGAGGAAAACTGAGACATATTTGAACACGTCTCCCGTTCACATGGTTGATCATACTCTGGGTTCCACATGCATGTTTTAGCTGAAGGAAGAATACCTTAAACCTGGAGAGTTGAGACCCGTGGAATGGGTACCATGCAATATGACTTCAAAGGGTCTTCATTTGCTCACCAAACCTCTCCAATCCTATCACTGCTGCGTTTATGCCCCTGTACACACGCTTGATTCTCTTTTGGAGACATAGCAATCCATAGGTTTTAAGATACTTACTAGTCAGGTACATTCTTAGGCGTTTAATATGGGGTGTTGAGTCCATTTCGTTGAGCAAGGAGTAGCTCTTGTCTATTCCATATTTGGCTTAAGGAACTTTATCTGTGCTCATTTCAATCTCTGGTTTTATGCAGCACCCCAACTCACCTTTCCCCTTAAGCAAGCATAAGTTGGTTTTCTAAATTTGAGACCCTGTTCTGTTTTGGAATTCAGTTCCTGTGTAGCCAAGTTTACATTCCGTGTATTAGTGATATCTTATGATGTTTCTTTTTCTGTGTGACTTATTTCAGTGAGAATCATCGTACCTGAATCCACTCATTATGCTGCTACGGGCCTGATGACATAGATTTCATTGCTGAGTGATACTGCATTGTACGTAAGTACCACAAGTTCTTTATCCATTTTTCACTTTCTGTGATATTGAACTTGTACGGTAAACGAGGTTCTTGTAAACAGAGGCGTCCCAAACTTTGGGGTGGCTGTGTCTTTTTTATTTTAATTTCCCTAAGCTATAGGACCATAAGTGGAAGTGCCCTAGGCTCTGTTGCTTTGTTTTTTAGATGTTTCAGGAAACACCATACACTTCTCCCGAGTGTCTGTTGGCAATTTACATCCCGCCCATCAGCATAACAAGGCTCCCAGTTCTCCATGGCCTGTCCTGCCTTTCTGGATTTTACACTTTTTTCAGATGGCCCTTTTGACCGGGGGGAAGTGAGACTTCATTGTAGTGCAGATTTCCTTTGCAAGCTTGCTTGGTTGGCCAAAAAGGGCGTATGCATTTTTTCCTGAATATATTCAGGAAAAAACGCATACGCCCTTTTTGGCCAAGTGCATCATTGTGGACGTTCTGCCTCTTTTCCTATGCTTTCAAAGCAATTCCAGTCTACCTCCTGAAATCGGTTTCCTGCAATTCTGCCCCGCTTTCAAGTCCTCTTGGCAGCCTTACTTCAGTATATTTTTGGACGATAGCTGTCATTTATAACTCTGCAGGTTTGTGAATTACAGTGCCCCTGAGCTCCTTTCTTCAACTCGCTTTCTTTTGAGCTGGCCGCAACACCGCAGGATGGCTTCAGGCCCTAATATGGTTCCGGCACGGCACGCTGAGCCTTTGGTTAATTCCTCTTTCTGGTGGGAAATGAGAGTTAAATTTGCCCGTCCAGACACCTCCAGCTAGTCTCTTATTGGTTCTCGCTATTCCTGTTCATCTTCCGCAGAAATTGCAAACTGGGCCAAACAGGAGATTAAAGGGACGGACTCTCCAAGTCAGGAGAGTGTTAGTAAAGCGTCTGGAATGTTGCACCCGAGTACCAGGGTACGAAAACTGAGACATATTTGAACACGTCTCCCGATCACATGGTTGATCATACTCTAGGTTCCACATGCATGTTTTAGCTGAAGGAAGAATACCTTAAACCTGGGTAGTTGAAACCCGTGGAATGGGTACCATGCAATATGACTTCAAAGGGTCTTCATTTGCTCACCGAACCTCTCCAATCCTATCACTGCTGCGTTTATGCCCCTGTACACATGCTTGATTCTCTTTCGGAGACATAGCAATCCATAGGTTTTAAGATACTTACTAGTCAGGTACATTCTTAGGCGTTTAATATGCGGTGTTGAGTCCATTTCGTTGAGCAAGGAGTAGCTCTTGTCTATTCCATATTTGGCTTAAGGAACTTTATCTGTGCTCGTTTCAATCTCTGGTTTTATGCAGCACCCCAACTCACCTTTACCCTTAAGCAAGCATAAGTTGGTTTTCTAAATTTGAGACCCTGTTCTGTTCTGTAATTCAGTTCCTGTGTAGCCAAGTTTACATTCCGTGTATTACTGATATCTTATGATGTTTCTTTTTCTGTGTGACTTATTTCAGTTAGAATCATCATACCTGAATCCACTCATTGTGCTGCTAAGGGCCTGATGACATAGATTTCATTGCTGAGTGATATTGCTTTGTAAGTAAATACCACACCTTCTTTATCCATTTTTCACTTTCTGCGATGTTGAACTTGTACTGTAAACGAGGTTCTTGTAAACAGAGGCGTCCCAAACTTTGGGGTGGCTGTGTCTTTTTGATTTTAATTTCCCTAAGCTATAGGACCATAAGTGGAAGTGCCCTAGGCTCTGTTGCTTTGTTTTTTAGATGTTTCAGGAAACACCATACACTTCTCCCGAGTGTCTGTTGGCAATTTACATCCCGCCCATCAGCATAACAAGGCTCCCAGTTCTCCATGGCCTGTCCTGCCTTTCTGGATTTTACACTTTTTTCAGATGGCCCTTTTGACCGGGGGGAAGTGAGACTTCATTGTAGTGCAGATTTCCTTTGCAAGCTTGCTTGGTTGGCCAAAAAGCGCATATGCGTTTTTTCCTGAATATATTCAGGAAAAAACGCATACGCCCTTTTTGGCCAAGTGCATCATTGTGGACGTTCTGCCTCTTTTCCTATGCTTTCAATGCAATTCCAGTCTACCTCCTGAAATCGGTTTCCTGCAATTCTGCCCCGCTTTCGAGTCCTCTTGGCAGCCTTACTTCAGTATATTTTTGGACAATAGCTGTCATTTATAACTCTGCAGGTTTGTGAATTACAGTGCCCCTGAGCTCCTTTCTTCAACTCGCTTTCTTTTGAGCTGGCCGCAACACCGCAGGATGGCTTCAGGCCGTAATCTGGTTCCGGCCCGGCACGCTGAGCCTTTGGTTATTTCCTCTTCCTGGTGGGAAATGAGAGTTAAATTTGCCCGTCCAGACACCTCCAGCTAGTCTCTCATTGGTGTTCCCTATTCCTGTTCATCTTCCGCAGAAATTGCAAACTGGGCCAAACAGGAGGTTAAAGGCGCTGACTCTCCAAGTGGGGAGAGTGTTAGTAAAGCGTCTGGAATGTTGCACCCGAGTACCAGGGGAGGAAAACTGAGACATATTTGAACACGTCTCCCGTTCATATGGTTGATCATACTCTGGGTTCCACATGCATGTTTTAGCTGAAGGAAGAATACCTTAAACCTGGAGAGTTGAGACCCGTGGAATGGGTACCATGCAATATGACTTCAAAGGGTCTTCATTTGCTCACCGAACCTCTCCAATCCTATCACTGCTGCGTTTATGCCCCTGTACACACGCTTGATTCTCTTTTGGAGACATAGCAATCCATAGGTTTTAAGATACTTACTAGTCAGGTACATTCTTAGGCGTTTAATATGGGGTGTTGAGTCCATTTCGTTGAGCAAGGAGTAGCTCTTGTCTAGTCCATATTTGGCTTAAGGAACTTTATCTGTGCTCATTTCAATCTCTGGTTTTATGCAGCACCCCAACTCAGCTTTCCCCTTAAGCAAGCATAAGTTGGTTTTCTAAATTTGAGACCCTGTACTGTTTTGGAATTCAGTTCCTGTGTAGCCAAGTTTACATTCCGTGTATTAGTGATATCTTATGATGTTTCTTTTTCTGTGTGACTTATTTCAGTGAGAATCATCGTACCTGAATCCACTCATTGTGCTGCTAAGGGCCTGATGACATAGATTTCATTGCTGAGTGATATTGCTTTGTAAGTAAATACCACACCTTCTTTATCCATTTTTCACTTTCTGCGATGTTGAACTTGTACTGTAAACGAGGTTCTTGTAAACAGAGGCGTCCCAAACTTTGGGGTGGCTGTGTCTTTTTTATTTTAATTTCCCTAAGCTATAGGACCATAAGTGGAAGTGCCCTAGGCTCTGTTGCTTTGTTTTTTAGATGTTTCAGGAAACACCATACACTTCTCCCGAGTGTCTGTTGGCAATTTACATCCCGTCCATCAGCATAACAAGGCTCCCAGTTCTCCATGGCCTGTCCTGCCTTTCTGGATTTTACACTTTTTTCAGATGGCCCTTTTGACCGGGGGGAAGTGAGACTTAATTGTAGTGCAGATTTCCTTTGCAAGCTTGCTTGGTTGGCCAAAAAGGGCGTATGCGTTTTTTCCTGAATATATTCAGGAAAAAACGCATACGCCCTTTTTGGCCAAGTGCATCATTGTGGACGTTCTGCCTCTTTTCCTATGCTTTCAATGCAATTCCAGTCTACCTCCTGAAATCGGTTTCCTGCAATTCTGCCCCGCTTTCGAGTCCTCTTGGCAGCCTTACTTCAGTATATTTTTGGACGATAGCTGTCATTTATAACTCTGCAGGTTTGTGAATTACAGTGCCCCTGAGCTCCTTTCTTCAACTCGCTTTCTTTTGAGCTGGCCGCAACACCGCAGGATGGCTTCAGGCCCTAATATGGTTCCGGCACGGCACGCTGAGCCTTTGGTTAATTCCTCTTTCTGGTGGGAAATGAGAGTTAAATTTGCCCGTCCAGACACCTCCAGCTAGTCTCTTATTGGTTCTCGCTATTCCTGTTCATCTTCCGCAGAAATTGCAAACTGGGCCAAACAGGAGATTAAAGGGACGGACTCTCCAAGTCAGGAGAGTGTTAGTAAAGCGTCTGGAATGTTGCACCCGAGTACCAGGGTACGAAAACTGAGACATATTTGAACACGTCTCCCGATCACATGGTTGATCATACTCTAGGTTCCACATGCATGTTTTAGCTGAAGGAAGAATACCTTAAACCTGGGTAGTTGAAACCCGTGGAATGGGTACCATGCAATATGACTTCAAAGGGTCTTCATTTGCTCACCGAACCTCTCCAATCCTATCACTGCTGCGTTTATGCCCCTGTACACATGCTTGATTCTCTTTCGGAGACATAGCAATCCATAGGTTTTAAGATACTTACTAGTCAGGTACATTCTTAGGCGTTTAATATGCGGTGTTGAGTCCATTTCGTTGAGCAAGGAGTAGCTCTTGTCTATTCCATATTTGGCTTAAGGAACTTTATCTGTGCTCGTTTCAATCTCTGGTTTTATGCAGCACCCCAACTCACCTTTACCCTTAAGCAAGCATAAGTTGGTTTTCTAAATTTGAGACCCTGTTCTGTTCTGTAATTCAGTTCCTGTGTAGCCAAGTTTACATTCCGTGTATTACTGATATCTTATGATGTTTCTTTTTCTGTGTGACTTATTTCAGTTAGAATCATCATACCTGAATCCACTCATTGTGCTGCTAAGGGCCTGATGACATAGATTTCATTGCTGAGTGATATTGCTTTGTAAGTAAATACCACACCTTCTTTATCCATTTTTCACTTTCTGCGATGTTGAACTTGTACTGTAAACGAGGTTCTTGTAAACAGAGGCGTCCCAAACTTTGGGGTGGCTGTGTCTTTTTGATTTTAATTTCCCTAAGCTATAGGACCATAAGTGGAAGTGCCCTAGGCTCTGTTGCTTTGTTTTTTAGATGTTTCAGGAAACACCATACACTTCTCCCGAGTGTCTGTTGGCAATTTACATCCCGCCCATCAGCATAACAAGGCTCCCAGTTCTCCATGGCCTGTCCTGCCTTTCTGGATTTTACACTTTTTTCAGATGGCCCTTTTGACCGGGGGGAAGTGAGACTTCATTGTAGTGCAGATTTCCTTTGCAAGCTTGCTTGGTTGGCCAAAAAGCGCATATGCGTTTTTTCCTGAATATATTCAGGAAAAAACGCATACGCCCTTTTTGGCCAAGTGCATCATTGTGGACGTTCTGCCTCTTTTCCTATGCTTTCAATGCAATTCCAGTCTACCTCCTGAAATCGGTTTCCTGCAATTCTGCCCCGCTTTCGAGTCCTCTTGGCAGCCTTACTTCAGTATATTTTTGGACAATAGCTGTCATTTATAACTCTGCAGGTTTGTGAATTACAGTGCCCCTGAGCTCCTTTCTTCAACTCGCTTTCTTTTGAGCTGGCCGCAACACCGCAGGATGGCTTCAGGCCCTAATCTGGTTCCGGCCCGGCACGCTGAGCCTTTGGTTATTTCCTCTTCCTGGTGGGAAATGAGAATTAAATTTGCCCGTCCAGACACCTCCTGCTAGTCTCTCATTGGTTCTCACTATTCCTGTTCATCTTCCGCAGAAATTGCAAACTGGGCCAAACAGGAGGTTAAAGGCGCTGACTCTCCAAGTGGGGAGAGTGTTAGTAAAGCGTCTGGAATGTTGCACCCGAGTACCAGGGGAGGAAAACTGAGACATATTTGAACACGTCTCCCGTTCATATGGTTGATCATACTCTGGGTTTCACATGCATGTTTTAGCTGAAGGAAGAATACCTTAAACCTGGAGAGTTGAGACCCGTGGAATGGGTACCATGCAATATGACTTCAAAGGGTCTTCATTTGCTCACCGAACCTCTCCAATCCTATCACTGCTGCGTTTATGCCCCTGTACACACGCTTGATTCTCTTTTGGAGACATAGCAATCCATAGGTTTTAAGATACTTACTAGTCAGGTACATTCTTAGGCGTTTAATATGGGGTGTTGAGTCCATTTCGTTGAGCAAGGAGTAGCTCTTGTCTAGTCCATATTTGGCTTAAGGAACTTTATCTGTGCTCATTTCAATCTCTGGTTTTATGCAGCACCCCAACTCAGCTTTCCCCTTAAGCAAGCATAAGTTGGTTTTCTAAATTTGAGACCCTGTACTGTTTTGGAATTCAGTTCCTGTGTAGCCAAGTTTACATTCCGTGTATTAGTGATATCTTATGATGTTTCTTTTTCTGTGTGACTTATTTCAGTGAGAATCATCGTACCTGAATCCACTCATTGTGCTGCTAAGGGCCTGATGACATAGATTTCATTGCTGAGTGATATTGCTTTGTAAGTAAATACCACACCTTCTTTATCCATTTTTCACTTTCTGCGATGTTGAACTTGTACTGTAAACGAGGTTCTTGTAAACAGAGGCGTCCCAAACTTTGGGGTGGCTGTGTCTTTTTGATTTTAATTTCCCTAAGCTATAGGACCATAAGTGGAAGTGCCCTAGGCTCTGTTGCTTTGTTTTTTAGATGTTTCAGGAAACACCATACACTTCTCCCGAGTGTCTGTTGGCAATTTACATCCCGTCCATCAGCATAACAAGGCTCCCAGTTCTCCATGGCCTGTCCTGCCTTTCTGGATTTTACACTTTTTTCAGATGGCCCTTTTGACCGGGGGGAAGTGAGACTTAATTGTAGTGCAGATTTCCTTTGCAAGCTTGCTTGGTTGGCCAAAAAGGGCGTATGCGTTTTTTCCTGAATATATTCAGGAAAAAACGCATACGCCCTTTTTGGCCAAGTGCATCATTGTGGACGTTCTGCCTCTTTTCCTATGCTTTCAATGCAATTCCAGTCTACCTCCTGAAATCGGTTTCCTGCAATTCTGCCCCGCTTTCGAGTCCTCTTGGCAGCCTTACTTCAGTATATTTTTGGACGATAGCTGTCATTTATAACTCTGCAGGTTTGTGAATTACAGTGCCCCTGAGCTCCTTTCTTCAACTCGCTTTCTTTTGAGCTGGCCGCAACACCGCAGGATGGCTTCAGGCCCTAATCTGGTTCCGGCACGGCACGCTGAGCCTTTGGTTATTTCCTCTTCCTGGTGGGAAATGAGAGTTAAATTTGCCCGTCCAGACACCTCCAGCTAGTCTCTCATTGGTGTTCCCTATTCCTGTTCATCTTCCGCAGAAATTGCAAACTGGGCCAAACAGGAGGTTAAAGGCGCTGACTCTCCAAGTGGGGAGAGTGTTAGTAAAGCGTCTGGAATGTTGCACCCGAGTACCAGGGGAGGAAAACTGAGACATATTTGAACACGTCTCCCGTTCACATGGTTGATCATACTCTGGGTTCCACATGCATGTTTTAGCTGAAGGAAGAATACCTTAAACCTGGAGAGTTGAGACCCGTGGAATGGGTACCATGCAATATGACTTCAAAGGGTCTTCATTTGCTCACCAAACCTCTCCAATCCTATCACTGCTGCGTTTATGCCCCTGTACACACGCTTGATTCTCTTTTGGAGACATAGCAATCCATAGGTTTTAAGATACTTACTAGTCAGGTACATTCTTAGGCGTTTAATATGGGGTGTTGAGTCCATTTCGTTGAGCAAGGAGTAGCTCTTGTCTATTCCATATTTGGCTTAAGGAACTTTATCTGTGCTCATTTCAATCTCTGGTTTTATGCAGCACCCCAACTCACCTTTCCCCTTAAGCAAGCATAAGTTGGTTTTCTAAATTTGAGACCCTGTTCTGTTTTGGAATTCAGTTCCTGTGTAGCCAAGTTTACATTCCGTGTATTAGTGATATCTTATGATGTTTCTTTTTCTGTGTGACTTATTTCAGTGAGAATCATCGTACCTGAATCCACTCATTATGCTGCTAAGGGCCTGGTGACATAGATTTCATTGCTGAGTGATACTGCATTGTACGTAAGTACCACAAGTTCTTTATCCATTTTTCACTTTCTGTGATATTGAACTTGTACTGTAAACGAGGTTCTTGTAAACAGAGGCGTCCCAAACTTTGGGGTGGCTGTGTCTTTTTGATTTTAATTTCCCTAAGCTATAGGACCATAAGTGGAAGTGCCCTAGGCTCTGTTGCTTTGTTTTTTAGATGTTTCAGGAAACACCATACACTTCTCCCGAGTGTCTGTTGGCAATTTACATCCCGCCCATCAGCATAACAAGGCTCCCAGTTCTCCATGGCCTGTCCTGCCTTTCTGGATTTTACACTTTTTTCAGATGGCCCTTTTGACCGGGGGGAAGTGAGACTTCATTGTAGTGCAGATTTCCTTTGCAAGCTTGCTTGGTTGGCCAAAAAGGGCGTATGCGTTTTTTCCTGAATATATTCAGGAAAAAACGCATACGCCCTTTTTGGCCAAGTGCATCATTGTGGACGTTCTGCCTCTTTTCCTATGCTTTCAATGCAATTCCAGTCTACCTCCTGAAATCGGTTTCCTGCAATTCTGCCCCGCTTTCGAGTCCTCTTGGCAGCCTTACTTCAGTATATTTTTGGACGATAGCTGTCATTTATAACTCTGCAGGTTTGTGAATTACAGTGCCCCTGAGCTCCTTTCTTCAACTCGCTTTCTTTTGAGCTGGCCGCAACACCGCAGGATGGCTTCAGGCCCTAATCTGGTTGCGGCACGGCACGCTGAGCCTTTGGTTAATTTCTCTTCCTGGTGGGAAATGAGAGTTAAATTTGCCCGTCCAGACACCTCCAGCTAGTCTCTCATTGGTGTTCCCTATTCCTGTTCATCTTCCGCAGAAATTGCAAACTGGGCCAAACAGGAGATTAAAGGGATGGACTCTCCAAGTCAGGAGAGTGTTAGTAAAGCGTCTGGAATGTTGCACCCGAGTACCAGGGTACGAAAACTGAGACATATTTGAACACGTCTCCCGATCACATGGTTGATCATACTCTAGGTTCCACATGCATGTTTTAGCTGAAGGAAGAATACCTTAAACCTGGGTAGTTGAAACCCGTGGAATGGGTACCATGCAATATGACTTCAAAGGGTCTTCATTTGCTCACCGAACCTCTCCAATCCTATCACTGCTGCGTTTATGCCCCTGTACACATGCTTGATTCTCTTTCGGAGACATAGCAATCCATAGGTTTTAAGATACTTACTAGTCAGGTACATTCTTAGGCGTTTAATATGCGGTGTTGAGTCCATTTCGTTGAGCAAGGAGTAGCTCTTGTCTATTCCATATTTGGCTTAAGGAACTTTATCTGTGCTCGTTTCAATCTCTGGTTTTATGCAGCACCCCAACTCACCTTTACCCTTAAGCAAGCATAAGTTGGTTTTCTAAATTTGAGACCCTGTTCTGTTCTGTAATTCAGTTCCTGTGTAGCCAAGTTTACATTCCGTGTATTACTGATATCTTATGATGTTTCTTTTTCTGTGTGACTTATTTCAGTTAGAATCATCATACCTGAATCCACTCATTGTGCTGCTAAGGGCCTGATGACATAGATTTCATTGCTGAGTGATATTGCTTTGTAAGTAAATACCACACCTTCTTTATCCATTTTTCACTTTCTGCGATGTTGAACTTGTACTGTAAACGAGGTTCTTGTAAACAGAGGCGTCCCAAACTTTGGGGTGGCTGTGTCTTTTTGATTTTAATTTCCCTAAGCTATAGGACCATAAGTGGAAGTGCCCTAGGCTCTGTTGCTTTGTTTTTTAGATGTTTCAGGAAACACCATACACTTCTCCCGAGTGTCTGTTGGCAATTTACATCCCGCCCATCAGCATAACAAGGCTCCCAGTTCTCCATGGCCTGTCCTGCCTTTCTGGATTTTACACTTTTTTCAGATGGCCCTTTTGACCGGGGGGAAGTGAGACTTCATTGTAGTGCAGATTTCCTTTGCAAGCTTGCTTGGTTGGCCAAAAAGGGCGTATGCGTTTTTTCCTGAATATATTCAGGAAAAAACGCATACGCCCTTTTTGGCCAAGTGCATCATTGTGGACGTTCTGCCTCTTTTCCTATGCTTTCAATGCAATTCCAGTCTACCTCCTGAAATCGGTTTCCTGCAATTCTGCCCCGCTTTCAAGTCCTCTTGGCAGCCTTACTTCAGTATATTTTTGGACGATAGCTGTCATTTATAACTCTGCAGGTTTGTGAATTACAGTGCCCCTGAGCTCCTTTCTTCAACTCGCTTTCTTTTGAGCTGGCCGCAACACCGCAGGATGGTTTCAGGCCCTAATCTGGTTCCGGCCCGGCACGCTGAGCCTTTGGTTATTTCCTCTTCCTGGTGGGAAATGAGAGTTAAAGTTGCCCGTCCAGACACCTCCAGCTAGTCTCTCATTGGTGTTCCCTATTCCTGTTCATCTTCCGCAGAAATTGCAAACTGGGCCAAACAGGAGGTTAAAGGCTCTGACTCTCCAAGTGGGGAGAATGTTAGTAAAGCGTCTGGAATGTTGCACCCGAGTACCAGGGGAGGAAAACTGAGACATATTTGAACACGTCTCCCATTCACATGGTTGATCATACTCTGGGTTCCACATGCATGTTTTAGCTGAAGGAAGAATACCTTAAACCTGGAGAGTTGAGACCCGTGGAATGGGTACCATGCAATATGACTTCAAAGGGTCTTCATTTGCTCACCGAACCTCTCCAATCCTATCACTGCTGCGTTTATGCCCCTGTACACATGCTTGATTCTCTTTCGGAGACATAGCAATCCATAGGTTTTAAGATACTTACTAGTCAGGTACATTCTTAGGCGTTTAATATGCGGTGTTGAGTCCATTTCGTTGAGCAAGGAGTAGCTCTTGTCTATTCCATATTTGGCTTAAGGAACTTTATCTGTGCTCGTTTCAATCTCTGGTTTTATGCAGCACCCCAACTCACCTTTTCCCTTAAGCAAGCATAAGTTGGTTTTCTAAATTTGAGACCCTGTTCTGTTCTGTAATTCAGTTCCTGTGTAGCCAAGTTTACATTCCGTGTATTAGTGATATCTTATAATGTTTCTTTTTCTGTGTGACTTATTTCAGTTAGAATCATCATACCTGAATCTACTCATTGTGCTGCTAAGGGCCTGATGACATAGATTTCATTGCTGAGTGATATTGCTTTGTGAGTAAATACCACATGTTCTTTATCCATTTTTCACTTTCTGCGATGTTGAACTTGTACTGTAAACGAGGTTCTTGTAAACAGAGGCGTCCCAAACTTTGGGGTGGCTGTGTCTTTTTGATTTTAATTTCCCTAAGCTATAGGACCATAAGTGGAAGTGCCCTAGGCTCTGTTGCTTTGTTTTTTAGATGTTTCAGGAAACACCATACACTTCTCCCGAGTGTCTGTTGGCAATTTACATCCCGCCCATCAGCATAACAAGGCTCCCAGTTCTCCATGGCCTGTCCTGCCTTTCTGGATTTTACACTTTTTTCAGATGGCCCTTTTGACCGGGGGGAAGTGAGACTTCATTGTAGTGCAGATTTCCTTTGCAAGCTTGCTTGGTTGGCCAAAAAGGGCGTATGCGTTTTTTCCTGAATATATTCAGGAAAAAACGCATACGCCCTTTTTGGCCAAGTGCATCATTGTGGACGTTCTGCCTCTTTTCCTATGCTTTCAATGCAATTCCAGTCTACCTCCTGAAATCGGTTTCCCGCAATTCTGCCCCGCTTTCGAGTCCTCTTGGCAGCCTTACTTCAGTATATTTTTGGACGATAGCTGTCATTTATAACTCTGCAGGTTTGTGAATTACAGTGCCCCTGAGCTCCTTTCTTCAACTCGCTTTCTTGTGACCTGGCCGCAACACCGCAGGATGGCTTCAGGCCCTAATCTGGTTCCGGCACGGCACGCTGAGCCTTTGGTTAATTCCTCTTCCTGGTGGGAAATGAGAGTTAAATTTGCCCGTCCAGACACCTCCAGCTAGTCTCTCATTGGTTCTCGCTATTCCTGTTCATCTTCCGCAGAAATTGCAAACTGGGCCAAACAGGAGGTTAAAGGCGCTGACTCTCCAAGTGGGGAGAGTGTTAGTAAAGCGTCTGGAATGTTGCACCCGAGTACCAGGGGAGGAAAACTGAGACATATTTGAACACGTCTCCCGTTCACATGGTTGATCATACTCTGGGTTCCACATGAATGTTTTAGCTGAAGGAAGAATACCTTAAACCTGGAGAGTTGAGACCCGTGGAATGGGTACCATGCAATATGACTTCAAAGGGTCTTCATTTGCTCACCAAACCTCTCCAATCCTATCACTGCTGCGTTTATGCCCCTGTACACACGCTTGATTCTCTTTTGGAGACATAGCAATCCATAGGTTTTAAGATACTTACTAGTCAGGTACATTCTTAGGCGTTTAATATGGGGTGTTGAGTCCATTTCGTTGAGCAAGGAGTAGCTCTTGTCTAGTCCATATTTGGCTTAAGGAACTTTATCTGTGCTCATTTCAATCTCTGGTTTTATGCAGCACCCCAACTCACCTTTCCCCTTAAGCAAGCATAAGTTGGTTTTCTAAATTTGAGACCCTGTTCTGTTTTGGAATTCAGTTCCTGTGTAGCCAAGTTTACATTCCGTGTATTAGTGATATCTTATGATGTTTCTTTTTCTGTGTGACTTATTTCAGTGAGAATCATCGTACCTGAATCCACTCATTATGCTGCTACGGGCCTGATGACATAGATTTCATTGCTGAGTGATACTGCATTGTACGTAAGTACCACAAGTTCTTTATCCATTTTTCACTTTCTGTGATATTGAACTTGTACGGTAAACGAGGTTCTTGTAAACAGAGGCGTCCCAAACTTTGGGGTGGCTGTGTCTTTTTGATTTTAATTTCCCTAAGCTATAGGACCATAAGTGGAAGTGCCCTAGGCTCTGTTGCTTTGTTTTTTAGATGTTTCAGGAAACACCATACACTTCTCCCGAGTGTCTGTTGGCAATTTACATCCCGCCCATCAGCATAACAAGGCTCCCAGTTCTCCATGGCCTGTCCTGCCTTTCTGGATTTTACACTTTTTTCAGATGGCCCTTTTGACCGGGGGGAAGTGAGACTTCATTGTAGTGCAGATTTCCTTTGCAAGCTTGCTTGGTTGGCCAAAAAGGGCGTATGCGTTTTTTCCTGAATATATTCAGGAAAAAACGCATACGCCCTTTTTGGCCAAGTGCATCATTGTGGACGTTCTGCCTCTTTTCCTATGCTTTCAAGGCAATTCCAGTCTACCTCCTGAAATCGGTTTCCTGCAATTCTGCCCCGCTTTCGAGTCCTCTTGGCAGCCTTACTTCAGTATATTTTTGGACGATAGCTGTCATTTATAATTCTGCAGGTTTGTGAATTACAGTGCCCCTGAGCTCCTTTCTTCAACTCGCTTTCTTTTGAGCTGGCCGCAACACCGCAGGATGGCTTCAGGCCCTAATCTGGTTCCGGCCCGGCACGCTGAGCCTTTGGTTATTTCCTCTTCCTGGTGGGAAATGAGAGTTAAATTTGCCCGTCCAGACACCTCCAGCTAGTCTCTCATTGGTGTTCCCTATTCCTGTTCATCTTCCGCAGAAATTGCAAACTGGGCCAAACAGGAGGTTAAAGGCGCTGACTCTCCAAGTGGGGAGAGTGTTAGTAAAGCGTCTGGAATGTTGCACCCGAGTACCAGGGGAGGAAAACTGAGACATATTTGAACACGTCTCCCGTTCACATGGTTGATCATACTCTGGGTTCCACATGCATGTTTTAGCTGAAGGAAGAATACCTTAAACCTGGAGAGTTGAGACCCGTGGAATGGGTACCATGCAATATGACTTCAAAGGGTCTTCATTTGCTCACCAAACCTCTCCAATCCTATCACTGCTGCGTTTATGCCCCTGTACACACGCTTGATTCTCTTTTGGAGACATAGCAATCCATACGTTTTAAGATACTTACTAGTCAGGTACATTCTTAGGCGTTTAATAAGGGTTGTTGAGTCCATTTCGTTGAGCAAGGAGTAGCTCTTGTCTATTCCATATTTGGCTTAAGGAACTTTATCTGTGCTCATTTCAATCTCTGGTTTTATGCAGCACCCCAACTTACATTTCCCCCTAAGGAAGCATAAGTTGGTTTTCTAAATTTGAGACCCTGTTCTGTTTTGGAATTCAGTTCCTGTGTAGCCAAGTTTACATTCCGTGTATTAGTGATGTCTTATGATGTTTCTTTTTCTGTGTGACTTATTTCAGTGAGAATCATCGTACCTGAATCCACTCATTATGCTGCTACGGGCCTGATGACATAGATTTCATTGCTGAGTGATACTGCATTGTACATAAGTACCACAAGTTCTTTATCCATTTTTCACTTTCTGTGATATTGAACTTGTACGGTAAACGAGGTTCTTGTAAACAGAGGCGTCCCAAACTTTGGGGTGGCTGTGTCTTTTTGATTTTAATTTCCCTAAGCTATAGGACCATAAGTGGAAGTGCCCTAGGCTCTGTTGCTTTGTTTTTTAGATGTTTCAGGAAACACCATACACTTCTCCCGAGTGTCTGTTGGCAATTTACATCCCGCCCATCAGCATAACAAGGCTCCCAGTTCTCCATGGCCTGTCCTGCCTTTCTGGATTTTACACTTTTTTCAGATGGCCCTTTTGACCGGGGGGAAGTGAGACTTCATTGTAGTGCAGATTTCCTTTGCAAGCTTGCTTGGTTGGCCAAAAAGGGCGTATGCGTTTTTTCCTGAATATATTCAGGAAAAAACGCATACGCCCTTTTTGGCCAAGTGCATCATTGTGGACGTTCTGCCTCTTTTCCTATGCTTTCAAGGCAATTCCAGTCTACCTCCTGAAATCGGTTTCCTGCAATTCTGCCCCGCTTTCAAGTCCTCTTGGCAGCCTTACTTCAGTATATTTTTGGACAATAGCTGTCATTTATAATTCTGCAGGTTTGTGAATTACAGTGCCCCTGAGCTCCTTTCTTCAACTCGCTTTCTTTTGAGCTGGCCGCAACACCGCAGGATGGCTTCAGGCCCTAATCTGGTTCCGGCCCGGCACGCTGAGCCTTTGGTTATTTCCTCTTCCTGGTGGGAAATGAGAGTTAAATTTGCCCGTCCAGACACCTCCAGCTAGTCTCTCATTGGTGTTCCCTATTCCTGTTCATCTTCCGCAGAAATTGCAAACTGGGCCAAACAGGAGGTTAAAGGCGCTGACTCTCCAAGTGGGGAGAGTGTTAGTAAAGCGTCTGGAATGTTGCACCCGAGTACCAGGGGAGGAAAACTGAGACATATTTGAACACGTCTCCCGTTCACATGGTTGATCATACTCTGGGTTCCACATGCATGTTTTAGCTGAAGGAAGAATACCTTAAACCTGGAGAGTTGAGACCCGTGGAATGGGTACCATGCAATATGACTTCAAAGGGTCTTCATTTGCTCACCAAACCTCTCCAATCCTATCACTGCTGCGTTTATGCCCCTGTACACACGCTTGATTCTCTTTTGGAGACATAGCAATCCATACGTTTTAAGATACTTACTAGTCAGGTACATTCTTAGGCGTTTAATAAGGGTTGTTGAGTCCATTTCGTTGAGCAAGGAGTAGCTCTTGTCTATTCCATATTTGGCTTAAGGAACTTTATCTGTGCTCATTTCAATCTCTGGTTTTATGCAGCACCCCAACTTACATTTCCCCCTAAGGAAGCATAAGTTGGTTTTCTAAATTTGAGACCCTGTTCTGTTTTGGAATTCAGTTCCTGTGTAGCCAAGTTTACATTCCGTGTATTAGTGATGTCTTATGATGTTTCTTTTTCTGTGTGACTTATTTCAGTGAGAATCATCGTACCTGAATCCACTCATTATGCTGCTACGGGCCTGATGACATAGATTTCATTGCTGAGTGATACTGCATTGTATGTAAGTACCACAAGTTCTTTATCCATTTTTCACATTCTGCGATATTGAACTTGTGCCGTAAATGAGTTTCTTGTAAACAGGGCCGTCCCAAACTTTTGGGTGGCTCTGTCTTTTTGATTTTAATTTCCGTAAGCTATAGGACCATAAGTGGAAGTGCCCTAGGCTCTGTTGCTTTGTTTTTTAGATGTTTCAGGAAACACCATACACTTCTCCCGAGTGTCTGTTGGCAATTTACATCCCGCCCATCAGCATAACAAGGCTCCCAGTTCTCCATGGCCTGTCCTACCTTTCTGGATTTTACACTTTTTTCAGATGGCCCTTTTAACCGGGGGGAAGTGAGACTTCATTGTAGTGCAGATTTCCTTTGCAAGCTTGCTTGGTTGGCCAAAAAGGGCGTATGCGTTTTTTTCCTGAATATATTCAGGAAAAAACGCATACGCCCTTTTTGGCCAAGTGCATCATTGTGGACGTTCTGCCTCTTTTCCTATGCTTTCAAGGCAATTCCAGTCTACCTCCTGAAATCGGTTTCCTGCAATTCTGCCCCGCTTTCAAGTCCTCTTGGCAGCCTTACTTCAGTATATTTTTGGACGATAGCTGTCATTTATAACTCTGCAGGTTTGTGAATTACAGTGCCCCTGAGCTCCTTTCTTCAACTCGCTTTCTTGTGACCTGGCCGCAACACCGCAGGATGGCTTCAGGCCCTAATCTGTTTCAGGCACGGCACGCTGAGCCTTTGGTTATTTCCTCTTCCTGGTGGGAAATGAGAGTTAAATTTGCCCGTCCAGACACCTCCAGCTAGTCTCTCATTGGTGTTCCCTATTCCTGTTCATCTTCCGCAGAAATTGCAAACTGGGCCAAACAGGAAGTTAAAGGCGCAGACTCTCCAAGTGGGGAGAGTGTTAGTAAAGCGTCTGGAATATTGCACCCGAGTACCAGGGGAGGAAAACTGAGAAATATTTGAACACGTCTCCCGTTCACATGGTTGATCATACTCTGGGTTCCACATGCATGTTTTAGCTGAAGGAAGAATACCTTAAACCTGGAGAGTTGAGACCCGTGGAATGGGTACCATGCAATATGACTTCAAAGGGTCTTCATTTGCTCACCAAACCTCTCCAATCCTATCACTGCTGCGTTTATGCCCCTGTACACACGCTTGATTCTCTTTTGGAGACATAGCAATCCATAGGTTTTAAGATACTTACTAGTCAGGTACATTCTTAGGCGTTTAATATGGGGTGTTGAGTCCATTTCGTTTAGCAAGGAGTAGCTCTTGTCTAGTCCATATTTGGCTTAAGGAACTTTATCTGTGCTCATTTCAATCTCTGGTTTTATGCAGCACCCTAACTCACCTTTCCCCTTAAGCAAGCATAAGTTGGTTTTCTAAATTTGAGACCCTGTTCTGTTTTGGAATTCAGTTCCTGTGTAGCCAAGTTTACATTCCGTGTATTACTGATATCTTATGATGTTTCTTTTTCTGTGTGACTTATTTCAGTTAGAATCATCGTACCTGAATCCACTCATTATGCTGCTACGGGCCTGATGACATAGATTTCATTGCTGAGTGATA
Source organism: Globicephala melas (assembly GCF_963455315.2). NCBI lineage: Eukaryota > Metazoa > Chordata > Mammalia > Artiodactyla > Delphinidae > Globicephala > Globicephala melas. The sequence goes on from NW_027207211.1 coordinate 2,307,156, forward strand.
CTGCATTGTACGTAAGTACCACAAGTTCTTTATCCATTTTTCACTTTCTGTGATATTGAACTTGTACGGTAAACGAGGTTCTTGTAAACAGAGGCGTCCCAAACTTTGGGGTGGCTGTGTCTTTTTGATTTTAATTTCCCTAAGCTATAGGACCATAAGTGGAAGTGCCCTAGGCTCTGTTGCTTTGTTTTTTAGATGTTTCAGGAAACACCATACACTTCTCCCGAGTGTCTGTTGGCAATTTACATCCCGCCCATCAGCATAACAAGGCTCCCAGTTCTCCATGGCCTGTCCTGCCTTTCTGGATTTTACACTTTTTTCAGATGGCCCTTTTGACCGGGGGGAAGTGAGACTTCATTGTAGTGCAGATTTCCTTTGCAAGCTTGCTTGGTTGGCCAAAAAGGGCGTATGCGTTTTTTCCTGAATATATTCAGGAAAAAACGCATACGCCCTTTTTGGCCAAGTGCATCATTGTGGACGTTCTGCCTCTTTTCCTATGCTTTCAATGCAATTCCAGTCTACCTCCTGAAATCGGTTTCCTGCAATTCTGCCCCGCTTTCAAGTCCTCTTGGCAGCCTTACTTCAGTATATTTTTGGACGATAGCTGTCATTTATAACTCTGCAGGTTTGTGAATTACAGTGCCCCTGAGCTCCTTTCTTCAACTCGCTTTCTTGTGACCTGGCCGCAACACCGCAGGATAGCTTCAGGCCCTAATCTGGTTCCGGCACGGCACGCTGAGCCTTTGGTTATTTCCTCTTCCTGGTGGGAAATGAGAGTTAAATTTGCCCGTCCAGACACCTCCAGCTAGTCTCTCATTGGTTCTCCCTATTCCTGTTCATCTTCCGCAGAAATTGCAAACTGGGCCAAAGAGGAGGTTAAAGGCGCTGACTTTCCAAGTGGGGAGAGTGTTAGTAAAGCGTCTGGAATGTTGCACCCGAGTACCAGGGTACGAAAACTGAGACATATTTGAACACGTCTCCCATTCACACGGTTGATCATACTCTGGGTTCCACATGCATGTTTTAGCTGAAGGAAGAATACCTTAAACCTGGAGAGTTGAGACCCGTGGAATGGGTACCATGCAATATGACTTCAAAGGGTCTTCATTTGTTCACCGAACCTCTCCAATCCTATCACTGCTGCGTTTATGCCCCTGTACACATGCTTGATTCTCTTTCGGAGACATAGCAATCCATAGGTTTTAAGATACTTACTAGTCAGGTACATTCTTAGGCGTTTAATATGGGGTGTTGAGTCCATTTCATTGAGCAAGGAGTAGCTCTTGTCTATTCCATATTTGGCTTAAGGAACTTTATCTGTGCTCATTTCAATCTCTGGTTTTATGCAGCACCCCAACTCACCTTTCCCCTTAAGCAAGCATAAGTTGGTTTTCTAAATTTGAGACCCTGTTCTGTTCTGTAATTCAGTTCCTGTGTAGCCAAGTTTACATTCCGTGTATTACTGATATCTTATGATGTTTCTTTTTCTGTGTGACTTATTTCAGTTAGAATCATCATACCTGAATCCACTCATTGTGCTGCTAAGGGCCTGATGACATAGATTTCATTGCTGAGTGATATTGCTTTGTAAGTAAATACCACATGTTCTGTATCCATTTTTCACTTTCTGCGATGTTGAGCTTGTACTGTAAACGAGGTTCTTGTAAACAGAGGCGTCCCAAACTTTGGGGTGGCTGTGTCTTTTTGATTTTAATTTCCCTAAGCTATAGGACCATAAGTGGAAGTGCCCTAGGCTCTGTTGCTTTGTTTTTTAGATGTTTCAGGAAACACCATACACTTCTCCCGAGTGTCTGTTGGCAATTTACATCCCGCTCATCAGCATAACAAGGCTCCCAGTTCTCCATGGCCTGTCCTGCCTTTCTGGATTTTACACTTTTTTCAGATGGCCCTTTTGACCGGGGGGAAGTGAGACTTCATTGTAGTGCAGATTTCCTTTGCAAGCTTGCTTGGTTGGCCAAAAAGGGCGTATGCGTTTTTTCCTGAATATATTCAGGAAAAAACGCATACGCCCTTTTTGGCCAAGTGCATCATTGTGGACGTTCTGCCTCTTTTCCTATGCTTTCAATGCAATTCCAGTCTACCTCCTGAAATCGGTTTCCTGCAATTCTGCCCCGCTTTCAAGTCCTCTTGGCAGCCTTACTTCAGTATATTTTTGGACGATAGCTGTCATTTATAACTCTGCAGGTTTGTGAATTACAGTGCCCCTGAGCTCCTTTCTTCAACTCGCTTTCTTTTGAGCTGGCCGCAACACCGCAGGATGGCTTCAGGCCCTAATCTGGTTCCGGCACGGCACGCTGAGCCTTTGGTTATTTCCTCTTCCTGGTGGGAAATGAGAGTTAAATTTGCCCGTCCAGACACCTCCAGCTAGTCTCTCATTGGTGTTTCCTATTCCTGTTCATCTTCCGCAGAAATTGCAAACTGGGCCAAACAGGAGGTTAAAGACGCTGACTCTCCAAGTGGGGAGAGTGTTAGTAAAGCGTCTGGAATGTTGCACCCGAGTACCAGGGGAGGAAAACTGAGACATATTTGAACACGTCTCCCGTTCACATGGTTGATCATACTCTGGGTTCCACATGCATGTTTTAGCTGAAGGAAGAATACCTTAAACCTGGAGAGTTGAGACCCGTGGAATGGGTACCATGCAATATGACTTCAAAGGGTCTTCATTTGCTCACCGAACCTCTCCAATCCTATCACTGCTGCGTTTATGCCCCTGTACACACGCTTGATTCTCTTTTGGAGACATAGCAATCCATAGGTTTTAAGATACTTACTAGTCAGGTACATTCTTAGGCGTTTAATATGGGGTGTTGAGTCCATTTCGTTGAGCAAGGAGTAGCTCTTGTCTAGTCCATATTTGGCTTAAGGAACTTTATCTGTGCTCATTTCAATCTCTGGTTTAATGCAGCACCCCTACTCACCTTTCCCCTTAAGCAAGCATAAGTTGGTTTTCTAAATTTGAGACCCTGTTCTGTTTTGGAATTCAGTTCCTGTGTAGCCAAGTTTACATTCCGTGTATTAGTGATATCTTATAATGTTTCTTTTTCTGTGTGACTTATTTCAGTGAGAATCATCGTACCTGAATCCACTCATTATGCTGCTACGGGCCTGATGACATAGATTTCATTGCTGAGTGATACTGCATTGTACGTAAGTACCACAAGTTCTTTATCCATTTTTCACTTTCTGTGATATTGAACTTGTACGGTAAATGAGGTTCTTGTAAACAGAGGCGTCCCAAACTTTGGGGTGGCTGTGTCTTTTTGATTTTAATTTCCCTAAGCTATAGGACCATAAGTGGAAGTGCCCTAGGCTCTGTTGCTTTGTTTTTTAGATGTTTCAGGAAACACCATACACTTCTCCCGAGTGTCTGTTGGCAATTTACATCCCGCCCATCAGCATAACAAGGCTCCCAGTTCTCCATGGCCTGTCCTGCCTTTCTGGATTTTACACTTTTTTCAGATGGCCCTTTTGACCGGGGGGAAGTGAGACTTCATTGTAGTGCAGATTTCCTTTGCAAGCTTGCTTGGTTGGCCAAAAAGGGCGTATGCGTTTTTTCCTGAATATATTCAGGAAAAAACGCATACGCCCTTTTTGGCCAAGTGCATCATTGTGGACGTTCTGCCTCTTTTCCTATGCTTTCAAAGCAATTCCAGTCTACCTCCTGAAATCGGTTTCCTGCAATTCTGCCCCGCTTTCAAGTCCTCTTGGCAGCCTTACTTCAGTATATTTTTGGACGATAGCTGTCATTTATAACTCTGGAGGTTTGTGAATTACAGTGCCCCTGAGCTGCTTTCTTCAACTCGCTTTCTTGTGACCTGGCCGCAACACTGCAGGATGGCTTCAGGCCCTAATCTGGTTCCGGCACGGCACGCTGAGCCTTTGGTTAATTCCTCTTCCTGGTGGGAAATGAGAGTTAAATTTGCCCGTCCAGACACCTCCAGCTAGTCTCTCATTGGTTCTCGCTATTCCTGTTCATCTTCCGCAGAAATTGCAAACTGGGCCAAACAGGAGATTAAACGGACGGACTCTGCAAGTCAGGAGAGTGTTAGTAAAGCGTCTGGAATGTTGCACCTGAGTACCAGGGTACGAAAACTGAGACATATTTGAACACGTCTCCCGATCACATGGTTGATCATACTCTAGGTTCCACATGCATGTTTTAGCTGAACGAAGAATACCTTAAACCTGGGTAGTTGAAACCCGTGGAATGGGTACCATGCAATATGACTTCAAAGGGTCTTCATTTGCTCACCGAACCTCTCCAATCCTATCACTGCTGCGTTTATGCCCCTGTACACATGCTTGATTCTCTTTCGGAGACATAGCAATCCATAGGTTTTAAGATACTTACTAGTCAGGTACATTCTTAGGCGTTTAATATGCGGTGTTGAGTCCATTTCGTTGAGCAAGGAGTAGCTCTTGTCTATTCCATATTTGGCTTAAGGAACTTTATCTGTGCTCGTTTCAATCTCTGGTTTTATGCAGCACCCCAACTCACCTTTACCCTTAAGCAAGCATAAGTTGGTTTTCTAAATTTGAGACCCTGTTCTGTTTTGGAATTCAGTTCCTGTGTAGCCAAGTTTACATTCCGTGTATTAGTGATGTCTTATGATGTTTCTTTTTCTGTGTGACTTATTTCAGTGAGAATCATCGTACCTGAATCCACTCATTATGCTGCTACGGGCCTGATGACATAGATTTCATTGCTGAGTGATACTGCATTGTACATAAGTACCACAAGTTCTTTATCCATTTTTCACTTTCTGTGATATTGAACTTGTACGGTAAACGAGGTTCTTGTAAACAGAGGCGTCCCAAACTTTGGGGTGGCTGTGTCTTTTTGATTTTAATTTCCCTAAGCTATAGGACCATAAGTGGAAGTGCCCTAGGCTCTGTTGCTTTGTTTTTTAGATGTTTCAGGAAACACCATACACTTCTCCCGAGTGTCTGTTGGCAATTTACATCCCGCCCATCAGCATAACAAGGCTCCCAGTTCTCCATGGCCTGTCCTGCCTTTCTGGATTTTACACTTTTTTCAGATGGCCCTTTTGACCGGGGGGAAGTGAGACTTCATTGTAGTGCAGATTTCCTTTGCAAGCTTGCTTGGTTGGCCAAAAAGGGCGTATGCGTTTTTTCCTGAATATATTCAGGAAAAAACGCATACGCCCTTTTTGGCCAAGTGCATCATTGTGGACGTTCTGCCTCTTTTCCTATGCTTTCAAGGCAATTCCAGTCTACCTCCTGAAATCGGTTTCCTGCAATTCTGCCCCGCTTTCAAGTCCTCTTGGCAGCCTTACTTCAGTATATTTTTGGACAATAGCTGTCATTTATAATTCTGCAGGTTTGTGAATTACAGTGCCCCTGAGCTCCTTTCTTCAACTCGCTTTCTTTTGAGCTGGCCGCAACACCGCAGGATGGCTTCAGGCCCTAATCTGGTTCCGGCCCGGCACGCTGAGCCTTTGGTTATTTCCTCTTCCTGGTGGGAAATGAGAGTTAAATTTGCCCGTCCAGACACCTCCAGCTAGTCTCTCATTGGTGTTCCCTATTCCTGTTCATCTTCCGCAGAAATTGCAAACTGGGCCAAACAGGAGGTTAAAGGCGCTGACTCTCCAAGTGGGGAGAGTGTTAGTAAAGCGTCTGGAATGTTGCACCCGAGTACCAGGGGAGGAAAACTGAGACATATTTGAACACGTCTCCCGTTCACATGGTTGATCATACTCTGGGTTCCACATGCATGTTTTAGCTGAAGGAAGAATACCTTAAACCTGGAGAGTTGAGACCCGTGGAATGGGTACCATGCAATATGACTTCAAAGGGTCTTCATTTGCTCACCAAACCTCTCCAATCCTATCACTGCTGCGTTTATGCCCCTGTACACACGCTTGATTCTCTTTTGGAGACATAGCAATCCATACGTTTTAAGATACTTACTAGTCAGGTACATTCTTAGGCGTTTAATAAGGGTTGTTGAGTCCATTTCGTTGAGCAAGGAGTAGCTCTTGTCTATTCCATATTTGGCTTAAGGAACTTTATCTGTGCTCATTTCAATCTCTGGTTTTATGCAGCACCCCAACTTACATTTCCCCCTAAGGAAGCATAAGTTGGTTTTCTAAATTTGAGACCCTGTTCTGTTTTGGAATTCAGTTCCTGTGTAGCCAAGTTTACATTCCGTGTATTAGTGATGTCTTATGATGTTTCTTTTTCTGTGTGACTTATTTCAGTGAGAATCATCGTACCTGAATCCACTCATTATGCTGCTACGGGCCTGATGACATAGATTTCATTGCTGAGTGATACTGCATTGTATGTAAGTACCACAAGTTCTTTATCCATTTTTCACATTCTGCGATATTGAACTTGTGCCGTAAATGAGTTTCTTGTAAACAGGGCCGTCCCAAACTTTTGGGTGGCTCTGTCTTTTTGATTTTAATTTCCGTAAGCTATAGGACCATAAGTGGAAGTGCCCTAGGCTCTGTTGCTTTGTTTTTTAGATGTTTCAGGAAACACCATACACTTCTCCCGAGTGTCTGTTGGCAATTTACATCCCGCCCATCAGCATAACAAGGCTCCCAGTTCTCCATGGCCTGTCCTACCTTTCTGGATTTTACACTTTTTTCAGATGGCCCTTTTAACCGGGGGGAAGTGAGACTTCATTGTAGTGCAGATTTCCTTTGCAAGCTTGCTTGGTTGGCCAAAAAGGGCGTATGCGTTTTTTTCCTGAATATATTCAGGAAAAAACGCATACGCCCTTTTTGGCCAAGTGCATCATTGTGGACGTTCTGCCTCTTTTCCTATGCTTTCAAGGCAATTCCAGTCTACCTCCTGAAATCGGTTTCCTGCAATTCTGCCCCGCTTTCAAGTCCTCTTGGCAGCCTTACTTCAGTATATTTTTGGACGATAGCTGTCATTTATAACTCTGCAGGTTTGTGAATTACAGTGCCCCTGAGCTCCTTTCTTCAACTCGCTTTCTTGTGACCTGGCCGCAACACCGCAGGATGGCTTCAGGCCCTAATCTGTTTCAGGCACGGCACGCTGAGCCTTTGGTTATTTCCTCTTCCTGGTGGGAAATGAGAGTTAAATTTGCCCGTCCAGACACCTCCAGCTAGTCTCTCATTGGTGTTCCCTATTCCTGTTCATCTTCCGCAGAAATTGCAAACTGGGCCAAACAGGAAGTTAAAGGCGCAGACTCTCCAAGTGGGGAGAGTGTTAGTAAAGCGTCTGGAATATTGCACCCGAGTACCAGGGGAGGAAAACTGAGAAATATTTGAACACGTCTCCCGTTCACATGGTTGATCATACTCTGGGTTCCACATGCATGTTTTAGCTGAAGGAAGAATACCTTAAACCTGGAGAGTTGAGACCCGTGGAATGGGTACCATGCAATATGACTTCAAAGGGTCTTCATTTGCTCACCAAACCTCTCCAATCCTATCACTGCTGCGTTTATGCCCCTGTACACACGCTTGATTCTCTTTTGGAGACATAGCAATCCATAGGTTTTAAGATACTTACTAGTCAGGTACATTCTTAGGCGTTTAATATGGGGTGTTGAGTCCATTTCGTTTAGCAAGGAGTAGCTCTTGTCTAGTCCATATTTGGCTTAAGGAACTTTATCTGTGCTCATTTCAATCTCTGGTTTTATGCAGCACCCTAACTCACCTTTCCCCTTAAGCAAGCATAAGTTGGTTTTCTAAATTTGAGACCCTGTTCTGTTTTGGAATTCAGTTCCTGTGTAGCCAAGTTTACATTCCGTGTATTACTGATATCTTATGATGTTTCTTTTTCTGTGTGACTTATTTCAGTTAGAATCATCGTACCTGAATCCACTCATTATGCTGCTACGGGCCTGATGACATAGATTTCATTGCTGAGTGATACTGCATTGTACGTAAGTACCACAAGTTCTTTATCCATTTTTCACTTTCTGTGATATTGAACTTGTACGGTAAACGAGGTTCTTGTAAACAGAGGCGTCCCAAACTTTGGGGTGGCTGTGTCTTTTTGATTTTAATTTCCCTAAGCTATAGGACCATAAGTGGAAGTGCCCTAGGCTCTGTTGCTTTGTTTTTTAGATGTTTCAGGAAACACCATACACTTCTCCCGAGTGTCTGTTGGCAATTTACATCCCGCCCATCAGCATAACAAGGCTCCCAGTTCTCCATGGCCTGTCCTGCCTTTCTGGATTTTACACTTTTTTCAGATGGCCCTTTTGACCGGGGGGAAGTGAGACTTCATTGTAGTGCAGATTTCCTTTGCAAGCTTGCTTGGTTGGCCAAAAAGGGCGTATGCGTTTTTTCCTGAATATATTCAGGAAAAAACGCATACGCCCTTTTTGGCCAAGTGCATCATTGTGGACGTTCTGCCTCTTTTCCTATGCTTTCAATGCAATTCCAGTCTACCTCCTGAAATCGGTTTCCTGCAATTCTGCCCCGCTTTCAAGTCCTCTTGGCAGCCTTACTTCAGTATATTTTTGGACGATAGCTGTCATTTATAACTCTGCAGGTTTGTGAATTACAGTGCCCCTGAGCTCCTTTCTTCAACTCGCTTTCTTGTGACCTGGCCGCAACACCGCAGGATAGCTTCAGGCCCTAATCTGGTTCCGGCACGGCACGCTGAGCCTTTGGTTATTTCCTCTTCCTGGTGGGAAATGAGAGTTAAATTTGCCCGTCCAGACACCTCCAGCTAGTCTCTCATTGGTTCTCCCTATTCCTGTTCATCTTCCGCAGAAATTGCAAACTGGGCCAAAGAGGAGGTTAAAGGCGCTGACTTTCCAAGTGGGGAGAGTGTTAGTAAAGCGTCTGGAATGTTGCACCCGAGTACCAGGGTACGAAAACTGAGACATATTTGAACACGTCTCCCATTCACACGGTTGATCATACTCTGGGTTCCACATGCATGTTTTAGCTGAAGGAAGAATACCTTAAACCTGGAGAGTTGAGACCCGTGGAATGGGTACCATGCAATATGACTTCAAAGGGTCTTCATTTGTTCACCGAACCTCTCCAATCCTATCACTGCTGCGTTTATGCCCCTGTACACATGCTTGATTCTCTTTCGGAGACATAGCAATCCATAGGTTTTAAGATACTTACTAGTCAGGTACATTCTTAGGCGTTTAATATGGGGTGTTGAGTCCATTTCATTGAGCAAGGAGTAGCTCTTGTCTATTCCATATTTGGCTTAAGGAACTTTATCTGTGCTCATTTCAATCTCTGGTTTTATGCAGCACCCCAACTCACCTTTCCCCTTAAGCAAGCATAAGTTGGTTTTCTAAATTTGAGACCCTGTTCTGTTCTGTAATTCAGTTCCTGTGTAGCCAAGTTTACATTCCGTGTATTACTGATATCTTATGATGTTTCTTTTTCTGTGTGACTTATTTCAGTTAGAATCATCATACCTGAATCCACTCATTGTGCTGCTAAGGGCCTGATGACATAGATTTCATTGCTGAGTGATATTGCTTTGTAAGTAAATACCACATGTTCTGTATCCATTTTTCACTTTCTGCGATGTTGAGCTTGTACTGTAAACGAGGTTCTTGTAAACAGAGGCGTCCCAAACTTTGGGGTGGCTGTGTCTTTTTGATTTTAATTTCCCTAAGCTATAGGACCATAAGTGGAAGTGCCCTAGGCTCTGTTGCTTTGTTTTTTAGATGTTTCAGGAAACACCATACACTTCTCCCGAGTGTCTGTTGGCAATTTACATCCCGCTCATCAGCATAACAAGGCTCCCAGTTCTCCATGGCCTGTCCTGCCTTTCTGGATTTTACACTTTTTTCAGATGGCCCTTTTGACCGGGGGGAAGTGAGACTTCATTGTAGTGCAGATTTCCTTTGCAAGCTTGCTTGGTTGGCCAAAAAGGGCGTATGCGTTTTTTCCTGAATATATTCAGGAAAAAACGCATACGCCCTTTTTGGCCAAGTGCATCATTGTGGACGTTCTGCCTCTTTTCCTATGCTTTCAATGCAATTCCAGTCTACCTCCTGAAATCGGTTTCCTGCAATTCTGCCCCGCTTTCAAGTCCTCTTGGCAGCCTTACTTCAGTATATTTTTGGACGATAGCTGTCATTTATAACTCTGCAGGTTTGTGAATTACAGTGCCCCTGAGCTCCTTTCTTCAACTCGCTTTCTTTTGAGCTGGCCGCAACACCGCAGGATGGCTTCAGGCCCTAATCTGGTTCCGGCACGGCACGCTGAGCCTTTGGTTATTTCCTCTTCCTGGTGGGAAATGAGAGTTAAATTTGCCCGTCCAGACACCTCCAGCTAGTCTCTCATTGGTGTTTCCTATTCCTGTTCATCTTCCGCAGAAATTGCAAACTGGGCCAAACAGGAGGTTAAAGACGCTGACTCTCCAAGTGGGGAGAGTGTTAGTAAAGCGTCTGGAATGTTGCACCCGAGTACCAGGGGAGGAAAACTGAGACATATTTGAACACGTCTCCCGTTCACATGGTTGATCATACTCTGGGTTCCACATGCATGTTTTAGCTGAAGGAAGAATACCTTAAACCTGGAGAGTTGAGACCCGTGGAATGGGTACCATGCAATATGACTTCAAAGGGTCTTCATTTGCTCACCGAACCTCTCCAATCCTATCACTGCTGCGTTTATGCCCCTGTACACACGCTTGATTCTCTTTTGGAGACATAGCAATCCATAGGTTTTAAGATACTTACTAGTCAGGTACATTCTTAGGCGTTTAATATGGGGTGTTGAGTCCATTTCGTTGAGCAAGGAGTAGCTCTTGTCTAGTCCATATTTGGCTTAAGGAACTTTATCTGTGCTCATTTCAATCTCTGGTTTAATGCAGCACCCCTACTCACCTTTCCCCTTAAGCAAGCATAAGTTGGTTTTCTAAATTTGAGACCCTGTTCTGTTTTGGAATTCAGTTCCTGTGTAGCCAAGTTTACATTCCGTGTATTAGTGATATCTTATAATGTTTCTTTTTCTGTGTGACTTATTTCAGTGAGAATCATCGTACCTGAATCCACTCATTATGCTGCTACGGGCCTGATGACATAGATTTCATTGCTGAGTGATACTGCATTGTACGTAAGTACCACAAGTTCTTTATCCATTTTTCACTTTCTGTGATATTGAACTTGTACGGTAAATGAGGTTCTTGTAAACAGAGGCGTCCCAAACTTTGGGGTGGCTGTGTCTTTTTGATTTTAATTTCCCTAAGCTATAGGACCATAAGTGGAAGTGCCCTAGGCTCTGTTGCTTTGTTTTTTAGATGTTTCAGGAAACACCATACACTTCTCCCGAGTGTCTGTTGGCAATTTACATCCCGCCCATCAGCATAACAAGGCTCCCAGTTCTCCATGGCCTGTCCTGCCTTTCTGGATTTTACACTTTTTTCAGATGGCCCTTTTGACCGGGGGGAAGTGAGACTTCATTGTAGTGCAGATTTCCTTTGCAAGCTTGCTTGGTTGGCCAAAAAGGGCGTATGCGTTTTTTCCTGAATATATTCAGGAAAAAACGCATACGCCCTTTTTGGCCAAGTGCATCATTGTGGACGTTCTGCCTCTTTTCCTATGCTTTCAAAGCAATTCCAGTCTACCTCCTGAAATCGGTTTCCTGCAATTCTGCCCCGCTTTCAAGTCCTCTTGGCAGCCTTACTTCAGTATATTTTTGGACGATAGCTGTCATTTATAACTCTGGAGGTTTGTGAATTACAGTGCCCCTGAGCTGCTTTCTTCAACTCGCTTTCTTGTGACCTGGCCGCAACACTGCAGGATGGCTTCAGGCCCTAATCTGGTTCCGGCACGGCACGCTGAGCCTTTGGTTAATTCCTCTTCCTGGTGGGAAATGAGAGTTAAATTTGCCCGTCCAGACACCTCCAGCTAGTCTCTCATTGGTTCTCGCTATTCCTGTTCATCTTCCGCAGAAATTGCAAACTGGGCCAAACAGGAGATTAAACGGACGGACTCTGCAAGTCAGGAGAGTGTTAGTAAAGCGTCTGGAATGTTGCACCTGAGTACCAGGGTACGAAAACTGAGACATATTTGAACACGTCTCCCGATCACATGGTTGATCATACTCTAGGTTCCACATGCATGTTTTAGCTGAACGAAGAATACCTTAAACCTGGGTAGTTGAAACCCGTGGAATGGGTACCATGCAATATGACTTCAAAGGGTCTTCATTTGCTCACCGAACCTCTCCAATCCTATCACTGCTGCGTTTATGCCCCTGTACACATGCTTGATTCTCTTTCGGAGACATAGCAATCCATAGGTTTTAAGATACTTACTAGTCAGGTACATTCTTAGGCGTTTAATATGCGGTGTTGAGTCCATTTCGTTGAGCAAGGAGTAGCTCTTGTCTATTCCATATTTGGCTTAAGGAACTTTATCTGTGCTCGTTTCAATCTCTGGTTTTATGCAGCACCCCAACTCACCTTTACCCTTAAGCAAGCATAAGTTGGTTTTCTAAATTTGAGACCCTGTTCTGTTCTGTAATTCAGTTCCTGTGTAGCCAAGTTTACATTCCGTGTATTAGTGATATCTTATGATGTTTCTTTTTCTGTGTGACTTATTTCAGTTAGAATCATCATACCTGAATCTACTCATTGTGCTGCTAAGGGCCTGATGACATAGATTTCATTGCTGAGTGATATTGCTTTGTGAGTAAATACCACATGTTCTTTATCCATTTTTCACTTTCTGCGATGTTGAACTTGTACTGTAAACGAGGTTCTTGTAAACAGAGGCGTCCCAAACTTTGGGGTGGCTGTGTCTTTTTGATTTTAATTTCCCTAAGCTATAGGACCATAAGTGGAAGTGCCCTAGGCTCTGTTGCTTTGTTTTTTAGATGTTTCAGGAAAAACCATACACTTCTCCCGAGTGTCTGTTGGCAATTTACATCCCGCCCATCAGCATAACAAGGCTCCCAGTTCTCCATGGCCTGTCCTGCCTTTCTGGATTTTACACTTTTTTCAGATGGCCCTTTTGACCGGGGGGAAGTGAGACTTCATTGTAGTGCAGATTTCCTTTGCAAGCTTGCTTGGTTGGCCAAAAAGGGCGTATGCGTTTTTTCCTGAATATATTCAGGAAAAAACGCATACGCCCTTTTTGGCCAAGTGCATCATTGTGGACGTTCTGCCTCTTTTCCTATGCTTTCAATGCAATTCCAGTCTACCTCCTGAAATCGGTTTCCCGCAATTCTGCCCCGCTTTCGAGTCCTCTTGGCAGCCTTACTTCAGTATATTTTTGGACGATAGCTGTCATTTATAACTCTGCAGGTTTGTGAATTACCTTGCCCCTGAGCTCCTTTCTTCAACTCGCTTTCTTGTGACCTGGCCGCAACACCGCAGGATGGCTTCAGGCCCTAATCTGGTTCCGGCACGGCACGCTGAGCCTTTGGTTAATTCCTCTTCCTGGTGGGAAATGAGAGTTAAATTTGCCCGTCCAGACACCTCCAGCTAGTCTCTCATTGCTTCTCGCTATTCCTGTTCATCTTCCGCAGAAATTGCAAACTGGGCCAAACAGGAGGTTAAAGGCGCTGACTCTCCAAGTGGGGAGAGTGTTAGTAAAGCGTCTGGAATGTTGCACCCGAGTACCAGGGGAGGAAAACTGAGACATATTTGAACACGTCTCCCGTTCACATGGTTGATCATACTCTGGGTTCCACATGCATGTTTTAGCTGAAGGAAGAATACCTTAAACCTGGAGAGTTGAGACCCGTGGAATGGGTACCATGCAATATGACTTCAAAGGGTCTTCATTTGCTCACCAAACCTCTCCAATCCTATCACTGCTGCGTTTATGCCCCTGTACACACGCTTGATTCTCTTTTGGAGACATAGCAATCCATAGGTTTTAAGATACTTACTAGTCAGGTACATTCTTAGGCGTTTAATATGGGGTGTTGAGTCCATTTCGTTGAGCAAGGAGTAGTTCTTGTCTAGTCCATATTTGGCTTAAGGAACTTTATCTGTGCTCATTTCAATCTCTGGTTTTATGCAGCACCTCAACTCACCTTTCCCCTTAAGCAAGCATAAGTTGGTTTTCTAAATTTGAGACCCTGTTCTGTTTTGGAATTCAGTTCCTGTGTAGCCAAGTTTACATTCCGTGTATTAGTGATATCTTATGATGTTTCTTTTTCTGTGTGACTTATTTCAGTGAGAATCATCGTACCTGAATCCACTCATTATGCTGCTACGGGCCTGATGACATAGATTTCATTGCTGAGTGATACTGCATTGTACGTAAGTACCACAAGTTCTTTATCCATTTTTCACTTTCTGTGATATTGAAATTGTACGGTAAACGAGGTTCTTGTAAACAGAGGCGTCCCAAACTTTGGGGTGGCTGTGTCTTTTTGATTTTAATTTCCCTAAGCTATAGGACCATAAGTGGAAGTGCCCTAGGCTCTGTTGCTTTGTTTTTTAGATGTTTCAGGAAACACCATACACTTCTCCCGAGTGTCTGTTGGCAATTTACATCCCGCCCATCAGCATAACAAGGCTCCCAGTTCTCCATGGCCTGTCCTGCCTTTCTGGATTTTACACTTTTTTCAGATGGCCCTTTTCACCGGGGGGAAGTGAGACTTCATTGTAGTGCAGATTTCCTTTGCAAGCTTGCTTGGTTGGCCAAAAAGGGCGTATGCGTTTTTTCCTGAATATATTCAGGAAAAAACGCATACGCCCTTTTTGGCCAAGTGCATCATTGTGGACGTTCTGCCTCTTTTCCTATGCTTTCAATGCAATTCCAGTCTACCTCCTGAAATCGGTTTCCTGCAATTCTGCCCCGCTTTCGAGTCCTCTTGGCAGCCTTACTTCAGTATATTTTTGGACGATAGCTGTCATTTATAACTCTGCAGGTTTGTGAATTACAGTGCCCCTGAGCTCCTTTCTTCAACTCGCTTTCTTTTGAGCTGGCCGCAACACCGCAGGATGGCTTCAGGCCCTAATCTGGTTCCGGCACGGCACGCTGAGCCTTTGGTTATTTCCTCTTCCTGGTGGGAAATGAGAGTTAAGTTTGCCCGTCCAGATACCTCCAGCTAGTCTCTCATTGGTGTTCCCTATTCCTGTTCATCTTCCGCAGAAATTGCAAACTGGGCCAAACAGGAGGTTAAAGGCGCTGACTCTCCAAGTGGGGAGAGTGTTAGTAAAGTGTCTGGAATGTTGCACCCGAGTACCAGGGGAGGAAAACTGAGACATATTTGAACACGTCTCCCGTTTACATGGTTGATCATACTCTGGGTTCCACATGCATGTTTTAGCTGAAGGAAGAATACCTTAAACCTGGAGAGTTGAGACCCGTGGAATGGGTACCATGCAATATGACTTCAAAGGGTCTTCATTTGCTCACCAAACCTCTCCAATCCTATCACTGCTGCGTTTATGCCCCTGTACACACGCTTGATTCTCTTTTGGAGACATAGCAATCCATAGGTTTTAAGATACTTACTAGTCAGGTACATTCTTAGGCGTTTAATATGGGGTGTTGAGTCCATTTCGTTGAGCAAGGAGTAGCTCTTGTCTATTCCATATTTGGCTTAAGGAACTTTATCTGTGCTCATTTCAATCTCTGGTTTTATGCAGCACCCCAACTCACCTTTCCCCTTAAGCAAGCATAAGTTGGTTTTCTAAATTTGAGACCCTGTTCTGTTTTGGAATTCAGTTCCTGTGTAGCCAAGTTTGCATTCCGTGTATTAGTGATATCTTATGATGTTTCTTTTTCTGTGTGACTTATTTCAGTGAGAATCATCGTACCTGAATCCACTCATTATGCTGCTACGGGCCTGATGACATAGATTTCATTGCTGAGTGATACTGCATTGTACATAAGTACCACAAGTTCTTTATCCATTTTTCACTTTCTGTGATATTGAACTTGTACGGTAAACGAGGTTCTTGTAAACAGAGGCGTCCCAAACTTTGGGGTGGCTGTGTCTTTTTGATTTTAATTTCCCTAAGCTATAGGACCATAAGTGGAAGTGCCCTAGGCTCTGTTGCTTTGTTTTTTAGATGTTTCAGGAAACACCATACACTTCTCCCGAGTGTCTGTTGGCAATTTACATCCCGCCCATCAGCATAACAAGGCTCCCAGTTCTCCATGGCCTGTCCTGCCTTTCTGGATTTTACACTTTTTTCAGATGGCCCTTTTGACCGGGGGGAAGTGAGACTTCATTGTAGTGCAGATTTCCTTTGCAAGCTTGCTTGGTTGGCCAAAAAGGGCGTATGCGTTTTTTCCTGAATATATTCAGGAAAAAACGCATACGCCCTTTTTGGCCAAGTGCATCATTGTGGACGTTCTGCCTCTTTTCCTATGCTTTCAATGCAATTCCAGTCTACCTCCTGAAATCGGTTTCCTGCAATTCTGCCCCGCTTTCAAGTCCTCTTGGCAGCCTTACTTCAGTATATTTTTGGACGATAGCTGTCATTTATAACTCTGCAGGTTTGTGAATTACAGTGCCCCTGAGCTCCTTTCTTCAACTCGCTTTCTTGTGACCTGGCTGCAACACCGCAGGATGGCTTCAGGCCCTAATCTGTTTCAGGCACGGCACGCTGAGCCATTGGTTATTTCCTCTTCCTGGTGGGAAATGAGAGTTAAATTTGCCCGTCCAGACACCTCCAGCTAGTCTCTCATTGGTGTTCCCTATTCCTGTTCATCTTCCGCAGAAATTGCAAACTGGGACAAAGAGGAGGTTAAAGGCGCTGACTCTCCAAGTGGGGAGAGTGTTAGTAAAGCGTCTGGAATGTTGCACCCGAGTACCAGGGGAGGAAAACTGAGACATATTTGAACACGTCTCCCGTTCACATGGTTGATCATACTCTGGGTTCCACATGCATGTTTTAGCTGAAGGAAGAATACCTTAAACCTGGAGAGTTGAGACCCGTGGAATGGGTACCATGCAATATGACTTCAAAGGGTCTTCATTTGCTCACCGAACCTCTCCAATCCTATCACTGCTGCGTTTATGCCCCTGTACACACGCTTGATTCTCTTTTGGAGACATAGCAATCCATAGGTTTTAAGATACTTACTAGTCAGGTACATTCTTAGGCGTTTAATATGGGGTGTTGAGTCCATTTCGTTGAGCAAGGAGTAGCTCTTGTCTAGTCCATATTTGGCTTAAGGAACTTTATCTGTGCTCATTTCAATCTCTGGTTTTATGCAGCACCCCAACTCAGCTTTCCCCTTAAGCAAGCATAAGTTGGTTTTCTAAATTTGAGACCCTGTTCTGTTTTGGAATTCAGTTCCTGTGTAGCCAAGTTTACATTCCGTGTATTAGTGATATCTTATGATGTTTCTTTTTCTGTGTGACTTATTTCAGTGAGAATCATCGTACCTGAATCCACTCATTATGCTGCTACGGGCCTGATGACATAGATTTCATTGCTGAGTGATACTGCATTGTACGTAAGTACCACAAGTTCTTTATCCATTTTTCACTTTCTGTGATATTGAACTTGTACGGTAAACGAGGTTCTTGTAAACAGAGGCGTCCCAAACTTTGGGGTGGCTGTGTCTTTTTGATTTTAATTTCCCTAAGCTATAGGACCATAAGTGGAAGTGCCCTAGGCTCTGTTGCTTTGTTTTTTAGATGTTTCAGGAAACACCATACACTTCTCCCGAGTGGCTGTTGGCAATTTACATCCCGCCCATCAGCATAACAAGGCTCCCAGTTCTCCATGGCCTGTCCTGCCTTTCTGGATTTTACACTTTTTTCAGATGGCCCTTTTGACCGGGGGGAAGTGAGACTTCATTGTAGTGCAGATTTCCTTTGCAAGCTTGCTTGGTTGGCCAAAAAGGGCGTATGCGTTTTTTCCTGAATATATTCAGGAAAAAACGCATACGCCCTTTTTGGCCAAGTGCATCATTGTGGACGTTCTGCCTCTTTTCCTATGCTTTCAATGCAATTCCAGTCTACCTCCTGAAATCGGTTTCCTGCAATTCTGCCGCGCTTTCAAGTCCTCTTGGCAGCCTTACTTCAGTATATTTTTGGACGATAGCTGTCATTTATAACTCTGCAGGTTTGTGAATTACAGTGCCCCTGAGCTCCTTTCTTCAACTCGCTTTCTTTTGAGCTGGCCGCAACACCGCAGGATGGTTTCAGGCCCTAATCTGGTTCCGGCCCGGCACGCTGAGCCTTTGGTTATTTCCTCTTCCTGGTGGGAAATGAGAGTTAAAGTTTCCCGTCCAGACACCTCCAGCTAGTCTCTCATTGGTTCTCGCTATTCCTGTTCATCTTCCGCAGAAATTGCAAACTGGGCCAAACAGGAGGTTAAAGGCTCTGACTCTCCAAGTGGGGAGAATGTTAGTAAAGCGTCTGGAATGTTGCACCCGAGTACCAGGGGAGGAAAACTGAGACATATTTGAACACGTCTCCCATTCACATGGTTGATCATACTCTGGGTTCCACATGCATGTTTTAGCTGAAGGAAGAATACCTTAAACCTGGAGAGTTGAGACCCGTGGAATGGGTACCATGCAATATGACTTCAAAGGGTCTTCATTTGCTCACCGAACCTCTCCAATCCTATCACTGCTGCGTTTATGCCCCTGTACACACGCTTGATTCTCTTTTGGAGACATAGCAATCCATAGGTTTTAAGATACTTACTAGTCAGGTACATTCTTAGGCGTTTAATATGGGGTGTTGAGTCCATTTCGTTGAGCAAGGAGTAGCTCTTGTCTAGTCCATATTTGGCTTAAGGAACTTTATCTGTGCTCATTTCAATCTCTGGTTTTATGCAGCACCCCAACTCACCTTTCCCCTTAAGCAAGCATAAGTTGGTTTTCTAAATTTGAGACCCTGTTCTGTTTTGGAATTCAGTTCCTGTGTAGCCAAGTTTACATTCCGTGTATTAGTGATATCTTATGATGTTTCTTTTTCTGTGTGACTTATTTCAGTGAGAATCATCGTACCTGAATCCACTCATTATGCTGCTACGGGCCTGATGACATAGATTTCATTGCTGAGTGATACTGCATTGTACGTAAGTACCACAAGTTCTTTATCCATTTTTCACTTTCTGTGATATTGAACTTGTACGGTAAACGAGGTTCTTGTAAACAGAGGCGTCCCAAACTTTGGGGTGGCTGTGTCTTTTTGATTTTAATTTCCCTAAGCTATAGGACCATAAGTGGAAGTGCCCTAGGCTCTGTTGCTTTGTTTTTTAGATGTTTCAGGAAACACCATACACTTCTCCCGAGTGTCTGTTGGCAATTTACATCCCGCCCATCAGCATAACAAGGCTCCCAGTTCTCCATGGCCTGTCCTGCCTTTCTGGATTTTACACTTTTTTCAGATGGCCCTTTTGACCGGGGGGAAGTGAGACTTCATTGTAGTGCAGATTTCCTTTGCAAGCTTGCTTGGTTGGCCAAAAAGGGCGTATGCGTTTTTTCCTGAATATATTCAGGAAAAAACGCATACGCCCTTTTTGGCCAAGTGCATCATTGTGGACGTTCTGCCTCTTTTCCTATGCTTTCAATGCAATTCCAGTCTACCTCCTGAAATCGGTTTCCTGCAATTCTGCCCCGCTTTCAAGTCCTCTTGGCAGCCTTACTTCAGTATATTTTTGGACGATAGCTGTCATTTATAACTCTGCAGGTTTGTGAATTACAGTGCCCCTGAGCTCCTTTCTTCAACTCGCTTTCTTTTGAGCTGGCCGCAACACCGCAGGATGGTTTCAGGCCCTAATCTGGTTCCGGCCCGGCACGCTGAGCCTTTGGTTATTTCCTCTTCCTGGTGGGAAATGAGAGTTAAAGTTGCCCGTCCAGACACCTCCAGCTAGTCTCTCATTGGTGTTCCCTATTCCTGTTCATCTTCCGCAGAAATTGCAAACTGGGCCAAACAGGAGGTTAAAGGCTCTGACTCTCCAAGTGGGGAGAATGTTAGTAAAGCGTCTGGAATGTTGCACCCGAGTACCAGGGGAGGAAAACTGAGACATATTTGAACACGTCTCCCATTCACATGGTTGATCATACTCTGGGTTCCACATGCATGTTTTAGCTGAAGGAAGAATACCTTAAACCTGGAGAGTTGAGACCCGTGGAATGGGTACCATGCAATATGACTTCAAAGGGTCTTCATTTGCTCACCGAACCTCTCCAATCCTATCACTGCTGCGTTTATGCCCCTGTACACATGCTTGATTCTCTTTCGGAGACATAGCAATCCATAGGTTTTAAGATACTTACTAGTCAGGTACATTCTTAGGCGTTTAATATGCGGTGTTGAGTCCATTTCGTTGAGCAAGGAGTAGCTCTTGTCTATTCCATATTTGGCTTAAGGAACTTTATCTGTGCTCGTTTCAATCTCTGGTTTTATGCAGCACCCCAACTCACCTTTTCCCTTAAGCAAGCATAAGTTGGTTTTCTAAATTTGAGACCCTGTTCTGTTCTGTAATTCAGTTCCTGTGTAGCCAAGTTTACATTCCGTGTATTAGTGATATCTTATGATGTTTCTTTTTCTGTGTGACTTATTTCAGTTAGAATCATCATACCTGAATCTACTCATTGTGCTGCTAAGGGCCTGATGACATAGATTTCATTGCTGAGTGATATTGCTTTGTGAGTAAATACCACATGTTCTTTATCCATTTTTCACTTTCTGCGATGTTGAACTTGTACTGTAAACGAGGTTCTTGTAAACAGAGGCGTCCCAAACTTTGGGGTGGCTGTGTCTTTTTGATTTTAATTTCCCTAAGCTATAGGACCATAAGTGGAAGTGCCCTAGGCTCTGTTGCTTTGTTTTTTAGATGTTTCAGGAAACACCATACACTTCTCCCGAGTGTCTGTTGGCAATTTACATCCCGCCCATCAGCATAACAAGGCTCCCAGTTCTCCATGGCCTGTCCTGCCTTTCTGGATTTTACACTTTTTTCAGATGGCCCTTTTGACCGGGGGGAAGTGAGACTTCATTGTAGTGCAGATTTCCTTTGCAAGCTTGCTTGGTTGGCCAAAAAGGGCGTATGCGTTTTTTCCTGAATATATTCAGGAAAAAACGCATACGCCCTTTTTGGCCAAGTGCATCATTGTGGACGTTCTGCCTCTTTTCCTATGCTTTCAATGCAATTCCAGTCTACCTCCTGAAATCGTTTTCCTGCAATTCTGCCCCGCTTTCGAGTCCTCTTGGCAGCCTTACTTCAGTATATTTTTGGACGATAGCTGTCATTTATAACTCTGCAGGTTTGTGAATTACAGTGCCCCTGAGCTCCTTTCTTCAACTCGCTTTCTTTTGAGCTGGCCGCAACACCGCAGCATGGCTTCAGGCCCTCATCTGGTTCCGGCACGGCACGCTGAGCCTTTGGTTATTTCCTCTTCCTGGTGGGAAATGAGAGTTAAATTTGCCCGTCCAGACACCTCCAGCTAGTCTCTCATTGGTGTTCCCTATTCCTGTTCATCTTCCGCAGAAATTGCAAACTGGGCCAAACAGGAGGTTAAAGGCGCTGACTCTCCAAGTGGGGAGAGTGTTAGTAAAGCGTCTGGAATGTTGCACCCGAGTACCAGGGGAGGAAAACTGAGACATATTTGAACACGTCTCCCGTTTACATGGTTGATCATACTCTGGGTTCCACATGCATGTTTTAGCTGAAGGAAGAATACCTTAAACCTGGAGAGTTGAGACCCGTGGAATGGGTACCATGCAATATGACTTCAAAGGGTCTTCATTTGCTCACCAAACCTCTCCAATCCTATCACTGCTGCGTTTATGCCCCTGTACACACGCTTGATTCTCTTTTGGAGACATAGCAATCCATAGGTTTTAAGATACTTACTAGTCAGGTACATTCTTAGGCGTTTAATATGGGGTGTTGAGTCCATTTCGTTGAGCAAGGAGTAGCTCTTGTCTATTCCATATTTGGCTTAAGGAACTTTATCTGTGCTCATTTCAATCTCTGGTTTTATGCAGCACCCCAACTCACCTTTCCCCTTAAGCAAGCATAAGTTGGTTTTCTAAATTTGAGACCCTGTTCTGTTTTGGAATTCAGTTCCTGTGTAGCCAAGTTTACATTCCGTGTATTAGTGATATCTTATGATGTTTCTTTTTCTGTGTGACTTATTTCAGTGAGAATCATCGTACCTGAATCCACTCATTATGCTGCTACGGGCCTGATGACATAGATTTCATTGCTGAGTGATACTGCATTGTACATAAGTACCACAAGTTCTTTATCCATTTTTCACTTTCTGTGATATTGAACTTGTACGGTAAACGAGGTTCTTGTAAACAGAGGCGTCCCAAACTTTGGGGTGGCTGTGTCTTTTTGATTTTAATTTCCCTAAGCTATAGGAGCATAAGTGGAAGTGCCCTAGGCTCTGTTGCTTTGTTTTTTAGATGTTTCAGGAAACACCATACACTTCTCCCGAGTGTCTGTTGGCAATTTACATCCCGCCCATCAGCATAACAAGGCTCCCAGTTCTCCATGGCCTGTCCTGCCTTTCTGGATTTTACACTTTTTTCAGATGGCCCTTTTGACCGGGGGGAAGTGAGACTTCATTGTAGTGCAGATTTCCTTTGCAAGCTTGCTTGGTTGGCCAAAAAGGGCGTATGCGTTTTTTCCTGAATATATTCAGGAAAAAACGCATACGCCCTTTTTGGCCAAGTGCATCATTGTGGACGTTCTGCCTCTTTTCCTATGCTTTCAAGGCAATTCCAGTCTACCTCCTGAAATCGGTTTCCTGCAATTCTGCCCCGCTTTCAAGTCCTCTTGGCAGCCTTACTTCAGTATATTTTTGGATGATAGCTGTCATTTATAATTCTGCAGGTTTGTGAATTACAGTGCCCCTGAGCTCCTTTCTTCAACTCGCTTTCTTTTGAGCTGGCCGCAACACCGCAGGATGGCTTCAGGCCCTAATCTGGTTCCGGCCCGGCACGCTGAGCCTTTGGTTATTTCCTCTTCCTGGTGGGAAATGAGAGTTAAATTTGCCCGTCCAGACACCTCCAGCTAGTCTCTCATTGGTGTTCCCTATTCCTGTTCATCTTCCGCAGAAATTGCAAACTGGGCCAAACAGGAGGTTAAAGGCGCTGACTCTCCAAGTGGGGAGAGTGTTAGTAAAGCGTCTGGAATGTTGCACCCGAGTACCAGGGGAGGAAAACTGAGACATATTTGAACACGTCTCCCGTTCACATGGTTGATCATACTCTGGGTTCCACATGCATGTTTTAGCTGAAGGAAGAATACCTTAAACCTGGAGAGTTGAGACCCGTGGAATGGGTACCATGCAATATGACTTCAAAGGGTCTTCATTTGCTCACCAAACCTCTCCAATCCTATCACTGCTGCGTTTATGCCCCTGTACACACGCTTGATTCTCTTTTGGAGACATAGCAATCCATACGTTTTAAGATACTTACTAGTCAGGTACATTCTTAGGCGTTTAATAAGGGTTGTTGAGTCCATTTCGTTGAGCAAGGAGTAGCTCTTGTCTATTCCATATTTGGCTTAAGGAACTTTATCTGTGCTCATTTCAATCTCTGGTTTTATGCAGCACCCCAACTTACATTTCCCCCTAAGGAAGCATAAGTTGGTTTTCTAAATTTGAGACCCTGTTCTGTTTTGGAATTCAGTTCCTGTGTAGCCAAGTTTACATTCCGTGTATTAGTGATGTCTTATGATGTTTCTTTTTCTGTGTGACTTATTTCAGTGAGAATCATCGTACCTGAATCCACTCATTATGCTGCTACGGGCCTGATGACATAGATTTCATTGCTGAGTGATACTGCATTGTATGTAAGTACCACAAGTTCTTTATCCATTTTTCACATTCTGCGATATTGAACTTGTGCCGTAAATGAGTTTCTTGTAAACAGGGCCGTCCCAAACTTTTGGGTGGTTCTGTCTTTTTGATTTTAATTTCCGTAAGCTATAGGACCATAAGTGGAAGTGCCCTAGGCTCTGTTGCTTTGTTTTTTAGAAGTTTCAGGAAACACCATACACTTCTCCCGAGTGTCTGTTGGCAATTTACATCCCGCCCATCAGCATAACAAGGCTCCCAGTTCTCCATGGCCTGTCCTGCCTTTCTGGATTTTACACTTTTTTCAGATGGCCCTTTTAACCGGGGGGAAGTGAGACTTCATTGTAGTGCAGATTTCCTTTGCAAGCTTGCTTGGTTGGCCAAAAAGGGCGTATGCGTTTTTTTCCTGAATATATTCAGGAAAAAACGCATACGCCCTTTTTGGCCAAGTGCATCATTGTGGACGTTCTGCCTCTTTTCCTATGCTTTCAAGGCAATTCCAGTCTACCTCCTGAAATCGGTTTCCTGCAATTCTGCCCCGCATTCAAGTCCTCTTGGCAGCCTTACTTCAGTATATTTTTGGACGATAGCTGTCATTTATAACTCTGCAGGTTTGTGAATTACAGTGCCCCTGAGCTCCTTTCTTCAACTCGCTTTCTTGTGACCTGGCCGCAACACCGCAGGATGGCTTCAGGCCCTAATCTGTTTCAGGCACGGCACGCTGAGCCTTTGGTTATTTCCTCTTCCTGGTGGGAAATGAGAGTTAAATTTGCCCGTCCAGACACCTCCAGCTAGTCTCTCATTGGTGTTCCCTATTCCTGTTCATCTTCCGCAGAAATTGCAAACTGGGCCAAACAGGAAGTTAAAGGCGCTGACTCTACAAGTGGGGAGAGTGTTAGTAAAGCGTCTGGAATATTGCACCCGAGTACCAGGGGAGGAAAACTGAGACATATTTGAACACGTCTCCCGTTCACATGGTTGATCATACTCTGGGTTCCACATGCATGTTTTAGCTGAAGGAAGAATACCTTAAACCTGGAGAGTTGAGACCCGTGGAATGGGTACCATGCAATATGACTTCAAAGGGTCTTCATTTGCTCACCGAACCTCTCCAATCCTATCACTGCTGCGTTTATGCCCCTGTACACACGCTTGATTCTCTTTTGGAGACATAGCAATCCATAGGTTTTAAGATACTTACTAGTCAGGTACATTCTTAGGCGTTTAATATGGGGTGTTGAGTCCATTTCGTTGAGCAAGGAGTAGCTCTTGTCTAGTCCATATTTGGCTTAAGGAACTTTATCTGTGCTCATTTCAATCTCTGGTTTTATGCAGCACCCTAACTCACCTTTCCCCTTAAGCAAGCATAAGTTGGTTTTCTAAATTTGAGACCCTGTTCTGTTTTGGAATTCAGTTCCTGTGTAGCCAAGTTTACATTCCGTGTATTACTGATATCTTATGATGTTTCTTTTTCTGTGTGACTTATTTCAGTTAGAATCATCGTACCTGAATCCACTCATTATGCTGCTACGGGCCTGATGACATAGATTTCATTGCTGAGTGATACTGCATTGTACGTAAGTACCACAAGTTCTTTATCCATTTTTCACTTTCTGTGATATTGAACTTGTACGGTAAACGAGGTTCTTGTAAACAGAGGCGTCCCAAACTTTGGGGTGGCTGTGTCTTTTTGATTTTAATTTCCCTAAGCTATAGGACCATAAGTGGAAGTGCCCTAGGCTCTGTTGCTTTGTTTTTTAGATGTTTCAGGAAACACCATACACTTCTCCCGAGTGTCTGTTGGCAATTTACATCCCGCCCATCAGCATAACAAGGCTCCCAGTTCTCCATGGCCTGTCCTGCCTTTCTGGATTTTACACTTTTTTCAGATGGCCCTTTTGACCGGGGGGAAGTGAGACTTCATTGTAGTGCAGATTTCCTTTGCAAGCTTGCTTGGTTGGCCAAAAAGGGCGTATGCGTTTTTTCCTGAATATATTCAGGAAAAAACGCATACGCCCTTTTTGGCCAAGTGCATCATTGTGGACGTTCTGCCTCTTTTCCTATGCTTTCAATGCAATTCCAGTCTACCTCCTGAAATCGGTTTCCTGCAATTCTGCCCCGCTTTCAAGTCCTCTTGGCAGCCTTACTTCAGTATATTTTTGGACGATAGCTGTCATTTATAACTCTGCAGGTTTGTGAATTACAGTGCCCCTGAGCTCCTTTCTTCAACTCGCTTTCTTGTGACCTGGCCGCAACACCGCAGGATAGCTTCAGGCCCTAATCTGGTTCCGGCACGGCACGCTGAGCCTTTGGTTATTTCCTCTTCCTGGTGGGAAATGAGAGTTAAATTTGCCCGTCCAGACACCTCCAGCTAGTCTCTCATTGGTTCTCCCTATTCCTGTTCATCTTCCGCAGAAATTGCAAACTGGGCCAAAGAGGAGGTTAAAGGCGCTGACTTTCCAAGTGGGGAGAGTGTTAGTAAAGCGTCTGGAATGTTGCACCCTAGTACCAGGGTACGAAAACTGAGACATATTTGAACACGTCTCCCATTCACACGGTTGATCATACTCTGGGTTCCACATGCATGTTTTAGCTGAAGGAAGAATACCTTAAACCTGGAGAGTTGAGACCCGTGGAATGGGTACCATGCAATATGACTTCAAAGGGTCTTCATTTGTTCACCGAACCTCTCCAATCCTATCACTGCTGCGTTTATGCCCCTGTACACATGCTTGATTCTCTTTCGGAGACATAGCAATCCATAGGTTTTAAGATACTTACTAGTCAGGTACATTCTTAGGCGTTTAATATGGGGTGTTGAGTCCATTTCGTTGAGCAAGGAGTAGCTCTTGTCTATTCCATATTTGGCTTAAGGAACTTTATCTGTGCTCATTTCAATCTCTGGTTTTATGCAGCACCCCAACTCACCTTTCCCCTTAAGCAAGCATAAGTTGGTTTTCTAAATTTGAGACCCTGTTCTGTTCTGTAATTCAGTTCCTGTGTAGCCAAGTTTACATTCCGTGTATTACTGATATCTTATGATGTTTCTTTTTCTGTGTGACTTATTTCAGTTAGAATCATCATACCTGAATCCACTCATTGTGCTGCTAAGGGCCTGATGACATAGATTTCATTGCTGAGTGATATTGCTTTGTAAGTAAATACCACATGTTCTGTATCCATTTTTCACTTTCTGCGATGTTGAGCTTGTACTGTAAACGAGGTTCTTGTAAACAGAGGCGTCCCAAACTTTGGGGTGGCTGTGTCTTTTTGATTTTAATTTCCCTAAGCTATAGGACCATAAGTGGAAGTGCCCTAGGCTCTGTTGCTTTGTTTTTTAGATGTTTCAGGAAACACCATACACTTCTCCCGAGTGTCTGTTGGCAATTTACATCCCGCCCATCAGCATAACAAGGCTCCCAGTTCTCCATGGCCTGTCCTGCCTTTCTGGATTTTACACTTTTTTCAGATGGCCCTTTTGACCGGGGGGAAGTGAGACTTCATTGTAGTGCAGATTTCCTTTGCAAGCTTGCTTGGTTGGCCAAAAAGGGCGTATGCGTTTTTTCCTGAATATATTCAGGAAAAAACGCATACGCCCTTTTTGGCCAAGTGCATCATTGTGGACGTTCTGCCTCTTTTCCTATGCTTTCAAGGCAATTCCAGTCTACCTCCTGAAATCGGTTTCCTGCAATTCTGCCCCGCTTTCAAGTCCTCTTGGCAGCCTTACTTCAGTATATTTTTGGACGATAGCTGTCATTTATAACTCTGCAGGTTTGTGAATTACAGTGCCCCTGAGCTCCTTTCTTCAACTCGCTTTCTTGTGACCTGGCCGCAACACCGCAGGATGGCTTCAGGCCCTAATCTGTTTCAGGCACGGCACGCTGAGCCTTTGGTTATTTCCTCTTCCTGGTGGGAAATGAGAGTTAAATTTGCCCGTCCAGACACCTCCAGCTAGTCTCTCATTGGTGTTCCCTATTCCTGTTCATCTTCCGCAGAAATTGCAAACTGGGCCAAACAGGAAGTTAAAGGCGCTGACTCTACAAGTGGGGAGAGTGTTAGTAAAGCGTCTGGAATATTGCACCCGAGTACCAGGGGAGGAAAACTGAGACATATTTGAACACGTCTCCCGTTCACATGGTTGATCATACTCTGGGTTCCACATGCATGTTTTAGCTGAAGGAAGAATACCTTAAACCTGGAGAGTTGAGACCCGTGGAATGGGTACCATGCAATATGACTTCAAAGGGTCTTCATTTGCTCACCGAACCTCTCCAATCCTATCACTGCTGCGTTTATGCCCCTGTACACACGCTTGATTCTCTTTTGGAGACATAGCAATCCATAGGTTTTAAGATACTTACTAGTCAGGTACATTCTTAGGCGTTTAATATGGGGTGTTGAGTCCATTTCGTTGAGCAAGGAGTAGCTCTTGTCTAGTCCATATTTGGCTTAAGGAACTTTATCTGTGCTCATTTCAATCTCTGGTTTTATGCAGCACCCTAACTCACCTTTCCCCTTAAGCAAGCATAAGTTGGTTTTCTAAATTTGAGACCCTGTTCTGTTTTGGAATTCAGTTCCTGTGTAGCCAAGTTTACATTCCGTGTATTACTGATATCTTATGATGTTTCTTTTTCTGTGTGACTTATTTCAGTTAGAATCATCGTACCTGAATCCACTCATTATGCTGCTACGGGCCTGATGACATAGATTTCATTGCTGAGTGATACTGCATTGTACGTAAGTACCACAAGTTCTTTATCCATTTTTCACTTTCTGTGATATTGAACTTGTACGGTAAACGAGGTTCTTGTAAACAGAGGCGTCCCAAACTTTGGGGTGGCTGTGTCTTTTTGATTTTAATTTCCCTAAGCTATAGGACCATAAGTGGAAGTGCCCTAGGCTCTGTTGCTTTGTTTTTTAGATGTTTCAGGAAACACCATACACTTCTCCCGAGTGTCTGTTGGCAATTTACATCCCGCCCATCAGCATAACAAGGCTCCCAGTTCTCCATGGCCTGTCCTGCCTTTCTGGATTTTACACTTTTTTCAGATGGCCCTTTTGACCGGGGGGAAGTGAGACTTCATTGTAGTGCAGATTTCCTTTGCAAGCTTGCTTGGTTGGCCAAAAAGGGCGTATGCGTTTTTTCCTGAATATATTCAGGAAAAAACGCATACGCCCTTTTTGGCCAAGTGCATCATTGTGGACGTTCTGCCTCTTTTCCTATGCTTTCAATGCAATTCCAGTCTACCTCCTGAAATCGGTTTCCTGCAATTCTGCCCCGCTTTCAAGTCCTCTTGGCAGCCTTACTTCAGTATATTTTTGGACGATAGCTGTCATTTATAACTCTGCAGGTTTGTGAATTACAGTGCCCCTGAGCTCCTTTCTTCAACTCGCTTTCTTGTGACCTGGCCGCAACACCGCAGGATAGCTTCAGGCCCTAATCTGGTTCCGGCACGGCACGCTGAGCCTTTGGTTATTTCCTCTTCCTGGTGGGAAATGAGAGTTAAATTTGCCCGTCCAGACACCTCCAGCTAGTCTCTCATTGGTTCTCCCTATTCCTGTTCATCTTCCGCAGAAATTGCAAACTGGGCCAAAGAGGAGGTTAAAGGCGCTGACTTTCCAAGTGGGGAGAGTGTTAGTAAAGCGTCTGGAATGTTGCACCCTAGTACCAGGGTACGAAAACTGAGACATATTTGAACACGTCTCCCATTCACACGGTTGATCATACTCTGGGTTCCACATGCATGTTTTAGCTGAAGGAAGAATACCTTAAACCTGGAGAGTTGAGACCCGTGGAATGGGTACCATGCAATATGACTTCAAAGGGTCTTCATTTGTTCACCGAACCTCTCCAATCCTATCACTGCTGCGTTTATGCCCCTGTACACATGCTTGATTCTCTTTCGGAGACATAGCAATCCATAGGTTTTAAGATACTTACTAGTCAGGTACA
This sequence comes from Globicephala melas, assembly GCF_963455315.2. NCBI lineage: Eukaryota > Metazoa > Chordata > Mammalia > Artiodactyla > Delphinidae > Globicephala > Globicephala melas. The sequence continues at coordinate 2,336,825 of NW_027207211.1, forward strand.
TTCTTAGGCGTTTAATATGGGGTGTTGAGTCCATTTCGTTGAGCAAGGAGTAGCTCTTGTCTATTCCATATTTGGCTTAAGGAACTTTATCTGTGCTCATTTCAATCTCTGGTTTTATGCAGCACCCCAACTCACCTTTCCCCTTAAGCAAGCATAAGTTGGTTTTCTAAATTTGAGACCCTGTTCTGTTCTGTAATTCAGTTCCTGTGTAGCCAAGTTTACATTCCGTGTATTACTGATATCTTATGATGTTTCTTTTTCTGTGTGACTTATTTCAGTTAGAATCATCATACCTGAATCCACTCATTGTGCTGCTAAGGGCCTGATGACATAGATTTCATTGCTGAGTGATATTGCTTTGTAAGTAAATACCACATGTTCTGTATCCATTTTTCACTTTCTGCGATGTTGAGCTTGTACTGTAAACGAGGTTCTTGTAAACAGAGGCGTCCCAAACTTTGGGGTGGCTGTGTCTTTTTGATTTTAATTTCCCTAAGCTATAGGACCATAAGTGGAAGTGCCCTAGGCTCTGTTGCTTTGTTTTTTAGATGTTTCAGGAAACACCATACACTTCTCCCGAGTGTCTGTTGGCAATTTACATCCCGCCCATCAGCATAACAAGGCTCCCAGTTCTCCATGGCCTGTCCTGCCTTTCTGGATTTTACACTTTTTTCAGATGGCCCTTTTGACCGGGGGGAAGTGAGACTTCATTGTAGTGCAGATTTCCTTTGCAAGCTTGCTTGGTTGGCCAAAAAGGGCGTATGCGTTTTTTCCTGAATATATTCAGGAAAAAACGCATACGCCCTTTTTGGCCAAGTGCATCATTGTGGACGTTCTGCCTCTTTTCCTATGCTTTCAATGCAATTCCAGTCTACCTCCTGAAATCGGTTTCCTGCAATTCTGCCCCGCTTTCAAGTCCTCTTGGCAGCCTTACTTCAGTATATTTTTGGACGATAGCTGTCATTTATAACTCTGCAGGTTTGTGAATTACAGTGCCCCTGAGCTCCTTTCTTCAACTCGCTTTCTTTTGAGCTGGCCGCAACACCGCAGGATGGCTTCAGGCCCTAATCTGGTTCCGGCACGGCACGCTGAGCCTTTGGTTATTTCCTCTTCCTGGTGGGAAATGAGAGTTAAATTTGCCCGTCCAGACACCTCCAGCTAGTCTCTCATTGGTGTTTCCTATTCCTGTTCATCTTCCGCAGAAATTGCAAACTGGGCCAAACAGGAGGTTAAAGACGCTGACTCTCCAAGTGGGGAGAGTGTTAGTAAAGCGTCTGGAATGTTGCACCCGAGTACCAGGGGAGGAAAACTGAGACATATTTGAACACGTCTCCCGTTCACATGGTTGATCATACTCTGGGTTCCACATGCATGTTTTAGCTGAAGGAAGAATACCTTAAACCTGGAGAGTTGAGACCCGTGGAATGGGTACCATGCAATATGACTTCAAAGGGTCTTCATTTGCTCACCGAACCTCTCCAATCCTATCACTGCTGCGTTTATGCCCCTGTACACACGCTTGATTCTCTTTTGGAGACATAGCAATCCATAGGTTTTAAGATACTTACTAGTCAGGTACATTCTTAGGCGTTTAATATGGGGTGTTGAGTCCATTTCGTTGAGCAAGGAGTAGCTCTTGTCTAGTCCATATTTGGCTTAAGGAACTTTATCTGTGCTCATTTCAATCTCTGGTTTAATGCAGCACCCCTACTCACCTTTCCCCTTAAGCAAGCATAAGTTGGTTTTCTAAATTTGAGACCCTGTTCTGTTTTGGAATTCAGTTCCTGTGTAGCCAAGTTTACATTCCGTGTATTAGTGATATCTTATAATGTTTCTTTTTCTGTGTGACTTATTTCAGTGAGAATCATCGTACCTGAATCCACTCTTTATGCTGCTACGGGCCTGATGACATAGATTTCATTGCTGAGTGATACTGCATTGTACGTAAGTACCACAAGTTCTTTATCCATTTTTCACTTTCTGTGATATTGAACTTGTACGGTAAATGAGGTTCTTGTAAACAGAGGCGTCCCAAACTTTGGGGTGGCTGTGTCTTTTTGATTTTAATTTCCCTAAGCTATAGGACCATAAGTGGAAGTGCCCTAGGCTCTGTTGCTTTGTTTTTTAGATGTTTCAGGAAACACCATACACTTCTCCCGAGTGTCTGTTGGCAATTTACATCCCGCCCATCAGCATAACAAGGCTCCCAGTTCTCCATGGCCTGTCCTGCCTTTCTGGATTTTACACTTTTTTCAGATGGCCCTTTTGACCGGGGGGAAGTGAGACTTCATTGTAGTGCAGATTTCCTTTGCAAGCTTGCTTGGTTGGCCAAAAAGGGCGTATGCGTTTTTTCCTGAATATATTCAGGAAAAAACGCATACGCCCTTTTTGGCCAAGTGCATCATTGTGGACGTTCTGCCTCTTTTCCTATGCTTTCAAAGCAATTCCAGTCTACCTCCTGAAATCGGTTTCCTGCAATTCTGCCCCGCTTTCAAGTCCTCTTGGCAGCCTTACTTCAGTATATTTTTGGACGATAGCTGTCATTTATAACTCTGGAGGTTTGTGAATTACAGTGCCCCTGAGCTGCTTTCTTCAACTCGCTTTCTTGTGACCTGGCCGCAACACTGCAGGATGGCTTCAGGCCCTAATCTGGTTCCGGCACGGCACGCTGAGCCTTTGGTTAATTCCTCTTCCTGGTGGGAAATGAGAGTTAAATTTGCCCGTCCAGACACCTCCAGCTAGTCTCTCATTGGTTCTCGCTATTCCTGTTCATCTTCCGCAGAAATTGCAAACTGGGCCAAACAGGAGATTAAACGGACGGACTCTGCAAGTCAGGAGAGTGTTAGTAAAGCGTCTGGAATGTTGCACCTGAGTACCAGGGTACGAAAACTGAGACATATTTGAACACGTCTCCCGATCACATGGTTGATCATACTCTAGGTTCCACATGCATGTTTTAGCTGAACGAAGAATACCTTAAACCTGGGTAGTTGAAACCCGTGGAATGGGTACCATGCAATATGACTTCAAAGGGTCTTCATTTGCTCACCGAACCTCTCCAATCCTATCACTGCTGCGTTTATGCCCCTGTACACATGCTTGATTCTCTTTCGGAGACATAGCAATCCATAGGTTTTAAGATACTTACTAGTCAGGTACATTCTTAGGCGTTTAATATGCGGTGTTGAGTCCATTTCGTTGAGCAAGGAGTAGCTCTTGTCTATTCCATATTTGGCTTAAGGAACTTTATCTGTGCTCGTTTCAATCTCTGGTTTTATGCAGCACCCCAACTCACCTTTACCCTTAAGCAAGCATAAGTTGGTTTTCTAAATTTGAGACCCTGTTCTGTTCTGTAATTCAGTTCCTGTGTAGCCAAGTTTACATTCCGTGTATTAGTGATATCTTATGATGTTTCTTTTTCTGTGTGACTTATTTCAGTTAGAATCATCATACCTGAATCTACTCATTGTGCTGCTAAGGGCCTGATGACATAGATTTCATTGCTGAGTGATATTGCTTTGTGAGTAAATACCACATGTTCTTTATCCATTTTTCACTTTCTGCGATGTTGAACTTGTACTGTAAACGAGGTTCTTGTAAACAGAGGCGTCCCAAACTTTGGGGTGGCTGTGTCTTTTTGATTTTAATTTCCCTAAGCTATAGGACCATAAGTGGAAGTGCCCTAGGCTCTGTTGCTTTGTTTTTTAGATGTTTCAGGAAAAACCATACACTTCTCCCGAGTGTCTGTTGGCAATTTACATCCCGCCCATCAGCATAACAAGGCTCCCAGTTCTCCATGGCCTGTCCTGCCTTTCTGGATTTTACACTTTTTTCAGATGGCCCTTTTGACCGGGGGGAAGTGAGACTTCATTGTAGTGCAGATTTCCTTTGCAAGCTTGCTTGGTTGGCCAAAAAGGGCGTATGCGTTTTTTCCTGAATATATTCAGGAAAAAACGCATACGCCCTTTTTGGCCAAGTGCATCATTGTGGACGTTCTGCCTCTTTTCCTATGCTTTCAATGCAATTCCAGTCTACCTCCTGAAATCGGTTTCCCGCAATTCTGCCCCGCTTTCGAGTCCTCTTGGCAGCCTTACTTCAGTATATTTTTGGACGATAGCTGTCATTTATAACTCTGCAGGTTTGTGAATTACCTTGCCCCTGAGCTCCTTTCTTCAACTCGCTTTCTTGTGACCTGGCCGCAACACCGCAGGATGGCTTCAGGCCCTAATCTGGTTCCGGCACGGCACGCTGAGCCTTTGGTTAATTCCTCTTCCTGGTGGGAAATGAGAGTTAAATTTGCCCGTCCAGACACCTCCAGCTAGTCTCTCATTGCTTCTCGCTATTCCTGTTCATCTTCCGCAGAAATTGCAAACTGGGCCAAACAGGAGGTTAAAGGCGCTGACTCTCCAAGTGGGGAGAGTGTTAGTAAAGCGTCTGGAATGTTGCACCCGAGTACCAGGGGAGGAAAACTGAGACATATTTGAACACGTCTCCCGTTCACATGGTTGATCATACTCTGGGTTCCACATGCATGTTTTAGCTGAAGGAAGAATACCTTAAACCTGGAGAGTTGAGACCCGTGGAATGGGTACCATGCAATATGACTTCAAAGGGTCTTCATTTGCTCACCAAACCTCTCCAATCCTATCACTGCTGCGTTTATGCCCCTGTACACACGCTTGATTCTCTTTTGGAGACATAGCAATCCATAGGTTTTAAGATACTTACTAGTCAGGTACATTCTTAGGCGTTTAATATGGGGTGTTGAGTCCATTTCGTTGAGCAAGGAGTAGCTCTTGTCTATTCCATATTTGGCTTAAGGAACTTTATCTGTGCTCATTTCAATCTCTGGTTTTATGCAGCACCCCAACTCACCTTTCCCCTTAAGCAAGCATAAGTTGGTTTTCTAAATTTGAGACCCTGTTCTGTTTTGGAATTCAGTTCCTGTGTAGCCAAGTTTGCATTCCGTGTATTAGTGATATCTTATGATGTTTCTTTTTCTGTGTGACTTATTTCAGTGAGAATCATCGTAACTGAATCCACTCATTATGCTGCTACGGGCCTGATGACATAGATTTCATTGCTGAGTGATACTGCATTGTACGTAAGTACCACAAGTTCTTTATCCATTTTTCACTTTCTGTGATATTGAACTTGTACGGTAAACGAGGTTCTTGTAAACAGAGGCGTCCCAAACTTTGGGGTGGCTGTGTCTTTTTGATTTTAATTTCCCTAAGCTATAGGACCATAAGTGGAAGTGCCCTAGGCTCTGTTGCTTTGTTTTTTAGATGTTTCAGGAAACACCATACACTTCTCCCGAGTGTCTGTTGGCAATTTACATCCCGCCCATCAGCATAACAAGGCTCCCAGTTCTCCATGGCCTGTCCTGCCTTTCTGGATTTTACACTTTTTTCAGATGGCCCTTTTGACCGGGGGGAAGTGAGACTTCATTGTAGTGCAGATTTCCTTTGCAAGCTTGCTTGGTTGGCCAAAAAGGGCGTATGCGTTTTTTCCTGAATATATTCAGGAAAAAACGCATACGCCCTTTTTGGCCAAGTGCATCATTGTGGACGTTCTGCCTCTTTTCCTATGCTTTCAATGCAATTCCAGTCTACCTCCTGAAATCGGTTTCCTGCAATTCTGCCCCGCTTTCGAGTCCTCTTGGCAGCCTTACTTCAGTATATTTTTGGACGATAGCTGTCATTTATAACTCTGCAGGTTTGTGAATTACAGTGCCCCTGAGCTCCTTTCTTCAACTCGCTTTCTTGTGACCTGGCCGCAACACCGCAGGATGGCTTCAGGCCCTAATCTGTTTCAGGCACGGCACGCTGAGCCTTTGGTTATTTCCTCTTCCTGGTGGGAAATGAGAGTTAAATTTGCCCGTCCAGACACCTCCAGCTAGTCTCTCATTGGTGTTCCCTATTCCTGTTCATCTTCCGCAGAAATTGCAAACTGGGCCAAACAGGAGGTTAAAGGCGCTGACTCTCCAAGTGGGGAGAGTGTTAGTAAAGCGTCTGGAATGTTGCACCCGAGTACCAGGGGAGGAAAACTGAGACATATTTGAACACGTCTCCCGTTCACATGGTTGATCATACTCTGGGTTCCACATGCATGTTTTAGCTGAAGGAAGAATACCTTAAACCTGGAGAGTTGAGACCCGTGGAATGGGTACCATGCAATATGACTTCAAAGGGTCTTCATTTGCTCACCGAACCTCTCCAATCCTATCACTGCTGCGTTTATGCCCCTGTACACACGCTTGATTCTCTTTTGGAGACATAGCAATCCATAGGTTTTAAGATACTTACTAGTCAGGTACATTCTTAGGCGTTTAATATGGGGTGTTGAGTCCATTTCGTTGAGCAAGGAGTAGCTCTTGTCTAGTCCATATTTGGCTTAAGGAACTTTATCTGTGCTCATTTCAATCTCTGGTTTTATGCAGCACCCCAACTCAGCTTTCCCCTTAAGCAAGCATAAGTTGGTTTTCTAAATTTGAGACCCTGTTCTGTTTTGGAATTCAGTTCCTGTGTAGCCAAGTTTACATTCCGTGTATTAGTGATATCTTATGATGTTTCTTTTTCTGTGTGACTTATTTCAGTGAGAATCATCGTACCTGAATCCACTCATTATGCTGCTACGGGCCTGATGACATAGATTTCATTGCTGAGTGATACTGCATTGTACGTAAGTACCACAAGTTCTTTATCCATTTTTCACTTTCTGTGATATTGAACTTGTACGGTAAACGAGGTTCTTGTAAACAGAGGCGTCCCAAACTTTGGGGTGGCTGTGTCTTTTTGATTTTAATTTCCCTAAGCTATAGGACCATAAGTGGAAGTGCCCTAGGCTCTGTTGCTTTGTTTTTTAGATGTTTCAGGAAACACCATACACTTCTCCCGAGTGGCTGTTGGCAATTTACATCCCGCCCATCAGCATAACAAGGCTCCCAGTTCTCCATGGCCTGTCCTGCCTTTCTGGATTTTACACTTTTTTCAGATGGCCCTTTTGACCGGGGGGAAGTGAGACTTCATTGTAGTGCAGATTTCCTTTGCAAGCTTGCTTGGTTGGCCAAAAAGGGCGTATGCGTTTTTTCCTGAATATATTCAGGAAAAAACGCATACGCCCTTTTTGGCCAAGTGCATCATTGTGGACGTTCTGCCTCTTTTCCTATGCTTTCAATGCAATTCCAGTCTACCTCCTGAAATCGGTTTCCTGCAATTCTGCCCCGCTTTCAAGTCCTCTTGGCAGCCTTACTTCAGTATATTTTTGGACGATAGCTGTCATTTATAACTCTGCAGGTTTGTGAATTACAGTGCCCCTGAGCTCCTTTCTTCAACTCGCTTTCTTTTGAGCTGGCCGCAACACCGCAGGATGGTTTCAGGCCCTAATCTGGTTCCGGCCCGGCACGCTGAGCCTTTGGTTATTTCCTCTTCCTGGTGGGAAATGAGAGTTAAAGTTGCCCGTCCAGACACCTCCAGCTAGTCTCTCATTGGTGTTCCCTATTCCTGTTCATCTTCCGCAGAAATTGCAAACTGGGCCAAACAGGAGGTTAAAGGCTCTGACTCTCCAAGTGGGGAGAATGTTAGTAAAGCGTCTGGAATGTTGCACCCGAGTACCAGGGGAGGAAAACTGAGACATATTTGAACACGTCTCCCATTCACATGGTTGATCATACTCTGGGTTCCACATGCATGTTTTAGCTGAAGGAAGAATACCTTAAACCTGGAGAGTTGAGACCCGTGGAATGGGTACCATGCAATATGACTTCAAAGGGTCTTCATTTGCTCACCGAACCTCTCCAATCCTATCACTGCTGCGTTTATGCCCCTGTACACATGCTTGATTCTCTTTCGGAGACATAGCAATCCATAGGTTTTAAGATACTTACTAGTCAGGTACATTCTTAGGCGTTTAATATGCGGTGTTGAGTCCATTTCGTTGAGCAAGGAGTAGCTCTTGTCTATTCCATATTTGGCTTAAGGAACTTTATCTGTGCTCGTTTCAATCTCTGGTTTTATGCAGCACCCCAACTCACCTTTTCCCTTAAGCAAGCATAAGTTGGTTTTCTAAATTTGAGACCCTGTTCTGTTCTGTAATTCAGTTCCTGTGTAGCCAAGTTTACATTCCGTGTATTAGTGATATCTTATGATGTTTCTTTTTCTGTGTGACTTATTTCAGTTAGAATCATCATACCTGAATCTACTCATTGTGCTGCTAAGGGCCTGATGACATAGATTTCATTGCTGAGTGATATTGCTTTGTGAGTAAATACCACATGTTCTTTATCCATTTTTCACTTTCTGCGATGTTGAACTTGTACTGTAAACGAGGTTCTTGTAAACAGAGGCGTCCCAAACTTTGGGGTGGCTGTGTCTTTTTGATTTTAATTTCCCTAAGCTATAGGACCATAAGTGGAAGTGCCCTAGGCTCTGTTGCTTTGTTTTTTAGATGTTTCAGGAAACACCATACACTTCTCCCGAGTGTCTGTTGGCAATTTACATCCCGCCCATCAGCATAACAAGGCTCCCAGTTCTCCATGGCCTGTCCTGCCTTTCTGGATTTTACACTTTTTTCAGATGGCCCTTTTGACCGGGGGGAAGTGAGACTTCATTGTAGTGCAGATTTCCTTTGCAAGCTTGCTTGGTTGGCCAAAAAGGGCGTATGCGTTTTTTCCTGAATATATTCAGGAAAAAACGCATACGCCCTTTTTGGCCAAGTGCATCATTGTGGACGTTCTGCCTCTTTTCCTATGCTTTCAATGCAATTCCAGTCTACCTCCTGAAATCGGTTTCCCGCAATTCTGCCCCGCTTTCGAGTCCTCTTGGCAGCCTTACTTCAGTATATTTTTGGACGATAGCTGTCATTTATAACTCTGCAGGTTTGTGAATTACAGTGCCCCTGAGCTCCTTTCTTCAACTCGCTTTCTTGTGACCTGGCCGCAACACCGCAGGATGGCTTCAGGCCCTAATCTGGTTCCGGCACGGCACGCTGAGCCTTTGGTTAATTCCTCTTCCTGGTGGGAAATGAGAGTTAAATTTGCCCGTCCAGACACCTCCAGCTAGTCTCTCATTGGTTCTCGCTATTCCTGTTCATCTTCCGCAGAAATTGCAAACTGGGCCAAACAGGAGGTTAAAGGCGCTGACTCTCCAAGTGGGGAGAGTGTTAGTAAAGCGTCTGGAATGTTGCACCCGAGTACCAGGGGAGGAAAACTGAGACATATTTGAACACGTCTCCCGTTCACATGGTTGATCATACTCTGGGTTCCACATGAATGTTTTAGCTGAAGGAAGAATACCTTAAACCTGGAGAGTTGAGACCCGTGGAATGGGTACCATGCAATATGACTTCAAAGGGTCTTCATTTGCTCACCAAACCTCTCCAATCCTATCACTGCTGCGTTTATGCCCCTGTACACACGCTTGATTCTCTTTTGGAGACATAGCAATCCATAGGTTTTAAGATACTTACTAGTCAGGTACATTCTTAGGCGTTTAATATGGGGTGTTGAGTCCATTTCGTTGAGCAAGGAGTAGCTCTTGTCTAGTCCATATTTGGCTTAAGGAACTTTATCTGTGCTCATTTCAATCTCTGGTTTTATGCAGCACCCCAACTCACCTTTCCCCTTAAGCAAGCATAAGTTGGTTTTCTAAATTTGAGACCCTGTTCTGTTTTGGAATTCAGTTCCTGTGTAGCCAAGTTTACATTCCGTGTATTAGTGATATCTTATGATGTTTCTTTTTCTGTGTGACTTATTTCAGTGAGAATCATCGTACCTGAATCCACTCATTATGCTGCTACGGGCCTGATGACATAGATTTCATTGCTGAGTGATACTGCATTGTACGTAAGTACCACAAGTTCTTTATCCATTTTTCACTTTCTGTGATATTGAACTTGTACGGTAAACGAGGTTCTTGTAAACAGAGGCGTCCCAAACTTTGGGGTGGCTGTGTCTTTTTGATTTTAATTTCCCTAAGCTATAGGACCATAAGTGGAAGTGCCCTAGGCTCTGTTGCTTTGTTTTTTAGATGTTTCAGGAAACACCATACACTTCTCCCGAGTGTCTGTTGGCAATTTACATCCCGCCCATCAGCATAACAAGGCTCCCAGTTCTCCATGGCCTGTCCTGCCTTTCTGGATTTTACACTTTTTTCAGATGGCCCTTTTGACCGGGGGGAAGTGAGACTTCATTGTAGTGCAGATTTCCTTTGCAAGCTTGCTTGGTTGGCCAAAAAGGGCGTATGCGTTTTTTCCTGAATATATTCAGGAAAAAACGCATACGCCCTTTTTGGCCAAGTGCATCATTGTGGACGTTCTGCCTCTTTTCCTATGCTTTCAATGCAATTCCAGTCTACCTCCTGAAATCGGTTTCCTGCAATTCTGCCCCGCTTTCGAGTCCTCTTGGCAGCCTTACTTCAGTATATTTTTGGACGATAGCTGTCATTTATAACTCTGCAGGTTTGTGAATTACAGTGCCCCTGAGCTCCTTTCTTCAACTCGCTTTCTTTTGAGCTGGCCGCAACACCGCAGCATGGCTTCAGGCCCTCATCTGGTTCCGGCACGGCACGCTGAGCCTTTGGTTATTTCCTCTTCCTGGTGGGAAATGAGAGTTAAATTTGCCCGTCCAGACACCTCCAGCTAGTCTCTCATTGGTGTTCCCTATTCCTGTTCATCTTCCGCAGAAATTGCAAACTGGGCCAAACAGGAGGTTAAAGGCGCTGACTCTCCAAGTGGGGAGAGTGTTAGTAAAGCGTCTGGAATGTTGCACCCGAGTACCAGGGGAGGAAAACTGAGACATATTTGAACACGTCTCCCGTTTACAGGGTTGATCATACTCTGGGTTCCACATGCATGTTTTAGCTGAAGGAAGAATACCTTAAACCTGGAGAGTTGAGACCCGTGGAATGGGTACCATGCAATATGACTTCAAAGGGTCTTCATTTGCTCACCAAACCTCTCCAATCCTATCACTGCTGCGTTTATGCCCCTGTACACACGCTTGATTCTCTTTTGGAGACATAGCAATCCATAGGTTTTAAGATACTTACTAGTCAGGTACATTCTTAGGCGTTTAATATGGGGTGTTGAGTCCATTTCGTTGAGCAAGGAGTAGCTCTTGTCTATTCCATATTTGGCTTAAGGAACTTTATCTGTGCTCATTTCAATCTCTGGTTTTATGCAGCACCCCAACTCACCTTTCCCCTTAAGCAAGCATAAGTTGGTTTTCTAAATTTGAGACCCTGTTCTGTTTTGGAATTCAGTTCCTGTGTAGCCAAGTTTACATTCCGTGTATTAGTGATATCTTATGATGTTTCTTTTTCTGTGTGACTTATTTCAGTGAGAATCATCGTACCTGAATCCACTCATTATGCTGCTACGGGCCTGATGACATAGATTTCATTGCTGAGTGATACTGCATTGTACATAAGTACCACAAGTTCTTTATCCATTTTTCACTTTCTGTGATATTGAACTTGTACGGTAAACGAGGTTCTTGTAAACAGAGGCGTCCCAAACTTTGGGGTGGCTGTGTCTTTTTGATTTTAATTTCCCTAAGCTATAGGAGCATAAGTGGAAGTGCCCTAGGCTCTGTTGCTTTGTTTTTTAGATGTTTCAGGAAACACCATACACTTCTCCCGAGTGTCTGTTGGCAATTTACATCCCGCCCATCAGCATAACAAGGCTCCCAGTTCTCCATGGCCTGTCCTGCCTTTCTGGATTTTACACTTTTTTCAGATGGCCCTTTTGACCGGGGGGAAGTGAGACTTCATTGTAGTGCAGATTTCCTTTGCAAGCTTGCTTGGTTGGCCAAAAAGGGCGTATGCGTTTTTTCCTGAATATATTCAGGAAAAAACGCATACGCCCTTTTTGGCCAAGTGCATCATTGTGGACGTTCTGCCTCTTTTCCTATGCTTTCAAGGCAATTCCAGTCTACCTCCTGAAATCGGTTTCCTGCAATTCTGCCCCGCTTTCAAGTCCTCTTGGCAGCCTTACTTCAGTATATTTTTGGACGATAGCTGTCATTTATAATTCTGCAGGTTTGTGAATTACAGTGCCCCTGAGCTCCTTTCTTCAACTCGCTTTCTTTTGAGCTGGCCGCAACACCGCAGGATGGCTTCAGGCCCTAATCTGGTTCCGGCCCGGCACGCTGAGCCTTTGGTTATTTCCTCTTCCTGGTGGGAAATGAGAGTTAAATTTGCCCGTCCAGACACCTCCAGCTAGTCTCTCATTGGTGTTCCCTATTCCTGTTCATCTTCCGCAGAAATTGCAAACTGGGCCAAACAGGAGGTTAAAGGCGCTGACTCTCCAAGTGGGGAGAGTGTTAGTAAAGCGTCTGGAATGTTGCACCCGAGTACCAGGGGAGGAAAACTGAGACATATTTGAACACGTCTCCCGTTCACATGGTTGATCATACTCTGGGTTCCACATGCATGTTTTAGCTGAAGGAAGAATACCTTAAACCTGGAGAGTTGAGACCCGTGGAATGGGTACCATGCAATATGACTTCAAAGGGTCTTCATTTGCTCACCGAACCTCTCCAATCCTATCACTGCTGCGTTTATGCCCCTGTACACACGCTTGATTCTCTTTTGGAGACATAGCAATCCATAGGTTTTAAGATACTTACTAGTCAGGTACATTCTTAGGCGTTTAATATGGGGTGTTGAGTCCATTTCGTTGAGCAAGGAGTAGCTCTTGTCTATTCCATATTTGGCTTAAGGAACTTTATCTGTGCTCATTTCAATCTCTGGTTTTATGCAGCACCCCAACTTACATTTCCCCCTAAGGAAGCATAAGTTGGTTTTCTAAATTTGAGACCCTGTTCTGTTTTGGAATTCAGTTCCTGTGTAGCCAAGTTTACATTCCGTGTATTAGTGATGTCTTATGATGTTTCTTTTTCTGTGTGACTTATTTCAGTGAGAATCATCGTACCTGAATCCACTCATTATGCTGCTACGGGCCTGATGACATAGATTTCATTGCTGAGTGATACTGCATTGTATGTAAGTACCACAAGTTCTTTATCCATTTTTCACATTCTGCGATATTGAACTTGTGCCGTAAATGAGTTTCTTGTAAACAGGGCCGTCCCAAACTTTTGGGTGGCTCTGTCTTTTTGATTTTAATTTCCGTAAGCTATAGGACCATAAGTGGAAGTGCCCTAGGCTCTGTTGCTTTGTTTTTTAGATGTTTCAGGAAACACCATACACTTCTCCCGAGTGTCTGTTGGCAATTTACATCCCGCCCATCAGCATAACAAGGCTCCCAGTTCTCCATGGCCTGTCCTGCCTTTCTGGATTTTACACTTTTTTCAGATGGCCCTTTTAACCGGGGGGAAGTGAGACTTCATTGTAGTGCAGATTTCCTTTGCAAGCTTGCTTGGTTGGCCAAAAAGGGCGTATGCGTTTTTTTCCTGAATATATTCAGGAAAAAACGCATACGCCCTTTTTGGCCAAGTGCATCATTGTGGACGTTCTGCCTCTTTTCCTATGCTTTCAAGGCAATTCCAGTCTACCTCCTGAAATCGGTTTCCTGCAATTCTGCCCCGCTTTCAAGTCCTCTTGGCAGCCTTACTTCAGTATATTTTTGGACGATAGCTGTCATTTATAACTCTGCAGGTTTGTGAATTACAGTGCCCCTGAGCTCCTTTCTTCAACTCGCTTTCTTGTGACCTGGCCGCAACACCGCAGGATGGCTTCAGGCCCTAATCTGTTTCAGGCACGGCACGCTGAGCCTTTGGTTATTTCCTCTTCCTGGTGGGAAATGAGAGTTAAATTTGCCCGTCCAGACACCTCCAGCTAGTCTCTCATTGGTGTTCCCTATTCCTGTTCATCTTCCGCAGAAATTGCAAACTGGGCCAAACAGGAAGTTAAAGGCGCTGACTCTACAAGTGGGGAGAGTGTTAGTAAAGCGTCTGGAATATTGCACCCGAGTACCAGGGGAGGAAAACTGAGACATATTTGAACACGTCTCCCGTTCACATGGTTGATCATACTCTGGGTTCCACATGCATGTTTTAGCTGAAGGAAGAATACCTTAAACCTGGAGAGTTGAGACCCGTGGAATGGGTACCATGCAATATGACTTCAAAGGGTCTTCATTTGCTCACCGAACCTCTCCAATCCTATCACTGCTGCGTTTATGCCCCTGTACACACGCTTGATTCTCTTTTGGAGACATAGCAATCCATAGGTTTTAAGATACTTACTAGTCAGGTACATTCTTAGGCGTTTAATATGGGGTGTTGAGTCCATTTCGTTTAGCAAGGAGTAGCTCTTGTCTAGTCCATATTTGGCTTAAGGAACTTTATCTGTGCTCATTTCAATCTCTGGTTTTATGCAGCACCCTAACTCACCTTTCCCCTTAAGCAAGCATAAGTTGGTTTTCTAAATTTGAGACCCTGTTCTGTTTTGGAATTCAGTTCCTGTGTAGCCAAGTTTACATTCCGTGTATTACTGATATCTTATGATGTTTCTTTTTCTGTGTGACTTATTTCAGTTAGAATCATCGTACCTGAATCCACTCATTATGCTGCTACGGGCCTGATGACATAGATTTCATTGCTGAGTGATACTGCATTGTACGTAAGTACCACAAGTTCTTTATCCATTTTTCACTTTCTGTGATATTGAACTTGTACGGTAAACGAGGTTCTTGTAAACAGAGGCGTCCCAAACTTTGGGGTGGCTGTGTCTTTTTGATTTTAATTTCCCTAAGCTATAGGACCATAAGTGGAAGTGCCCTAGGCTCTGTTGCTTTGTTTTTTAGATGTTTCAGGAAACACCATACACTTCTCCCGAGTGTCTGTTGGCAATTTACATCCCGCCCATCAGCATAACAAGGCTCCCAGTTCTCCATGGCCTGTCCTGCCTTTCTGGATTTTACACTTTTTTCAGATGGCCCTTTTGACCGGGGGGAAGTGAGACTTCATTGTAGTGCAGATTTCCTTTGCAAGCTTGCTTGGTTGGCCAAAAAGGGCGTATGCGTTTTTTCCTGAATATATTCAGGAAAAAACGCATACGCCCTTTTTGGCCAAGTGCATCATTGTGGACGTTCTGCCTCTTTTCCTATGCTTTCAATGCAATTCCAGTCTACCTCCTGAAATCGGTTTCCTGCAATTCTGCCCCGCTTTCAAGTCCTCTTGGCAGCCTTACTTCAGTATATTTTTGGACGATAGCTGTCATTTATAACTCTGCAGGTTTGTGAATTACAGTGCCCCTGAGCTCCTTTCTTCAACTCGCTTTCTTGTGACCTGGCCGCAACACCGCAGGATAGCTTCAGGCCCTAATCTGGTTCCGGCACGGCACGCTGAGCCTTTGGTTATTTCCTCTTCCTGGTGGGAAATGAGAGTTAAATTTGCCCGTCCAGACACCTCCAGCTAGTCTCTCATTGGTTCTCCCTATTCCTGTTCATCTTCCGCAGAAATTGCAAACTGGGCCAAAGAGGAGGTTAAAGGCGCTGACTTTCCAAGTGGGGAGAGTGTTAGTAAAGCGTCTGGAATGTTGCACCCTAGTACCAGGGTACGAAAACTGAGACATATTTGAACACGTCTCCCATTCACACGGTTGATCATACTCTGGGTTCCACATGCATGTTTTAGCTGAAGGAAGAATACCTTAAACCTGGAGAGTTGAGACCCGTGGAATGGGTACCATGCAATATGACTTCAAAGGGTCTTCATTTGTTCACCGAACCTCTCCAATCCTATCACTGCTGCGTTTATGCCCCTGTACACATGCTTGATTCTCTTTCGGAGACATAGCAATCCATAGGTTTTAAGATACTTACTAGTCAGGTACATTCTTAGGCGTTTAATATGGGGTGTTGAGTCCATTTCGTTGAGCAAGGAGTAGCTCTTGTCTATTCCATATTTGGCTTAAGGAACTTTATCTGTGCTCATTTCAATCTCTGGTTTTATGCAGCACCCCAACTCACCTTTCCCCTTAAGCAAGCATAAGTTGGTTTTCTAAATTTGAGACCCTGTTCTGTTCTGTAATTCAGTTCCTGTGTAGCCAAGTTTACATTCCGTGTATTACTGATATCTTATGATGTTTCTTTTTCTGTGTGACTTATTTCAGTTAGAATCATCATACCTGAATCCACTCATTGTGCTGCTAAGGGCCTGATGACATAGATTTCATTGCTGAGTGATATTGCTTTGTAAGTAAATACCACATGTTCTGTATCCATTTTTCAATTTCTGCGATGTTGAGCTTGTACTGTAAACGAGGTTCTTGTAAACAGAGGCGTCCCAAACTTTGGGGTGGCTGTGTCTTTTTGATTTTAATTTCCCTAAGCTATAGGACCATAAGTGGAAGTGCCCTAGGCTCTGTTGCTTTGTTTTTTAGATGTTTCAGGAAACACCATACACTTCTCCCGAGTGTCTGTTGGCAATTTACATCCCGCCCATCAGCATAACAAGGCTCCCAGTTCTCCATGGCCTGTCCTGCCTTTCTGGATTTTACACTTTTTTCAGATGGCCCTTTTGACCGGGGGGAATTGAGACTTCATTGTAGTGCAGATTTCCTTTGCAAGCTTGCTTGGTTGGCCAAAAAGGGCGTATGCGTTTTTTCCTGAATATATTCAGGAAAAAACGCATACGCCCTTTTTGGCCAAGTGCATCATTGTGGACGTTCTGCCTCTTTTCCTATGCTTTCAATGCAATTCCAGTCTACCTCCTGAAATCGGTTTCCTGCAATTCTGCCCCGCTTTCAAGTCCTCTTGGCAGCCTTACTTCAGTATATTTTTGGACGATAGCTGTCATTTATAACTCTGCAGGTTTATGAATTACAGTGCCCCTGAGCTCCTTTCTTCAACTCGCTTTCTTTTGAGCTGGCCGCAACACCGCAGGATGGCTTCAGGCCCTAATCTGGTTCCGGCACGGCACGCTGAGCCTTTGGTTATTTCCTCTTCCTGGTGGGAAATGAGAGTTAAATTTGCCCGTCCAGACACCTCCAGCTAGTCTCTCATTGGTGTTTCCTATTCCTGTTCATCTTCCACAGAAATTGCAAACTGGGCCAAACAGGAGGTTAAAGACGCTGACTCTCCAAGTGGGGAGAGTGTTAGTAAAGCGTCTGGAATGTTGCACCCGAGTACCAGGGGAGGAAAACTGAGACATATTTGAACACGTCTCCCGTTCACATGGTTGATCATACTCTGGGTTCCACATGCATGTTTTAGCTGAAGGAAGAATACCTTAAACCTGGAGAGTTGAGACCCGTGGAATGGGTACCATGCAATATGACTTCAAAGGGTCTTCATTTGCTCACCGAACCTCTCCAATCCTATCACTGCTGCGTTTATGCCCCTGTACACACGCTTGATTCTCTTTTGGAGACATAGCAATCCATAGGTTTTAAGATACTTACTAGTCAGGTACATTCTTAGGCGTTTAATATGGGGTGTTGAGTCCATTTCGTTGAGCAAGGAGTAGCTCTTGTCTAGTCCATATTTGGCTTAAGGAACTTTATCTGTGCTCATTTCAATCTCTGGTTTAATGCAGCACCCCTACTCACCTTTCCCCTTAAGCAAGCATAAGTTGGTTTTCTAAATTTGAGACCCTGTTCTGTTTTGGAATTCAGTTCCTGTGTAGCCAAGTTTACATTCCGTGTATTAGTGATATCTTATAATGTTTCTTTTTCTGTGTGACTTATTTCAGTGAGAATCATCGTACCTGAATCCACTCATTATGCTGCTACGGGCCTGATGACATAGATTTCATTGCTGAGTGATACTGCATTGTACGTAAGTACCACAAGTTCTTTATCCATTTTTCACTTTCTGTGATATTGAACTTGTACGGTAAATGAGGTTCTTGTAAACAGAGGCGTCCCAAACTTTGGGGTGGCTGTGTCTTTTTGATTTTAATTTCCCTAAGCTATAGGACCATAAGTGGAAGTGCCCTAGGCTCTGTTGCTTTGTTTTTTAGATGTTTCAGGAAACACCATACACTTCTCCCGAGTGTCTGTTGGCAATTTACATCCCGCCCATCAGCATAACAAGGCTCCCAGTTCTCCATGGCCTGTCCTGCCTTTCTGGATTTTACACTTTTTTCAGATGGCCCTTTTGACCGGGGGGAAGTGAGACTTCATTGTAGTGCAGATTTCCTTTGCAAGCTTGCTTGGTTGGCCAAAAAGGGCGTATGCGTTTTTTCCTGAATATATTCAGGAAAAAACGCATACGCCCTTTTTGGCCAAGTGCATCATTGTGGACGTTCTGCCTCTTTTCCTATGCTTTCAAAGCAATTCCAGTCTACCTCCTGAAATCGGTTTCCTGCAATTCTGCCCCGCTTTCAAGTCCTCTTGGCAGCCTTACTTCAGTATATTTTTGGACGATAGCTGTCATTTATAACTCTGGAGGTTTGTGAATTACAGTGCCCCTGAGCTGCTTTCTTCAACTCGCTTTCTTGTGACCTGGCCGCAACACTGCAGGATGGCTTCAGGCCCTAATCTGGTTCCGGCACGGCACGCTGAGCCTTTGGTTAATTCCTCTTCCTGGTGGGAAATGAGAGTTAAATTTGCCCGTCCAGACACCTCCAGCTAGTCTCTCATTGGTTCTCGCTATTCCTGTTCATCTTCCGCAGAAATTGCAAACTGGGCCAAACAGGAGATTAAACGGACGGACTCTGCAAGTCAGGAGAGTGTTAGTAAAGCGTCTGGAATGTTGCACCTGAGTACCAGGGTACGAAAACTGAGACATATTTGAACACGTCTCCCGATCACATGGTTGATCATACTCTAGGTTCCACATGCATGTTTTAGCTGAACGAAGAATACCTTAAACCTGGGTAGTTGAAACCCGTGGAATGGGTACCATGCAATATGACTTCAAAGGGTCTTCATTTGCTCACCGAACCTCTCCAATCCTATCACTGCTGCGTTTATGCCCCTGTACACATGCTTGATTCTCTTTCGGAGACATAGCAATCCATAGGTTTTAAGATACTTACTAGTCAGGTACATTCTTAGGCGTTTAATATGCGGTGTTGAGTCCATTTCGTTGAGCAAGGAGTAGCTCTTGTCTATTCCATATTTGGCTTAAGGAACTTTATCTGTGCTCGTTTCAATCTCTGGTTTTATGCAGCACCCCAACTCACCTTTACCCTTAAGCAAGCATAAGTTGGTTTTCTAAATTTGAGACCCTGTTCTGTTCTGTAATTCAGTTCCTGTGTAGCCAAGTTTACATTCCGTGTATTAGTGATATCTTATGATGTTTCTTTTTCTGTGTGACTTATTTCAGTTAGAATCATCATACCTGAATCTACTCATTGTGCTGCTAAGGGCCTGATGACATAGATTTCATTGCTGAGTGATATTGCTTTGTGAGTAAATACCACATGTTCTTTATCCATTTTTCACTTTCTGCGATGTTGAACTTGTACGGTAAACGAGGTTCTTGTAAACAGAGGCGTCCCAAACTTTGGGGTGGCTGTGTCTTTTTGATTTTAATTTCCCTAAGCTATAGGACCATAAGTGGAAGTGCCCTAGGCTCTGTTGCTTTGTTTTTTAGATGTTTCAGGAAACACCATACACTTCTCCCGAGTGTCTGTTGGCAATTTACATCCCGCCCATCAGCATAACAAGGCTCCCAGTTCTCCATGGCCTGTCCTGCCTTTCTGGATTTTACACTTTTTTCAGATGGCCCTTTTGACCGGGGGGAAGTGAGACTTCATTGTAGTGCAGATTTCCTTTGCAAGCTTGCTTGGTTGGCCAAAAAGGGCGTATGCGTTTTTTCCTGAATATATTCAGGAAAAAACGCATACGCCCTTTTTGGCCAAGTGCATCATTGTGGACGTTCTGCCTCTTTTCCTATGCTTTCAATGCAATTCCAGTCTACCTCCTGAAATCGGTTTCCCGCAATTCTGCCCCGCTTTCGAGTCCTCTTGGCAGCCTTACTTCAGTATATTTTTGGACGATAGCTGTCATTTATAACTCTGCAGGTTTGTGAATTACCTTGCCCCTGAGCTCCTTTCTTCAACTCGCTTTCTTGTGACCTGGCCGCAACACCGCAGGATGGCTTCAGGCCCTAATCTGGTTCCGGCACGGCACGCTGAGCCTTTGGTTAATTCCTCTTCCTGGTGGGAAATGAGAGTTAAATTTGCCCGTCCAGACACCTCCAGCTAGTCTCTCATTGCTTCTCGCTATTCCTGTTCATCTTCCGCAGAAATTGCAAACTGGGCCAAACAGGAGGTTAAAGGCGCTGACTCTCCAAGTGGGGAGAGTGTTAGTAAAGCGTCTGGAATGTTGCACCCGAGTACCAGGGGAGGAAAACTGAGACATATTTGAACACGTCTCCCGTTCACATGGTTGATCATACTCTGGGTTCCACATGCATGTTTTAGCTGAAGGAAGAATACCTTAAACCTGGAGAGTTGAGACCCGTGGAATGGGTACCATGCAATATGACTTCAAAGGGTCTTCATTTGCTCACCAAACCTCTCCAATCCTATCACTGCTGCGTTTATGCCCCTGTACACACGCTTGATTCTCTTTTGGAGACATAGCAATCCATAGGTTTTAAGATACTTACTAGTCAGGTACATTCTTAGGCGTTTAATATGGGGTGTTGAGTCCATTTCGTTGAGCAAGGAGTAGCTCTTGTCTAGTCCATATTTGGCTTAAGGAACTTTATCTGTGCTCATTTCAATCTCTGGTTTTATGCAGCACCCCAACTCAGCTTTCCCCTTAAGCAAGCATAAGTTGGTTTTCTAAATTTGAGACCCTGTTCTGTTTTGGAATTCAGTTCCTGTGTAGCCAAGTTTACATTCCGTGTATTAGTGATATCTTATGATGTTTCTTTTTCTGTGTGACTTATTTCAGTGAGAATCATCGTACCTGAATCCACTCATTATGCTGCTACGGGCCTGATGACATAGATTTCATTGCTGAGTGATACTGCATTGTACGTAAGTACCACAAGTTCTTTATCCATTTTTCACTTTCTGTGATATTGAAATTGTACGGTAAACGAGGTTCTTGTAAACAGAGGCGTCCCAAACTTTGGGGTGGCTGTGTCTTTTTGATTTTAATTTCCCTAAGCTATAGGACCATAAGTGGAAGTGCCCTAGGCTCTGTTGCTTTGTTTTTTAGATGTTTCAGGAAACACCATACACTTCTCCCGAGTGTCTGTTGGCAATTTACATCCCGCCCATCAGCATAACAAGGCTCCCAGTTCTCCATGGCCTGTCCTGCCTTTCTGGATTTTACACTTTTTTCAGATGGCCCTTTTGACCGGGGGGAAGTGAGACTTCATTGTAGTGCAGATTTCCTTTGCAAGCTTGCTTGGTTGGCCAAAAAGGGCGTATGCGTTTTTTCCTGAATATATTCAGGAAAAAACGCATACGCCCTTTTTGGCCAAGTGCATCATTGTGGACGTTCTGCCTCTTTTCCTATGCTTTCAATGCAATTCCAGTCTACCTCCTGAAATCGGTTTCCTGCAATTCTGCCCCGCTTTCGAGTCCTCTTGGCAGCCTTACTTCAGTATATTTTTGGACGATAGCTGTCATTTATAACTCTGCAGGTTTGTGAATTACAGTGCCCCTGAGCTCCTTTCCTCAACTCGCTTTCTTTTGAGCTGGCCGCAACACCGCAGGATGGCTTCAGGCCCTAATCTGGTTCCGGCACGGCACGCTGAGCCTTTGGTTATTTCCTCTTCCTGGTGGGAAATGAGAGTTAAGTTTGCCCGTCCAGACACCTCCAGCTAGTCTCTCATTGGTGTTCCCTATTCCTGTTCATCTTCCGCAGAAATTGCAAACTGGGCCAAACAGGAGGTTAAAGGCGCTGACTCTCCAAGTGGGGAGAGTGTTAGTAAAGTGTCTGGAATGTTGCACCCGAGTACCAGGGGAGGAAAACTGAGACATATTTGAACACGTCTCCCGTTTACATGGTTGATCATACTCTGGGTTCCACATGCATGTTTTAGCTGAAGGAAGAATACCTTAAACCTGGAGAGTTGAGACCCGTGGAATGGGTACCATGCAATATGACTTCAAAGGGTCTTCATTTGCTCACCAAACCTCTCCAATCCTATCACTGCTGCGTTTATGCCCCTGTACACACGCTTGATTCTCTTTTGGAGACATAGCAATCCATAGGTTTTAAGATACTTACTAGTCAGGTACATTCTTAGGCGTTTAATATGGGGTGTTGAGTCCATTTCGTTGAGCAAGGAGTAGCTCTTGTCTATTCCATATTTGGCTTAAGGAACTTTATCTGTGCTCATTTCAATCTCTGGTTTTATGCAGCACCCCAACTCACCTTTCCCCTTAAGCAAGCATAAGTTGGTTTTCTAAATTTGAGACCCTGTTCTGTTTTGGAATTCAGTTCCTGTGTAGCCAAGTTTGCATTCCGTGTATTAGTGATATCTTATGATGTTTCTTTTTCTGTGTGACTTATTTCAGTGAGAATCATCGTACCTGAATCCACTCATTATGCTGCTACGGGCCTGATGACATAGATTTCATTGCTGAGTGATACTGCATTGTACATAAGTACCACAAGTTCTTTATCCATTTTTCACTTTCTGTGATATTGAACTTGTACGGTAAACGAGGTTCTTGTAAACAGAGGCGTCCCAAACTTTGGGGTGGCTGTGTCTTTTTGATTTTAATTTCCCTAAGCTATAGGACCATAAGTGGAAGTGCCCTAGGCTCTGTTGCTTTGTTTTTTAGATGTTTCAGGAAACACCATACACTTCTCCCGAGTGTCTGTTGGCAATTTACATCCCGCCCATCAGCATAACAAGGCTCCCAGTTCTCCATGGCCTGTCCTGCCTTTCTGGATTTTACACTTTTTTCAGATGGCCCTTTTAACCGGGGGGAAGTGAGACTTCATTGTAGTGCAGATTTCCTTTGCAAGCTTGC
Organism: Globicephala melas; assembly: GCF_963455315.2. Taxonomy (NCBI): domain Eukaryota; kingdom Metazoa; phylum Chordata; class Mammalia; order Artiodactyla; family Delphinidae; genus Globicephala; species Globicephala melas. The sequence continues at coordinate 2,359,686 of NW_027207211.1, forward strand.
TTGGTTGGCCAAAAAGGGCGTATGCGTTTTTTCCTGAATATATTCAGGAAAAAACGCATACGCCCTTTTTGGCCAAGTGCATCATTGTGGACGTTCTGCCTCTTTTCCTATGCTTTCAAGGCAATTCCAGTCTACCTCCTGAAATCGGTTTCCTGCAATTCTGCCCCGCTTTCAAGTCCTCTTGGCAGCCTTACTTCAGTATATTTTTGGACGATAGCTGTCATTTATAACTCTGCAGGTTTGTGAATTACAGTGCCCCTGAGCTCCTTTCTTCAACTCGCTTTCTTTTGAGCTGGCCGCAACACCGCAGGATGGCTTCAGGCCCTAATCTGGTTCCGGCCCGGCACGCTGAGCCTTTGGTTATTTCCTCTTCCTGGTGGGAAATGAGAGTTAAATTTGCCCGTCCAGACACCTCCAGCTAGTCTCTCATTGGTGTTCCCTATTCCTGTTCATCTTCCGCAGAAATTGCAAACTGGGCCAAACAGGAGGTTAAAGGCGCTGACTCTCCAAGTGGGGAGAGTGTTAGTAAAGCGTCTGGAATGTTGCACCCGAGTACCAGGGGAGGAAAACTGAGACATATTTGAACACGTCTCCCGTTCACATGGTTGATCATACTCTGGGTTCCACATGCATGTTTTAGCTGAAGGAAGAATACCTTAAACCTGGAGAGTTGAGACCCCTGGAATGGGTACCATGCAATATGACTTCAAAGGGTCTTCATTTGCTCACCAAACCTCTCCAATCCTATCACTGCTGCGTTTATGCCCCTGTACACACGCTTGATTCTCTTTTGGAGACATAGCAATCCATAGGTTTTAAGATACTTACTAGTCAGGTACATTCTTAGGCGTTTAATATGGGGTGTTGAGTCCATTTCGTTGAGCAAGGAGTAGCTCTTGTCTAGTCCATATTTGGCTTAAGGAACTTTATCTGTGCTCATTTCAATCTCTGGTTTTATGCAGCACCCCAACTCAGCTTTCCCCTTAAGCAAGCATAAGTTGGTTTTCTAAATTTGAGACCCTGTTCTGTTTTGGAATTCAGTTCCTGTGTAGCCAAGTTTACATTCCGTGTATTAGTGATATCTTATGATGTTTCTTTTTCTGTGTGACTTATTTCAGTGAGAATCATCGTACCTGAATCCACTCATTATGCTGCTACGGGCCTGATGACATAGATTTCATTGCTGAGTGATACTGCATTGTACGTAAGTACCACAAGTTCTTTATCCATTTTTCACTTTCTGTGATATTGAACTTGTACGGTAAACGAGGTTCTTGTAAACAGAGGCGTCCCAAACTTTGGGGTGGCTGTGTCTTTTTGATTTTAATTTCCCTAAGCTATAGGACCATAAGTGGAAGTGCCCTAGGCTCTGTTGCTTTGTTTTTTAGATGTTTCAGGAAACACCATACACTTCTCCCGAGTGTCTGTTGGCAATTTACATCCCGCCCATCAGCATAACAAGGCTCCCAGTTCTCCATGGCCTGTCCTGCCTTTCTGGATTTTACACTTTTTTCAGATGGCCCTTTTGACCGGGGGGAAGTGAGACTTCATTGTAGTGCAGATTTCCTTTGCAAGCTTGCTTGGTTGGCCAAAAAGGGCGTATGCGTTTTTTCCTGAATATATTCAGGAAAAAACGCATACGCCCTTTTTGGCCAAGTGCATCATTGTGGACGTTCTGCCTCTTTTCCTATGCTTTCAAAGCAATTCCAGTCTACCTCCTGAAATCGGTTTCCTGCAATTCTGCCCCGCTTTCAAGTCCTCTTGGCAGCCTTACTTCAGTATATTTTTGGACGATAGCTGTCATTTATAACTCTGCAGGTTTGTGAATTACAGTGCCCCTGAGCTCCTTTCTTCAACTCGCTTTCTTTTGAGCTGGCCGCAACACCGCAGGATGGCTTCAGGCCCTCATCTGGTTCCGGCACGGCACGCTGAGCCTTTGGTTATTTCCTCTTCCTGGTGGGAAATGAGAGTTAAATTTGCCCGTCCAGACACCTCCAGCTAGTCTCTCATTGGTGTTCCCTATTCCTGTTCATCTTCCGCAGAAATTGCAAACTGGGCCAAACAGGAGGTTAAAGGCGCTGACTCTCCAAGTGGGGAGAGTGTTAGTAAAGCGTCTGGAATGTTGCACCCGAGTACCAGGGGAGGAAAACTGAGACATATTTGAACACGTCTCCCGTTCACATGGTTGATCATACTCTGGGTTCCACATGCATGTTTTAGCTGAAGGAAGAATACCTTAAACCTGGAGAGTTGAGACCCGTGGAATGGGTACCATGCAATATGACTTCAAAGGGTCTTCATTTGCTCACCAAACCTCTCCAATCCTATCACTGCTGCGTTTATGCCCCTGTACACACGCTTGATTCTCTTTTGGAGACATAGCAATCCATAGGTTTTAAGATACTTACTAGTCAGGTACATTCTTAGGCGTTTAATATGGGGTGTTGAGTCCATTTCGTTGAGCAAGGAGTAGCTCTTGTCTATTCCATATTTGGCTTAAGGAACTTTATCTGTGCTCATTTCAATCTCTGGTTTTATGCAGCACCCCAACTCACCTTTCCCCTTAAGCAAGCATAAGTTGGTTTTCTAAATTTGAGACCCTGTTCTGTTTTGGAATTCAGTTCCTGTGTAGCCAAGTTTACATTCCGTGTATTAGTGATATCTTATGATGTTTCTTTTTCTGTGTGACTTATTTCAGTGAGAATCATCGTACCTGAATCCACTCATTATGCTGCTACGGGCCTGATGACATAGATTTCATTGCTGAGTGATACTGCATTGTACGTAAGTACCACAAGTTCTTTATCCATTTTTCACTTTCTGTGATATTGAACTTGTACGGTAAACGAGGTTCTTGTAAACAGAGGCGTCCCAAACTTTGGGGTGGCTGTGTCTTTTTTATTTTAATTTCCCTAAGCTATAGGACCATAAGTGGAAATGCCCTAGGCTCTGTTGCTTTGTTTTTTAGATGTTTCCGGAAACACCATACACTTCTCCCGAGTGTCTGTTGGCAATTTACATCCCGCCCATCAGCATAACAAGGCTCCCAGTTCTCCATGGCCTGTCCTGCCTTTCTGGATTTTACACTTTTTTCAGATGGCCCTTTTGACCGGGGGGAAGTGAGACTTCATTGTAGTGCAGATTTCCTTTGCAAGCTTGCTTGGTTGGCCAAAAAGGGCGTATGCGTTTTTTCCTGAATATATTCAGGAAAAAACGCATACGCCCTTTTTGGCCAAGTGCATCATTGTGGACGTTCTGCCTCTTTTCCTATGCTTTCAATGCAATTCCAGTCTACCTCCTGAAATTGGTTTCCTGCAATTCTGCCCCGCTTTCAAGTCCTCTTGGCAGCCTTACTTCAGTATATTTTTGGACGATAGCTGTCATTTATAACTCTGCAGGTTTGTGAATTACAGTGCCCCTGAGCTCCTTTCTTCAACTCGCTTTCTTTTGAGCTGGCCGCAACACCGCAGGATGGCTTCAGGCCCTAATCTGGTTCCGGCACGGCACGCTGAGCCTTTGGTTAATTCCTCTTTCTGGTGGGAAATGAGAGTTAAATTTGCCCGTCCAGACACCTCCAGCTAGTCTCTCATTGGTTCTCGCTATTCCTGTTCATCTTCCGCAGAAATTGCAAACTGGGCCAAACAGGAGATTAAAGGGACGGACTCTCCAAGTCAGGAGAGTGTTAGTAAAGCGTCTGGAATGTTGCACCCGAGTACCAGGGTACGAAAACTGAGACATATTTGAACACGTCTCCCGATCACATGGTTGATCATACTCTAGGTTCCACATGCATGTTTTAGCTGAAGGAAGAATACCTTAAACCTGGGTAGTTGAAAACCGTGGAATGGGTACCATGCAATATGACTTCAAAGGGTCTTCATTTGCTCACCGAACCTCTCCAATCCTATCACTGCTGCGTTTATGCCCCTGTACACATGCTTGATTCTCTTTCGGAGACATAGCAATCCATAGGTTTTAAGATACTTACTAGTCAGGTACATTCTTAGGCGTTTAATATGCGGTGTTGAGTCCATTTCGTTGAGCAAGGAGTAGCTCTTGTCTATTCCATATTTGGCTTAAGGAACTTTATCTGTGCTCGTTTCAATCTCTGGTTTTATGCAGCACCCCAACGCACCTTTACCCTTAAGCAAGCATAAGTTGGTTTTCTAAATTTGAGACCCTGTTCTGTTCTGTAATTCAGTTCCTGTGTAGCCAAGTTTACATTCCGTGTATTACTGATATCTTATGATGTTTCTTTTTCTGTGTGACTTATTTCAGTTAGAATCATCATACCTGAATCCACTCATTGTGCTGCTAAGGGCCTGATGACATAGATTTCATTGCTGAGTGATATTGCTTTGTAAGTAAATACCACACCTTCTTTATCCATTTTTCACTTTCTGCGATGTTGAACTTGTACTGTAAACGAGGTTCTTGTAAACAGAGGCGTCCCAAACTTTGGGGTGGCTGTGTCTTTTTGATTTTAATTTCCCTAAGCTATAGGACCATAAGTGGAAGTGCCCTAGGCTCTGTTGCTTTGTTTTTTAGATGTTTCAGGAAACACCATACACTTCTCCCGAGTGTCTGTTGGCAATTTACATCCCGCCCATCAGCATAACAAGGCTCCCAGTTCTCCATGGCCTGTCCTGCCTTTCTGGATTTTACACTTTTTTCAGATGGCCCTTTTGACCGGGGGGATGTGAGACTTCATTGTAGTGCAGATTTCCTTTGCAAGCTTGCTTGGTTGGCCAAAAAGGGCGTATGCGTTTTTTCCTGAATATATTCAGGAAAAAACGCATACGCCCTTTTTGGCCAAGTGCATCATTGTGGACGTTCTGCCTCTTTTCCTATGCTTTCAATGCAATTCCAGTCTACCTCCTGAAATCTGTTTCCTGCAATTCTGCCCCGCTTTCAAGTCCTCGTGGCAGCCTTACTTCAGTATATTTTTGGACGATAGCTGTCATTTATAACTCTGCAGGTTTGTGAATTACAGTGCCCCTGAGCTCCTTTCTTCAACTCGCTTTCTTTTGAGCTGGCCGCAACACCGCAGGATGGCTTCAGGCCCTAATCTGGTTCCGGCACGGCACGCTGAGCCTTTGGTTAATTCCTCTTTCTGGTGGGAAATGAGAGTGAAATTTGCCCGTCCAGACACCTCCAGCTAGTCTCTCATTGATTCTCGCTATTCCTGTTAATCTTCCATAGAAATTGCAAACTGGGCGAAACAGGAGATTAAAGGGACGGACTCTCCAAGTCGGGAGAGTGTTAGTAAAGCGTCTGGAATGTTGCACCCGAGTACCAGGGTACGAAAACTGAGACATATTTGAACACGTCTCCCGATCACATGGTTGATCATACTCTAGGTTCCACATGCATGTTTTAGCTGAAGGAAGAATACCTTAAACCTGGGTAGTTGAAACCCGTGGAATGGGTACCATGCAATATGACTTCAAAGGGTCTTCATTTGCTCACCGAACCTCTCCAATCCTATCACTGCTGCGTTTATGCCCCTGTACACACGCTTGATTCTCTTTTGGAGACATAGCAATCCATAGGTTTTAAGATACTTACTAGTCAGGTACATTCTTAGGCGTTTAATATGGGGTGTTGAGTCCATTTCGTTGAGCAAGGAGTAGCTCTTGTCTATTCCATATTTGACTTAAGGAACTTTATCTGTGCTCATTTCAATCTCTGGTTTTATGCAGCACCCCAACTCACCTTTCCCCTTAAGCAAGCATAAGTTGGTTTTCTAAATTTGAGACCCTGTTCTGTTTTGGAATTCAGTTCCTGTGTAGCCAAGTTTACATTCCGTGTATTACTGATATCTTATGATGTTTCTTTTTCTGTGTGACTTATTTCAGTTAGAATCATCGTACCTGAATCCACTCATTATGCTGCTACGAGCCTGATGACATAGATTTCATTGCTGAGTGATACTGCATTGTACGTAAGTACCACAAGTTCTTTATCCATTTTTCACTTTCTGTGATATTGAACTTGTACGGTAAACGAGGTTCTTGTAAACAGAGGCGTCCCAAACTTTGGGGTGGCTGTGTCTTTTTGATTTTAATTTCCCTAAGCTATAGGACCATAAGTGGAAGTGCCCTAGGCTCTGTTGCTTTGTTTTTTAGATGCTTCAGGAAACACCATACACTTCTCCCGAGTGTCTGTTGGCAATTTACATCCCGCCCATCAGCATAACAAGGCTCCCAGTTCTCCATGGCCTGTCCTGCCTTTCTGGATTTTACACTTTTTTCAGATGGCCCTTTTGACCGGGGGGAAGTGAGACTTCATTGTAGTGCAGATTTCCTTTGCAAGCTTGCTTGGTTGGCCAAAAAGGGCGTATGCGTTTTTTCCTGAATATATTCAGGAAAAAACGCATACGCCCTTTTTGGCCAAGTGCATCATTGTGGACGTTCTGCCTCTTTTCCTATGCTTTCAATGCAATTCCAGTCTACCTCCTGAAATCGGTTTCCTGCAATTCTGCCCCGCTTTCGAGTCCTCTTGGCAGCCTTACTTCAGTATATTTTTGGATGATAGCTGTCATTTATAACTCTGCAGGTTTGTGAATTACAGTGCCCCTGAGCTCCTTTCTTCAACTCGCTTTCTTTTGAGCTGGCCGCAACACCGCAGGATGGCTTCAGGCCCTAATCTGGTTCCGGCACGGCACGCTGAGCCTTTGGTTATTTCCTCTTCCTGGTGGGAAATGAGAGTTAAGTTTGCCCGTCCAGACACCTCCAGCTAGTCTCTCATTGGTGTTCCCTATTCCTGTTCATCTTCCGCAGAAATTGCAAACTGGGCCAAACAGGAGGTTAAAGGCGCTGACTCTCCAAGTGGGGAGAGTGTTAGTAAAGTGTCTGGAATGTTGCACCCGAGTACCAGGGGAGGAAAACTGAGACATATTTGAACACGTCTCCCGTTTACATGGTTGATCATACTCTGGGTTCCACATGCATGTTTTAGCTGAAGGAAGAATACCTTAAACCTGGAGAGTTGAGACCCGTGGAATGGGTACCATGCAATATGACTTCAAAGGGTCTTCATTTGCTCACCAAACCTCTCCAATCCTATCACTGCTGCGTTTATGCCCCTGTACACACGCTTGATTCTCTTTTGGAGACATAGCAATCCATAGGTTTTAAGATACTTACTAGTCAGGTACATTCTTAGGCGTTTAATATGGGGTGTTGAGTCCATTTCGTTGAGCAAGGAGTAGCTCTTGTCTATTCCATATTTGGCTTAAGGAACTTTATCTGTGCTCATTTCAATCTCTGGTTTTATGCAGCACCCCAACTCACCTTTCCCCTTAAGCAAGCATAAGTTGGTTTTCTAAATTTGAGACCCTGTTCTGTTTTGGAATTCAGTTCCTGTGTAGCCAAGTTTGCATTCCGTGTATTAGTGATATCTTATGATGTTTCTTTTTCTGTGTGACTTATTTCAGTGAGAATCATCGTACCTGAATCCACTCATTATGCTGCTACGGGCCTGATGACATAGATTTCATTGCTGAGTGATACTGCATTGTACATAAGTACCACAAGTTCTTTATCCATTTTTCACTTTCTGTGATATTGAACTTGTACGGTAAACGAGGTTCTTGTAAACAGAGGCGTCCCAAACTTTGGGGTGGCTGTGTCTTTTTGATTTTAATTTCCCTAAGCTATAGGACCATAAGTGGAAGTGCCCTAGGCTCTGTTGCTTTGTTTTTTAGATGTTTCAGGAAACACCATACACTTCTCCCGAGTGTCTGTTGGCAATTTACATCCCGCCCATCAGCATAACAAGGCTCCCAGTTCTCCATGGCCTGTCCTGCCTTTCTGGATTTTACACTTTTTTCAGATGGCCCTTTTAACCGGGGGGAAGTGAGACTTCATTGTAGTGCAGATTTCCTTTGCAAGCTTGCTTGGTTGGCCAAAAAGGGCGTATGCGTTTTTTCCTGAATATATTCAGGAAAAAACGCATACGCCCTTTTTGGCCAAGTGCATCATTGTGGACGTTCTGCCTCTTTTCCTATGCTTTCAAGGCAATTCCAGTCTACCTCCTGAAATCGGTTTCCTGCAATTCTGCCCCGCTTTCAAGTCCTCTTGGCAGCCTTACTTCAGTATATTTTTGGACGATAGCTGTCATTTATAACTCTGCAGGTTTGTGAATTACAGTGCCCCTGAGCTCCTTTCTTCAACTCGCTTTCTTTTGAGCTGGCCGCAACACCGCAGGATGGCTTCAGGCCCTAATCTGGTTCCGGCCCGGCACGCTGAGCCTTTGGTTATTTCCTCTTCCTGGTGGGAAATGAGAGTTAAATTTGCCCGTCCAGACACCTCCAGCTAGTCTCTCATTGGTGTTCCCTATTCCTGTTCATCTTCCGCAGAAATTGCAAACTGGGCCAAACAGGAGGTTAAAGGCGCTGACTCTCCAAGTGGGGAGAGTGTTAGTAAAGCGTCTGGAATGTTGCACCCGAGTACCAGGGGAGGAAAACTGAGACATATTTGAACACGTCTCCCGTTCACATGGTTGATCATACTCTGGGTTCCACATGCATGTTTTAGCTGAAGGAAGAATACCTTAAACCTGGAGAGTTGAGACCCCTGGAATGGGTACCATGCAATATGACTTCAAAGGGTCTTCATTTGCTCACCAAACCTCTCCAATCCTATCACTGCTGCGTTTATGCCCCTGTACACACGCTTGATTCTCTTTTGGAGACATAGCAATCCATAGGTTTTAAGATACTTACTAGTCAGGTACATTCTTAGGCGTTTAATATGGGGTGTTGAGTCCATTTCGTTGAGCAAGGAGTAGCTCTTGTCTAGTCCATATTTGGCTTAAGGAACTTTATCTGTGCTCATTTCAATCTCTGGTTTTATGCAGCACCCCAACTCAGCTTTCCCCTTAAGCAAGCATAAGTTGGTTTTCTAAATTTGAGACCCTGTTCTGTTTTGGAATTCAGTTCCTGTGTAGCCAAGTTTACATTCCGTGTATTAGTGATATCTTATGATGTTTCTTTTTCTGTGTGACTTATTTCAGTGAGAATCATCGTACCTGAATCCACTCATTATGCTGCTACGGGCCTGATGACATAGATTTCATTGCTGAGTGATACTGCATTGTACGTAAGTACCACAAGTTCTTTATCCATTTTTCACTTTCTGTGATATTGAACTTGTACGGTAAACGAGGTTCTTGTAAACAGAGGCGTCCCAAACTTTGGGGTGGCTGTGTCTTTTTGATTTTAATTTCCCTAAGCTATAGGACCATAAGTGGAAGTGCCCTAGGCTCTGTTGCTTTGTTTTTTAGATGTTTCAGGAAACACCATACACTTCTCCCGAGTGTCTGTTGGCAATTTACATCCCGCCCATCAGCATAACAAGGCTCCCAGTTCTCCATGGCCTGTCCTGCCTTTCTGGATTTTACACTTTTTTCAGATGGCCCTTTTGACCGGGGGGAAGTGAGACTTCATTGTAGTGCAGATTTCCTTTGCAAGCTTGCTTGGTTGGCCAAAAAGGGCGTATGCGTTTTTTCCTGAATATATTCAGGAAAAAACGCATACGCCCTTTTTGGCCAAGTGCATCATTGTGGACGTTCTGCCTCTTTTCCTATGCTTTCAAAGCAATTCCAGTCTACCTCCTGAAATCGGTTTCCTGCAATTCTGCCCCGCTTTCAAGTCCTCTTGGCAGCCTTACTTCAGTATATTTTTGGACGATAGCTGTCATTTATAACTCTGCAGGTTTGTGAATTACAGTGCCCCTGAGCTCCTTTCTTCAACTCGCTTTCTTTTGAGCTGGCCGCAACACCGCAGGATGGCTTCAGGCCCTCATCTGGTTCCGGCACGGCACGCTGAGCCTTTGGTTATTTCCTCTTCCTGGTGGGAAATGAGAGTTAAATTTGCCCGTCCAGACACCTCCAGCTAGTCTCTCATTGGTGTTCCCTATTCCTGTTCATCTTCCGCAGAAATTGCAAACTGGGCCAAACAGGAGGTTAAAGGCGCTGACTCTCCAAGTGGGGAGAGTGTTAGTAAAGCGTCTGGAATGTTGCACCCGAGTACCAGGGGAGGAAAACTGAGACATATTTGAACACGTCTCCCGTTCACATGGTTGATCATACTCTGGGTTCCACATGCATGTTTTAGCTGAAGGAAGAATACCTTAAACCTGGAGAGTTGAGACCCGTGGAATGGGTACCATGCAATATGACTTCAAAGGGTCTTCATTTGCTCACCAAACCTCTCCAATCCTATCACTGCTGCGTTTATGCCCCTGTACACACGCTTGATTCTCTTTTGGAGACATAGCAATCCATAGGTTTTAAGATACTTACTAGTCAGGTACATTCTTAGGCGTTTAATATGGGGTGTTGAGTCCATTTCGTTGAGCAAGGAGTAGCTCTTGTCTATTCCATATTTGGCTTAAGGAACTTTATCTGTGCTCATTTCAATCTCTGGTTTTATGCAGCACCCCAACTCACCTTTCCCCTTAAGCAAGCATAAGTTGGTTTTCTAAATTTGAGACCCTGTTCTGTTTTGGAATTCAGTTCCTGTGTAGCCAAGTTTACATTCCGTGTATTAGTGATATCTTATGATGTTTCTTTTTCTGTGTGACTTATTTCAGTGAGAATCATCGTACCTGAATCCACTCATTATGCTGCTACGGGCCTGATGACATAGATTTCATTGCTGAGTGATACTGCATTGTACGTAAGTACCACAAGTTCTTTATCCATTTTTCACTTTCTGTGATATTGAACTTGTACGGTAAACGAGGTTCTTGTAAACAGAGGCGTCCCAAACTTTGGGGTGGCTGTGTCTTTTTTATTTTAATTTCCCTAAGCTATAGGACCATAAGTGGAAATGCCCTAGGCTCTGTTGCTTTGTTTTTTAGATGTTTCCGGAAACACCATACACTTCTCCCGAGTGTCTGTTGGCAATTTACATCCCGCCCATCAGCATAACAAGGCTCCCAGTTCTCCATGGCCTGTCCTGCCTTTCTGGATTTTACACTTTTTTCAGATGGCCCTTTTGACCGGGGGGAAGTGAGACTTCATTGTAGTGCAGATTTCCTTTGCAAGCTTGCTTGGTTGGCCAAAAAGGGCGTATGCGTTTTTTCCTGAATATATTCAGGAAAAAACGCATACGCCCTTTTTGGCCAAGTGCATCATTGTGGACGTTCTGCCTCTTTTCCTATGCTTTCAATGCAATTCCAGTCTACCTCCTGAAATTGGTTTCCTGCAATTCTGCCCCGCTTTCAAGTCCTCTTGGCAGCCTTACTTCAGTATATTTTTGGACGATAGCTGTCATTTATAACTCTGCAGGTTTGTGAATTACAGTGCCCCTGAGCTCCTTTCTTCAACTCGCTTTCTTTTGAGCTGGCCGCAACACCGCAGGATGGCTTCAGGCCCTAATCTGGTTCCGGCACGGCACGCTGAGCCTTTGGTTAATTCCTCTTTCTGGTGGGAAATGAGAGTTAAATTTGCCCGTCTAGACACCTCCAGCTAGTCTCTCATTGGTTCTCGCTATTCCTGTTCATCTTCCGCAGAAATTGCAAACTGGGCCAAACAGGAGATTAAAGGGACGGACTCTCCAAGTCAGGAGAGTGTTAGTAAAGCGTCTGGAATGTTGCACCCGAGTACCAGGGTACGAAAACTGAGACATATTTGAACACGTCTCCCGATCACATGGTTGATCATACTCTAGGTTCCACATGCATGTTTTAGCTGAAGGAAGAATACCTTAAACCTGGGTAGTTGAAAACCGTGGAATGGGTACCATGCAATATGACTTCAAAGGGTCTTCATTTGCTCACCGAACCTCTCCAATCCTATCACTGCTGCGTTTATGCCCCTGTACACATGCTTGATTCTCTTTCGGAGACATAGCAATCCATAGGTTTTAAGATACTTACTAGTCAGGTACATTCTTAGGCGTTTAATATGCGGTGTTGAGTCCATTTCGTTGAGCAAGGAGTAGCTCTTGTCTATTCCATATTTGGCTTAAGGAACTTTATCTGTGCTCGTTTCAATCTCTGGTTTTATGCAGCACCCCAACGCACCTTTACCCTTAAGCAAGCATAAGTTGGTTTTCTAAATTTGAGACCCTGTTCTGTTCTGTAATTCAGTTCCTGTGTAGCCAAGTTTACATTCCGTGTATTACTGATATCTTATGATGTTTCTTTTTCTGTGTGACTTATTTCAGTTAGAATCATCATACCTGAATCCACTCATTGTGCTGCTAAGGGCCTGATGACATAGATTTCATTGCTGAGTGATATTGCTTTGTAAGTAAATACCACACCTTCTTTATCCATTTTTCACTTTCTGCGATGTTGAACTTGTACTGTAAACGAGGTTCTTGTAAACAGAGGCGTCCCAAACTTTGGGGTGGCTGTGTCTTTTTGATTTTAATTTCCCTAAGCTATAGGACCATAAGTGGAAGTGCCCTAGGCTCTGTTGCTTTGTTTTTTAGATGTTTCAGGAAACACCATACACTTCTCCCGAGTGTCTGTTGGCAATTTACATCCCGCCCATCAGCATAACAAGGCTCCCAGTTCTCCATGGCCTGTCCTGCCTTTCTGGATTTTACACTTTTTTCAGATGGCCCTTTTGACCGGGGGGATGTGAGACTTCATTGTAGTGCAGATTTCCTTTGCAAGCTTGCTTGGTTGGCCAAAAAGGGCGTATGCGTTTTTTCCTGAATATATTCAGGAAAAAACGCATACGCCCTTTTTGGCCAAGTGCATCATTGTGGACGTTCTGCCTCTTTTCCTATGCTTTCAATGCAATTCCAGTCTACCTCCTGAAATCTGTTTCCTGCAATTCTGCCCCGCTTTCAAGTCCTCGTGGCAGCCTTACTTCAGTATATTTTTGGACGATAGCTGTCATTTATAACTCTGCAGGTTTGTGAATTACAGTGCCCCTGAGCTCCTTTCTTCAACTCGCTTTCTTTTGAGCTGGCCGCAACACCGCAGGATGGCTTCAGGCCCTAATCTGGTTCCGGCACGGCACGCTGAGCCTTTGGTTAATTCCTCTTTCTGGTGGGAAATGAGAGTGAAATTTGCCCGTCCAGACACCTCCAGCTAGTCTCTCATTGATTCTCGCTATTCCTGTTAATCTTCCATAGAAATTGCAAACTGGGCGAAACAGGAGATTAAAGGGACGGACTCTCCAAGTCGGGAGAGTGTTAGTAAAGCGTCTGGAATGTTGCACCCGAGTACCAGGGTACGAAAACTGAGACATATTTGAACACGTCTCCCGATCACATGGTTGATCATACTCTAGGTTCCACATGCATGTTTTAGCTGAAGGAAGAATACCTTAAACCTGGGTAGTTGAAACCCGTGGAATGGGTACCATGCAATATGACTTCAAAGGGTCTTCATTTGCTCACCGAACCTCTCCAATCCTATCACTGCTGCGTTTATGCCCCTGTACACACGCTTGATTCTCTTTTGGAGACATAGCAATCCATAGGTTTTAAGATACTTACTAGTCAGGTACATTCTTAGGCGTTTAATATGGGGTGTTGAGTCCATTTCGTTGAGCAAGGAGTAGCTCTTGTCTATTCCATATTTGACTTAAGGAACTTTATCTGTGCTCATTTCAATCTCTGGTTTTATGCAGCACCCCAACTCACCTTTCCCCTTAAGCAAGCATAAGTTGGTTTTCTAAATTTGAGACCCTGTTCTGTTTTGGAATTCAGTTCCTGTGTAGCCAAGTTTACATTCCGTGTATTACTGATATCTTATGATGTTTCTTTTTCTGTGTGACTTATTTCAGTTAGAATCATCGTACCTGAATCCACTCATTATGCTGCTACGAGCCTGATGACATAGATTTCATTGCTGAGTGATACTGCATTGTACGTAAGTACCACAAGTTCTTTATCCATTTTTCACTTTCTGTGATATTGAACTTGTACGGTAAACGAGGTTCTTGTAAACAGAGGCGTCCCAAACTTTGGGGTGGCTGTGTCTTTTTGATTTTAATTTCCCTAAGCTATAGGACCATAAGTGGAAGTGCCCTAGGCTCTGTTGCTTTGTTTTTTAGATGCTTCAGGAAACACCATACACTTCTCCCGAGTGTCTGTTGGCAATTTACATCCCGCCCATCAGCATAACAAGGCTCCCAGTTCTCCATGGCCTGTCCTGCCTTTCTGGATTTTACACTTTTTTCAGATGGCCCTTTTGACCGGGGGGAAGTGAGACTTCATTGTAGTGCAGATTTCCTTTGCAAGCTTGCTTGGTTGGCCAAAAAGGGCGTATGCGTTTTTTCCTGAATATATTCAGGAAAAAACGCATACGCCCTTTTTGGCCAAGTGCATCATTGTGGACGTTCTGCCTCTTTTCCTATGCTTTCAATGCAATTCCAGTCTACCTCCTGAAATCGGTTTCCTGCAATTCTGCCCCGCTTTCAAGTCCTCTTGGCAGCCTTACTTCAGTATATTTTTGGACGATAGCTGTCATTTATAACTCTGCAGGTTTGTGAATTACAGTGCCCCTGAGCTCCTTTCTTCAACTCGCTTTCTTGTGACCTGGCCGCAACACCGCAGGATGGCTTCAGGCCCTAATCTGGTTCAGGCACGGCACGCTGAGCCTTTGGTTATTTCCTCTTCCTGGTGGGAAATGAGAGTTAAATTTGCCCGTCCAGACACCTCCAGCTAGTCTCTCATTGGTGTTTCCTATTCCTGTTCATCTTCCGCAGAAATTGCAAACTGGGCCAAACAGGAAGTTAAAGGCGCTGACTCTCCAAGTGGGGAGAGTGTTAGTAAAGCGTCTGGAATGTTGCACCCGAGTACCAGGGGAGGAAAACTGAGACATATTTGAACACGTCTCCCGTTCACATGGTTGATCATACTCTGGGTTCCACATGCATGTTTTAGCTGAAGGAAGAATACCTTAAACCTGGAGAGTTGAGACCCGTGGAATGGGTACCATGCAATATGACTTCAAAGGGTCTTCATTTGCTCACCGAACCTCTCCAATCCTATCACTGCTGCGTTTATGCCCCTGTACACACGCTTGATTCTCTTTTGGAGACATAGCAATCCATAGGTTTTAAGATACTTACTAGTCAGGTACATTCTTAGGCGTTTAATATGGGGTGTTGAGTCCATTTCGTTGAGCAAGGAGTAGCTCTTGTCTATTCCATATTTGGCTTAAGGAACTTTATCTGTGCTCATTTCAATCTCTGGTTTTATGCAGCACCCCAACTCACCTTTCCCCTTAAGCAAGCATAAGTTGGTTTTCTAAATTTGAGACCCTGTTCTGTTTTGGAATTCAGTTCCTGTGTAGCCAAGTTTACATTCCGTGTATTAGTGATATCTTATGATGTTTCTTTTTCTGTGTGACTTATTTCAGTGAGAATCATCGTACCTGAATCCACTCATTATGCTGCTACGGGCCTGATGACATAGATTTCATTGCTGAGTGATACTGCATTGTACGTAAGTACCACAAGTTCTTTATCCATTTTTCACTTTCTGTGATATTGAACTTGTACGGTAAACGAGGTTCTTGTAAACAGAGGCGTCCCAAACTTTGGGGTGGCTGTGTCTTTTTTATTTTAATTTCCCTAAGCTATAAGACCATAAGTGGAAATGCCCTAGGCTCTGTTGCTTTGTTTTTTAGATGTTTCCGGAAACACCATACACTTCTCCCGAGTGTCTGTTGGCAATTTACATCCCGCCCATCAGCATAACAAGGCTCCCAGTTCTCCATGGCCTGTCCTGCCTTTCTGGATTTTACACTTTTTTCAGATGGCCCTTTTGACCGGGGGGATGTGAGACTTCATTGTAGTGCAGATTTCCTTTGCAAGCTTGCTTGGTTGGCCAAAAAGGGCGTATGCGTTTTTTCCTGAATATATTCAGGAAAAAACGCATACGCCCTTTTTGGCCAAGTGCATCATTGTGGACGTTCTGCCTCTTTTCCTATGCTTTCAATGCAATTCCAGTCTACCTCCTGAAATCGGTTTCCTGCAATTCTGCCCCGCTTTCAAGTCCTCTTGGCAGCCTTACTTCAGTATATTTTTGGACGATAGCTGTCATTTATAACTCTGCAGGTTTGTGAATTACAGTGCCCCTGAGCTCCTTTCTTCAACTCGCTTTCTTTTGAGCTGGCCGCAACACCGCAGGATGGCTTCAGGCCCTAATCTGGTTCCGGCACGGCACGCTGAGCCTTTGGTTAATTCCTCTTTCTGGTGGGAAATGAGAGTTAAATTTGCCCGTCCAGACACCTCCAGCTAGTCTCTCATTGGTTCTCGCTATTCCTGTTCATCTTCCGCAGAAATTGCAAACTGGGCCAAACAGGAGATTAAAGGGACGGACTCTCCAAGTCAGGAGAGTGTTAGTAAAGCGTCTGGAATGTTGCACCCGAGTACCAGGGTACGAAAACTGAGACATATTTGAACACGTCTCCCGATCACATGGTTGATCATACTCTAGGTTCCACATGCATGTTTTAGCTGAAGGAAGAATACCTTAAACCTGGGTAGTTGAAAACCGTGGAATGGGTACCATGCAATATGACTTCAAAGGGTCTTCATTTGCTCACCGAACCTCTCCAATCCTATCACTGCTGCGTTTATGCCCCTGTACACATGCTTGATTCTCTTTCGGAGACATAGCAATCCATAGGTTTTAAGATACTTACTAGTCAGGTACATTCTTAGGCGTTTAATATGCGGTGTTGAGTCCATTTCGTTGAGCAAGGAGTAGCTCTTGTCTATTCCATATTTGGCTTAAGGAACTTTATCTGTGCTCGTTTCAATCTCTGGTTTTATGCAGCACCCCAACGCACCTTTACCCTTAAGCAAGCATAAGTTGGTTTTCTAAATTTGAGACCCTGTTCTGTTCTGTAATTCAGTTCCTGTGTAGCCAAGTTTACATTCCGTGTATTACTGATATCTTATGATGTTTCTTTTTCTGTGTGACTTATTTCAGTTAGAATCATCATACCTGAATCCACTCATTGTGCTGCTAAGGGCCTGATGACATAGATTTCATTGCTGAGTGATATTGCTTTGTAAGTAAATACCACACCTTCTTTATCCATTTTTCACTTTCTGCGATGTTGAACTTGTACTGTAAACGAGGTTCTTGTAAACAGAGGCGTCCCAAACTTTGGGGTGGCTGTGTCTTTTTGATTTTAATTTCCCTAAGCTATAGGACCATAAGTGGAAGTGCCCTAGGCTCTGTTGCTTTGTTTTTTAGATGTTTCAGGAAACACCATACACTTCTCCCGAGTGTCTGTTGGCAATTTACATCCCGCCCATCAGCATAACAAGGCTCCCAGTTCTCCATGGCCTGTCCTGCCTTTCTGGATTTTACACTTTTTTCAGATGGCCCTTTTGACCGGGGGGATGTGAGACTTCATTGTAGTGCAGATTTCCTTTGCAAGCTTGCTTGGTTGGCCAAAAAGGGCGTATGCGTTTTTTCCTGAATATATTCAGGAAAAAACGCATACGCCCTTTTTGGCCAAGTGCATCATTGTGGACGTTCTGCCTCTTTTCCTATGCTTTCAATGCAATTCCAGTCTACCTCCTGAAATCTGTTTCCTGCAATTCTGCCCCGCTTTCAAGTCCTCGTGGCAGCCTTACTTCAGTATATTTTTGGACGATAGCTGTCATTTATAACTCTGCAGGTTTGTGAATTACAGTGCCCCTGAGCTCCTTTCTTCAACTCGCTTTCTTTTGAGCTGGCCGCAACACCGCAGGATGGCTTCAGGCCCTAATCTGGTTCCGGCACGGCACGCTGAGCCTTTGGTTAATTCCTCTTTCTGGTGGGAAATGAGAGTGAAATTTGCCCGTCCAGACACCTCCAGCTAGTCTCTCATTGATTCTCGCTATTCCTGTTAATCTTCCATAGAAATTGCAAACTGGGCGAAACAGGAGATTAAAGGGACGGACTCTCCAAGTCGGGAGAGTGTTAGTAAAGCGTCTGGAATGTTGCACCCGAGTACCAGGGTACGAAAACTGAGACATATTTGAACACGTCTCCCGATCACATGGTTGATCATACTCTAGGTTCCACATGCATGTTTTAGCTGAAGGAAGAATACCTTAAACCTGGGTAGTTGAAACCCGTGGAATGGGTACCATGCAATATGACTTCAAAGGGTCTTCATTTGCTCACCGAACCTCTCCAATCCTATCACTGCTGCGTTTATGCCCCTGTACACACGCTTGATTCTCTTTTGGAGACATAGCAATCCATAGGTTTTAAGATACTTACTAGTCAGGTACATTCTTAGGCGTTTAATATGGGGTGTTGAGTCCATTTCGTTGAGCAAGGAGTAGCTCTTGTCTATTCCATATTTGACTTAAGGAACTTTATCTGTGCTCATTTCAATCTCTGGTTTTATGCAGCACCCCAACTCACCTTTCCCCTTAAGCAAGCATAAGTTGGTTTTCTAAATTTGAGACCCTGTTCTGTTTTGGAATTCAGTTCCTGTGTAGCCAAGTTTACATTCCGTGTATTACTGATATCTTATGATGTTTCTTTTTCTGTGTGACTTATTTCAGTTAGAATCATCGTACCTGAATCCACTCATTATGCTGCTACGAGCCTGATGACATAGATTTCATTGCTGAGTGATACTGCATTGTACGTAAGTACCACAAGTTCTTTATCCATTTTTCACTTTCTGTGATATTGAACTTGTACGGTAAACGAGGTTCTTGTAAACAGAGGCGTCCCAAACTTTGGGGTGGCTGTGTCTTTTTGATTTTAATTTCCCTAAGCTATAGGACCATAAGTGGAAGTGCCCTAGGCTCTGTTGCTTTGTTTTTTAGATGCTTCAGGAAACACCATACACTTCTCCCGAGTGTCTGTTGGCAATTTACATCCCGCCCATCAGCATAACAAGGCTCCCAGTTCTCCATGGCCTGTCCTGCCTTTCTGGATTTTACACTTTTTTCAGATGGCCCTTTTGACCGGGGGGAAGTGAGACTTCATTGTTGTGCAGATTTCCTTTGCAAGCTTGCTTGGTTGGCCAAAAAGGGCGTATGCGTTTTTTCCTGAATATATTCAGGAAAAAACGCATACGCCCTTTTTGGCCAAGTGCATCATTGTGGACGTTCTGCCTCTTTTCCTATGCTTTCAATGCAATTCCAGTCTACCTCCTGAAATCGGTTTCCTGCAATTCTGCCCCGCTTTCAAGTCCTCTTGGCAGCCTTACTTCAGTATATTTTTGGACGATAGCTGTCATTTATAACTCTGCAGGTTTGTGAATTACAGTGCCCCTGAGCTCCTTTCTTCAACTCGCTTTCTTGTGACCTGGCCGCAACACCGCAGGATGGCTTCAGGCCCTAATCTGGTTCAGGCACGGCACGCTGAGCCTTTGGTTATTTCCTCTTCCTGGTGGGAAATGAGAGTTAAATTTGCCCGTCCAGACACCTCCAGCTAGTCTCTCATTGGTGTTTCCTATTCCTGTTCATCTTCCGCAGAAATTGCAAACTGGGCCAAACAGGAAGTTAAAGGCGCTGACTCTCCAAGTGGGGAGAGTGTTAGTAAAGCGTCTGGAATGTTGCACCCGAGTACCAGGGGAGGAAAACTGAGACATATTTGAACACGTCTCCCGTTCACATGGTTGATCATACTCTGGGTTCCACATGCATGTTTTAGCTGAAGGAAGAATACCTTAAACCTGGAGAGTTGAGACCCGTGGAATGGGTACCATGCAATATGACTTCAAAGGGTCTTCATTTGCTCACCGAACCTCTCCAATCCTATCACTGCTGCGTTTATGCCCCTGTACACACGCTTGATTCTCTTTTGGAGACATAGCAATCCATAGGTTTTAAGATACTTACTAGTCAGGTACATTCTTAGGCGTTTAATATGGGGTGTTGAGTCCATTTCATTGAGCAAGGAGTAGCTCTTGTCTATTCCATATTTGGCTTAAGGAACTTTATCTGTGCTCATTTCAATCTCTGGTTTTATGCAGCACCCCAACTCACCTTTCCCCTTAAGCAAGCATAAGTTGGTTTTCTAAATTTGAGACCCTGTTCTGTTTTGGAATTCAGTTCCTGTGTAGCCAAGTTTACATTCCGTGTATTACTGATATCTTATGATGTTTCTTTTTCTGTGTGACTTATTTCAGTTAGAATCATCGTACCTGAATCCACTCATTATGCTGCTACGGGCCTGATGACATAGATTTCATTGCTGAGTGATACTGCATTGTACGTAAGTACCACAAGTTCTTTATCCATTTTTCACTTTCTGTGATATTGAACTTGTACGGTAAACGAGGTTCTTGTAAACAGAGGCGTCCCAAACTTTGGGGTGGCTGTGTCTTTTTGATTTTAATTTCCCTAAGCTATAGGACCATAAGTGGAAGTGCCCTAGGCTCTGTTGCTTTGTTGTATAGATGTTTCAGGAAACACCATACACTTCTCCCGAGTGTCTGTTGGCAATTTACATCCCGCCCATCAGCATAACAAGGCTCCCAGTTCTCCATGGCCTGTCCTGCCTTTCTGGATTTTACACTTTTTTCACATGGCCCTTTTGACCGGGGGGAAGTGAGACTTCATTGTAGTGCAGATTTCCTTTGCAAGCTTGCTTGGTTGGCCAAAAAGGGCGTATGCGTTTTTTCCTGAATATATTCAGGAAAAAACGCATATGCCCTTTTTGGCCAAGTGCATCATTGTGGACGTTCTGCCTCTTTTCCTATGCTTTCAATGCAATTCCAGTCTACCTCCTGAAATCGGTTTCCTGCAATTCTGCCCCGCTTTCAAGTCCTCTTGGCAGCCTTACTTCAGTATATTTTTGGACGATAGCTGTCATTTATAACGCTGCAGGTTTGTGAATTACAGTGCCCCTGAGCTCCTTTCTTCAACTCGCTTTCTTTTGAGCTGGCCGCAACACCGCAGGATGGCTTCAGGCCCTAATCTGGTTCCGGCACGGCACGCTCAGCCTTTGGTTATTTCCTCTTCCTGGTGGGAAATGAGAGTTAAATTTGCCCGTCCAGACACCTCCAGCTAGTCTCTCATTGGTGTTCCCTATTCCTGTTCATCTTCCGCAGAAATTGCAAACTGGGCCAAACAGGAAGTTAAAGGCGCTGACTCTCCAAGTGGGGAGAGTGTTAGTAAAGCGCCTGGAATGTTGCACCCGAGTACCATGGGAGGAAAACTGAGACATATTTGAACACGTCTCCCGTTCACATGGTTGATCATACTCTGGGTTTCACATGCATGTTTTAGCTGAAGGAAGAATACCTTAAACCTGGAGAGTTGAGACCCGTGGAATGGGTACCATGCAATATGACTTCAAAGGGTCTTCATTTGCTCACCGAACCTCTCCAATCCTATCACTGCTGCGTTTATGCCCCTGTACACACGCTTGATTCTCTTTTGGAGACATAGCAATCCATAGGTTTTAAGATACTTACTAGTCAGGTACATTCTTAGGCGTTTAATATGGGGTGTTGAGTCCATTTCGTTGAGCAAGGAGTAGCTCTTGTCTATTCCATATTTGGCTTAAGGAACTTTATCTGTGCTCATTTCAATCTCTGGTTTTATGCAGCACCCCAACTCACCTTTCCCCTTAAGCAAGCATAAGTTGGTTTTCTAAATTTGAGACCCTGTTCTGTTTTGGAATTCAGTTCCTGTGTAGCCAAGTTTACATTCCGTGTATTAGTGATATCTTATGATGTTTCTTTTTCTGTGTGACTTATTTCAGTGAGAATCATCGTACCTGAATCCACTCATTATGCTGCTACGGGCCTGATGACATAGATTTCATTGCTGAGTGATACTGCATTGTACGTAAGTAGCACAAGTTCTTTATCCATTTTTCACTTTCTGTGATATTGAACTTGTACGGTAAATGAGGTTCTTGTAAACAGAGGCGTCCCAAACTTTGGGGTGGCTGTGTCTTTTTGATTTTAATTTCCCTAAGCTATAGGACCATAAGTGGAAGTGCCCTAGGCTCTGTTGCTTTGTTTTTTAGATGTTTCAGGAAACACCATACACTTCTCCTGAGTGTCTGTTGGCAATTTACATCCCGCCCATCAGCATAACAAGGCTCCCAGTTCTCCATGGCCTGTCCTGCCTTTCTGGATTTTACACTTTTTTCACATGGCCCTTTTGACCGGGGGGAAGTGAGACTTCATTGTAGTGCAGATTTCCTTTGCAAGCTTGCTTGGTTGGCCAAAAAGGGCGTATGCGTTTTTTCCTGAATATATTCAGGAAAAAACGCATACGCCCTTTTTGGCCAAGTGCATCATTGTGGACGTTCTGCCTCTTTTCCTATGCTTTCAAGGCAACTCCAGTCTACCTCCTGAAATCGGTTTCCTGCAATTCTGCCCCGCTTTCAAGTCCTCTTGGCAGCCTTACTTCAGTATATTTTTGGACGATAGCTGTCATTTATAACTCTGCAGGTTTGTGAATTACAGTGCCCCTGAGCTCCTTTCTTAAACTCGCTTTCTTTTGAGCTGGCCGCAACACCGCAGGATGGCTTCAGGCCCTAATC
Source organism: Globicephala melas (assembly GCF_963455315.2). Taxonomy (NCBI): domain Eukaryota; kingdom Metazoa; phylum Chordata; class Mammalia; order Artiodactyla; family Delphinidae; genus Globicephala; species Globicephala melas. Next base: position 2,382,136 of record NW_027207211.1, read on the forward strand.
TGGTTCCGGCACGGCACGCTGAGCCTTTGGTTATTTCCTCTTCCTGGTGGGAAATGAGAGTTAAATTTGCCCGTCCAGACACCTCCAGCTAGTCTCTCATTGGTTCTCCCTATTCCTGTTCATCTTCCGCAGCAATTGCAAACTGGGCCAAACAGGAGGTTAAAGGCGCTGACTCTACAAGTGGGGAGAGTGTTAGTAAATCGTCTGGAATGTTGCACCCGAGTACCAGGGTACGAAAACTGAGACATATTTGAACACGTCTCCCGTTCACACGGTTGATCATACTCTGGGTTCCACATGCATGTTTTAGCTGAAGGAAGAATACCTTAAACCTGGAGAGTTGAGACCCGTGGAATGGGTACCATGCAATATGACTTCAAAGGGTCTTCATTTGCTCACCGAACCTCTCCAATCCTATCACTGCTGCGTTTATGCCCCTGTACACACGCTTGATTCTCTTTTGGAGACATAGCAATCCATAGGTTTTAAGATACTTACTAGTCAGGTACATTCTTAGGCGTTTAATATGGGGTGTTGAGTCCATTTCGTTGAGCAAGGAGTAGCTCTTGTCCAGTCCATATTTGGCTTAAGGAACTTTATCTGTGCTCATTTCAATCTCTGGTTTTATGCAGCACCCCAACTCACCTTTCCCCTTAAGCAAGCATAAGTTGGTTTTCTAAATTTGAGACCCTGTTCTGTTCTGTAATTCAGTTCCTGTGTAGCCAAGTTTACATTCCGTGTATTACTGTTATCTTATGATGTTTCTTTTTCTGTGTGACTTATTTCAGTTAGAATCATCATACCTGAATCCACTCATTGTGCTGCTAAGGGCCTGATGACATAGATTTCATTGCTGAGTGATATTGCTTTGTAAGTAAATACCACACCTTCTTTATCCATTTTTCACTTTCTGTGATGTTGAACTTGTACTGTAAACGAGGTTCTTGTAAACAGAGGCGTCCCAAACTTTGGGGTGGCTGTGTCTTTTTGATTTTAATTTCCCTAAGCTATAGGACCATAAGTGGAAGTGCCCTAGGCTCTGTTGCTTTGTTTTTTAGATGTTTCAGGAAACACCATACACTTCTCCCGAGTGTCTGTTGGCAATTTACATCCCGCCCATCAGCATAACAAGGCTCCCAGTTCTCCATGGCCTGTCCTGCCTTTCTGGATTTTACACTTTTTTCAGATGGCCCTTTTGACTGGGGGGAAGTGAGACTTCATTGTAGTGCAGATTTCCTTTGCAAGCTTGCTTGGTTGGCCAAAAAGGGCGTATGCGTTTTTTCCTGAATATATTCAGGAAAAAACGCATACGCACTTTTTGGCCAAGTGCATCATTGTGGACGTTCTGCCTCTTTTCCTATGCTTTCAATGCAATTCCAGTCTACCTCCTGAAATCGGTTTCCTGCAATTCTGCCCCGCTTTCGAGTCCTCTTGGCAGCCTTACTTCAGTATATTTTTGGACGATAGCTGTCATTTATAACTCTGCAGGTTTGTGAATTACAGTGCCCCTGAGCTCCTTTCTTCAACTCGCTTTCTTTTGAGCTGGCCGCAACACCGCAGGATGGCTTCAGGCCCTAATCTGGTTCCGGCACGGCACACTGAGCCTTTGGTTAATTCTTCTTCCTGGTGGGAAATGAGAGTGAAATTTGCCCGTCCAGACACCTCCAGCTAGTCTCTCATTGATTCTCGCTATTCCTGTTAATCTTCCATAGAAATTGCAAACTGGGCGAAACAGGAGATTAAAGGGACGGACTCTCCAAGTCGGGAGAGTGTTAGTAAAGTGTCTGGAATGTTGCACCCGAGTACCAGGGTACGAAAACTGAGACATATTTGAACACGTCTCCCGATCACATGGTTGATCATACTCTAGGTTCCACATGCATGTTTTAGCTGAAGGAAGAATACCTTAAACCTGGGTAGTTGAAACCCGTGGAATGGGTACCATGCAATATGACTTCAAAGGGTCTTCATTTGCTCACCGAACCTCTCCAATCCTATCACTGCTGCGTTTATGCCCCTGTAGACACGCTTGATTCTCTTTTGGAGACATAGCAATCCATAGGTTTTAAGATACTTACTAGTCAGGTACATTCTTAGGCGTTTAATATGGGGTGTTGAGTCCATTTCGTTGAGCAAGGAGTAGCTCTTGTCTATTCCATATTTGACTTAAGGAACTTTATCTGTGCTCATTTCAATCTCTGGTTTTATGCAGCACCCCAACTCACCTTTCCCCTTAAGCAAGCATAAGTTGGTTTTCTAAATTTGAGACCCTGTTCTGTTTTGGAATTCAGTTCCTGTGTAGCCAAGTTTACATTCCGTGTATTACTGATATCTTATGATGTTTCTTTTTCTGTGTGACTTATTTCAGTTAGAATCATCGTACCTGAATCCACTCATTATGCTGCTACGAGCCTGATGACATAGATTTCATTGCTGAGTGATACTGCATTGTACGTAAGTACCACAAGTTCTTTATCCATTTTTCACTTTCTGTGATATTGAACTTGTACGGTAAACGAGGTTCTTGTAAACAGAGGCGTCCCAAACTTTGGGGTGGCTGTGTCTTTTTGATTTTAATTTCCCTAAGCTATAGGACCATAAGTGGAAGTGCCCTAGGCTCTGTTGCTTTGTTTTTTAGATGCTTCAGGAAACACCATACACTTCTCCCGAGTGTCTGTTGGCAATTTACATCCCGCCCATCAGCATAACAAGGCTCCCAGTTCTCCATGGCCTGTCCTGCCTTTCTGGATTTTACACTTTTTTCAGATGGCCCTTTTGACCGGGGGGAAGTGAGACTTCATTGTAGTGCAGATTTCCTTTGCAAGCTTGCTTGGTTGGCCAAAAAGGGCGTATGCGTTTTTTCCTGAATATATTCAGGAAAAAACGCATACGCCCTTTTTGGCCAAGTGCATCATTGTGGACGTTCTGCCTCTTTTCCTATGCTTTCAATGCAATTCCAGTCTACCTCCTGAAATCGGTTTCCTGCAATTCTGCCCCGCTTTCAAGTCCTCTTGGCAGCCTTACTTCAGTATATTTTTGGACGATAGCTGTCATTTATAACTCTGCAGGTTTGTGAATTACAGTGCCCCTGAGCTCCTTTCTTCAACTCGCTTTCTTGTGACCTGGCCGCAACACCGCAGGATGGCTTCAGGCCCTAATCTTGTTCAGGCACGGCACGCTGAGCCTTTGGTTATTTCCTCTTCCTGGTGGGAAATGAGAGTTAAATTTGCCCGTCCAGACACCTCCAGCTAGTCTCTCATTGGTGTTTCCTATTCCTGTTCATCTTCCGCAGAAATTGCAAACTCGGCCAAACAGGAAGTTAAAGGCGCTGACTCTCCAAGTGGGGAGAGTGTTAGTAAAGCGTCTGGAATGTTGCACCCGAGTACCAGGGGAGGAAAACTGAGACATATTTGAACACGTCTCCCGTTCACATGGTTGATCATACTCTGGGTTCCACATGCATGTTTTAGCTGAAGGAAGAATACCTTAAACCTGGAGAGTTGAGACCCGTGGAATGGGTACCATGCAATATGACTTCAAAGGGTCTTCATTTGCTCACCGAACCTCTCCAATCCTATCACTGCTGCGTTTATGCCCCTGTACACACGCTTGATTCTCTTTTGGAGACATAGCAATCCATAGGTTTTAAGATACTTACTAGTCAGGTACATTCTTAGGCGTTTAATATGGGGTGTTGAGTCCATTTCGTTGAGCAAGGAGTAGCTCTTGTCTATTCCATATTTGGCTTAAGGAACTTTATCTGTGCTCATTTCAATCTCTGGTTTTATGCAGCACCCCAACTCACCTTTCCCCTTAAGCAAGCATAAGTTGGTTTTCTAAATTTGAGACCCTGTTCTGTTTTGGAATTCAGTTCCTGTGTAGCCAAGTTTACATTCCGTGTATTACTGATATCTTATGATGTTTCTTTTTCTGTGTGACTTATTTCAGTTAGAATCATCGTACCTGAATCCACTCATTATGCTGCTACGGGCCTGATGACATAGATTTCATTGCTGAGTGATACTGCATTGTACGTAAGTACCACAAGTTCTTTATCCATTTTTCACTTTCTGTGATATTGAACTTGTACGGTAAACGAGGTTCTTGTAAACAGAGGCGTCCCAAACTTTGGGGTGGCTGTGTCTTTTTGATTTTAATTTCCCTAAGCTATAGGACCATAAGTGGAAGTGCCCTAGGCTCTGTTGCTTTGTTGTATAGATGTTTCAGGAAACACCATACACTTCTCCCGAGTGTCTGTTGGCAATTTACATCCCGCCCATCAGCATAACAAGGCTCCCAGTTCTCCATGGCCTGTCCTGCCTTTCTGGATTTTACACTTTTTTCACATGGCCCTTTTGACCGGGGGGAAGTGAGACTTCATTGTAGTGCAGATTTCCTTTGCAAGCTTGCTTGGTTGGCCAAAAAGGGCGTATGCGTTTTTTCCTGAATATATTCAGGAAAAAACGCATACGCCCTTTTTGGCCAAGTGCATCATTGTGGACGTTCTGCCTCTTTTCCTATGCTTTCAATGCAATTCCAGTCTACCTCCTGAAATCGGTTTCCTGCAATTCTGCCCCGCTTTCAAGTCCTCTTGGCAGCCTTACTTCAGTATATTTTTGGACGATAGCTGTCATTTATAACGCTGCAGGTTTGTGAATTACAGTGCCCCTGAGCTCCTTTCTTCAACTCGCTTTCTTTTGAGCTGGCCGCAACACCGCAGGATGGCTTCAGGCCCTAATCTGGTTCCGGCACGGCACGCTCAGCCTTTGGTTATTTCCTCTTCATGGTGGGAAATGAGAGTTAAATTTGCCCTTCCAGACACCTCCAGCTAGTCTCTCATTGGTGTTCCCTATTCCTGTTCATCTTCCGCAGAAATTGCAAACTGGGCCAAACAGGAAGTTAAAGGCGCTGACTCTCCAAGTGGGGAGAGTGTTAGTAAAGCGTCTGGAATGTTGCACCCGAGTACCATGGGAGGAAAACTGAGACATATTTGAACACGTCTCCCGTTCACATGGTTGATCATACTCTGGGTTTCACATGCATGTTTTAGCTGAAGGAAGAATACCTTAAACCTGGAGAGTTGAGACCCGTGGAATGGGTACCATGCAATATGACTTCAAAGGGTCTTCATTTGCTCACCAAACCTCTCCAATCCTATCACTGCTGCGTTTATGCCCCTGTACACACGCTTGATTCTCTTTTGGAGACATAGCAATCCATAGGTTTTAAGATACTTACTAGTCAGGTACATTCTTAGGCGTTTAATATGGGGTGTTGAGTCCATTTCGTTGAGCAAGGAGTAGCTCTTGTCTATTCCATATTTGGCTTAAGGAACTTTATCTGTGCTCATTTCAATCTCTGGTTTTATGCAGCACCCCAACTCACCTTTCCCCTTAAGCAAGCATAAGTTGGTTTTCTAAATTTGAGACCCTGTTCTGTTTTGGAATTCAGTTCCTGTGTAGCCAAGTTTACATTCCGTGTATTAGTGATATCTTATGATGTTTCTTTTTCTGTGTGACTTATTTCAGTGAGAATCATCGTACCTGAATCCACTCATTATGCTGCTACGGGCCTGATGACATAGATTTCATTGCTGAGTGATACTGCATTGTACGTAAGTAGCACAAGTTCTTTATCCATTTTTCACTTTCTGTGATATTGAACTTGTACGGTAAATGAGGTTCTTGTAAACAGAGGCGTCCCAAACTTTGGGGTGGCTGTGTCTTTTTGATTTTAATTTCCCTAAGCTATAGGACCATAAGTGGAAGTGCCCTAGGCTCTGTTGCTTTGTTTTTTAGATGTTTCAGGAAACACCATACACTTCTCCTGAGTGTCTGTTGGCAATTTACATCCCGCCCATCAGCATAACAAGGCTCCCAGTTCTCCATGGCCTGTCCTGCCTTTCTGGATTTTACACTTTTTTCACATGGCCCTTTTGACCGGGGGGAAGTGAGACTTCATTGTAGTGCAGATTTCCTTTGCAAGCTTGTTGGTTGGCCAAAAAGGGCGTATGCGTTTTTTCCTGAATATATTCAGGAAAAAACGCATACGCCCTTTTTGGCCAAGTGCATCATTGTGGACGTTCTGCCTCTTTTCCTATGCTTTCAAGGCAACTCCAGTCTACCTCCTGAAATCGGTTTCCTGCAATTCTGCCCCGCTTTCAAGTCCTCTTGGCAGCCTTACTTCAGTATATTTTTGGACGATAGCTGTCATTTATAACTCTGCAGGTTTGTGAATTACAGTGCCCCTGAGCTCCTTTCTTAAACTCGCTTTCTTTTGAGCTGGCCGCAACACCGCAGGATGGCTTCAGGCCCTAATCTGGTTCCGGCACGGCACGCTGAGCCTTTGGTTATTTCCTCTTCCTGGTGGGAAATGAGAGTTAAATTTGCCCGTCCAGACACCTCCAGCTAGTCTCTCATTGGTTCTCCCTATTCCTGTTCATCTTCCGCAGCAATTGCAAACTGGGCCAAACAGGAGGTTAAAGGCGCTGACTCTACAAGTGGGGAGAGAGTTAGTAAATCGTCTGGAATGTTGCACCCGAGTACCAGGGGAGGAAAACTGAGACATATTTGAACACGTCTCCCGTTCACACGGTTGATCATACTCTGGGTTCCACATGCATGTTTTAGCTGAAGGAAGAATACCTTAAACCTGGAGAGTTGAGACCCGTGGAATGGGTACCATGCAATATGACTTCAAAGGGTCTTCATTTGTTCACCGAAACTCTCCAATCCTATCACTGCTGCGTTTATGCCCCTGTACACATGCTTGATTCTCTTTCGGAGACATAGCAATCCATAGGTTTTAAGATACTTACTAGTCAGGTACATTCTTAGGCGTTTAATATGCGGTGTTCAGTCCATTTCGTTGAGCAAGGAGTAGCTCTTGTCTATTCCATATTTGGCTTAAGGAATTTTATCTGTGCTCATTTCAATCTCTGGTTTTATGCAGCACCCCAACTCACCTTTCCCCTTAAGCAAGCATAAGTTGGTTTTCTAAATTTGAGACCCTGTTCTGTTCTGTAATTCAGTTCCTGTGTAGCCAAGTTTACATTCCGTGTATTACTGATATCTTATGATGTTTCTTTTTCTGTGTGACTTATTTCAGTTAGAATCATCATACCTGAATCCACTCATTGTGCTGCTAACGGCCTGATGACATAGATTTCATTGCTGAGTGATACTGCATTGTACGTAAGTACCACAAGTTCTTTATCCATTTTTCACTTTCTGTGATATTGAACTTGTACGGTAAACGAGGTTCTTGTAAACAGAGGCGTCCCAAACTTTGGGGTGGCTGTGTCTTTTTGATTTTAATTTCCCTAAGCTATAGGACCATAAGTGGAAGTGCCCTAGGCTCTGTTGCTTTGTTTTTTAGATGTTTCAGGAAACACCATACACTTCTCCCGAGTGTCTGTTGGCAATTTACATCCCGCCCATCAGCATAACAAGGCTCCCAGTTCTCCATGGCCTGTCCTGCCTTTCTGGATTTTACACTTTTTTCAGATGGCCCTTTTGACCGGGGGGAAGTGAGACTTCATTGTAGTGCAGATTTCCTTTGCAAGCTTGCTTGGTTGGCCAAAAAGGGCGTATGCGTTTTTTCCTGAATATATTCAGGAAAAAACGCATACGCCCTTTTTGGCCAAGTGCATCATTGTGGACGTTCTGCCTCTTTTCCTATGCTTTCAATGCAATTCCAGTCTACCTCCTGAAATCGGTTTCCTGCAATTCTGCCCCGCTTTCAAGTCCTCTTGGCAGCCTTACTTCAGTATATTTTTGGACGATAGCTGTCATTTATAACTCTGCAGGTTTGTGAATTACAGTGCCCCTGAGCTCCTTTCTTCAACTCGCTTTCTTGTGACCTGGCCGCAACACCGCAGGATGGCTTCAGGCCCTAATCTGGTTCTGGCACGGCACGCTGAGCCTTTGGTTGTTTCCTCTTCCTGGTGGGAAATGAGAGTTAAATTTGCCCGTCCAGACACCTCCAGCTAGTCTCTCATTGGTTCTCCCTATTCCTGTTCATCTTCCGCAGAAATTGCAAACTGGGCCAAACAGGAGGTTAAAGACGCTGACTCTCCAAGTGGGGAGAGTGTTAGTAAAGCGTCTGGAATGTTGCACCCGAGTACCAGGGTACGAAAACTGAGACATATTTGAACACGTCTCCCGTTCACACGGTTGATCATACTCTGGGTTCCACATGCATGTTTTAGCTGAAGGAAGAATACCTTAAACCTTGAGAGTTGAGACCCGTGGAATGGGTACCATGCAATATGACTTCAAAGGGTCTTCATTTGTTCACCGAAACTCTCCAATCCTATCACTGCTGCGTTTATGCCCCTGTACACATGCTTGATTCTCTTTCGGAGACATAGCAATCCATAGGTTTTAAGATACTTACTAGTCAGGTTCATACTTAGGCGTTTAATATGCGGTGTTCAGTCCATTTCGTTGAGCAAGGAGTAGCTCTTGTCTATTCCATATTTGGCTTAAGGAACTTTATCTGTGCTCATTTCAATCTCTGGTTTTATGCAGCACCCCAACTCACCTTTCCCCTTAAGCAAGCATAAGTTGGTTTTCTAAATTTGAGACCCTGTTCTGTTTTGGAATTCAGTTCCTGTGTAGCCAAGTTTACATTCCGTGTATTACTGATATCTTATGATGTTTGTATTTCTGTGTGACTTATTTCAGTTAGAATCATCGTACCTGAATCCACTCATTATGCTGCTACGGGCCTGATGACATAGATTTCATTGCTGAGTGATACTGCATTGTACGTAAGTACCACAACTTCTTTATCCATTTTTCACTTTCTGTGATATTGAACTTGTACGGTAAACGAGGTTCTTGTAAACAGAGGCGTCCCAAACTTTGGGGTGGCTGTGTCTTTTTGATTTTAATTTCCCTAAGCTATAGGACCATAAGTGGAAGTGCCCTAGGCTCTGTTGCTTTGTTTTTTAGATGTTTCAGGAAACACCATACACTTCTCCCGAGTGTCTGTTGGCAATTTACATCCCGCCCATCAGCATAACAAGTCGCCCAGTTCTCCATGGCCTGTCCTGCCTTTCTGGATTTTACACTTTTTTCAGATGGCCCTTTTGACCGGGGGGAAGTGAGACTTCATTGTAGTGCAGATTTCCTTTGCAAGCTTGCTTGGTTGGCCAAAAAGGGCGTATGCGTTTTTTCCTGAATATATTCAGGAAAAAACGCATACGCCCTTTTTGGCCAAGTGCATCATTATGGACGTTCTGCCTCTTTTCCTATGCTTTCAATGCAATTCCAGTCTACCTCCTGAAATCGGTTTCCTGCAATTCTGCCCCGCTTTCAAGTCCTCTTGGCAGCCTTACTTCAGTATATTTTTGGACTATAGCTGTCATTTATAACTCTGCAGGTTTGTGAATTACAGTGCCCCTGAGCTCCTTTCTTCAACTCGCTTTCTTGTGACCTGGCCGCAACACCGCAGGATGGCTTCAGGCCCTAATCTGGTTCCGGCACGGCACGCTGAGCCTTTGGTTGTTTCCTCTTCCTGGTGGGAAATGAGAGTTAAATTTGCCCGTCCAGACACCTCCAGCTAGTCTCTCATTGGTTCTCCCTATTCCTGTTCATCTTCCGCAGAAATTGCAAACTGGGCCAAACAGGAGGTTAAAGACGCTGACTCTCCAAGTGGGGAGAGTGTGAGTAAAGCGTCTGGAATGTTGCACCCGAGTACCAGGGTACGAAAACTGAGACATATTTGAACACGTCTCCCGTTCACACGGTTGATCATACTCTGGGTTCCACATGCATGTTTTAGCTGAAGGAAGAATACCTTAAACCTGGAGAGTTGAGACCCGTGGAATGGGTACCATGCAATATGACTTCAAAGGGTCTTCATTTGTTCACCGAAACTCTCCAATCCTATCACTGCTGCGTTTATGCGCCTGTACACATGCTTGATTCTCTTTCGGAGACATAGCAATCCATAGGTTTTAAGATACTTACTAGTCAGGTACATTCTTAGGCGTTTAATATGCGGTGTTCAGTCCATTTCGTTGAGCAAGGAGTAGCTCTTGTCTAGTCCATATTTGGCTTAAGGAACTTTATCTGTGCTCATTTCAATCTCTGGTTTTATGCAGCACCCCAACTCACCTTTCCCCTTAAGCAAGCATAAGTTGGTTTTCTAAATTTGAGACCCTGTTCTGTTTTGGAATTCAGTTCCTGTGTAGCCAAGTTTACATTCCGTGTATTACTGATATCTTATGATGTTTGTATTTCTGTGTGACTTATTTCAGTGAGAATCATCGTACCTTAATCCACTCATTATGCTGCTACGGGCCTGATGACATAGATTTCATTGCTGAGTGATACTGCATTGTACGTAAGTACCACAAGTTCTTTATCCATTTTTCACTTTCTGTGATATTGAACTTGTACGGTAAACGAGGTTCTTGTAAACAGAGGCGTCCCAAACTTTGGGGTGGCTGTGTCTTTTTGATTTTAATTTCCCTAAGCTATAGGACCATAAGTGGAAGTGCCCTAGGCTCTGTTGCTTTGTTTTTTAGATGTTTCAGGAAACACCATACACTTCTCCCGAGTGTCTGTTGGCAATTTACATCCCGCCCATCAGCATAACAAGTCGCCCAGTTCTCCATGGCCTGTCCTGCCTTTCTGGATTTTACACTTTTTTCAGATGGCCCTTTTGACCGGGGGGAAGTGAGACTTCATTGTAGTGCAGATTTCCTTTGCAAGCTTGCTTGGTTGGCCAAAAAGGGCGTATGCGTTTTTTCCTGAATATATTCAGGAAAAAACGCATACGCCCTTTTTGGCCAAGTGCATCATTATGGACGTTCTGCCTCTTTTCCTATGCTTTCAATGCAATTCCAGTCTACCTCCTGAAATCGGTTTCCTGCAATTCTGCCCCGCTTTCAAGTCCTCTTGGCAGCCTTACTTCAGTATATTTTTGGACGATAGCTGTCATTTATAACTCTGCAGGTTTGTGAATTACAGTGCCCCTGAGCTCCTTTCTTCAACTCGCTTTCTTGTGACCTGGCCGCAACACCGCAGGATGGCTTCAGGCCCTAATCTGGTTCCGGCACGGCACGCTGAGCCTTTGGTTGTTTCCTCTTCCTGGTGGGAAATGAGAGTTAAATTTGCCCGTCCAGACACCTCCAGCTAGTCTCTCATTGGTTCTCCCTATTCCTGTTCATCTTCCGCAGAAATTGCAAACTGGGCCAAACAGGAGGTTAAAGACGCTGACTCTCCAAGTGGGGAGAGTGTTAGTAAAGCGTCTGGAATGTTGCACCCGAGTACCAGGGTACGAAAACTGAGACATATTTGAACACGTCTCCCGTTCACACGGTTGATCATACTCTGGGTTCCACATGCATGTTTTAGCTGAAGGAAGAATACCTTAAACCTGGAGAGTTGAGACCCGTGGAATGGGTACCATGCAATATGACTTCAAAGGGTCTTCATTTGTTCACCGAAACCCTCCAATCCTATCACTGCTGCGTTTATGCGCCTGTACACATGCTTGATTCTCTTTTGGAGACATAGCAATCCATAGGTTTTAAGATACTTACTAGTCAGGTACATTCTTAGGCGTTTAATATGGGGTGTTGAGTCCATTTCGTTGAGCAAGGTGTAGCTCTTGTCTAGTCCATATTTGGCTTAAGGAACTTTATCTGTGCTCATTTCAATCTCTGGTTTTATGCAGCACCCCAACTCACCTTTCCCCTTAAGCAAGCATAAGTTGGTTTTCTAAATTTGAGACCCTGTTCTGTTCTGTAATTCAGTTCCTGTGTAGCCAAGTTTACATTCCGTGTATTACTGATATCTTTTGATGTTTCTTTTTCTCTGTGACTTATTTCAGTTAGAATCATCATACCTGAATCCACTCATTGTGCTGCTAAGGGCCTGATGACATAGATTTCATTGCTGAGTGATATTGCTTTGTAAGTAAATACCACATGTTCTTTATCCATTTTTCACTTTCTGCGATGTTGAACTTGTACGGTAAACGAGGTTCTTGTAAACAGAGGCGTCCCAAACTTTGGGGTGGCTGTGTCTTTTTGATTTTAATTTCCCTAAGCTATAGGACCATAAGTGGAAGTGCCCTAGGCTCTGTTGCTTTGTTTTTTAGATGTTTCAGGAAACACCATACACTTCTCCCGAGTGTCTGTTGGCAATTTACATCCCGCCCATCAGCATAACAAGGCTCCCAGTTCTCCATGGCCTATCCTGCCTTTCTGGATTTTACACTTTTTTCAGATGGCCCTTTTGACCGGGGGGAAGTGAGACTTCATTGTAGTGCAGATTTCCTTTGCAAGCTTGCTTGGTTGGCCAAAAAGGGCGTATGCGTTTTTTCCTGAATATATTCAGGAAAAAACGCATACGCCCTTTTTGGCCAAGTGCATCATTGTGGACGTTCTGCCTCTTTTCCTATGCTTTCAATGCAATTCCAGTCTACCTCCTGAAATCGGTTTCCTGCAATTCTGCCCCGCTTTCAAGTCCTCTTGGCAGCCTTACTTCAGTATATTTTTGGACGATAGCTGTCATTTATAACTCTGCAGGTTTGTGAATTACAGTGCCCCTGAGTTCCTTTCTTCAACTCGCTTTCTTGTGACCTGGCCGCAACACCGCAGGATGGCTTCAGGCCCTAATCTGGTTCCGGCACGGCACGCTGAGCCTTTGGTTATTTCCTCTTCCTGGTGGGAAATGAGAGTTAAATTTGCCCGTCCAGACACCTCCAGCTAGTCTCTCATTGGTTCTCCCTATTCCTGTTCATCTTCCGCAGAAATTGCAAACTGGGCCAAACAGGAGGTTAAAGACGCTGACTCTCCAAGTGGGGCGAGTGTTAGTAAAGCGTCTGGAATGTTGCACCCGAGTACCAGGGTACGAAAACTGAGACATATTTGAACACGTCTCCCGTTCACACGGTTGATCATACTCTGGGTTCCACATGCATGTTTTAGCTGAAGGAAGAATACCTTAAACCTGGAGAGTTGAGACCCGTGGAATGGGTACCATGCAATATGACTTCAAAGGGTCTTCATTTGTTCACCGAAACTCTCCAATCCTATCACTGCTGCGTTTATGCGCCTGTACACATGCTTGATTCTCTTTCGGAGACATAGCAATCCATAGGTTTTAAGATACTTACTAGTCAGGTACATTCTTAGGCGTTTAGTATGCGGTGTTCAGTCCATTTCGTTGAGCAAGGAGTAGCTCTTGTCTATTCCATATTTGGCTTAAGGAACTTTATCTGTGCTCATTTCAATCTCTGGTTTTATGCAGCACCCCAACTCACCTTTCCCCTTAAGCAAGCATAAGTTGGTTTTCTAAATTTGAGACCCTGTTCTGTTTTGGAATTCAGTTCCTGTGTAGCCAAGTTTACATTCCGTGTATTACTGATATCTTATGATGTTTGTATTTCTGTGTGACTTATTTCAGTGAGAATCATCGTACCTTAATCCACTCATTATGCTGCTACGGGCCTGATGACATAGATTTCATTGCTGAGTGATACTGCATTGTACGTAAGTACCACAAGTTCTTTATCCATTTTTCACTTTCTGTGATATTGAACTTGTACGGTAAACGAGGTTCTTGTAAACAGAGGCGTCCCAAACTTTGGGGTGGCTGTGTCTTTTTGATTTTAATTTCCCTAAGCTATAGGACCATAAGTGGAAGTGCCCTAGGCTCTGTTGCTTTGTTTTTTAGATGTTTCAGGAAACACCATACACTTCTCCCGAGTGTCTGTTGGCAATTTACATCCCGCCCATCAGCATAACAAGGCTCCCAATTCTCCATGGCCTATCCTGCCTTTCTGGATTTTACACTTTTTTCAGATGGCCCTTTTGACCGGGGGGAAGTGAGACTTCATTGTAGTGCAGATTTCCTTTGCAAGCTTGCTTGGTTGGCCAAAAAGGGCGTATGCGTTTTTTCCTGAATATATTCAGGAAAAAACGCATACGCCCTTTTTGGCCAAGTGCATCATTGTGGACGTTCTGCCTCTTTTCCTATGCTTTCAATGCAATTCCAGTCTACCTCCTGAAATCGGTTTCCTGCAATTCTGCCCCGCTTTCAAGTCCTCTTGGCAGCCTTACTTCAGTATATTTTTGGACGATAGCTGTCATTTATAACTCTGCAGGTTTGTGAATTACAGTGCCCCTGAGCTCCTTTCTTCAACTCGCTTTCTTGTGACCTGGCCGCAACACCGCAGGATGGCTTCAGGCCCTAATCTGGTTCCGGCACGGCACGCTGAGCCTTTGGTTATTTCCTCTTCCTGGTGGGAAATGAGAGTTAAATTTGCCCGTCCAGACACCTCCAGCTAGTCTCTCATTGGTTCTCCCTATTCCTGTTCATCTTCCGCAGAAATTGCAAACTGGGCCAAACAGGAGGTTAAAGACGCTGACTCTCCAAGTGGGGAGAGTGTTAGTAAAGCGTCTGGAATGTTGCACCCGAGTACCAGGGTACGAAAACTGAGACATATTTGAACACGTCTCCCGTTCACACGGTTGATCATACTCTGGGTTCCACATGCATGTTTTAGCTGAAGGAAGAATACCTTAAATCTGGAGAGTTGAGACCCGTGGAATGGGTACCATGCAATATGACTTCAAAGGGTCTTCATTTGTTCACCGAAACTCTCCAATCCTATCACTGCTGCGTTTATGCGCCTGTACACATGCTTGATTCTCTTTCGGAGACATAGCAATCCATAGGTTTTAAGATACTTACTAGTCAGGTACATTCTTAGGCGTTTAATATGCGGTGTTCAGTCCATTTCGTTGAGCAAGGAGTAGCTCTTGTCTATTCCATATTTGGCTTAAGGAACTTTATCTGTGCTCATTTCAATCTCTGGTTTTATGCAGCACCCCAACTCACCTTTCCCCTTAAGCAAGCATAAGTTGGTTTTCTAAATTTGAGACCCTGTTCTGTTTTGGAATTCAGTTCCTGTGTAGCCAAGTTTACATTCCGTGTATTACTGATATCTTATGATGTTTGTATTTCTGTGTGACTTATTTCAGTGAGAATCATCGTACCTTAATCCACTCATTATGCTGTTACGGGCCTGATGACATAGATTTCATTGCTGAGTGAAACTGCATTGTACGTAAGTACCACAAGTTCTTTATCCATTTTTCACTTTCTGTGATATTGAACTTGTACGGTAAACGAGGTTCTTGTAAACAGAGGCGTCCCAAACTTTGGGGTGGCTGTGTCTTTTTGATTTTAATTTCCCTAAGCTATAGGACCATAAGTGGAAGTGCCCTAGGCTCTGTTGCTTTGTTTTTTAGATGTTTCAGGAAACACCATACACTTCTCCCGAGTGTCTGTTGGCAATTTACATCCCGCCCATCAGCATAACAAGTCGCCCAGTTCTCCATGGCCTGTCCTGCCTTTCTGGATTTTACACTTTTTTCAGATGGCCCTTTTGACCGGGGGGAAGTGAGACTTCATTGTAGTGCAGATTTCCTTTGCAAGCTTGCTTGGTTGGCCAAAAAGGGCGTATGCGTTTTTTCCTGAATATATTCAGGAAAAAACGCATACGCCCTTTTTGGCCAAGTGCATCATTATGGACGTTCTGCCTCTTTTCCTATGCTTTCAATGCAATTCCAGTCTACCTCCTGAAATCGGTTTCCTGCAATTCTGCCCCGCTTTCAAGTCCTCTTGGCAGCCTTACTTCAGTATATTTTTGGACGATAGCTGTCATTTATAACTCTGCAGGTTTGTGAATTACAGTGCCCCTGAGCTCCTTTCTTCAACTCGCTTTCTTGTGACCTGGCCGCAACACCGCAGGATGGCTTCAGGCCCTAATCTGGTTCCGGCACGGCACGCTGAGCCTTTGGTTGTTTCCTCTTCCTGGTGGGAAATGAGAGTTAAATTTGCCCGTCCAGACACCTCCAGCTAGTCTCTCATTGGTTCTCCCTATTCCTGTTCATCTTCCGCAGAAATTGCAAACTGGGCCAAACAGGAGGTTAAAGACGCTGACTCTCCAAGTGGGGAGAGTGTTAGTAAAGCGTCTGGAATGTTGCACCCGAGTACCAGGGTACGAAAACTGAGACATATTTGAACACGTCTCCCGTTCACACGGTTGATCATACTCTGGGTTCCACATGCATGTTTTAGCTGAAGGAAGAATACCTTAAACCTGGAGAGTTGAGACCCGTGGAATGGGTACCATGCAATATGACTTCAAAGGGTCTTCATTTGTTCACCGAAACCCTCCAATCCTATCACTGCTGCGTTTATGCGCCTGTACACATGCTTGATTCTCTTTTGGAGACATAGCAAACCATAGGTTTTAAGATACTTACTAGTCAGGTACATTCTTAGGCGTTTAATATGGGGTGTTGAGTCCATTTCGTTGAGCAAGGTGTAGCTCTTGTCTAGTCCATATTTGGCTTAAGGAACTTTATCTGTGCTCATTGCAATCTCTGGTTTTATGCAGCACCCCAACTCACCTTTCCCCTTAAGCAAGCATAAGTTGGTTTTCTAAATTTGAGACCCTGTTCTGTTCTGTAATTCAGTTCCTGTGTAGCCAAGTTTACATTCCGTGTATTACTGATATCTTATGATGTTTCTTTTTCTGTGTGACTTATTTCAGTTAGAATCATCATACCTGAATCCACTCATTGTGCTGCTAAGGGCCTGATGACATAGATTTCATTGCTGAGTGATATTGCTTTGTAAGTAAATACCACATGTTCTTTATCCATTTTTCACTTTCTGCGATGTTGAACTTGTACGGTAAACGAGGTTCTTGTAAACAGAGGCGTCCCAAACTTTGGGGTGGCTGTGTCTTTTTGATTTTAATTTCCCTAAGCTATAGGACCATAAGTGGAAGTGCCCTAGGCTCTGTTGCTTTGTTTTTTAGATGTTTCAGGAAACACCATACACTTCTCCCGAGTGTCTGTTGGCAATTTACATCCCGCCCATCAGCATAACAAGGCTCCCAGTTCTCCATGGCCTATCCTGCCTTTCTGGATTTTACACTTTTTTCAGATGGCCCTTTTGACCGGGGGGAAGTGAGACTTCATTGTAGTGCAGATTTCCTTTGCAAGCTTGCTTGGTTGGCCAAAAAGGGCGTATGCGTTTTTTCCTGAATATATTCAGGAAAAAACGCATACGCCCTTTTTGGCCAAGTGCATCATTGTGGACGTTCTGCCTCTTTTCCTATGCTTTCAATGCAATTCCAGTCTACCTCCTGAAATCGGTTTCCTGCAATTCTGCCCCGCTTTCAAGTCCTCTTGGCAGCCTTACTTCAGTATATTTTTGGACGATAGCTGTCATTTATAACTCTGCAGGTTTGTGAATTACAGTGCCCCTGAGTTCCTTTCTTCAACTCGCTTTCTTGTGACCTGGCCGCAACACCGCAGGATGGCTTCAGGCCCTAATCTGGTTCCGGCACGGCACGCTGAGCCTTTGGTTATTTCCTCTTCCTGGTGGGAAATGAGAGTTAAATTTGCCCGTCCAGACACCTCCAGCTAGTCTCTCATTGGTTCTCCCTATTCCTGTTCATCTTCCGCAGAAATTGCAAACTGGGCCAAACAGGAGGTTAAAGACGCTGACTCTCCAAGTGGGGAGAGTGTTAGTAAAGCGTCTGGAATGTTGCACCCGAGTACCAGGGTACGAAAACTGAGACATATTTGAACACGTCTCCCGTTCACACGGTTGATCATACTCTGGGTTCCACATGCATGTTTTAGCTGAAGGAAGAATACCTTAAACCTGGAGAGTTGAGACCCGTGGAATGGGTACCATGCAATATGACTTCAAAGGGTCTTCATTTGTTCACCGAAACTCTCCAATCCTATCACTGCTGCGTTTATGCGCCTGTACACATGCTTGATTCTCTTTCGGAGACATAGCAATCCATAGGTTTTAAGATACTTACTAGTCAGGTACATTCTTAGGCGTTTAATATGCGGTGTTCAGTCCATTTCGTTGAGCAAGGAGTAGCTCTTGTCTATTCCATATTTGGCTTAAGGAACTTTATCTGTGCTCATTTCAATCTCTGGTTTTATGCAGCACCCCAACTCACCTTTCCCCTTAAGCAAGCATAAGTTGGTTTTCTAAATTTGAGACCCTGTTCTGTTTTGGAATTCAGTTCCTGTGTAGCCAAGTTTACATTCCGTGTATTACTGATATCTTATGATGTTTGTATTTCTGTGTGACTTATTTCAGTGAGAATCATCGTACCTTAATCCACTCATTATGCTGCTACGGGCCTGATGACATAGATTTCATTGCTGAGTGATACTGCATTGTACGTAAGTACCACAAGTTCTTTATCCATTTTTCACTTTCTGTGATATTGAACTTGTACGGTAAACGAGGTTCTTGTAAACAGAGGCGTCCCAAACTTTGGGGTGGCTGTGTCTTTTTGATTTTAATTTCCCTAAGCTATAGGACCATAAGTGGAAGTGCCCTAGGCTCTGTTGCTTTGTTTTTTAGATGTTTCAGGAAACACCATACACTTCTCCCGAGTGTCTGTTGGCAATTTACATCCCGCCCATCAGCATAACAAGGCTCCCAGTTCTCCATGGCCTGTCCTGCCTTTCTGGATTTTACACTTTTTTCAGATGGCCCTTTTGACCGGGGGGAAGTGAGACTTCATTGTTGTGCAGATTTCCTTTGCAAGCTTGCTTGGTTGGCCAAAAAGGGCGTATGCGTTTTTTCCTGAATATATTCAGGAAAAAACGCATACGCCCTTTTTGGCCAAGTGCATCATTGTGGACGTTCTGCCTCTTTTCCTATGCTTTCAATGCAATTCCAGTCTACCTCCTGAAATCGGTTTCCTGCAATTCTGCCCCGCTTTCAAGTCCTCTTGGCAGCCTTACTTCAGTATATTTTTGGACGATAGCTGTCATTTATAACTCTGCAGGTTTGTGAATTACAGTGCCCCTGAGCTCCTTTCTTCAACTCGCTTTCTTGTGACCTGGCCGCAACACCGCAGGATGGCTTCAGGCCCTAATCTGGTTCCGGCACGGCACGCTGAGCCTTTGGTTATTTCCTCTTCCTGGTGGGAAATGAGAGTTAAATTTGCCCGTCCAGACACCTCCAGCTAGTCTCTCATTGGTTCTCCCTATTCCTGTTCATCTTCCGCAGAAATTGCAAACTGGGCCAAACAGGAGGTTAAAGACGCTGACTCTCCAAGTGGGGAGAGTGTTAGTAAAGCGTCTGGAATGTTGCACCCGAGTACCAGGGTACGAAAACTGAGACATATTTGAACACGTCTCCCGTTCACACGGTTGATCATACTCTGGGTTCCACATGCATGTTTTAGCTGAAGGAAGAATACCCTAAACCTGGAGAGTTGAGACCCGTGGAATGGGTACCATGCAATATGACTTCAAAGGGTCTTCATTTGTTCACCGAAACTCTCCAATCCTATCACTGCTGCGTTTTTGCCCCTGTACACATGCTTGATTCTCTTTCGGAGACATAGCAATCCATAGGTTTTAAGATACTTACTAGTCAGGTACATTCTTAGGCGTTTAATATGCGGTGTTCAGTCCATTTCGTTGAGCAAGGAGTAGCTCTTGTCTATTCCATATTTGGCTTAAGGAACTTTATCTGTGCTCGTTTCAATCTCTGGTTTTATGCAGCACCCCAACTCACCTTTACCCTTAAGCAAGCATAAGTTGGTTTTCTAAATTTGAGACCCTGTTCTGTTCTGTAATTCAGTTCCTGTGTAGCCAAGTTTACATTCCGTGTATTACTGATATCTTATGATGTTTCTTTTTCTGTGTGACTTATTTCAGTTAGAATCATCATACCTGAATTCACTCATTGTGCTGCTAAGGGCCTGATGACATAGATTTCATTGCTGAGTGATATTGCTTTGTAAGTAAATACCACACCTTCTTTATCCATTTTTCACTTTCTGCGATGTTGAACTTGTACTGTAAACGAGGATCTTGTAAACAGAGGCGTCCCAAACTTTGGGGTGGCTGTGTCTTTTTGATTTTAATTTCCCTAAGCTATAGGACCATAAGTGGAAGTGCCCTAGGCTCTGTTGCTTTGTTTTTTAGATGTTTCAGGAAACACCATACACTTCTCCCGAGTGTCTGTTGGCAATTTCATCCCGCCCATCAGCATAACAAGGCTCCCAGTTCTCCATGGCCTGTCCTGCCTTTCTGGATTTTACACTTTTTTCAGATGGCCCTTTTGACCGGGGGGAAGTGAGACTTCATTGTAGTGCAGATTTCCTTTGCAAGCTTGCTTGGTTGGCCAAAAAGTGCGTATGCGTTTTTTCCTGAATATATTCAGGAAAAAACGCATACGCCCTTTTTGGCCAAGTGCATCATTGTGGACGTTCTGCCTCTTTTCCTATGCTTTCAATGCAATTCCAGTCTACCTCCTGAAATCGGTTTCCTGCAATTCTGCCCCGCTTTCAAGTCCTCTTGGCAGCCTTACTTCAGTATATTTTTGGACGATAGCTGTCATTTATAACTCTGCAGGTTTGTGAATTACAGTGCCCCTGAGCTCCTTTCTTCAACTCGCTTTCTTGTGACCTGGCCGCAACACCGCAGGATGGCTTCAGGCCCTAATCTGGTTCCGGCACGGCACGCTGTGCCTTTGGTTAATTCCTCTTTCTGGTGGGAAATGAGAGTTAAATTTGCCCGTCCAGACACCTCCAGCTAGTCTCTCATTGGTTCTCGCTATTCCTGTTCATCTTCCGCAGAAATTGCAAACTGGGTCAAACAGGAGATTAAAGGGACGGACTCTCCAAGTCAGGAGAGTGTTAGTAAAGCGTCTGGAATGTTGCACCCGAGTACCAGGGTACGAAAACTGAGACATATTTGAACACGTCTCCCGATCACATGGTTGATCATACTCTAGGTTCCACATGCATGTTTTAGCTGAAGGAAGAATACCTTAAACCTGGGTAGTTGAAACCCGTGGAATGGGTACCATGCAATATGACTTCAAAGGGTCTTCATTTGCTCACCGAACCTCTCCAATCCTATCATTGCTGCGTTTGTGCCCCTGTACACATGCTTGATTCTCTTTCGGAGACATAGCAATCCATAGGTTTTAAGATACTTACTAGTCAGGTACATTCTTAGGCGTTTAATATGCGGTGTTGAGTCCATTTCGTTGAGCAAGGAGTAGCTCTTGTCTATTCCATATTTGGCTTAAGGAACTTTATCTGTGCTCATTTCAATCTCTGGTTTTATGCAGCACCCCAACTCACCTTTCCCCTTAAGCAAGCATAAGTTGGTTTTCTAAATTTGAGACCCTGTTCTGTTCTGCAATTCAGTTCCTGTGTAGCCAAGTTTACATTCCGTGTATTACTGATATCTTATGATGTTTCTTTTTCTGTGTGACTTATTTCAGTTAGAATCATCATACCTGAATCCACTCATTGTGCTGCTAAGGGCCTGATGACATAGATTTCATTGCTGAGTGATATTACTTTGTAAGTAAATACCACACCTTCTTTATCCATTTTTCACTTTCTGCGATGTTGAACTTGTACTGTAAACGAGGTTCTTGTAAACAGAGGCGTCCCAAACTTTGGGGTGGCTGTGTCTTTTTGATTTTAATTTCCCTAAGCTATAGGACCATAAGTGGAAGTGCCCTAGGCTCTGTTGCTTTGTTTTTTAGATGTTTCAGGAAACACCATACACTTCTCCCGAGTGGCTGTTGGCAATTTCATCCCGCCCATCAGCATAACAAGGCTCCCAGTTCTCCATGGCCTGTCCTGCCTTTCTGGATTTTACACTTTTTTCAGATGGCCCTTTTGACCGGGGGGAAGTGAGACTTCATTGTAGTGCAGATTTCCTTTGCAAGCTTGCTTGGTTGGCCAAAAAGGGCGTATGCGTTTTTTCCTGAATATATTCAGGAAAAAACGCATACGCCCTTTTTGGCCAAGTGCATCATTGTGGACGTTCTGCCTCTTTTCCTATGCTTTCAATGCAATTCCAGTCTACCTCCTGAAATCGGTTTCCTGCAATTCTGCCCCGCTTTCAAGTCCTCTTGGCAGCCTTACTTCAGTATATTTTTGGACGATAGCTGTCATTTATAACTCTGCAGGTTTGTGAATTACAGTGCCCCTGAGCTCCTTTCTTCAACTCGCTTTCTTGTGACCTGGCCGCAACACCGCAGGATGGCTTCAGGCCCTAATCTGGTTCCGGCACGGCACGCTGAGCCTTTGGTTAATTCCTCTTTCTGGTGGGAAATGAGAGTTAAATTTGCCCGTCCAGACACCTCCAGCTAGTCTCTCATTGGTTCTCGCTATTCCTGTTCATCTTCCGCAGAAATTGCAAACTGGGCCAAACAGGAGATTAAAGGGACGGACTCTCCAAGTCAGGAGAGTGTTAGTAAAGCGTCTGGAATGTTGCACCCGAGTACCAGGGTACGAAAACTGAGACATATTTGAACACGTCTCCCGATCACATGGTTGATCATACTCTAGGTTCCACATGCATGTTTTAGCTGAAGGAAGAATACCTTAAACCTGGGTAGTTGAAACCCGTGGAATGGGTACCATGAAATATGACTTCAAAGGGTCTTCATTTGCTCACCGAACCTCTCCAATCCTATCACTGCTGCGTTTGTGCCCCTGTACACATGCTTGATTCTCTTTCGGAGACATAGCAATCCATAGGTTTTAAGATACTTACTAGTCAGGTACATTCTTAGGCGTTTAATATGCGGTGTTGAGTCCATTTCGTTGAGCAAGGAGTAGCTCTTGTCTATTCCATATTTGGCTTAAGGAACTTTATGTGTGCTCATTTCAATCTCTGGTTTTATGCAGCACCCCAACTCACCTTTCCCCTTAAGCAAGCATAAGTTGGTTTTCTAAATTTGAGACCCTGTTCTGTTCTGTAATTCAGTTCCTGTGTAGCCAAGTTTACATTCCGTGTATTACTGATATCTTATGATGTTTCTTTTTCTGTGTGACTTATTTCAGTTAGAATCATCATACCTGAATCCACTCATTGTGCTGCTAAGGGCCTGATGACATAGATTTCATTGCTGAGTGATATTGCTTTGTAAGTAAATACCACACCTTCTTTATCCATTTTTCACTTTCTGCGATGTTGAACTTGTACTGTAAACGAGGTTCTTGTAAACAGAGGCGTCCCAAACTTTGGGGTGGCTGTGTCTTTTTGATTTTAATTTCCCTAAGCTATAGGACCATAAGTGGAAGTGCCCTAGGCTCTGTTGCTTTGTTTTTTAGATGTTTCAGGAAACACCATACACTTCTCCCGAGTGTCTGTTGGCAATTTACATCCCGCCCATCAGCATAACAAGGCTCCCAGTTCTCCATGGCCTGTCCTGCCTTTCTGGATTTTACACTTTTTTCAGATGGCCCTTTTGACCGGGGGGAAGTGAGACTTCATTGTAGTGCAGATTTCCTTTGCAAGCTTGCTTGGTTGGCCAAAAAGGGCGTATGCGTTTTTTCCTGAATATATTCAGGAAAAAACGCATACGCCCTTTTTGGCCAAGTGCATCATTGTGGACGTTCTGCCTCTTTTCCTATGCTTTCAATGCAATTCCAGTCTACCTCCTGAAATCGGTTTCCTGCAATTCTGCCCCGCTTTCGAGTCCTCTTGGCAGCCTTACTTCAGTATATTTTTGGACGATAGCTGTCATTTATAACTCTGCAGGTTTGTGAATTACAGTGCCCCTGAGCTCCTTTCTTCAACTCGCTTTCTTGTGACCTGGCCGCAACACCGCAGGATGGCTTCAGGCCCTAATCTGGTTCCGGCACGGCATGCTGAGCCTTTGGTTAATTCCTCTTCCTGGTGGGAAATGAGAGTTAAATTTGCCCGTCCAGACACCTCCAGCTAGTCTCTCATTGGTTCTCCCTATTCCTGTTCATCTTCCGCAGAAATTGCAAACTGGGCCAAACAGGAGATTAAAGGGACGGACTCTCCAAGTCGGGAGAGTGTTAGTAAAGCGTCTGGAATGTTGCACCCGAGTACCAGGGTACGAAAACTGAGACATATTTGAACACGTCTCCCGATCACATGGTTGATCATACTCTAGGTTCCACATGCATGTTTTAGCTGAAGGAAGAATACCTTAAACCTGGGTAGTTGAAACCCGTGGAATGGGTACCATGCAATATGACTTCAAAGGGTCTTCATTTGCTCACCGAACCTCTCCAATCCTATCACTGCTGCGTTTGTGCCCCTGTACACATGCTTGATTCTCTTTCGGAGACATAGCAATCCATAGGTTTTAAGATACTTACTAGTCAGGTACATTCTTAGGCGTTTAATATGCGGTGTTGAGTCCATTTCGTTGAGCAAGGAGTAGCTCTTGTCTATTCCATATTTGGCTTAAGGAACTTTATCTGTGCTCGTTTCAATCTCTGGTTTTATGCAGCACCCAAACTCACCTTTCCCCTTAAGCAAGCATAAGTTGGTTTTCTAAATTTGAGACCCTGTTCTGTTCTGTAATTCAGTTCCTGTGTAGCCAAGTTTACATTCCGTGTATTACTGATATCTTATGATGTTTCTTTTTCTGTGTGACTTATTTCAGTTAGAATCATCATACCTGAATCCACTCATTGTGCTGCTAAGGGCCTGATGACATAGATTTCATTGCTGAGTGATATTACTTTGTAAGTAAATACCACACCTTCTTTATCCATTTTTCACTTTCTGCGATGTTGAACTTGTACTGTAAACGAGGTTCTTGTAAACAGAGGCGGCCCAAACTTTGGGGTGGCTGTGTCTTTTTGATTTTAATTTCCCTAAGCTATAGGACCATAAGTGGAAGTGCCCTAGGCTCTGTTGCTTTGTTTTTTAGATGTTTCAGGAAACACCATACACTTCTCCCGAGTGGCTGTTGGCAATTTACATCCCGCCCATCAGCATAACAAGGCTCCCAGTTCTCCATGGCCTATCCTGCCTTTCTGGATTTTACACTTTTTTCAGATGGCCCTTTTGACCGGGGGGAAGTGAGACTTCATTGTAGTGCAGATTTCCTTTGCAAGCTTGCTTGGTTGGCCAAAAAGTGCGTATGCGTTTTTTCCTGAATATATTCAGGAAAAAACGCATACGCCCTTTTTGGCCAAGTGCATCATTGTGGACGTTCTGCCTCTTTTCCTATGCTTTCAATGCAATTCCAGTCTACCTCCTGAAATCGGTTTCCTGCAATTCTGCCCCGCTTTCAAGTCCTCTTGGCAGCCTTACTTCAGTATATTTTTGGACGATAGCTGTCATTTATAACTCTGCAGGTTTGTGAATTACAGTGCCCCTGAGCTCCTTTCTTCAACTCGCTTTCTTGTGACCTGGCCGCAACACCGCAGGATGGCTTCAGGCCCTAATCTGGTTCCGGCACGGCACGCTGAGCCTTTGGTTAATTCCTCTTTCTGGTGGGAAATGAGAGTTAAATTTGCCCGTCCAGACACCTCCAGCTAGTCTCTCGTTGGTTCTCGCTATTCCTGTTCATCTTCCGCAGAAATTGCAAACTGGGCCAAACAGGAGATTAAAGGGACGGACTCTCCAAGTCGGGAGAGTGTTAGTAAAGCGTCTGGAATGTTGCACCCGAGTACCAGGGTACGAAAACTGAGACATATTTGAACACGTCTCCCGATCACATGGTTGATCATACTCTAGGTTCCACATGCATGTTTTAGCTGAAGGAAGAATACCTTAAACCTGGGTAGTTGAAACCCGTGGAATGGGTACCATGCAATATGACTTCAAAGGGTCTTCATTTGCTCACCGAACCTCGCCAATCCTATCACTGCTGCGTTTGTGCCCCTGTACACATGCTTGATTCTCTTTCGGAGACATAGCAATCCATAGGTTTTAAGATACTTACTAGTCAGGTACATTCTTAGGCGTTTAATATGCGGTGTTGAGTCCATTTCGTTGAGCAAGGAGTAGCTCTTGTCTATTCCATATTTGGCTTAAGGAACTTTATGTGTGCTCATTTCAATCTCTGGTTTTATGCAGCACCCCAACTCACCTTTCCCCTTAAGCAAGCATAAGTTGGTTTTCTAAATTTGAGACCCTGTTCTGTTCTGTAATTCAGTTCCTGTGTAGCCAAGTTTACATTCCGTGTATTACTGATATCTTATGATGTTTCTTTTTCTGTGTGACTTATTTCAGTTAGAATCATCATACCTGAATCCACTCATTGTGCTGCTAAGGGCCTGATGACATAGATTTCATTGCTGAGTGATATTGCTTTGTAAGTAAATACCACACCTTCTTTATCCATTTTTCACTTTCTGCGATGTTGAACTTGTACTGTAAACGAGGTTCTTGTAAACAGAGGCGTCCCAAACTTTGGGGTGGCTGTGTCTTTTTGATTTTAATTTCCCTAAGCTATAGGACCATAAGTGGAAGTGCCCTAGGCTCTGTTGCTTTGTTTTTTAGATGTTTCAGGAAACACCATACACTTCTCCCGAGTGTCTGTTGGCAATTTACATCCCGCCCATCAGCATAACAAGGCTCCCAGTTCTCCATGGCCTGTCCTGCCTTTCTGGATTTTACACTTTTTTCAGATGGCCCTTTTGACCGGGGGGAAGTGAGACTTCATTGTAGTGCAGATTTCCTTTGCAAGCTTGCTTGGTTGGCCAAAAAGGGCGTATGCGTTTTTTCCTGAATATATTCAGGAAAAAACGCATACGCCCTTTTTGGCCAAGTGCATCATTGTGGACGTTCTGCCTCTTTTCCTATGCTTTCAATGCAATTCCAGTCTACCTCCTGAAATCGGTTTCCTGCAATTCTGCCCCGCTTTCGAGTCCTCTTGGCAGCCTTACTTCAGTATATTTTTGGACGATAGCTGTCATTTATAACTCTGCAGGTTTGTGAATTACAGTGCCCCTGAGCTCCTTTCTTCAACTCGCTTTCTTGTGACCTGGCCGCAACACCGCAGGATGGCTTCAGGCCCTAATCTGGTTCCGGCACGGCACGCTGAGCCTTTGGTTAATTCCTCTTTCTGGTGGGAAATGAGAGTTAAATTTGCCCGTCCAGACACCTCCAGCTAGTCTCTCGTTGGTTCTCGCTATTCCTGTTCATCTTCCGCAGAAATTGCAAACTGGGCCAAAGAGGAGATTAAAGGGACGGACTCTCCAAGTCGGGAGAGTGTTAGTAAAGCGTCTGGAATGTTGCACCCGAGTACCAGGGTACGAAAACTGAGACATATTTGAACACGTCTCCCGATCACATGGTTGATCATACTCTAGGTTCCACATGCATGTTTTAGCTGAAGGAAGAATACCTTAAACCTGGGTAGTTGAAACCCGTGGAATGGGTACCATGCAATATGACTTCAAAGGGTCTTCATTTGCTCACCGAACCTCTCCAATCCTATCACTGCTGCGTTTTTGCCCCTGTACACATGCTTGATTCTCTTTCGGAGACATAGCAATCCATAGGTTTTAAGATACTTACTAGTCAGGTACATTCTTAGGCGTTTAATATGCGGTGTTGAGTCCATTTCGTTGAGCAAGGAGTAGCTCTTGTCTATTCCATATTTGGCTTAAGGAACATTATCTGTGCTCGTTTCAATCTCTGGTTTTATGCAGCACCCCAACTCACCTTTACCCTTAAGCAAGCATAAGTTGGTTTTCTAAATTTGAGACCCTGTTCTGTTCTGTAATTCAGTTCCTGTGTAGCCAAGTTTACATTCCGTGTATTACTGATATCTTATGATGTTTCTTTTTCTGTGTGACTTATTTCAGTTAGAATCATCATACCTGAATTCACTCATTGTGCTGCTAAGGGCCTGATGACATAGATTTCATTGCTGAGTGATATTGCTTTGTAAGTAAATACCACACCTTCTTTATCCATTTTTCACTTTCTGCGATGTTGAACTTGTACTGTAAACGAGGATCTTGTAAACAGAGGCGTCCCAAACTTTGGGGTGGCTGTGTCTTTTTGATTTTAATTTCCCTAAGCTATAGGACCATAAGTGGAAGTGCCCTAGGCTCTGTTGCTTTGTTTTTTAGATGTTTCAGGAAACACCATACACTTCTCCCGAGTGTCTGTTGGCAATTTCATCCCGCCCATCAGCATAACAAGGCTCCCAGTTCTCCATGGCCTGTCCTGCCTTTCTGGATTTTACACTTTTTTCAGATGGCCCTTTTGACCGGGGGGAAGTGAGACTTCATTGTAGTGCAGATTTCCTTTGCAAGCTTGCTTGGTTGGCCAAAAAGGGCGTATGCGTTTTTTCCTGAATATATTCAGGAAAAAACGCATACGCCCTTTTTGGCCAAGTGCATCATTGTGGACGTTCTGCCTCTTTTCCTATGCTTTCAATGCAATTCCAGTCTACCTCCTGAAATCGGTTTCCTGCAATTCTGCCCCGCTTTCAAGTCCTCTTGGCAGCCTTACTTCAGTATATTTTTGGACGATAGCTGTCATTTATAACTCTGCAGGTTTGTGAATTACAGTGCCCCTGAGCTCCTTTCTTCAACTCGCTTTCTTGTGACCTGGCCGCAACACCGCAGGATGGCTTCAGGCCCTAATCTGGTTCCGGCACGGCACGCTGAGCCTTTGGTTAATTCCTCTTTCTGGTGGGAAATGAGAGTTAAATTTGCCCGTCCAGACACCTCCAGCTAGTCTCTCATTGGTTCTCGCTATTCCTGTTCATCTTCCGCAGAAATTGCAAACTGGGCCAAACAGGAGATTAAAGGGACGGACTCTCCAAGTCAGGAGAGTGTTAGTAAAGCGTCTGGAATGTTGCACCCGAGTACCAGGGTACGAAAACTGAGACATATTTGAACACGTCTCCCGATCACATGGTTGATCATACTCTAGGTTCCACATGCATGTTTTAGCTGAAGGAAGAATACCTTAAACCTGGGTAGTTGAAACCCGTGGAATGGGTACCATGAAATATGACTTCAAAGGGTCTTCATTTGCTCACCGAACCTCTCCAATCCTATCACTGCTGCGTTTGTGCCCCTGTACACATGCTTGATTCTCTTTCGGAGACATAGCAATCCATTGGTTTTAAGATACTTACTAGTCAGGTACATTCTTAGGCGTTTAATATGCGGTGTTGAGTCCATTTCGTTGAGCAAGGAGTAGCTCTTGTCTATTCCATATTTGGCTTAAGGAACTTTATGTGTGCTCATTTCAATCTCTGGTTTTATGCAGCACCCCAACTCACCTTTCCCCTTAAGCAAGCATAAGTTGGTTTTCTAAATTTGAGACCCTGTTCTGTTCTGTAATTCAGTTCCTGTGTAGCCAAGTTTACATTCCGTGTATTACTGATATCTTATGATGTTTCTTTTTCTGTGTGACTTATTTCAGTTAGAATCATCATACCTGAATCCACTCATTGTGCTGCTAAGGGCCTGATGACATAGATTTCATTGCTGAGTGATATTGCTTTGTAAGTAAATACCACACCTTCTTTATCCATTTTTCACTTTCTGCGATGTTGAACTTGTACTGTAAACGAGGTTCTTGTAAACAGAGGCGTCCCAAACTTTGGGGTGGCTGTGTCTTTTTGATTTTAATTTCCCTAAGCTATAGGACCATAAGTGGAAGTGCCCTAGGCTCTGTTGCTTTGTTTTTTAGATGTTTCAGGAAACACCATACACTTCTCCCGAGTGTCTGTTGGCAATTTACATCCCGCCCATCAGCATAACAAGGCTCCCAGTTCTCCATGGCCTGTCCTGCCTTTCTGGATTTTACACTTTTTTCAGATGGCCCTTTTGACCGGGGGGAAGTGAGACTTCATTGTAGTGCAGATTTCCTTTGCAAGCTTGCTTGGTTGGCCAAAAAGGGCGTATGCGTTTTTTCCTGAATATATTCAGGAAAAAACGCATACGCCCTTTTTGGCCAAGTGCATCATTGTGGACGTTCTGCCTCTTTTCCTATGCTTTCAATGCAATTCCAGTCTACCTCCTGAAATCGGTTTCCTGCAATTCTGCCCCGCTTTCGAGTCCTCTTGGCAGCCTTACTTCAGTATATTTTTGGACGATAGCTGTCATTTATAACTCTGCAGGTTTGTGAATTACAGTGCCCCTGAGCTCCTTTCTTCAACTCGCTTTCTTGTGACCTGGCCGCAACACCGCAGGATGGCTTCAGGCCCTAATCTGGTTCCGGCACGGCACGCTGAGCCTTTGGTTAATTCCTCTTTCTGGTGGGAAATGAGAGTTAAATTTGCCCGTCCAGACACCTCCAGCTAGTCTCTCATTGGTTCTCGCTATTTCTGTTCATCTTCCGCAGAAATTGCAAACTGGGCCAAACAGGAGATTAAAGGGACGGACTCTGCAAGTCAGGAGAGTGTTAGTAAAGCGTCTGGAATGTTGCACCCGAGTACCAGGTATGAAAACTGAGACATATTTGAACACGTCTCCCGATCACATGGTTGATAATACTCTAGGTTCCACATGCATGTTTTAGCTGAAGGAAGAATACCTTAAACCTGGAGAGTTGAGACCCGTGGAATGGGTACCATGCAATATGACTTCAAAGGGTCTTCATTTGCTCACCGAACCTCTCCAATCCTATCACTGCTGCCTTTATGCCCCTGTACACATGCTTGATTCTCTTTCGGAGACATAGCAATCCATAGGTTTTAAGATACTTACTAGTCAGGTACATTCTTAGGCGTTTAATATGCGGTGTTGAGTCCATTTCGTTGAGCAAGGAGTAGCTCTTGTCTATTCCATATTTTGCTTAAGGAACTTTATCTGTGCTCGTTTCAATCTCTGGTTTTATGCAGCACCCCAACTCACCTTTCCCCTTAAGCAAGCATAAGTTGGTTTTCTAAATTTGAGACCCTGTTCTGTTCTGTAATTCAGTTCCTGTGTAGCCAAGTTTACATTCCGTGTATTACTGATACCTTATGATGTTTCTTTTTCTGTGTGACT
This sequence comes from Globicephala melas, assembly GCF_963455315.2. Taxonomy (NCBI): domain Eukaryota; kingdom Metazoa; phylum Chordata; class Mammalia; order Artiodactyla; family Delphinidae; genus Globicephala; species Globicephala melas. The sequence goes on from NW_027207211.1 coordinate 2,412,931, forward strand.
TATTTCAGTTAGAATCATCATACCTGAATCCACTCATTGTGCTGCTAAGGGCCTGATGACATAGATTTCATTGCTGAGTGATATTGCTTTGTAAGTAAATACCACAACTTCTTTATCCATTTTTCATTTTCTGCGATGTTGAACTTGTACGGTAAACGAGGTTCTTGTAAACAGAGGCGTCCCAAACTTTGGGGTGGCTGTGTCTTTTTGATTTTAATTTCCCTAAGCTATAGGACCATAAGTGGAAGTGCCCTAGGCTCTGTTGCTTTGTTTTTTAGATGTTTCAGGAAACACCATACACTTCTCCCGAGTGTCTGTTGGCAATTTACATCCCGCCCATCAGCATAACAAGGCTCCCAGTTCTCCATGGCCTGTCCTGCCTTTCTGGATTTTACACTTTTTTCAGATGGCCCTTTTGACCGGGGGGAAGTGAGACTTCATTGTAGTGCAGATTTCCTTTGCAAGCTTGCTTGGTTGGCCAAAAAGGGCGTATGCGTTTTTTCCTGAATATATTCAGGAAAAAACGCATACGCCCTTTTTGGCCAAGTGCATCATTGTGGACGTTCTGCCTCTTTTCCTATGCTTTCAATGCAATTCCAGTCTACCTCCTGAAATCGGTTTCCTGCAATTCTGCCCCGCTTTCAAGTCCTCTTGGCAGCCTTACTTCAGTATATTTTTGGACGAAAGCTGTCATTTATAACGCTGCAGGTCTGTGAATTACAGTGCCCCTGAGCTCCTTTCTTCAACTCGCTTTCATTTGAGCTGGCCGCAACACCGCAGGATGGCTTCAGGCCCTAATCTGGTTCCGGCACGGCACGCTGAGCCTTTGGTTATTTCCTCTTCCTGGTGGGAAATGAGAGTTAAATTTGCCCGTCCAGACACCTCCAGCTAGTCTCTCATTGGTGTTCCCTATTCCTGTTCATCTTCCGCAGAAATTGCAAACTGGGCCAAACAGGAGGTTAAAGGCGCTGACTCTCCAAGTGGGGAGAGTGTTAGTAAAGCGTCTGGAATGTTGCACCCGAGTACCAGGGGAGGAAAACTGAGACGTATTTGAACACGTCTCCCGTTCACATGGTTGATCATACTCTGGGTTCCACATGCATGTTTTAGCTGAAGGAAGAATACCTTAAACCTGGAGAGTTGAGACCCGTGGAATGGGTACCATGCAATATGACTTCAAAGGGTATTCATTTGTTCACCAAACCTCTCCAATCCTATCACTGCTGCGTTTATGCGCCTGTACACATGCTTGATTCTCTTTCGGAGACATAGCAATCCATAGGTTTTAAGATACTTACTAGTCAGGTACATTCTTAGGCGTTTAATATGCGGTGTTGAGTCCATTTCGTTGAGCAAGGAGTAGCTCTTGTCTATTCCATATTTGGCTTAAGGAACTTTATCTGTGCTCATTTCAATCTCTGGTTTTATGCAGCACCCCAACTCACCTTTCCCCTTAAGCAAGCATAAGTTGGTTTTCTAAATTTGAGACCCTGTTCTGTTTTGGAATTCAGTTCCTGTGTAGCCAAGTTTACATTCCGTGTATTAGTGATATCTTATGATGTTTCTTTTTCTGTGTGACTTATTTCAGTGAGAATCATCGTACCTGAATCCACTCATTATGCTGCTACGGGCCTGATGACATAGATTTCATTGCTGAGTGATATTGCTTTGTAAGTAAATACCACAACTTCTTTATCCATTTTTCATTTTCTGCGATGTTGAACTTGTACGGTAAACGAGGTTCTTGTAAACAGAGGCGTCCCAAACTTTGGGGTGGCTGTGTCTTTTTGATTTTAATTTCCCTAAGCTATAGGACCATAAGTGGAAGTGCCCTAGGCTCTGTTGCTTTGTTTTTTAGATGTTTCAGGAAACACCATACACTTCTCCCAAGTGTCTGTTGGCAATTTACATCCCGCCCATCAGCATAACAAGGCTCCCAGTTCTCCATGGCCTGTCCTGCCTTTCTGGATTTTACACTTTTTTCAGATGGCCCTTTTGACCGGGGCGAAGTGAGACTTCATTGTAGTGCAGATTTCCTTTGCAAGCTTGCTTGGTTGGCCAAAAAGGGCGTATGCGTTTTTTCCTGAATATATTCAGGAAAAAACGCATATGCCCTTTTTGGCCAAGTGCATCATTGTGGACGTTCTGCCTCTTTTCCTATGCTTTCAATGCAATTCCAGTCTACCTCCTGAAATCGGTTTCCTGCAATTCTGCCCCGCTTTCAAGTCCTCTTGGCAGCCTTACTTCAGTATATTTTTGGACGAAAGCTGTCATTTATAACTCTGCAGGTTTGTGAATTACAGTGCCCCTGAGCTCCTTTCTTCAACTCGCTTTCTTTTGAGCTGGCCGCAACACCGCAGGATGGCTTCAGGCCCTAATCTGGTTCCGGCACGGCACGCTGAGCCTTTGGTTATTTCCTCTTCCTGGTGGGAAATGAGAGTTAAATTTGCCCGTCCAGACACCTCCAGCTAGTCTCTCATTGGTGTTCCCTATTCCTGTTCATCTTCCGCAGAAATTGCAAACTGGGCCAAACAGGAGGTTAAAGGCGCTGACTCTCCAAGTCGGGAGAGTGTTAGTAAAGCGTCTGGAATGTTGCACCCGAGTACCAGGGGAGGAAAACTGAGACGTATTTGAACACGTCTCCCGTTCACATGGTTGATCATACTCTGGGTTCCACATGCATGTTTTAGCTGAAGGAAGAATACCTTAAACCTGGAGAGTTGAGACCCGTGGAATGGGTACCATGCAATATGACTTCAAAGGGTCTTCATTTGCTCACCGAACCTCTCCAATCCTATCACTGCTGCGTTTATGCCCCTGTACACATGCTTGATTCTCTTTCGGAGACATAGCAATCCATAGGTTTTAAGATACTTACTAGTCAGGTACATTCTTAGGCGTTTAATATGCGGTGTTGAGTCCATTTCGTTGAGCAAGGAGTAGCTCTTGTCTATTCCATATTTGGCTTAAGGAACTTTATCTGTGCTCGTTTCAATCTCTGGTTTTATGCAGCACCCCAACTCACCTTTCCCCTTAAGCAAGCATAAGTTGGTTTTCTAAATTTGAGACCCTGTTCTGTTCTGTAATTCAGTTCCTGTGTAGCCAAGTTTACATTCCGTGTATTACTGATATCTTATGATGTTTCTTTTTCTGTGTGACTTATTTCAGTTAGAATCATCATACCTGAATCCACTCATTGTGCTGCTAATGGCCTGTTGACATAGATTTCATTGCTGAGTGATATTGCTTTGTAAGTAAATACCACAACTTCTTTATCCATTTTTCACTTTCTGCGATGTTGAACTTGTACGGTAAACGAGGTTCTTGTAAACAGAGGCGTCCCAAACTTTGGGGTGGCTGTGTCTTTTTGATTTTAATTTCCCTAAGCTATAGGACCATAAGTGGAAGTGCCCTAGGCTCTGTTGCTTTGTTTTTTAGATGTTTCAGGAAACACCATACACTTCTCCCGAGTGTCTGTTGGCAATTTACATCCCGCCCATCAGCATAACAAGGCTCCCAGTTCTCCATGGCCTGTCCTGTCTTTCTGGATTTTACACTTTTTTCAGATGGCCCTTTTGACCGGGGGGAAGTGAGACTTCATTGTAGTGCAGATTTCCTTTGCAAGCTTGCTTGGTTGGCCAAAAAGGGCGTATGCGTTTTTTCCTGAATATATTCAGGAAAAAACGCATACGCCCTTTTTGGCCAAGTGCATCATTGTGGACGTTCTGCCTCTTTTCCTATGCTTTCAATGCAATTCCAGTCTACCTCCTGAAATCGGTTTCCTGCAATTCTGCCCCGCTTTCAAGTCCTCTTGGCAGCCTTACTTCAGTATATTTTTGGACGATAGCTGTCATTTATAACTCTGCAGGTTTGTGAATTACAGTGCCCCTGAGCTCCTTTCTTCAACTCGCTTTCTTTTGAGCTGGCCGCAACACCGCAGGATGGCTTCAGGCCATAATCAGGTTCCGGCCCGGCACGCTGAGCCTTTGGTTATTTCCTCTTCCTGGTGGGAAATGAGAGTTAAATTTGCCCGTCCAGACACCTCCAGCTAGTCTCTCATTGGTGTTCCCTATTCCTGTTCATCTTCCGCAGAAATTGCAAACTGGGCCAAACAGGAGGTTAAAGGTGCTGACTCTCCAAGTGGGGAGAGTGTTAGTAAAGCGTCTGGAATGTTGCACCCGAGTACCAGGGGAGGAAAACTGAGACATATTTGAACACGTCTCCCGTTCACATGGTTGATCATACTCTGGGTTCCACATGCATGTTTTAGCTGAAGGAAGAATACCTTAAACCTGGAGAGTTGAGACCCGTGGAATGGGTACCATGCAATATGACTTCAAAGGGTCTTCATTTGCTCACCGAACCTCTCCAATCCTATCACTGCTGCCTTTATGCCCCTGTACACATGCTTGATTCTCTTTCGGAGACATAGCAATCCATAGGTTTTAAGATACTTACTAGTCAGGTACATTCTTAGGCGTTTAATATGCGGTGTTGAGTCCATTTCGTTGAGCAAGGAGTAGCTCTTGTCTATTCCATATTTTGCTTAAGGAACTTTATCTGTGCTCGTTTCAATCTCTGGTTTTATGCAGCACCCCAACTCACCTTTCCCCTTAAGCAAGCATAAGTTGGTTTTCTAAATTTGAGACCCTGTTCTGTTCTGTAATTCAGTTCCTGTGTAGCCAAGTTTACATTCCGTGTATTACTTATACCTTATGATGTTTCTTTTTCTGTGTGACTTATTTCAGTTAGAATCATCATACCTGAATCCACTCATTGTGCTGCTAAGGGCCTGATGACATAGATTTCATTGCTGAGTGATATTGCTTTGTAAGTAAATACCACAACTTCTTTATCCATTTTTCATTTTCTGCGATGTTGAACTTGTACGGTAAACGAGGTTCTTGTAAACAGAGGCGTCCCAAACTTTGGGGTGGCTGTGTCTTTTTGATTTTAATTTCCCTAAGCTATAGGACCATAAGTGGAAGTGCCCTAGGCTCTGTTGCTTTGTTTTTTAGATGTTTCAGGAAACACCATACACTTCTCCCGAGTGTCTGTTGGCAATTTACATCCCGCCCATCAGCATAACAAGGCTCCCAGTTCTCCATGGCCTGTCCTGCCTTTCTGGATTTTACACTTTTTTCAGATGGCCCTTTTGACCGGGGGGAAGTGAGACTTCATTGTAGTGCAGATTTCCTTTGCAAGCTTGCTTGGTTGGCCAAAAAGGGCGTATGCGTTTTTTCCTGAATATATTCAGGAAAAAACGCATACGCCCTTTTTGGCCAAGTGCATCATTGTGGACGTTCTGCCTCTTTTCCTATGCTTTCAATGCAATTCCAGTCTACCTCCTGAAATCGGTTTCCTGCAATTCTGCCCCGCTTTCAAGTCCTCTTGGCAGCCTTACTTCAGTATATTTTTGGACGAAAGCTGTCATTTATAACGCTGCAGGTCTGTGAATTACAGTGCCCCTGAGCTCCTTTCTTCAACTCGCTTTCATTTGAGCTGGCCGCAACACCGCAGGATGGCTTCAGGCCCTAATCTGGTTCCGGCACGGCACGCTGAGCCTTTGGTTATTTCCTCTTCCTGGTGGGAAATGAGAGTTAAATTTGCCCGTCCAGACACCTCCAGCTAGTCTCTCATTGGTGTTCCCTATTCCTGTTCATCTTCCGCAGAAATTGCAAACTGGGCCAAACAGGAGGTTAAAGGCGCTGACTCTCCAAGTGGGGAGAGTGTTAGTAAAGCGTCTGGAATGTTGCACCCGAGTACCAGGGGAGGAAAACTGAGACGTATTTGAACACGTCTCCCGTTCACATGGTTGATCATACTCTGGGTTCCACATGCATGTTTTAGCTGAAGGAAGAATACCTTAAACCTGGAGAGTTGAGACCCGTGGAATGGGTACCATGCAATATGACTTCAAAGGGTATTCATTTGTTCACCAAACCTCTCCAATCCTATCACTGCTGCGTTTATGCGCCTGTACACATGCTTGATTCTCTTTCGGAGACATAGCAATCCATAGGTTTTAAGATACTTACTAGTCAGGTACATTCTTAGGCGTTTAATATGCGGTGTTGAGTCCATTTCGTTGAGCAAGGAGTAGCTCTTGTCTATTCCATATTTGGCTTAAGGAACTTTATCTGTGCTCATTTCAATCTCTGGTTTTATGCAGCACCCCAACTCACCTTTCCCCTTAAGCAAGCATAAGTTGGTTTTCTAAATTTGAGACCCTGTTCTGTTTTGGAATTCAGTTCCTGTGTAGCCAAGTTTACATTCCGTGTATTAGTGATATCTTATGATGTTTCTTTTTCTGTGTGACTTATTTCAGTGAGAATCATCGTACCTGAATCCACTCATTATGCTGCTACGGGCCTGATGACATAGATTTCATTGCTGAGTGATATTGCTTTGTAAGTAAATACCACAACTTCTTTATCCATTTTTCATTTTCTGCGATGTTGAACTTGTACGGTAAACGAGGTTCTTGTAAACAGAGGCGTCCCAAACTTTGGGGTGGCTGTGTCTTTTTGATTTTAATTTCCCTAAGCTATAGGACCATAAGTGGAAGTGCCCTAGGCTCTGTTGCTTTGTTTTTTAGATGTTTCAGGAAACACCATACACTTCTCCCGAGTGTCTGTTGGCAATTTACATCCCGCCCATCAGCATAACAAGGCTCCCAGTTCTCCATGGCCTGTCCTGCCTTTCTGGATTTTACACTTTTTTCAGATGGCCCTTTTGACCGGGGCGAAGTGAGACTTCATTGTAGTGCAGATTTCCTTTGCAAGCTTGCTTGGTTGGCCAAAAAGGGCGTATGCGTTTTTTCCTGAATATATTCAGGAAAAAACGCATATGCCCTTTTTGGCCAAGTGCATCATTGTGGACGTTCTGCCTCTTTTCCTATGCTTTCAATGCAATTCCAGTCTACCTCCTGAAATCGGTTTCCTGCAATTCTGCACCGCTTTCAAGTCCTCTTGGCAGCCTTACTTCAGTATATTTTTGGACGAAAGCTGTCATTTATAACTCTGCAGGTTTGTGAATTACAGTGCCCCTGAGCTCCTTTCTTCAACTCGCTTTCTTTTGAGCTGGCCGCAACACCGCAGGATGGCTTCAGGCCCTAATCTGGTTCCGGCACGGCACGCTGAGCCTTTGGTTATTTCCTCTTCCTGGTGGGAAATGAGAGTTAAATTTGCCCGTCCAGACACCTCCAGCTAGTCTCTCATTGGTGTTCCCTATTCCTGTTCATCTTCCGCAGAAATTGCAAACTGGGCCAAACAGGAGGTTAAAGGCGCTGACTCTCCAAGTCGGGAGAGTGTTAGTAAAGCGTCTGGAATGTTGCACCCGAGTACCAGGGGAGGAAAACTGAGACGTATTTGAACACGTCTCCCGTTCACATGGTTGATCATACTCTGGGTTCCACATGCATGTTTTAGCTGAAGGAAGAATACCTTAAACCTGGAGAGTTGAGACCCGTGGAATGGGTACCATGCAATATGACTTCAAAGGGTCTTCATTTGCTCACCGAACCTCTCCAATCCTATCACTGCTGCGTTTATGCCCCTGTACACATGCTTGATTCTCTTTCGGAGACATAGCAATCCATAGGTTTTAAGATACTTACTAGTCAGGTACATTCTTAGGCGTTTAATATGCGGTGTTGAGTCCATTTCGTTGAGCAAGGAGTAGCTCTTGTCTATTCCATATTTGGCTTAAGGAACTTTATCTGTGCTCGTTTCAATCTCTGGTTTTATGCAGCACCCCAACTCACCTTTCCCCTTAAGCAAGCATAAGTTGGTTTTCTAAATTTGAGACCCTGTTCTGTTCTGTAATTCAGTTCCTGTGTAGCCAAGTTTACATTCCGTGTATTACTGATATCTTATGATGTTTCTTTTTCTGTGTGACTTATTTCAGTTAGAATCATCATACCTGAATCCACTCATTGTGCTGCTAATGGCCTGTTGACATAGATTTCATTGCTGAGTGATATTGCTTTGTAAGTAAATACCACAACTTCTTTATCCATTTTTCACTTTCTGCGATGTTGAACTTGTACGGTAAACGAGGTTCTTGTAAACAGAGGCGTCCCAAACTTTGGGGTGGCTGTGTCTTTTTGATTTTAATTTCCCTAAGCTATAGGACCATAAGTGGAAGTGCCCTAGGCTCTGTTGCTTTGTTTTTTAGATGTTTCAGGAAACACCATACACTTCTCCCGAGTGTCTGTTGGCAATTTACATCCCGCCCATCAGCATAACAAGGCTCCCAGTTCTCCATGGCCTGTCCTGTCTTTCTGGATTTTACACTTTTTTCAGATGGCCCTTTTGACCGGGGGGAAGTGAGACTTCATTGTAGTGCAGATTTCCTTTGCAAGCTTGCTTGGTTGGCCAAAAAGGGCGTATGCGTTTTTTCCTGAATATATTCAGGAAAAAACGCATACGCCCTTTTTGGCCAAGTGCATCATTGTGGACGTTCTGCCTCTTTTCCTATGCTTTCAATGCAATTCCAGTCTACCTCCTGAAATCGGTTTCCTGCAATTCTGCCCCGCTTTCAAGTCCTCTTGGCAGCCTTACTTCAGTATATTTTTGGACGATAGCTGTCATTTATAACTCTGCAGGTTTGTGAATTACAGTGCCCCTGAGCTCCTTTCTTCAACTCGCTTTCTTTTGAGCTGGCCGCAACACCGCAGGATGGCTTCAGGCCATAATCAGGTTCCGGCCCGGCACGCTGAGCCTTTGGTTATTTCCTCTTCCTGGTGGGAAATGAGAGTTAAATTTGCCCGTCCAGACACCTCCAGCTAGTCTCTCATTGGTGTTCCCTATTCCTGTTCATCTTCCGCAGAAATTGCAAACTGGGCCAAACAGGAGGTTAAAGGTGCTGACTCTCCAAGTGGGGAGAGTGTTAGTAAAGCGTCTGGAATGTTGCACCCGAGTACCAGGGGAGGAAAACTGAGACATATTTGAACACGTCTCCCGTTCACATGGTTGATCATACTCTGGGTTCCACATGCATGTTTTAGCTGAAGGAAGAATACCTTAAACCTGGAGAGTTGAGACCCGTGGAATGGGTACCATGCAATATGACTTCAAAGGGTCTTCATTTGCTCACCGAACCTCTCCAATCCTATCACTGCTGCGTTTATGCCCCTGTACACACGCTTGATTCTCTTTTGGAGACATAGCAATCCATAGGTTTTAAGATACTTACTAGTCAGGTACATTCTTAGGCGTTTAATATGGGGTGTTGAGTCCATTTCGTTGAGCAAGGAGTAGCTCTTGTCTAGTCCATATTTGGCTTAAGGAACTTTATCTGTGCTCATTTCAATCTCTGGTTTTATGCAGCACGCCAACTCACCTTTCCCCTTAAGCAAGCATAAGTTGGTTTTCTAAATTTGAGACACTGTTCTGTTTTGGAATTCAGTTCCTGTGTAGCCAAGTTTACATTCCGTGTATTAGTGATATCTTATGATGTTTCTTTTTCTGTGTGACTTATTTCAGTGAGAATCATCGTACCTGAATCCACTCATTATGCTGCTACGGGCCTGATGACATAGATTTCATTGCTGAGTGATATTGCTTTGTAAGTAAATACCACAACTTCTTTATCCATTTTTCATTTTCTGCGATGTTGAACTTGTACGGTAAACGAGGTTCTTGTAAACAGAGGCGTCCCAAACTTTGGGGTGGCTGTGTCTTTTTGATTTTAATTTCCCTAAGCTATAGGAGCATAAGTGGAAGTGCCCTAGGCTCTGTTGCTTTGTTTTTTAGATGTTTCAGGAAACACCATACACTTCTCCCGAGTGTCTGTTGGCAATTTACATCCCGCCCATCAGCATAACAAGGCTCCCAGTTCTCCATGGCCTGTCCTGCCTTTCTGGATTTTACACTTTTTTCAGATGGCCCTTTTGACCGGGGGGAAGTGAGACTTCATTGTAGTGCAGATTTCCTTTGCAAGCTTGCTTGGTTGGCCAAAAAGGGCGTATGCGTTTTTTCCTGAATATATTCAGGAAAAAACGCATACGCCCTTTTTGGCCAAGTGCATCATTGTGGACGTTCTGCCTCTTTTCCTATGCTTTCAATGCAATTCCAGTCTACCTCCTGAAATCGGTTTCCTGCAATTCTGCCCCGCTTTCAAGTCCTCTTGGCAGCCTTACTTCAGTATATTTTTGGACGAAAGCTGTCATTTATAACGCTGCAGGTTTGTGAATTACAGTGCCCCTGAGCTCCTTTCTTCAACTCGCTTTCTTTTGAGCTGGCCGCAACACCGCAGGATGGCTTCAGGCCCTAATCTGGTTCCGGCACGGCACGCTGAGCCTTTGGTTATTTCCTCTTCCTGGTGGGAAATGAGAGTTAAATTTGCCCGTCCAGACACCTCCAACTAGTCTCTCATTGGTGTTCCCTATTCCTGTTCATCTTCCGCAGAAATTGCAAACTGGGCCAAACAGGAGGTTAAAGGCGCTGACTCTCCAAGTGGGGAGAGTGTTAGTAAAGCATCTGGAATGTTGCACCCGAGTACCAGGGGAGGAAAACTGAGACGTATTTGAACACGTCTCCCGTTCACATGGTTGATCATACTCTGGGTTCCACATGCATGTTTTAGCTGAAGGAAGAATACCTTAAACCTGGAGAGTTGAGACCCGTGGAATGGGTACCATGCAATATGACTTCAAAGGGTCTTCATTTGCTCACCGAACCTCTCCAATCCTATCACTGCTGCGTTTATGCCCCTGTACACACGCTTGATTCTCTTTTGGAGACATAGCAATCCATAGGTTTTAAGATACTTACTAGTCAGGTACATTCTTAGGCGTTTAATATGGGGTGTTGAGTCCATTTCGTTGAGCAAGGAGTAGCTCTTGTCTAGTCCATATTTGGCTTAAGGAACTTTATCTGTGCTCATTTCAATCTCTGGTTTTATGCAGCACCCCAACTCACCTTTCCCCTTAAGCAAGCATAAGTTGGTTTTCTAAATTTGAGACCCTGTTCTGTTCTGTAATTCAGTTCCTGTGTAGCCAAGTTTACATTCCGTGTATTACAGATATCTTATGATGTTTCTTTTTCTGTGTGACTTATTTCAGTGAGAATCATCGTACCTGAATCCACTCATTATGCTGCTACGGGCCTGATGACATAGATTTCATTGCTGAGTGATACTGCATTGTACGTAAGTACCACAAATTCTTTATCCATTTTTCACTTTCTGTGATATTGAACTTGTACGGTAAACGAGGTTCTTGTAAACAGAGGCGTCCCAAACTTGGGGTGGCTGTGTCTTTTTGATTTTAATTTCCCTAAGCTATAGGACCATAAGTGGAAGTGCCCTAGGCTCTGTTGCTTTGTTTTTTAGATGTTTCAGGAAACACCATACACTTCTCCCGAGTGTCTGTTGGCAATTTACATCCTGCCCATCAGCATAACAAGGCTACCAGTTCTCCATGGCCTGTCCTGACTTTCTGGATTTTACACTTTTTTCAGATGGCCCTTTTGACCGGGGGGAAGTGAGACTTCATTGTAGTGCAGATTTCCTTTGCAAGCTTGCTTGGTTGGCCAAAAAGGGCGTATGCGTTTTTTCCTGAATATATTCAGGAAAAAACGCATACGCCCTTTTTGGCCAAGTGCATCATTGTGGACGTTCTGCCTCTTTTCCTATGCTTTCAATGCAATTCCAGTCTACCTCCTGAAATCGGTTTCCTGCAATTCTGCCCCGCTTTCAAGTCCTCTTGGCAGCCTTACTTCAGTATATTTTTGGACGAAAGCTGTCATTTATAACGCTGCAGGTTTGTGAATTACAGTGCCCCTGAGCTCCTTTCTTCAACTCGCTTTCTTTTGAGCTGGCCGCAACACCGCAGGATGGCTTCAGGCCCTAATCTGGTTCCGGCACGGCACGCTGAGCCTTTGGTTATTTCCTCTTCCTGGTGGGAAATGAGAGTTAAATTTGCCCGTCCAGACACCTCCAGCTAGTCTCTCATTGGTGTTCCCTATTCCTGTTCATCTTCCGCAGAAATTGCAAACTGGGCCAAACAGGAGGTTAAAGGCGCTGACTCTCCAAGTGGGGAGAGTGTTAGTAAAGCGTCTGGAATGTTGCACCCGAGTACCAGGGGAGGAAAACTGAGACGTAATTGAACACGTCTCCCGTTCACATGGTTGATCATACTCTGGGTTCCACATGCATGTTTTAGCTGAAGGAAGAATACCTTAAACCTGGAGAGTTGAGACCCGTGGAATGGGTACCATGCAATATGACTTCAAAGGGTCTTCATTTGCTCACCGAACCTCTCCAATCCTATCACTGCTGCGTTTATGCCCCTGTACACACGCTTGATTCTCTTTTGGAGACATAGCAATCCATAGGTTTTAAGATACTTACTAGTCAGGTACATTCTTAGGCGTTTAATATGGGGTGTTGAGTCCATTTCGTTGAGCAAGGAGTAGCTCTTGTCTAGTCCATATTTGGCTTAAGGAACTTTATCTGTGCTCGTTTCAATCTCTGGTTTTATGCAGCACCCCAACTCACCTTTCCCCTTAAGCAAGCATAAGTTGGTTTTCTAAATTTGAGACCCTGTTCTGTTCTGTAATTCAGTTCCTGTGTAGCCAAGTTTACATTCCGTGTATTACAGATATCTTATGATGTTTCTTTTTCTGTGTGACTTATTTCAGTGAGAATCATCGTACCTGAATCCACTCATTATGCTGCTACGGGCCTGATGACATAGATTTCATTGCTGAGTGATACTGCATTGTACGTAAGTACCACAACTTCTTTATCCATTTTTCACTTTCTGTGATATTGAACTTGTACGGTAAACGAGGTTCTTGTAAACAGAGGCGTCCCAAACTTTGGGGTGGCTGTGTCTTTTTGATTTTAATTTCCCTAAGCTATAGGACCATAAGTGGAAGTGCCCTAGGCTCTGTTGCTTTGTTTTTTAGATGTTTCAGGAAACACCATACACTTCTCCCGAGTGTCTGTTGGCAATTTACATCCCGCCCATCAGCATAACAAGGCTCCCAGTTCTCCATGGCCTGTCCTGCCTTTCTGGATTTTACACTTTTTTCAGATGGCCCTTTTGACCGGGGGGAAGTGAGACTTCATTGTAGTGCAGATTTCCTTTGCAAGCTTGCTTGGTTGGCCAAAAAGGGCGTATGCGTTTTTTCCTGAATATATTCAGGAAAAAACGCATACGCCCTTTTTGGCCAAGTGCATCATTGTGGACGTTCTGCCTCTTTTCCTATGCTTTCAATGCAATTCCAGTCTACCTCCTGAAATCGGTTTCCTGCAATTCTGCCCCGCTTTCAAGTCCTCTTGGCAGCCTTACTTCAGTATATTTTTGGACGAAAGCTGTCATTTATAACGCTGCAGGTTTGTGAATTACAGTGCCCCTGAGCTCCTTTCTTCAACTCGCTTTCTTTTGAGCTGGCCGCAACACCGCAGGATGGCTTCAGGCCCTAATCTGGTTCCGGCACGGCACGCTGAGCCTTTGGTTATTTCCTCTTCCTGGTGGGAAATGAGAGTTAAATTTGCCCGTCCAGACACCTCCAGCTAGTCTCTCATTGGTGTTCCCTATTCCTGTTCATCTTCCGCAGAAATTGCAAACTGGGCCAAACAGGAGGTTAAAGGCGCTGACTCTCCAAGTGGGGAGAGTGTTAGTAAAGCGTCTGGAATGTTGCACCCGAGTACCAGGGGAGGAAAACTGAGACGTAATTGAACACGTCTCCCGTTCACATGGTTGATCATACTCTGGGTTCCACATGCATGTTTTAGCTGAAGGAAGAATACCTTAAACCTGGAGAGTTGAGACCCGTGGAATGGGTACCATGCAATATGACTTCAAAGGGTCTTCATTTGCTCACCGAACCTCTCCAATCCTATCACTGCTGCGTTTATGCCCCTGTACACACGCTTGATTCTCTTTTGGAGACATAGCAATCCATAGGTTTTAAGATACTTACTAGTCAGGTACATTCTTAGGCGTTTAATATGGGGTGTTGAGTCCATTTCGTTGAGCAAGGAGTAGCTCTTGTCTAGTCCATATTTGGCTTAAGGAACTTTATCTGTGCTCGTTTCAATCTCTGGTTTTATGCAGCACCCCAACTCACCTTTCCCCTTAAGCAAGCATAAGTTGGTTTTCTAAATTTGAGACCCTGTTCTGTTCTGTAATTCAGTTCCTGTGTAGCCAAGTTTACATTCCGTGTATTACAGATATCTTATGATGTTTCTTTTTCTGTGTGACTTATTTCAGTGAGAATCATCGTACCTGAATCCACTCATTATGCTGCTACGGGCCTGATGACATAGATTTCATTGCTGAGTGATACTGCATTGTACGTAAGTACCACAACTTCTTTATCCATTTTTCACTTTCTGTGATATTGAACTTGTACGGTAAACGAGGTTCTTGTAAACAGAGGCGTCCCAAACTTTGGGGTGGCTGTGTCTTTTTGATTTTAATTTCCCTAAGCTATAGGACCATAAGTGGAAGTGCCCTAGGCTCTGTTGCTTTGTTTTTTAGATGTTTCAGGAAACACCATACACTTCTCCCGAGTGTCTGTTGGCAATTTACATCCCGCCCATCAGCATAACAAGGCTCCCAGTTCTCCATGGCCTGTCCTGCCTTTCTGGATTTTACACTTTTTTCAGATGGCCCTTTTGACCGGGGGGAAGTGAGACTTCATTGTAGTGCAGATTTCCTTTGCAAGCTTGCTTGGTTGGCCAAAAAGGGCGTATGCGTTTTTTCCTGAATATATTCAGGAAAAAACGCATACGCCCTTTTTGGCCAAGTGCATCATTGTGGACGTTCTGCCTCTTTTCCTATGCTTTCAATGCAATTCCAGTCTACCTCCTGAAATCGGTTTCCTGCAATTCTGCCCCGCTTTCAAGTCCTCTTGGCAGCCTTACTTCAGTATATTTTTGGACGATAGCTGTCATTTATAACTCTGCAGGTTTGTGAATTACAGTGCCCCTGAGCTCCTTTCTTCAACTCGCTTTTTTTTGAGCTGGCCGCAACACCGCAGGATAGCTTCAGGCCCTAATCTGATTCCGGCACGGCACGCTGAGCCTTTGGTTAATTCCTCTTTCTGGTGGGAAATGAGAGTTAAATTTGCCCGTCCAGACACCTCCAGCTAGTCTCTCATTGGTTCTCGCTATTCCTGTTCATCTTCCGCAGAAATTGCAAACTGGGCCAAACAGGAGATTAAAGGGACGGACTCTCCAAGTCGGGAGAGTGTTAGTAAAGCGTCTGGAATGTTGCACCCGAGTACCAGGGTACGAAAACTGAGACATATTTGAACACGTCTCCCGATCACATGGTTGATCATACTCTAGGTTCCACATGCATGTTTTAGCTGAAGGAAGAATACCTTAAACCTGGGTAGTTGAAACCCGTGGAATGGGTACCATGCAATATGACTTCAAAGGGTCTTCATTTGCTCACCGAACCTCTCCAATCCTATCACTGCTGCGTTTATGCCCCTGTACACATGCTTGATTCTCTTTCGGAGACATAGCAATCCATAGGTTTTAAGATACTTACTAGTCAGGTACATTCTTAGGCGTTTAATATGCGGTGTTGAGTCCATTTCGTTGAGCAAGGAGTAGCTCTTGTCTATTCCATATTTGGCTTAAGGAACTTTATCAGTGCTCGTTTCAATCTCTGGTTTTATGCAGCACCCCAACTCACCTTTCCCCTTAAGCAAGCATAAGTTGGTTTTCTATATTTGAGACCCTGTTCTATTCTGTAATTCAGTTCCTGTGTAGCCAAGTTTACATTCCGTGTATTACTGATATCTTATGATGTTTCTTTTTCTGTGTGACTTATTTCAGTTAGAATCATCATACCTGAATCCACTCATTGTGCTGCTAAGGGCCTGTTGACATAGATTTCATTGCTGAGTGATATCGCTTTGTAAGTAAATACCACAACTTCTTTATCCATTTTTCACTTTCTGCGATGTTGAACTTGTACGGTAAACGATGTTCTTGTAAACAGAGGCGTCCCAAACATTGGGGTGGCTGTGTCTTTTTGATTTTAATTTCCCTAAGCTATAGGACCATAAGTGGAAGTGCCCTAGGCTCTGTTGCTTTGTTTTTTAGATGTTTCAGGAAACACCATACACTTCTCCCGAGTGTCTGTTGGCAATTTACATCCCGCCCATCAGCATAACAAGGCTCCCAGTTCTCCATGGCCTGTCCTGCCTTTCTGGATTTTACACTTTTTTCAGATGGCCCTTTTGACCGGGGGGAAGTGAGACTTCATTGTAGTGCAGATTTCCTTTGCAAGCTTGCTTGGTTGGCCAAAAAGGGCGTATGCGTTTTTTCCTGAATATATTCAGGAAAAAACGCATACGCCCTTTTTGGCCAAGTGCATCATTGTGGACGTTCTGCCTCTTTTCCTATGCTTTCAATGCAATTCCAGTCTACCTCCTGAAATCGGTTTCCTTCAATTCTGCCCCGCTTTCAAGTCCTCTTGGCAGCCTTACTTCAGTATATTTTTGGACGATAGCTGTCATTTATAACTCTGCAGGTTTGTGAATTACAGTGCCCCTGAGCTCCTTTCTTCAACTCGCTTTCTTGTGACCTGGCCGCAACACCGCAGGATGGCTTCAGGCCCTAATCTGGTTCCGGCCCGGCACGCTGAGCCTTTGTTTATTTCCTCTTCCTGGTGGGAAATGAGAGTTAAATTTGCCCGTCCAGACACCTCCAGCTAGTCTCTCATTGGTGTTCCCTATTCCTGTTCATCTTCCGCCGAAATTGCAAACTGGGCCAAACAGGAGGTTAAAGGCGCTGACTCTCCAAGTGGGGAGAGTGTTAGTAAAGCGTCTGGAATGTTGCACCCGAGTACCAGGGGAGGAAAACTGAGATGTATTTGAACACGTCTCCCGTTCACATGGTTGATCATACTCTGGGTTCCACATGCATGTTTTAGCTGAAGGAAGAATACCTTAAACCTGGAGAGTTGAGACCCGTGGAATGGGTACCATGCAATATGACTTCAAAGGGTCTTCATTTGCTCACCGAACCTCTCCAATCCTATCACTGCTGCGTTTATGCCCCTGTACACACGCTTGATTCTCTTTTGGAGACATAGCAATCCATAGGTTTTAAGATACTTACTAGTCAGGTACATTCTTAGGCGTTTAATATGGGGTGTTTAGTCCATTTCGTTGAGCAAGGAGTAGCTCTGGTCTAGTCCATATTTGGCTTAAGGAACTTTATCTGTGCTCGTTTCAATCTCTGGTTTTATGCAGCACCCCAACTCACCTTTCCCCTTAAGCAAGCATAAGTTGGTTTTCTAAATTTGAGACCCTGTTCTGTTCTGTAATTCAGTTCCTGTGTAGCCAAGTTTACATTCCGTGTATTACAGATATCTTATGATGTTTCTTTTTCTGTGTGACTTATTTCAGTGAGAATCATCGTACCTGAATCCACTCATTATGCTGCTACGGGCCTGATGACATAGATTTCATTGCTGAGTGATACTGCATTGTACGTAAGTACCACAAGTTCTTTATCCATTTTTCACTTTCTGTGATATTGAACTTGTACGGTAAACGAGGTTCTTGTAAACAGAGGCGTCCCAAACTTTGGGGTGGCTGTGTCTTTTTGATTTTAATTTCCCTAAGCTATAGGACCATAAGTGGAAGTGCCCTAGGCTCTGTTGCTTTGTTTTTTAGATGTTTCAGGAAACACCATACACTTCTCCCGAGTGTCTGTTGGCAATTTACATCCCGCCCATCAGCATAACAAGGCTCCCAGTTCTCCATGGCCTGTCCTGCCTTTCTGGATTTTACACTTTTTTCAGATGGCCCTTTTGACCGGGGGGAAGTGAGACTTCATTGTAGTGCAGATTTCCTTTGCAAGCTTGCTTGGTTGGCCAAAAAGGGCGTATGCGTTTTTTCCTGAATATATTCAGGAAAAATCGCATACGCCCTTTTTGGCCAAGTGCATCATTGTGGACGTTCTGCCTCTTTTCCTATGCTTTCAATGCAATTCCAGTCTACCTCCTGAAATCGGTTTCCTGCAATTCTGCCCCGCTTTCAAGTCCTCTTGGCAGCCTTACTTCAGTATATTTTTGGACGATAGCTGTCATTTATAACTCTGCAGGTTTGTGAATTACAGTGCCCCTGAGCTCCTTTCTTCAACTCGCTTTCTTTTGAGCTGGCCGCAACACCGCAGGATGGCTTCAGGCCCTAATCTGGTTCCGGCACGGCACGCTGAGCCTTTGGTTATTTCCTCTTCCTGGTGGGAAATGAGAGTTAAATTTGCCCGTCCAGAAACCTCCAGCTAGTCTCTCATTGGTGTTCCCTATTCCTGTTCATCTTCCGCAGAAATTGCAAACTGGGCCAAACAGGAGGTTAAAGGCGCTGACTCTCCAAGTGGGGAGAGTGTTAGTAAAGCGTCTGGAATGTAGCACCCGAGTACCAGGGGAGGAAAACTGAGACATATTTGAACACGTCTCCCGTTCACATGGTTGATCATACTCTGGGTTCCACATGCATGTTTTAGCTGAAGGAAGAATACCTTAAACCTGGAGAGTTGAGACCCGTGGAATGGGTACCATGCAATATGACTTCAAAGGGTCTTCATTTGCTCACCGAACCTCTCCAATCCTATCACTGCTGCGTTTATGCCCCTGTACACACGCTTGATTCTCTTTTGGAGACATAGCAATCCATAGGTTTTAAGATACTTACTAGTCAGGTACATTCTTAGGCGTTTAATATGGGGTGTTGAGTCCATTTCGTTGAGCAAGGAGTAGCTCTTGTCTATTCCATATTTGGCTTAAGGAACTTTCTCTGTGCTCGTTTCAATCTCTGGTTTTATGCAGCACCCCAACTCACCTTTCCCCTTAAGCAAGCATAAGTTGGTTTTCTAAATTTGAGACCCTGTTCTGTTTTGGAATTCAGTTCCTGTGTAGCCAAGTTTACATTCCGTGTATTACTGATATCTTATGATGTTTCTTTTTCTGTGTGACTTATTTCAGTGAGATTCATCGTACCTGAATCCACTCATTATGCTGCTACGGGCCTGATGACATAGATTTCATTGCTGAGTGATACTGCATTGTACGTAAGTACCACAAGTTCTTTATCCATTTTTCACTTTCTGTGATATTGAACTTGTATGGTAAACGAGGTTCTTGTAAACAGAGGCGTCCTAAACTTTGGGGTGGCTGTGTCTTTTTGATTTTAATTTCCCTAAGCTATAGGACCATAAGTGGAAGTGCCCTAGGCTCTGTTGCTTTGTTTTTTAGATGTTTCAGGAAACACCATACACTTCTCCCGAGTGTCTGTTGGCAATTTACATCCCGCCCATCAGCATAACAAGGCTCCCAGTTCTCCATGGCCTGTCCTGCCTTTCTGGATTTTACACTTTTTTCAGATGGCCCTTTTGACCGGGGGGAAGTGAGACTTCATTGTAGTGCAGATTTCCTTTGCAAGCTTGCTTGGTTGGCCAAAAAGGGCGTATGCGTTTTTTCCTGAATATATTCAGGAAAAAACGCATACGCCCTTTTTGGCCAAGTGCATCATTGTGGACGTTCTGCCTCTTTTCCTATGCTTTCAATGCAATTCCAGTCTACCTCCTGAAATCGGTTTTCTGCAATTCTGCCCCGCTTTCGAGTCCTCTTGGCAGCCTTACTTCAGTATATTTTTGGACGAGAGCTGTCATTTATAACTCTGCAGGTTTGTGAATTACAGTGCCCCTGAGCTCCTTTCTTCAACTCGCTTTCTTGTGACCTGGCCGCAAAACCGCAGGATGGCTTCAGGCCCTAATCTGGTTCCGGCACGGCATGCTGAGCCTTTGGTTAATTCCTCTTCCTGGTGGGAAATGAGAGTTAAATTTGCCCGTCCAGACACCTCCAGCTAGTCTCTCATTGGTTCTCCCTATTCCTGTTCATCTTCCGCAGAAATTGCAAACTGGGCCAAACAGGAGATTAAAGGGACGGACTCTCCAAGTCGGGAGAGTGTTAGTAAAGCGTCTGGAATGTTGCACCCGAGTACCAGGGGAGGAATACTGAGACATATTTGAACACGTCTCCCGATCACATGGTTGATCATACTCTAGGTTCCACATGCATGTTTTAGCTGAAGGAAGAATACCTTAAACCTGGGTAGTTGAAACCCGTGGAATGGGTACCATGCAATATGACTTCAAAGGGTCTTCATTTGCTCACCGAACCTCTCCAATCCTATCACTGCTGCGTTTATGCCCCTGTACACACGCTTGATTCTCTTTTGGAGACATAGCAATCCATAGGTTTTAAGATACTTACTAGTCAGGTACATTCTTAGGCGTTTAATATGGGGTGTTGAGTCCATTTCGTTGAGCAAGGAGTAGCTCTTGTCTATTCCATATTTGGCTTAAGGAACTTTCTCTGTGCTCGTTTCAATCTCTGGTTTTATGCAGCACCCCAACTCACCTTTCCCCTTAAGCAAGCATAAGTTGGTTTTCTAAATTTGAGACCCTGTTCTGTTTTGGAATTCAGTTCCTGTGTAGCCAAGTTTACATTCCGTGTATTACTGATATCTTATGATGTTTCTTTTTCTGTGTGACTTATTTCAGTGAGATTCATCGTACCTGAATCCACTCATTATGCTGCTACGGGCCTGATGACATAGATTTCATTGCTGAGTGATACTGCATTGTACGTAAGTACCACAAGTTCTTTATCCATTTTTCACTTTCTGTGATATTGAACTTGTATGGTAAACGAGGTTCTTGTAAACAGAGGCGTCCTAAACTTTGGGGTGGCTGTGTCTTTTTGATTTTAATTTCCCTAAGCTATAGGACCATAAGTGGAAGTGCCCTAGGCTCTGTTGCTTTGTTTTTTAGATGTTTCAGGAAACACCATACACTTCTCCCGAGTGTCTGTTGGCAATTTACATCCCGCCCATCAGCATAACAAGGCTCCCAGTTCTCCATGGCCTGTCCTGCCTTTCTGGATTTTACACTTTTTTCAGATGGCCCTTTTGACCGGGGGGAAGTGAGACTTCATTGTAGTGCAGATTTCCTTTGCAAGCTTGCTTGGTTGGCCAAAAAGGGCGTATGCGTTTTTTCCTGAATATATTCAGGAAAAAACGCATACGCCCTTTTTGGCCAAGTGCATCATTGTGGACGTTCTGCCTCTTTTCCTATGCTTTCAATGCAATTCCAGTCTACCTCCTGAAATCGGTTTCCTGCAATTCTGCCCCGCTTTCGAGTCCTCTTGGCAGCCTTACTTCAGTATATTTTTGGACGAGAGCTGTCATTTATAACTCTGCAGGTTTGTGAATTACAGTGCCCCTGAGCTCCTTTCTTCAACTCGCTTTCTTGTGACCTGGCCGCAAAACCGCAGGATGGCTTCAGGCCCTAATCTGGTTCCGGCACGGCATGCTGAGCCTTTGGTTAATTCCTCTTCCTGGTGGGAAATGAGAGTTAAATTTGCCCGTCCAGACACCTCCAGCTAGTCTCTCATTGGTTCTCCCTATTCCTGTTCATCTTCCGCAGAAATTGCAAACTGGGCCAAACAGGAGATTAAAGGGACGGACTCTCCAAGTCGGGAGAGTGTTAGTAAAGCGTCTGGAATGTTGCACCCGAGTACCAGGGGAGGAATACTGAGACATATTTGAACACGTCTCCCGATCACATGGTTGATCATACTCTAGGTTCCACATGCATGTTTTAGCTGAAGGAAGAATACCTTAAACCTGGGTAGTTGAAACCCGTGGAATGGGTACCATGCAATATGACTTCAAAGGGTCTTCATTTGCTCACCGAACCTCTCCAATCCTATCACTGCTGCGTTTATGCCCCTGTACACATGCTTGATTCTCTTTCGGAGACATAGCAATCCATAGGTTTTAAGATACTTACTAGTCAGGTACATTCTTAGGCGTTTAATATGCGGTGTTCAGTCCATTTCGTTGAGCAAGGAGTAGCTCTTGTCTATTCCATATTTGGCTTAAGGAACTTTATCTGTGCTCGTTTCAATCTCTGGTTTTATGCAGCACCCCAACTCACCTTTACCCTTAAGCAAGAATAAGTTGGTCTTCTAAATTTGAGACCCTGTTCTGTTCTGTAATTCAGTTCCTGTGTAGCCAAGTTTACATTCCGTGTATTACTGATATCTTATGATGTTTCTTTTTCTGTGTGACTTATTTCAGTTAGAATCATCGTACCTGAATCCACTCATTGTGCTGCTAAGGGCCTGATGACACAGATTTCATTGCTGAGTGATATTGCTTTGTAAGTAAATACCACACCTTCTTTATCCATTTTTCACTTTCTGCGATGTTGAACTTGTACTGTAAACGAGGTTCTTGTAAACAGAGGCGTCCCAAACTTTGGGGTGGCTGTGTCTTTTTGATTTTAATTTCCCTAAGCTATAGGACCATAAGTGGAAGTGCCCTAGGCTCTGTTGCTTTGTTTTTTAGATGTTTCAGGAAACACCATACACTTCTCCCGAGTGTCTGTTGGCAATTTACATCCCGCCCATCAGCATAACAAGGCTCCCAGTTCTCCATGGCCTGTCCTACCTTTCTGGATTTTACACTTTTTTCAGATGGCCCTTTGACCAGGGGGAAGTGAGACTTCATTGTAGTGCAGATTTCCTTTGCAAGCTTGCTTGGTTGGCCAAAAAGGGCGTATGCGTTTTTTCCTGAATATATTCAGGAAAAAACGCATACGCCCTTTTTGGCCAAGTGCATCATTGTGGACGTTCTGCCTCTTTTCCTATGCTTTCAATGCAATTCCAGTCTACCTCCTGAAATCGGTTTCCTGCAATTCTGCCCCGCTTTCAAGTCCTCTTGGCAGCCTTACTTCAGTATATTTTTGGACGATAGCTGTCATTTATAACTCTGCAGGTTTGTGAATTACAGTGCCCCTGAGCTCCTTTCTTCAACTCGCTTTCTTGTGACCTGGCCGCAACACCGCAGGATGGCTTCAGGCCCTAATCTGGTTCCGGCACGGCACGCTGAGCCTTTGGTTAATTCCTCTTCCTGGTGGGAAATGAGAGTTAAATTTGCCCGTCCAGACACCTCCAGCTAGTCTCTCATTGGTTCTCCCTATTCCTGTTCATCTTCCGCAGAAATTGCAAACTGGGCCAAACAGGAGATTAAAGGGACAGACTCTCCAAGTCGGGAGAGTGTTAGTAAAGCGTCTGGAATGTTGCACCCGAGTACCAGGGGAGGAATACTGAGACATATTTGAACACGTCTCCCGATCACATGGTTGATCATACTCTAGGTTCCACATGCATGTTTTAGCTGAAGGAAGAATACCTTAAACCTGGGTAGTTGAAACCCGTGGAATGGGTACCATGCAATATGACTTCAAAGGGTCTTCATTTGCTCACCGAACCTCTCCAATCCTATCACTGCTGCGTTTATTCCCCCTGTACACATGCTTGATTCTCTTTCGGAGACATAGCAATCCATAGGTTTTAAGATACTTACTAGTCAGGTACATTCTTAGGCGTTTAATATGCGGTGTTGAGTCCATTTCGTTGAGCAAGGAGTAGCTCTTGTCTATTCCATATTTGGCTTAAGGAACTTTATCTGTGCTCTTTTCAATCTCTGGTTTTATGCAGCAACCCAACTCACCTTTTCCCTTAAGCAAGCATAAGTTGGTTTTCTAAATTTGAGACCCTGTTCTGTTCTGTAATTCAGTTCCTGTGTAGCCAAGTTTACATTCCGTGTATTACTGATATCTTATGATGTTTCTTTTTCTGTGTGACTTATTTCAGTTAGAATCATCATACCTGAATCCACTCATTGTGCTGCTAAGGGCCTGATGACATAGATTTCATTGCTGAGTGATATTGCTTTGTAAGTAAATACCACACCTTCTTTATCCATTTTTCACTTTCTGCGATGTTGAACTTGTACTGTAAACGAGGTTCTTGTAAACAGAGGCGTCCCAAACTTTGGGGTGGCTGTGTCTTTTTGATTTTAATTTCCCTAAGCTATAGGACCATAAGTGGAAGTGCCCTAGGCTCTGTTGCTTTGTTTTTTAGATGTTTCAGGAAACACCATACACTTCTCCCGAGTGTCTCTTGGCAATTTACATCCCGCCCATCAGCATAACAAGGCTCCCAGTTCTCCATGGCCTGTCCTGCCTTTCTGGATTTTACACTTTTTTCAGATGGCCCTTTTGACCGGGGGGAAGTGAGACTTCATTGTAGTGCAGATTTGCTTTGCAAGCTTGCTTTGTTGGCCAAAAAGGGCGTATGCGTTTTTTCCTGAATATATTCAGGAAAAAACGCATACGCCCTTTTTGGCCAAGTGCATCATTGTGGACGTTCTGCCTCTTTTCCTATGCTTTCAAAGCAATTCCAGTCTACCTCCTTAAATCGGTTTCCTGCAATTCTGCCCCGCTTTCAAGTCCTCTTGGCAGCCTTACTTCAGTATATTTTTGGACGATAGCTGTCATTTATAACTCTGCAGGTTTGTGAATTACAGTGCCCCTGAGCTCCTTTCTTCAACTCGCTTTCTTTTGAGCTGGCCGCAACACCGCAGGATGGCTTCAGGCCCTAATCTGGTTCCGGCCCGGCACGCTGAGCCTTTGGTTATTTCCTCTTCCTGGTGGGAAATGAGAGTTAAATTTGCCCGTCCAGACACCTCCTGCTAGTCTCTCATTGGTTCTCACTATTCCTGTTCATCTTCCGCAGAAATTGCAAACTGGGCCAAACAGGAGGTTAAAGGCGCTGACTCTCCAAGTCGGGAGAGTGTTAGTAAAGCGTCTGGAATGTTGCACCCGAGTACCAGGGGAGGAAAACTGAGACATATTTGAACACGTCTCCCGTTCACATGGTTGATCATACTCTGGGTTCCACATGCATGTTTTAGCTGAAGGAAGAATACCTTAAACCTGGAGAGTTGAGACCCGTGGAATGGGTACCATGCAATATGACTTCAAAGGGTCTTCATTTGCTCACCGAACCTCTCCAATCCTATCACTGCTGCGTTTATGCCCCTGTACACACGCTTGATTCTCTTTTGGAGACATAGCAATCCATAGGTTTTAAGATACTTACTAGTCAGGTACATTCTTAGGCGTTTAATATGGGGTGTTGAGTCCATTTCGTTGAGCAAGGAGTAGCTCTTGTCTAGTCCATATTTGGCTTAAGGAACTTTATCTGTGCTCATTTCAATCTCTGGTTTTATGCAGCACCCCAACTCACCTTTCCCCTTAAGCAAGCATAAGTTGGTTTTCTAAATTTGAGACCCTGTTCTGTTTTGGAATTCAGTTCCTGTGTAGCCAAGTTTACATTCCGTGTATTAGTGATATCTTATGATGTTTCTTTTTCTGTGTGACTTATTTCAGTGAGAATCATCGTACCTGAATCCACTCATTATGCTGCTACGGGCCTGATGACATAGATTTCATTGCTGAGTGATACTGCATTGTACGTAAGTACCACAAGTTCTTTATCCATTTTTCACTTTCTGTGATATTGAACTTGTACGGTAAACAAGGTTCTTGTAAACAGAGGCGTCCCAAACTTTGGGGTGGCTGTGTCTTTTTGATTTTAATTTCCCTAAGCTATAGGACCATAAGTGGAAGTGCCCTAGGCTCTGTTGCTTTGTTTTTTAGATGTTTCAGGAAACACCATACACTTCTCCCGAGTGTCTGTTGGCAATTTACATCCCGCCCATCAGCATAACAAGGCTCCCAGTTCTCCATGGCCTGTCCTGCCTTTCTGGATTTTACACTTTTTTCAGATGGCCCTTTTGACCGGGGGGAAGTGAGACTTCATTGTAGTGCAGATTTCCTTTGCAAGCTTGCTTGGTTGGCCAAAAATGGCGTATGCGTTTTTTCCTGAATATATTCAGGAAAAAACGCATACGCCCTTTTTGGCCAAGTGCATCATTGTGGACGTTCTGCCTCTTTTCCTATGCTTTCAATGCAATTCCAGTCTACCTCCTGAAATCGGTTTCCTGCAATTCTGCCCCGCTTTCAAGTCCTCTTGGCAGCCTTACTTCAGTATATTTTTGGACGATAGCTGTCATTTATAACTCTGCAGGTTTGTGAATTACAGTGCCCCTGAGCTCCTTTCTTCAACTCGCTTTCTTTTGAGCTGGCCGCAACACCGCAGGATGGCTTCAGGCCCTAATCTGGTTCAGGCCCGGCACGCTGAGCCTTTGGTTATTTCCTCTTCCTGGTGGGAAATGAGAGTTAAATTTGCCCGTCCAGACACCTCCAGCTAATCTCTCATTGGTGTTCCCTATTCCTGTTCATCTTCCGCAGAAATTGCAAACTGGGCCAAACAGGAGGTTAAAGGCGCTGACTCTCCAAGTGGGGAGAGTGTTAGTAAAGCGTCTGGAATGTTGCACCCGAGTACCAGGGGAGGAAAACTGAGACATATTTGAACACGTCTCCCGTTCACATGGTTGATCATACTCTGGGTTCCACATGCATGTTTTAGCTGAAGGAAGAATACCTTAAACCTGGAGAGTTGAGACCCGTGGAATGGGTACCATGCAATATGACTTCAAAGGGTCTTCATTTGCTCACCGAACCTCTCCAATCCTATCACTGCTGCGTTTATGCCCCTGTACACACGCTTGATTCTCTTTTGGAGACATAGCAATCCATAGGTTTTAAGATACTTACTAGTCAGGTACATTCTTAGGCGTTTAATATGCGGTGTTGAGTCCATTTCGTTGAGCAAGGTGTAGCTCTTGTCTATTCCATATTTGGCTTAAGGAACTTTATCTGTGCTCGTTTCAATCTCTGGTTTTATGCAGCACCCCAGCTCACCTTTCCCCTTAAGCAAGCATAAGTTGGTTTTCTAAATTTGAGACCCTGTTCTGTTTTGGAATTCCGTTCATGTGTAGCCAAGTTCACATTCCGTGTATTAGTGATACCTTATGATGTTTCATTTTCTGTGTGACTTATTTCAGTTAGAATCATCGTACCTGAATCCACTCATTATGCTGCTACGGGCCTGATGACATAGATTTCATTGCTGAGTGATACTGCATTGTACGTAAGTACCACAAGTTCTTTATCCATTTTTCACTTTCTGTGATATTGAACTTGAACGGTAAAGGAGGTTCTTGTAAACAGAGGCGTCCCAAACTTTGGGGTGGCTGTGTCTTTTTGATTTTAATTTCCCTAAGCTATAGGACCATAAGTGGAAGTGCCCTAGGCTCTGTTGCTTTGTTTTTTAGATGTTTCCGGAAACACCATACACTTCTCCCGAGTGTCTGTTGGCAATTTACATCCCGCCCATCAGCATAACAAGGCTCCCAGTTCTCCATGGCCTGTCCTGCCTTTCTGGATTTTACACTTTTTTCAGATGGCCCTTTTGACCGGGGGGAAGTGAGACTTCATTGTAGTGCAGATTTCCTTTGCAAGCTTGCTTGGTTGGCCAAAAAGGGCGTATGCGTTTTTTCCTGAATATATTCAGGAAAAAACACATACGCCCTTTTTTGCCAAGTGCATCATTGTGGACGTTCTGCCTCTTTTCCTATGCTTTCAATGCAATTCCAGTCTACCTCCTGAAATCGGTTTCCTGCAATTCTGCCCCGCTTTCAAGTCCTCTTGGCAGCCTTACTTCAGTATATTTTTGGACGATAGCTGTCATTTATAACTCTGCAGGTTTGTGAATTACAGTGCCCCTGAGCTCCTTTCTTCAACTCGCTTTCTTTTGAGCTGGCCGCAACACCGCAGGATGGCTTCAGGCCCTAATCTGGTTCCGGCCCGGCACGCTGAGCCTTTGGTTATTTCCTCTTCCTGGTGGGAAATGAGAGTTAAATTTGCCCGTCCAGACACCTCCTGCTAGTCTCTCATTGGTTCTCACTATTCCTGTTCATCTTCCGCAGAAATTGCAAACTGGGCCAAACAGGAGGTTAAAGGAGCTGACTCTCCAAGTGGGGAGAGTGTTAGTAAAGCGTCTGGAATGTTGCACCCGAGTACCAGGGGAGGAAAACTGAG
This sequence comes from Globicephala melas, assembly GCF_963455315.2. Classification (NCBI taxonomy): domain Eukaryota; kingdom Metazoa; phylum Chordata; class Mammalia; order Artiodactyla; family Delphinidae; genus Globicephala; species Globicephala melas. Next base: position 2,440,834 of record NW_027207211.1, read on the forward strand.
ACATATTTGAACACGTCTCCCGTTCACATGGTTGATCATACTCTGGGTTCCACATGCATGTTTTAGCTGAAGGAAGAATACCTTAAACCTGGAGAGTTGAGACCCGTGGAATGGGTACCATGCAATATGACTTCAAAGGGTCTTCATTTGCTCACCGAACCTCTCCAATCCTATCACTGCTGCGTTTATGCCCCTGTACACACGCTTGATTCTCTTTTGGAGACATAGCAATCCATAGGTTTTAAGATACTTACTAGTCAGGTACATTCTTAGGCGTTTAATATGGGGTGTTGAGTCCATTTCGTTGAGCAAGGAGTAGCTCTTGTCTAGTCCATATTTGGCTTAAGGAACTTTATCTGTGCTCATTTCAATCTCTGGTTTTATGCAGCACCCCAACTCACCTTTCCCCTTAAGCAAGCATAAGTTGGTTTTCTAAATTTGAGACCCTGTTCTGTTTTGGAATTCAGTTCCTGTGTAGCCAAGTTTACATTCCGTGTATTACTGATATCTTATGATGTTTCTTTTTCTGTGTGACTTATTTCAGTGAGAATCATCGTACCTGAATCCACTCATTGTGCTGCTAAGGGCCTGATGACATAGATTTCATTGCTGAGTGATATTGCTTTGTAAGTAAATACCACACCTTCTTTATCCATTTTTCACTTTCTGCGATGTTGAACTTGTACTGTAAACGAGGTTCTTGTAAACAGAGGCGTCCCAAACTTTGGGGTGGCTGTGTCTTTTTGATTTTAATTTCCCTAAGCTATAGGACCATAAGTGGAGGTGCCCTAGGCTCTGTTGCTTTGTTTTTTAGATGTTTCAGGAAACACCATACACTTCTCCCGAGTGTCTGTTGGCAATTTCATCCCGCCCATCAGCATAACAAGGCTCCCAGTTCTCCATGGCCTGTCCTGCCTTTCTGGATTTTACACTTTTTTCAGATGGCCCTTTTGACCGGGGGGAAGTGAGACTTCATTGTAGTGCAGATTTCCTTTGCAAGCTTGCTTGGTTGGCCAAAAAGGGCGTATGCGTTTTTTCCTGAATATATTCAGGAAAAAACGCATACGCCCTTTTTGGCCAAGTGCATCATTGTGGACGTTCTGCCTCTTTTCCTATGCTTTCAAAGCAATTCCAGTCTACCTCCTGAAATCAGTTTCCTGCAATTCTGCCCCGCTTTCAAGTCCTCTTGGCAGCCTTACTTCAGTATATTTTTGGACGATAGCTGTCATTTATAACTCTGCAGGTTTGTGAATTACAGTGCCCCTGAGCTCCTTTGTTAAACTCGCTTTCTTGTGAGCTGGCCGCAACACCGCAGGATGGCTTCAGGCCCTAATCTGATTCCTTCACGGCACGCTGAGCCTTTGGTTAATTCCTCTTCCTGGTGGGAAATGAGAGTTAAATTTGCCCGTCCAGACACCTCCAGCTAGTCTCTCATTGGTTCTCGCTATTCCTGTTCATCTTCCGCAGAAATTGCAAACTGGGCCAAACAGGAGATTAAAGGGACGGACTCTCCAAGTCGGGAGAGTGTTAGTAAAGCGTCTGGAATGTTGCACCCGAGTACCAGGGTACGAAAACTGAGACATATTTGAACACGTCTCCCGATCACATGGTTGATCATACTCTAGGTTCCACATGCATGTTTTAGCTGAAGGAAGAATACCTTAAACCTGGGTAGTTGAAACCCGTGGAATGGGTACCATGCAATATGACTTCAAAGGGTCTTCATTTGCTCACCGATCCTCTCCAATCCTATCACTGCTGCGTTTATGCCCCTGTACACATGCTTGATTCTCTTTCGGAGACATAGCAATCCATAGGTTTTAAGATACTTACTAGTCAGGTACATTCTTAGGCGTTTAATATGCGGTGTTGAGTCCATTTCGTTGAGCAAGGAGTAGCTCTTGTCTATTCCATATTTGGCTTAAGGAACTTTATCTGTGCTCGTTTCAATCTATGGTTTTATGCAGCACCCCAACTCACCTTTCCCCTTAAGCAAGCATAAGTTGGTTTTCTAAATTTGAGACCCTGTTCTGTTCTGTAATTCAGTTCCTGTGTAGCCAAGTTTACATTCCGTGTATTACTGATATCTTATGATGTTTCTTTTTCTGTGTGACTTATTTCAGTTAGAATCATCATACCTGAATCCACTCATTGTGCTGCTAAGGGCCTGTTGACATAGATTTCATTGCTGAGTGATATCGCTTTGTAAGTAAATACCACAACTTCTTTATCCATTTTTCACTTTCTGTGATATTGAACTTGTACGGTAAACGAGGTTCTTGTAAACAGAGGCGTCCCAAACTTTGGGGTGGCTGTGTCTTTTTGATTTTAATTTCCCTAAGCTATAGGACCATAAGTGGAAGTGCCCTAGGCTCTGTTGCTTTGTTTTTTAGATGTTTCCGGAAACACCATACACTTCTCCCGAGTGTCTGTTGGCAATTTACATCCCGCCCATCAGCATAACAAGGCTCCCAGTTCTCCATGGCCTGTCCTGCCTTTCTGGATTTTACAGTTTTTTCAGATGGCCCTTTTGACCGGGGGGAAGTGAGACTTCATTGTAGTGCAGATTTCCTTTGCAAGCTTGCTTGGTTGGCCAAAAAGGGCGTATGCGTTTTTTCCTGAATATATTCAGGAAAAAACGCATACGCACTTTTTGGCCAAGTGCATCATTGTGGACGTTCTGCCTCTTTTCCTATGCTTTCAATGCAATTCCAGTCTACCTCCTGAAATTGGTTCCTGCAATTCTGCCCCGCTTTCAAGTCCTCTTGGCAGCCTTACTTCAGTATATTTTTGGACGATAGCTGTCATTTATAACGCTGCAGGTTTGTGAATTACAGTGCCCCTGAGCTCCTTTCTTCAACTCGCTTTCTTTTGAGCTGGCCGCAACACCGCAGGATGGCTTCAGGCCCTAATCTGTTTCCGGCCCGGCACGCTGAGCCTTTGGTTATTTCCTCTTCCTGGTGGGAAATGAGAGTTAAATTTGCCCGTCCAGACACCTCCAGCTAGTCTCTCATTGGTGTTCCCTATTCCTGTTCATCTTCCGCAGAAATTGCAAACTGGGCCAAACAGGAGGTTAAAGGCGCCGACTCTCCAAGTGGGGAGAGTGTTAGTAAAGCGTCTGGAATGTAGCACCCGAGTACCAGGGGAGGAAAACTGAGACATATTTGAACACATCTCCCGTTCACATGGTTGATCATACTCTGGGTTCCACATGCATGTTTTAGCTGAAGGAAGAATACCTTAAACCTGGAGAGTTGAGACCCGTGGAATGGGTACCATGCAATATGACTTCAAAGGGTCTTCATTTGCTCACCGAACCTCTCCAATCCTATCACTGCTGCGTTTATGCCCCTGTACACACGCTTGATTCTCTTTTGGAGACATAGCAATCCATAGGTTTTAAGATACTTACTAGTCAGGTACATTCTTAGGCATTTAATATGGGGTGTTGAGTCCATTTCGTTGAGCAAGGAGTAGCTCTTGTCTAGTCCATATTTGGCTTAAGGAACTTTCTCTGTGCTCATTTCAATCTCTGGTTTTATGCAGCACCCCAACTCACCTTTCCCCTTAAGCAAGCATAAGTTGGTTTTCTAAATTTGAGACCCTGTTCTGTTCTGTAATTCAGTTCCTGTGTAGCCAAGTTTACATTCCGTGTATTACTGATATCTTATGATGTTTCTTTTTCTGTGTGACTTATTTCAGTGAGATTCATCGTACCTGAATCCACTCATTATGCTGCTACGGGCCTGATGACATAGATTTCATTGCTGAGTGATACTGCATTGTACGTAAGTACCACAAGTTCTTTATCCATTTTTCACTTTCTGTGATATTGAACTTGTATGGTAAACGAGGTTCTTGTAAACAGAGGCGTCCCAAACTTTGGGGTGGCTGTGTCTTTTTGATTTTAATTTCCCTAAGCTATAGGACCATAAGTGGAAGTGCCCTAGGCTCTGTTGCTTTGTTTTTTAGATGTTTCAGGAAACACCATACACTTCTCCCGAGTGTCTGTTGGCAATTTACATCCCGCCCATCAGCATAACAAGGCTCCCAGTTCTCCATGGCCTGTCCTGTCTTTCTGGATTTTACACTTCTTTCAGATGGCCCTTTTGACCGGGGGGAAGTGAGACTTCATTGTAGTGCAGATTTCCTTTGCAAGCTTGCTTGGTTGGCCAAAAAGGGCGTATGCGTTTTTTCCTGAATATATTCAGGAAAAAACGCATACGCCCTTTTTGGCCAAGTGCATCATTGTGGACGTTCTGCCTCTTTTCCTATGCTTTCAATGCAATTCCAGTCTACCTCCTGAAATCGGTTTCCTGCAATTCTGCCCCGCTTTCAAGTCCTCTTGGCAGCCTTACTTCAGTATATTTTTGGACGAAAGCTGTCATTTATAACGCTGCAGGTTTGTGAATTACAGTGCCCCTGAGCTCCTTTCTTCAACTCGCTTTCTTTTGAGCTGGCCGCAACACCGCAGGATGGCTTCAGGCCCTAATCTGGTTCTGGCACGGCACGCTGAGCCTTTGGTTATTTCCTCTTCCTGGTGGGAAATGAGAGTTAAATTTGCCCGTCCAGACACCTCCAGCTAGTCTCTCATTGGTGTTCCCTATTCCTGTTCATCTTCCGCAGAAATTGCAAACTGGGCCAAACAGGAGGTTAAAGGCGCTGACTCTCCAAGTGGGGAGAGTGTTAGTAAAGCGTCTGGAATGTTGCACCCGAGTACCAGGGGAGGAAAACTGAGACGTATTTGAAAACGTCTCCCGTTCACATGGTTGATCATACTCTGGGTTCCACATGCATGTTTTAGCTGAAGGAAGAATACCTTAAACCTGGAGAGTTGAGACCCGTGGAATGGGTACCATGCAATATGACTTCAAAGGGTCTTCATTTGCTCACCGAACCTCTCCAATCCTATCACTGCTGCGTTTATGCCCCTGTACACACGCTTGATTCTCTTTTGGAGACATAGCAATCCATAGTTTTTAAGATACTTACAAGTCAGGTACATTCTTAGGCGTTTAATATGGGGTGTTGAGTCCATTTCGTTGAGCAAGGAGTAGCTCTTGTCTAGTCCATATTTGGCTTAAGGAACTTTATCTGTGCTCGTTTCAATCTCTGGTTTTATGCAGCACCCCAACTCACCTTTCCCCTTAAGCAAGCATAAGTTGGTTTTCTAAATTTGAGACCCTGTTCTGTTCTGTAATTCAGTTCCTGTGTAGCCAAGTTTACATTCCGTGTATTACAGATATCTTATGATGTTTCTTTTTCTGTGTGACTTATTTCAGTGAGAATCATCGTACCTGAATCCACTCATTATGCTGCTACGGGCCTGATGACATAGATTTCATTGCTGAGTGATACTGCATTGTACGTAAGTACCACAAGTTCTTTATCCATTTTTCACTTTCTGTGATATTGAACTTGTACGGTAAACGAGGTTCTTGTAAACAGAGGCGTCCCAAACTTTGGGGTGGCTGTGTCTTTTTGATTTTAATTTCCCTAAGCTATAGGACCATAAGTGGAAGTGCCCTAGGCTCTGTTGCTTTGTTTTTTAGATGTTTCAGGAAACACCATACACTTCTCCCGAGTGTCTGTTGGCAATTTACATCCCGCCCATCAGCATAACAAGGCTCCCAGTTCTCCATGGCCTGTCCTGCCTTTCTGGATTTTACACTTTTTTCAGATGGCCCTTTTGACCGGGGGGAAGTGAGACTTCATTGTAGTGCAGATTTCCTTTGCAAGCTTGCTTGGTTGGCCAAAAAGGGCGTATGCGTTTTTTCCTGAATATATTCAGGAAAAAACGCATACGCCCTTTTTGGCCAAGTGCATCATTGTGGACGTTCTGCCTCTTTTCCTATGCTTTCAATGCAATTCCAGTCTACCTCCTGAAATCGGTTTCCTGCAATTCTGCCCCGCTTTCAAGTCCTCTTGGCAGCCTTACTTCAGTATATTTTTGGACGAAAGCTGTCATTTATAACTCTGCAGGTTTGTGAATTACAGTGCCCCTGAGCTCCTTTCTTCAACTCGCTTTCTTTTGAGCTGGCCGCAACACCGCAGGATGGCTTCAGGCCCTAATCTGGTTCCGGCACGGCACGCTGAGCCTTTGGTTATTTCCTCTTCCTGGTGGGAAATGAGAGTTAAATTTGCCCGTCCAGACACCTCCAGCTAGTCTCTCATTGGTGTTCCCTATTCCTGTTCATCTTCCGCAGAAAATGCAAACTGGGCCAAACAGGAGGTTAAAGGCGCTGACTCTCCAAGTGGGGAGAGTGTTAGTAAAGCGTCTGGAATGTTGCACCCGAGTACCAGGGGAGGAAAACTGAGACGTATTTGAACACGTCTCCCGTTCACATGGTTGATCATACTCTGGGTTCCACATGCATGTTTTAGCTGAAGGAAGAATACCTTAAACCTGGAGAGTTGAGACCCGTGGAATGGGTACCATGCAATATGACTTCAAAGGGTCTTCATTTGCTCACCGAACCTCTCCAATCCTATCACTGCTGCGTTTATGCCCCTGTACACACGCTTGATTCTCTTTTGGAGACATAGCAATCCATAGGTTTTAAGATACTTACTAGTCAGGTACATTCTTAGGCGTTTAATATGCGGTGTTGAGTCCATTTCGTTGAGCAAGGAGTAGCTCTTGTCTAGTCCATATTTGGCTTAAGGAACTTTATCTGTGCTCATTTCAATCTCTGGTTTTATGCAGCACGCCAACTCACCTTTCCCCTTAAGCAAGCATAAGTTGGTTTTCTAAATTTGAGACCCTGTTCTGTTTTGGAATTCAGTTCCTGTGTAGCCAAGTTTACATTCAGTGTATTAGTGATACTTTATGATGTTTCTTTTTCTGTGTGACTTATTTCAGTGAGAATCATCGTACCTGAATCCACTCATTATGCTGCTACGGGCCTGATGACATAGATTTCATTGCTGAGTGATACTGCATTGTACATAAGTACCACAACTTCTTTATCCATTTTTCACTTTCTGTGATATTGAACTTGTACGGTAAACGAGGTTCTTGTAAACAGAGGCGTCCCAAACTTTGGGGTGGCTGTGTCTTTTTGATTTTAATTTCCCTAAGCTATAGGACCATAAGTGGAAGTGCCCTATGCTCTGTTGCTTTGTTTTTTAGATGTTTCAGGAAACACCATACACTTCTCCCGAGTGTCTGTTGGCAATTTACATCCCGCCCATCAGCATAACAAGGCTCCCAGTTCTCCATGGCCTGTCCTGCCTTTCTGGATTTTACACTTTTTTCAGATGGCCCTTTTGACCGGGGGGAAGTGAGACTTCATTGTAGTGCAGATTTCCTTTGCAAGCTTGCTTGGTTGGCCAAAAAGGGCGTATGCGTTTTTTCCTGAATATATTCAGGAAAAAACGCATACGCCCTTTTTGGCCAAGTGCATCATTGTGGACGTTCTGCCTCTTTTCCTATGCTTTCAATGCAATTCCAGTCTACCTCCTGAAATTGGTTTCCTGCAATTCTGCCCCGCTTTCAAGTCCTCTTGGCAGCCTTACTTCAGTATATTTTTGGACGATAGCTGTCATTTATAACTCTGCAGGTTTGTGAATTACAGTGCCCCTGAGCTCCTTTCTTCAACTCGCTTTTTTTTGAGCTGGCCGCAACACCGCAGGATAGCTTCAGGCCCTAATCTGATTCCGGCACGGCACGCTGAGCCTTTGGTTAATTCCTCTTTCTGGTGGGAAATGAGAGTTAAATTTGCCCGTCCAGACACCTCCAGCTAGTCTCTCATTGGTTCTCGCTATTCCTGTTCATCTTCCGCAGAAATTGCAAACTGGGCCAAACAGGAGATTAAAGGGACGGACTCTCCAAGTCGGGAGAGTGTTAGTAAAGCGTCTGGAATGTTGCACCCGAGTACCAGGGTACGAAAACTGAGACATATTTGAACACGTCTCCCGATCACATGGTTGATCATACTCTAGGTTCCACATGCATGTTTTAGCTGAAGGAAGAATACCTTAAACCTGGGTAGTTGAAACCCGTGGAATGGGTACCATGCAATATGACTTCAAAGGGTCTTCATTTGCTCACCGATCCTCTCCAATCCTATCACTGCTGCGTTTATGCCCCTGTACACATGCTTGATTCTCTTTCGGAGACATAGCAATCCATAGGTTTTAAGATACTTACTAGTCAGGTACATTCTTAGGCGTTTAATATGCGGTGTTGAGTCCATTTCGTTGAGCAAGGAGTAGCTCTTGTCTATTCCATATTTGGCTTAAGGAACTTTATCTGTGCTCGTTTCAATCTATGGTTTTATGCAGCACCCCAACTCACCTTTCCCCTTAAGCAAGCATAAGTTGGTTTTCTAAATTTGAGACCCTGTTCTGTTCTGTAATTCAGTTCCTGTGTAGCCAAGTTTACATTCCGTGTATTACTGATATCTTATGATGTTTCTTTTTCTGTGTGACTTATTTCAGTTAGAATCATCATACCTGAATCCACTCATTGTGCTGCTAAGGGCCTGTTGACATAGATTTCATTGCTGAGTGATATCGCTTTGTAAGTAAATACCACAACTTCTTTATCCATTTTTCACTTTCTGCGATGTTGAACTTGTACGGTAAACGAGGTTCTTGTAAACAGAGGCGTCCCAAACTTTGGGGTGGCTGTGTCTTTTTGATTTTAATTTCCCTAAGCTATAGGACCATAAGTGGAAGTGCCCTAGGCTCTGTTGCTTTGTTTTTTAGATGTTTCAGGAAACACCATACACTTCTCCCGAGTGTCTGTTGGCAATTTACATCCCGCCCATCAGCATAACAAGGCTCCCAGTTCTCCATGGCCTGTCCTGCCTTTCTGGATTTTACACTTTTTTCAGATGGCCCTTTTGACCGGGGGGAAGTGAGACTTCATTGTAGTGCAGATTTCCTTTGCAAGCTTGCTTGGTTGGCCAAAAAGGGCGTATGCGTTTTTTCCTGAATATATTCAGGAAAAAACGCATACGCCCTTTTTGGCCAAGTGCATCATTGTGGACGTTCTGCCTCTTTTCCTATGCTTTCAATGCAATTCCAGTCTACCTCCTGAAATCGGTTTCCTTCAATTCTGCCCCGCTTTCAAGTCCTCTTGGCAGCCTTACTTCAGTATATTTTTGGACGATAGCTGTCATTTATAACTCTGCAGGTTTGTGAATTACAGTGCCCCTGAGCTCCTTTCTTCAACTCGCTTTCTTTTGAGCTGGCCGCAACACCGCAGGATGGCTTCAGGCCCTAATCTGGTTCCGGCCCGGCACGCTGAGCCTTTGTTTATTTCCTCTTCCTGGTGGGAAATGAGAGTTAAATTTGCCCGTCCAGACACCTCCAGCTAGTCTCTCATTGGTGTTCCCTATTCCTGTTCATCTTCCGCAGAAATTGCAAACTGGGCCAAACAGGAGGTTAAAGGCGCTGACTCTCCAAGTGGGGAGAGTGTTAGTAAAGCGTCTGGAATGTTGCACCCGAGTACCAGGGGAGGAAAACTGAGACATATTTGAACATGTCTCCCGTTCACATGGTTGATCATACTCTGGGTTCCACATGCATGTTTTAGCTGAAGGAAGAATACCTTAAACCTGGAGAGTTGAGACCCGTGGAATGGGTACCATGCAATATGACTTCAAAGGGTCTTCATTTGCTCACCGAACCTCTCCAATCCTATCACTGCTGCGTTTATGCCCCTGTACACACGCTTGATTCTCTTTTGGAGACATAGCAATCCATAGGTTTTAAGATACTTACTAGTCAGGTACATTCTTAGGCGTTTAATATGGGGTGTTGAGTCCATTTCGTTGAGCAAGGAGTAGCTCTTGTCTAGTCCATATTTGGCTTAAGGAACTTTATCTGTGCTCATTTCAATCTCTGGTTTTATGCAGCACCCCAACTCACCTTTCCCCTTAAGCAAGCATAAGTTGGTTTTCTAAATTTGAGACCCTGTTCTGTTTTGGAATTCAGTTCCTGTGTAGCCAAGTTTACATTCCGTGTATTAGTGATATCTTATGATGTTTCTTTTTCTGTGTGACTTATTTCAGTGAGAATCATCGTACCTGAATCCACTCATTATGCTGCTACGGGCCTGATGACATAGATTTCATTGCTGAGTGATACTGCATTGTACGTAAGTACCACAAGTTCTTTATCCATTTTTCACTTTCTGTGATATTGAACTTGTACGGTAAATGAGGTTCTTGTAAACAGAGGCGTCCCAAACTTTGGGGTGGCTGTGTCTTTTTGATTTTAATTTCCCTAAGCTATAGGACCATAAGTGGAAGTGCCCTAGGCTCTGTTGCTTTGTTTTTTAGATGTTTCAGGAAACACCATACACTTCTCCCGAGTGTCTGTTGGCAATTTACATCCCGCCCATCAGCATAACAAGGCTCCCAGTTCTCCATGGCCTGTCCTGCCTTTCTGGATTTTACACTTTTTTCAGATGGCCCTTTTGACCGGGGGGAAGTGAGACTTCATTGTAGTGCAGATTTCCTTTGCAAGCTTGCTTGGTTGGCCAAAAAGGGCGTATGCGTTTTTTCCTGAATATATTCAGGAAAAAACGCATACGCCCTTTTTGGCCAAGTGCATCATTGTGGACGTTCTGCCTCTTTTCCTATGCTTTCAATGCAATTCCAGTCTACCTCCTGAAATCGGTTTCCTTCAATTCTGCCCCGCTTTCAAGTCCTCTTGGCAGCCTTACTTCAGTATATTTTTGGACGATAGCTGTCATTTATAACTCTGCAGGTTTGTGAATTACAGTGCCCCTGAGCTCCTTTCTTCAACTCGCTTTCTTTTGAGCTGGCCGCAACACCGCAGGATGGCTTCAGGCCCTAATCTGGTTCCGGCCCGGCACGCTGAGCCTTTGTTTATTTCCTCTTCCTGGTGGGAAATGAGAGTTAAATTTGCCCGTCCAGACACCTCCAGCTAGTCTCTCATTGGTGTTCCCTATTCCTGTTCATCTTCCGCAGAAATTGCAAACTGGGCCAAACAGGAGGTTAAAGGCGCTGACTCTCCAAGTGGGGAGAGTGTTAGTAAAGCGTCTGGAATGTTGCACCCGAGTACCAGGGGAAGAAAACTGAGACATATTTGAACATGTCTCCCGTTCACATGGTTGATCATACTCTGGGTTCCACATGCATGTTTTAGCTGAAGGAAGAATACCTTAAACCTGGAGAGTTGAGACCCGTGGAATGGGTACCATGCAATATGACTTCAAAGGGTCTTCATTTGCTCACCGAACCTCTCCAATCCTATCACTGCTGCGTTTATGCCCCTGTACACACGCTTGATTCTCTTTTGGAGACATAGCAATCCATAGGTTTTAAGATACTTACTAGTCAGGTACATTCTTAGGCGTTTAATATGGGGTGTTGAGTCCATTTCGTTGAGCAAGGAGTAGCTCTTGTCTAGTCCATATTTGGCTTAAGGAACTTTATCTGTGCTCATTTCAATCTCTGGTTTTATGCAGCACCCCAACTCACCTTTCCCCTTAAGCAAGCATAAGTTGGTTTTCTAAATTTGAGACCCTGTTCTGTTTTGGAATTCAGTTCCTGTGTAGCCAAGTTTACATTCCGTGTATTAGTGATATCTTATGATGTTTCTTTTTCTGTGTGACTTATTTCAGTGAGAATCATCGTACCTGAATCCACTCATTATGCTGCTACGGGCCTGATGACATAGATTTCATTGCTGAGTGATACTGCATTGTACGTAAGTACCACAAGTTCTTTATCCATTTTTCACTTTCTGTGATATTGAACTTGTACGGTAAATGAGGTTCTTGTAAACAGAGGCGTCCCAAACTTTGGGGTGGCTGTGTCTTTTTGATTTTAATTTCCCTAAGCTATAGGACCATAAGTGGAAGTGCCCTAGGCTCTGTTGCTTTGTTTTTTAGATGTTTCAGGAAACACCATACACTTCTCCCGAGTGTCTGTTGGCAATTTACATCCCGCCCATCAGCATAACAAGGCTCCCAGTTCTCCATGGCCTGTCCTGCCTTTCTGGATTTTACACTTTTTTCAGATGGCCCTTTTGACCGGGGGGAAGTGAGACTTCATTGTAGTGCAGATTTCCTTTGCAAGCTTGCTTGGTTGGCCAAAAAGGGCGTATGCGTTTTTTCCTGAATATATTCAGGAAAAAACGCATACGCCCTTTTTGGCCAAGTGCATCATTGTGGACGTTCTGCCTCTTTTCCTATGCTTTCAATGCAATTCCAGTCTACCTCCTGAAATCGGTTTCCTGCAATTCTGCCCCGCTTTCAAGTCCTCTTGGCAGCCTTACTTCAGTATATTTTTGGACGAAAGCTGTCATTTATAACGCTGCAGGTTTGTGAATTACAGTGCCCCTGAGCTCCTTTCTTCAACTCGCTTTCTTTTGAGCTGGCCGCAACACCGCAGGATGGCTTCAGGCCCTAATCTGGTTCCGGCACGGCACGCTGAGCCTTTGGTTATTTCCTCTTCCTGGTGGGAAATGAGAGTTAAATTTGCCCGTCCAGACACCTCCAGCTAGTCTCTCATTGGTGTTCCCTATTCCTGTTCATCTTCCGCAGAAATTGCAAACTGGGCCAAACAGGAGGTTAAAGGCGCTGACTCTCCAAGTGGGGAGAGTGTTAGTAAAGCGTCTGGAATGTTGCACCCGAGTACCAGGGGAGGAAAACTGAGACGTATTTGAAAACGTCTCCCGTTCACATGGTTGATCATACTCTGGGTTCCACATGCATGTTTTAGCTGAAGGAAGAATACCTTAAACCTGGAGAGTTGAGACCCGTGGAATGGGTACCATGCAATATGACTTCAAAGGGTCTTCATTTGCTCACCGAACCTCTCCAATCCTATCACTGCTGCGTTTATGCCCCTGTACACACGCTTGATTCTCTTTTGGAGACATAGCAATCCATAGTTTTTAAGATACTTACAAGTCAGGTACATTCTTAGGCGTTTAATATGGGGTGTTGAGTCCATTTCGTTGAGCAAGGAGTAGCTCTTGTCTAGTCCATATTTGGCTTAAGGAACTTTATCTGTGCTCGTTTCAATCTCTGGTTTTATGCAGCACCCCAACTCACCTTTCCCCTTAAGCAAGCATAAGTTGGTTTTCTAAATTTGAGACCCTGTTCTGTTCTGTAATTCAGTTCCTGTGTAGCCAAGTTTACATTCCGTGTATTACAGATATCTTATGATGTTTCTTTTTCTGTGTGACTTATTTCAGTGAGAATCATCGTACCTGAATCCACTCATTATGCTGCTACGGGCCTGATGACATAGATTTCATTGCTGAGTGATACTGCATTGTACGTAAGTACCACAACTTCTTTATCCATTTTTCACTTTCTGTGATATTGAACTTGTACGGTAAACGAGGTTCTTGTAAACAGAGGCGTCCCAAACTTTGGGGTGGCTGTGTCTTTTTGATTTTAATTTCCCTAAGCTATAGGACCATAAGTGGAAGTGCCCTAGGCTCTGTTGCTTTGTTTTTTAGATGTTTCAGGAAACACCATACACTTCTCCCGAGTGTCTGTTGGCAATTTACATCCCGCCCATCAGCATAACAAGGCTCCCAGTTCTCCATGGCCTGTCCTGCCTTTCTGGATTTTACACTTTTTTCAGATGGCCCTTTTGACCGGGGGGAAGTGAGACTTCATTGTAGTGCAGATTTCCTTTGCAAGCTTGCTTGGTTGGCCAAAAAGGGCGTATGCGTTTTTTCCTGAATATATTCAGGAAAAAACGCATACGCCCTTTTTGGCCAAGTGCATCATTGTGGACGTTCTGCCTCTTTTCCTATGCTTTCAATGCAATTCCAGTCTACCTCCTGAAATCGGTTTCCTGCAATTCTGCCCCGCTTTCAAGTCCTCTTGGCAGCCTTACTTCAGTATATTTTTGGACGATAGCTGTCATTTATAACTCTGCAGGTTTGTGAATTACAGTGCCCCTGAGCTCCTTTCTTCAACTCGCTTTCTTTTGAGCTGGCCGCAACACCGCAGGATGGCTTCAGGCCCTAATCTGGGTCCGGCACGGCACGCTGAGCCTTTGGTTAATTCCTCTTCCTGGTGGGAAATGAGAGTTAAATTTGCCCGTCCAGACACCTCCAGCTAGTCTCTCATTGGTTCTCCCTATTCCTGTTCATCTTCCGCAGAAATTGCAAACTGGGCCAAACAGGAGGTTAAAGGCGCTGACTCTCCAAGTGGGGAGAGTGTTAGTAAAGCGTCTGGAATGTTGCACCCAAGTACCAGGGGAGGAAAACTGAGACATATTTGAACACGTCTCCTGATCACATGGTTGATCATACTCTAGGTTCCACATGCATGTTTTAGCTGAAGGAAGAATACCTTAAACCTGGGTAGTTGAAACCCGTGGAATGGGTACCATGCAATATGACTTCAAAGGGTCTTCATTTGCTCACCGAACCTCTCCAATCCTTTCACTGCTGCGTTTATGCCCCTGTACACACGCTTGATTCTCTTTTGGAGACATAGCAATCCATAGGTTTTAAGATACTTACAAGTCAGGTACATTCATAGGCGATTAATATGGGGTGTTGAGTCCATTTCGTTGAGCAAGGAGTAGCTCTTGTCTATTCCATATTTGGCTTAAGGAACTTTATCTGTGCTCATTTCAATCTCTGGTTTTATGCAGCACCCCAACTCACCTTTCCCCTTAAGCAAGCATAAGTTGGTTTTCTAAATTTGAGACCCTGTTCTGTTTTGGAATTCAGTTCCTGTGTAGCCAAGTTTACATTCCGTGTATTAGTGATATCTTATGATGTTTCTTTTTCTGTGTGACTTATTTCAGTGAGAATCATCGTACCTGAATCCACTCATTATGCTGCTACGGGCCTGATGACATAGATTTCATTGCTGAGTGATACTGCATTGTACGTAAGTACCACATGTTCTTTATCCATTTTTCACTTTCTGTGATATTGAACTTGTACGGTAAACGAGGTTCTTGTAAACAGAGGCGTCCCAAACTTTGGGGTGGCTGTGTCTTTTTGATTTTAATTTCCCTAAGCTATAGGACCATAAGTGGAAGTGCCCTAGGCTCTGTTGCTTTGTTTTTTAGATGTTTCAGGAAACACCATACACTTCTCCCGAGTGTCTGTTGGCAATTTACATCCCGCCCATCAGCATAACAAGGCTCCCAGTTCTCCATGGCCTGTCCTGCCTTTCTGGATTTTACACTTTTTTCAGATGGCCCTTTTGACCGGGGGGAAGTGAGACTTCATTGTAGTGCAGATTTCCTTTGCAAGCTTGCTTGGTTGGCCAAAAAGGGCGTATGCGTTTTTTCCTGAATATATTCAGGAAAAAACGCATACGCCCTTTTTGGCCAAGTGCATCATTGTGGACGTTCTGCCTCTTTTCCTATGCTTTCAATGCAATTCCAGTCTACCTCCTGAAATCGGTTTCCTGCAATTCTGCCCCGCTTTCGAGTCCTCTTGGCAGCCTTACTTCAGTATATTTTTGGACGATAGCTGTCATTTATAACTCTGCAGGTTTGTGAATTACAGTGCCCCTGAGCTCCTTTCTTCAACTCGCTTTCTTTTGAGCTGGCCGCAACACCGCAGGATGGCTTCAGGCCCTAATCTGGTTCCGGCCCGGCACGCTGAGCCTTTGGTTATTTCCTCTTCCTGGTGGGAAATGAGAGTTAAATTTGCCCGTCCAGACACCTCCAGCTAGTCTCTCATTGGTGTTCCCTATTCCTGTTCATCTTCCGCAGAAATTGCAAACTGGGCCAAACAGGAGGTTAAAGGCGCTGACTCTCCAAGTGGGGAGAGTGTTAGTAAAGCATCTGGAATGTTGCACCCGAGTACCAGGGGAGGAAAACTGAGACATATTTGAACACGTCTCCCGTTCACATGGTTGATCATACTCTGGGTTCCACATGCATGTTTTAGCTGAAGGAAGAATACCTTAAACCTGGAGAGTTGAGACCCGTGGAATGGGTACCATGCAATATGACTTCAAAGGGTCTTCATTTGCTCACCGAACCTCTCCAATCCTTTCACTGCTGCGTTTATGCCCCTGTACACACGCTTGATTCTCTTTTGGAGACATAGCAATCCATAGGTTTTAAGATACTTACTAGTCAGGTACATTCTTAGGCGTTTAATATGGGGTGTTGAGTCCATTTCGTTGAGCAAGGAGTAGCTCTTGTCTAGTCCATATTTGGCTTAAGGAACTTTATCTGTGCTCATTTCAATCTCTGGTTTTATGCAGCACCCCAACTCACCTTTCCCCTTAAGCAAGCATAAGTTGGTTTTCTAAATTTGAGACCCTGTTCTGTTTTGGAATTCAGTTCCTGTGTAGCCAAGTTTACATTCCGTGTATTAGTGATATCTTATGATGTTTCTTTTTCTGTGTGACTTATTTCAGTGAGAATCATCGTACCTGAATCCACTCATTATGCTGCTACGGGCCTGATGACATAGATTTCATTGCTGAGTGATACTGCATTGTACGTAAGTACCACAAGTTCTTTATCCATTTTTCACTTTCTGTGATATTGAACTTGTACGGTAAACGAGGTTCTTGTAAACAGAGGCGTCCCAAACTTTGGGGTGGCTGTGTCTTTTTGATTTTAATTTCCCTAAGCTATAGGACCATAAGTGGAAGTGCCCTAGGCTCTGTTGCTTTGTTTATTAGATGTTTCAGGAAACATCATAAACTTCTCCCGAGTGTCTGTTGGCAATTTACATCCCGCCCATCAGCATAACAAGGCTCCCAGTTCTCCATGGCCTGTCCTGCCTTTCTGGATTTTACACTTTTTTCAGATGGCCCTTTTGACCGGGGGGAAGTGAGACTTCATTGTAGTGCAGATTTCCTTTGCAAGCTTGCTTGGTTGGCCAAAAAGGGCGTATGCGTTTTTTCCTGAATATATTCAGGATAAAACGCATACGCCCTTTTTGGCCAAGTGCATCATTGTGGACGTTCTGCCTCTTTTCCTATGCTTTCAAAGCAATTCCAGTCTACCTCCTGAAATCAGTTTCCTGCAATTCTGCCCCGCTTTCAAGTCCTCTTGGCAGCCTTAGTTCAGTATATTTTTGGACGATAGCTGTCATTTATAACTCTGCAGGTTTGTGAATTACAGTGCCCCTGAGCTCCTTTCTTCAACTCGCTTTCTTTTGAGCTGGCCGCAACACCGCAGGATGGCTTCAGGCCCTAATCTGGTTCCGGCCCGGCACGCTGAGCCTTTGGTTATTTCCTCTTCCTGGTGGGAAATGAGAGTTAAATTTGCCCGTCCAGACACCTCCAGCTAGTCTCTCATTGGTGTTCCCTATTCCTGTTCATCTTCCGCAGAAATTGCAAACTGGGCCAAACAGGAGGTTAAAGGCGCTGACTCTCCAAGTGGGGAGAGTGTTAGTAAAGCGTCTGGAATGTTGCACCCGAGTACCAGGGGAGGAAAACTGAGACATATTTGAACACGTCTCACGTTCACATGGTTGATCATACTCTGGGTTCCACATGCATGTTTTAGCTGAAGGAAGAATACCTTAAACCTGGAGAGTTGAGACCCGTGGAATGGGTACCATGCAATATGACTTCAAAGGGTCTTCATTTGCTCACCGAACCTCTCCAATCCTATCACTGCTGCGTTTATGCCCCTGTACACATGCTTGATTCTCTTTCGGAGACATAGCAATCCATAGGTTTTAAGATACTTACTAGTCAGGTACATTCTTAGGCGTTTAATATGGGGTGTTGAGTCCATTTCGTTGAGCAAGGAGTAGCTCTTGTCTAGTCCATATTTGGCTTAAGGAACTTTATCTGTGCTCATTTCAATCTCTGGTTTTATGCAGCACCCCAACTCACCTTTCCCCTTAAGCAAGCATAAGTTGGTTTTCTAAATTTGAGACCCTGTTCTGTTTTGGAATTCAGTTCCTGTGTAGCCAAGTTTACATTCCGTGTATTAGTGATATCTTATGATGTTTCTTTTTCTGTGTGACTTATTTCAGTGAGAATCATCGTACCTGAATCCACTCATTATGCTGCTACGGGCCTGATGACATAGATTTCATTGCTGAGTGATACTGCATTGTACGTAAGTACCACAAGTTCTTTATCCATTTTTCACTTTCTGTGATATTGAACTTGTACGGTAAACGAGGTTCTTGTAAACAGAGGCGTCCCAAACTTTGGGGTGGCTGTGTCTTTTTGATTTTAATTTCCCTAAGCTATAGGACCATAAGTGGAAGTGCCCTAGGCTCTGTTGCTTTGTTTATTAGATGTTTCAGGAAACATCATACACTTCTCCCGAGTGTCTGTTGGCAATTTACATCCCGCCCATCAGCATAACAAGGCTCCCAGTTCTCCATGGCCTGTCCTGCCTTTCTGGATTTTACACTTTTTTCAGATGGCCCTTTTGACCGGGGGGAAGTGAGACTTCATTGTAGTGCAGATTTCCTTTGCAAGCTTGCTTGGTTGGCCAAAAAGGGCGTATGCGTTTTTTCCTGAATATATTCAGGATAAAACGCATACGCCCTTTTTGGCCAAGTGCATCATTGTGGACGTTCTGCCTCTTTTCCTATGCTTTCAAAGCAATTCCAGTCTACCTCCTGAAATCAGTTTCCTGCAATTCTGCCCCGCTTTCAAGTCCTCTTGGCAGCCTTAGTTCAGTATATTTTTGGACGATAGCTGTCATTTATAACTCTGCAGGTTTGTGAATTACAGTGCCCCTGAGCTCCTTTCTTCAACTCGCTTTCTTTTGAGCTGGCCGCAACACCGCAGGATGGCTTCAGGCCCTAATCTGGTTCCGGCCCGGCACGCTGAGCCTTTGGTTATTTCCTCTTCCTGGTGGGAAATGAGAGTTAAATTTGCCCGTCCAGACACCTCCAGCTAGTCTCTCATTGGTGTTCCCTATTCCTGTTCATCTTCCGCAGAAATTGCAAACTGGGCCAAACAGGAGGTTAAAGGCGCTGACTCTCCAAGTGGGGAGAGTGTTAGTAAAGCGTCTGGAATGTTGCACCCGAGTACCAGGGGAGGAAAACTGAGACATATTTGAACACGTCTCACGTTCACATGGTTGATCATACTCTGGGTTCCACATGCATGTTTTAGCTGAAGGAAGAATACCTTAAACCTGGAGAGTTGAGACCCGTGGAATGGGTACCATGCAATATGACTTCAAAGGGTCTTCATTTGCTCACCGAACCTCTCCAATCCTATCACTGCTGCGTTTATGCCCCTGTACACATGCTTGATTCTCTTTCGGAGACATAGCAATCCATAGGTTTTAAGATACTTACTAGTCAGGTACATTCTTAGGCGTTTAATATGGGGTGTTGAGTCCATTTCGTTGAGCAAGGAGTAGCTCTTGTCTAGTCCATATTTGGCTTAAGGAACTTTATCTGTGCTCATTTCAATCTCTGGTTTTATGCAGCACCCCAACTCACCTTTCCCCTTAAGCAAGCATAAGTTGGTTTTCTAAATTTGAGACCCTGTTCTGTTTTGGAATTCAGTTCCTGTGTAGCCAAGTTTACATTCCGTGTATTAGTGATATCTTATGATGTTTCTTTTTCTGTGTGACTTATTTCAGTGAGAATCATCGTACCTGAATCCACTCATTATGCTGCTACGGGCCTGATGACATAGATTTCATTGCTGAGTGATACTGCATTGTACGTAAGTACCACAAGTTCTTTATCCATTTTTCACTTTCTGTGATATTGAACTTGTACGGTAAACGAGGTTCTTGTAAACAGAGGCGTCCCAAACTTTGGGGTGGCTGTGTCTTTTTGATTTTAATTTCCCTAAGCTATAGGACCATAAGTGGAAGTGCCCTAGGCTCTGTTGCTTTGTTTTTTAGATGTTTCAGGAAACACCATACACTTCTCCCGAGTGTCTGTTGGCAATTTACATCCCGCCCATCAGCATAACAAGGCTCCCAGTTCTCCATGGCCTGTCCTGCCTTTCTGGATTTTACACTTTTTTCAGATGGCCCTTTTGACCGGGGGGAAGTGAGACTTCATTGTAGTGCAGATTTCCTTTGCAAGCTTGCTTGGTTGGCCAAAAAGGGCGTATGCGTTTTTTCCTGAATATATTCAGGAAAAAACGCATACGCCCTTTTTGGCCAAGTGCATCATTGTGGACGTTCTGCCTCTTTTCCTATGCTTTCAATGCAATTCCAGTCTACCTCCTGAAATCGGTTTCCTGCAATTCTGCCCCGCTTTCAAGTCCTCTTGGCAGCCTTACTTCAGTATATTTTTGGACGATAGCTGTCATTTATAACTCTGCAGGTTTGTGAATTACAGTGCCCCTGAGCTCCTTTCTTCAACTCGCTTTCTTTTGAGCTGGCCGCAACACCGCAGGATGGCTTCAGGCCCTAATCTGGTTCCGGCACGGCACGCTGAGCCTTTGGTTAATTCCTCTTCCTGGTGGGAAATGAGAGTTAAATTTGCCCGTCCAGACACCTCCAGCTAGTCTCTCATTGGTTCTCGCTATTCCTGTTCATCTTCCGCAGAAATTGCAAACTGGGCCAAACAGGACGTTAAAGGCACTGACTCTCCAAGTGGGGAGAGTGTTAGTAAAGCGTCTGGAATGTTGCACCCGAGTACCAGGGGTGGAAAACTGAGACATATTTGAACACGTCTCCCGTTCACATGGTTGATCATACTCTGGGTTCCACATGCATGTTTTAGCTGAAGGAAGAATACCTTAAACCTGGAGAGTTGAGACCCGTGGAATGGGTACCATGCAATATGACTTCAAAGGGTCTTCATTTGCTCACCGAACCTCTCCAATCCTATCACTGCTGCGTTTATGCCCCTGTACACACGCTTGATTCTCTTTTGGAGACATAGCAATCCATAGGTTTTAAGATACTTACTAGTCAGGTACATTCTTAGGCGTTTAATATGCGGTGTTGAGTCCATTTCGTTGAGCAAGGAGTAGCTCTTGTCTAGTCCATATTTGGCTTAAGGAACTTTATCTGTGCTCATTTCAATCTCTGGTTTTATGCAGCACCCCAACTCACCTTTCCCCTTAAGCAAGCATAAGTTGGTTTTCTAAATTTGAGACCCTGTTCTGTTTTGGAATTCAGTTCCTGTGTAGCCAAGTTTACATTCCGTGTATTAGTGATATCTTATGATGTTTCTTTTTCTGTGTGACTTATTTCAGTGAGAATCATCGTACCTGAATCCACTCATTATGCTGCTACGGGCCTGATGACATAGATTTCATTGCTGAGTGATACTGCATTGTACGTAAGTAGCACAAGTTCTTTATCCATTTTTCACTTTCTGCGATATTGAACTTGTACGGTAAACGAGGTTCTTGTAAACAGAGGCGTCCCAAACTTTGGGGTGGCTGTGTCTTTTTGATTTTAATTTCCCTAAGCTATAGGACCATAAGTGGAAGTGCCCTAGGCTCTGTTGCTTTGTTTTTTAGATGTTTCAGGAAACACCATACACTTCTCCAGAGTGTCTGTTGGCAATTTACATCCCGCCCATCAGCATAACAAGGCTCCCAGTTCTCCATGGCCTGTCCTGCCTTTCTGGATTTTACACTTTTTTCAGATGGCCCTTTTGACCGGGGGAAAGTGAGACTTCATTGTAGTGCAGATTTCCTTTGCAAGCTTGCTTGGTTGGCCAAAAAGGGCGTATGCGTTTTTTCCTGACTATATTCAGGAAAAAACACATACGCCCTTTTTGGCCAAGTGCATCATTGTCGAGGTTCTGACTCTCTTCATATGTTTTCAATGCAATTCCAGTGTATCTCCTGAAATTGGTTGCCTGCAATTCTGCCTTGCTTTCAATGCTTCTTCATAGCCTTACCTCAATATATTTTTTGAAAATAGTTGGCCTTTATAACTCTGCAGGTTTTTGAATTGCAGTGGCCCTTAGCTCCATTTTTCAGCTCTTATTTTTGTGATCTTGCCCCATAACCACAGGATTCCTTGAAGCTCTATTCTTCTTCTGGGGCACCTTGCTGTGTCTTTGGTTAATTCTTCTTACTGATGTGAAATTAGAGTGACATGTGCCCATTGAAACCGCTACAGCTAGTTTCTCACTGGTTCCCCCTATTCCCATTCATCCTCCGCACTAACTGCAGACTGTGCGATACCAGAACTTAAAGGCATTGACTCTCCATGTGGGGATGTTGTTAGTAAAGCGGCTGGAATGTCGATCCGGAGCCCCAGGAGAGGAAAAATGAGGTGTGTTTTAGAAACCTTTCCCGATCATATGGTATACCAGTCGCTGGGTTTCCCAAGCATGGTTTAGCTGTAGGAAGATTCCCTTCAACCTGGAGTGTTGGGACCCTTGGACTGAGTAGCATGAAGTATTGCATTAAACTTTCGGCAGTTGCTCACCAAAGCTCACCAATCCTCTTAGCCCCAAGTGTCCAGCCTTATGTCTTATCCAGCTGTGGGTTTATATGTGGTCAATCCAGGTTGCATCACAGCCCCTGAGCGAATTTTGTAAGAATTTTTCTCTCTTTCATTGTTTCAGCGTTTTGTTTTTAAAATTTATTTCTATAATGGGGTTTAGCTCATTTTCACTGCTGTGTTTGTGCCGCTCTGCACACACTTGATTCCCTTATGGAGATATATCAATACATGGGTTTTAAGATTCTTATTACTCAGATATATTTCTCTGCGGTGTATAGGGTGTGTTGAGGCCAGTTCATTGAGCAAGGTGTAGATCTTGTCTAATACCTATTTGGTTTATTGAACGGTATCTGTGCTAATTTCAAACTCTGGTTTTATGCATCACCCCACCTCTCCTTTCCCTTTAAGCTGACATAAGTGTGTTTTCTAAATGTGAGACACTGTTCTGTTCTGTAATTCATTTCTTGTGCAGCCATATTTACCCTCCCTCTATAAGTGATATCTTATGATATGTTTCTTTTTCTGTTTGACTTATTTCAAGTAGTATTATCGGACCTAAATCCACTCTTTATCCTTCTACTAGCCTTATTACATTGATTTCATGGTGAAGAAATTGTACATAAGTACCACATCTTCTTTATCCATTGTTCTCTTTCCTGGGATATTTAAGGTGTACTGAAGTTGAGGTTCTTGTAAACAGAGTAGCCCTAAACTGTGGTGTGCTTGTGTCTTGTTGATTTTTAGACTTCCCTAGATATACTCCCATGATTGGAAGTGTCCTATGCTCTGTAGCTCTGTTTTTTAGATGATTTAGGAACCACCATACACTTCTCCAGAGTGGCTCTCGGCAGTCCACACACTGCCCATCAGCGTATAAAGGCTCCCTGTTCTCCATGGCCTGTCCTGCATTTCTGGTTTTTACAATTTTTTAGGATGGCCCTTTTGACCGGTGGGAAATGAGACTTCTTTGTTGTGCACATTTGCATTGCTTGCTTGCTTCGTTGCCCATAAAGTGCGTATGCGTTTTTTCCTGGATATAATCAGGAAAAAACGCATACGCCCTTTTGGGCCAACTGCATCATTGTCGAAATTCTGCCGCTTTTCATGTGCGTTAAAGACGAGTCCAATCTATCTCTTGAAATCTGTTTCTTGCAATTCTGTCTTGCATTCAGATCCTCTTCTTTGCCTTACCTCAACATATTTTTGGACGTTAGTTTTCATTTATAACTCTGCAGGTTTGTGAATTGCAGTGACCCTGAGCTCCATTTTTTAAGTTGTTCTTTTGTGAGCTGGCCTCAAACCCGCAGGATTGCTTCAGGCCCTATTTTGGCTCCGGCGAGGCAGGCTGAGCCTTTCTTTAATTCTTATTCTTAATGGGAAATTAGAGTGATATGTGCCCGTCCAAACCCCTACAACTATTCTCTCATTGGTTCCCCCTCTTCCCGTTCATCCTCCTCACAATTTGCAAAATGTGTGAAACAGAAGTTTAAATGTGCTGATTCTCCAAGTGGGGAGATTCTAAGTAGCGTGGCTGGAATGGTGAACAGGAGCACCAGGAGAGGATAAATGAGGTGCATTTTAGACACATCTCCCGATCACATGGTGTACAGTCCTCTGGGTTTTCCATGCATGTTTTAGCTATAGGAAGATCCCTTGAACCTGCAGATTTGGGACCCATTGAATGGGTACCAGGTAGTATTACTTTAAAGGGTGTGCATTTCCTCACCCAACCTCACATTTCTCTTAGCGCAAACAGTTTCCAGCCTTATGTCTCATCCTGCTGTGGGTCTAGATGTGTTCAATCCATGTTGCATCACCGTCCCTGAGGAAAAGTTGTAAGAGGTTTTCTCTGTCTCTCTGTCGTTTATTTTTTTCAATTTATTACTATATTGGTTACAGCTGATTTTCAAAGCTCTGTTTCTTGCTGCTGTACATCCACTTGATTCACGTACAGAGAGACATCAATAAATTCTTTTTCAGATTCTTACCAGTCGTATATATTCTTTTCCGGTGACTTGAGTGTGCTGAGTGCAGTTCTTTTAGCTACCGTGTAGGCCTTGTTGATTATCAGTTTGGTATTTGGAATGGTATCTTTGCTAATTTCAACCTCCTGGATGATGCCTCACCCCTCCCCACCTTTCCCGTTTAGCAGCCTTATGCGTGTTTTCTACATATTTGACTATGTTTTTGTTTTGTAATTTATTTCATGTGTAGCCATTTTGGATTCCACCTTTAAGTGATATCTTATGATATGTGTCTTTTTCTTTTTGAATTCTGTCACTTAGAATGATCATACGTAACTCCTCCGGAGTTGTTACAACTGGCCATATTTCATTGATTTCCAGGCTGAATAATATTCCACTCTACCTAAGTACCACATCTCTATCCATTTTTCCCCTCCAGAGACATTTAAGTTATATCCTAGTCGAGGATCTTTTAAACAGAGAGGGGGTAAACATTGGGGTGCCTGTGTCCTCTCGATTTTTGTTTTTCCCAAGATATACGCCCATGAGTGCAAGTGCCCTATGCTCTGTAGCTCATTTTTTAGATGCTTTAGTAAATACAATACACTTCTCCAGAATGGCCGTTGGCAATATACATTTCCACTATAAGTCTCACAGGGCTCCCTCTTCTCGTTGCCCTGTCCTGCATTTCTGTTGTTTACGCTTTATGAGGATGGCTCTTCTGACTGATGCGAAGTGATATCTTTTGTAGTATTGACTTCCAGTGCCCATCTGTTTGGTTGGCTAAAAAAGTGTATGCCCTTTTCTTGAATATATACAGAAAAAAACGCATACACCCTTTTTGGCCAACTGCAATGTTGGCAATGTTCAGCTCCTTTTCTTGTGCTTAATGGCGAGTCCTTTCTACCTCCTCAAATCCCTTTCCTGCCATTCTCCCTTGCTTACAAGTCCTTTTTTCTGACTTTCCTCAAGACATTTTTCAGTGATGGATATTTTCAACTCTGCAGTTTTGTGAATTTTACTGCCCCTGAGTTCCATTGTTCAACTTGTGTTTATGGGAACTGGCCACAAAGCAGCGGGATTTCCTCAAGCCCTATATTGTTTCCATGGGCAACCCTAGCCTTTGGTCAATTCGTCTTCCTGATTGGAAATTAGAGTGACATGTGCCTGTCTGAACACCTAGGACTTGTCTCTCATTGTTCCTCATCCTTCCGCTTCATCCTCTGGACAAATTCCAAACTGTACGCAACAGGATGTTGACAGTGCTGACATCTCCAAGTGGGGAGACTGTTAGTAAAGACGCTGGAGGGGTGAACCCGAGCACCAGGAGATGAGGAGATGAGATGCCTTTTCCAAACTCTTCCCGATCAGACGGTATACCATCCTCTGGGTGTGACAGACATGTTTTAGCAGTAGGAAGAGTCCCATTCATGTAAGGAGAACACCAGGGCTTTTTCAAAATCAGTGTCTCCCCGAAACCCAAACTGGGGAAGTTTTTAAGTTACGGCTACACATATGTTCATTAAGGGCCATGGGAAGTAGGCAGAGTCCAAACTTTAGATGATTGAAGTCTTCAGGGTCAGAAGCACTCACCACCAGCTTCCCTTAGGTTACACTTTAACTGTCATTGATAGATGATGTCAATAAAAATATCTATTCTTTTTCAGATTATTTCCCCTTATAGGTTATTGCAAAATGTTGAGTGTAGTTCCCTGTGCTATACAGTAGTTCCTTGTTGATGATCTATTTTATACATAGCAGTGTGTATGTGTTAATCCCAAACTGTTAATTTATCCCTCCTCCCACCTTTCCCCTTTGGTAATAATAAATTATAAGATTTTATACTTCTCAGAAATGGGGGAGCTGAAAGAGAGGTATCATTTTCAATGGAAAAGCATTTAAAACAAGATTGAAGGTTTAACCAAGATTATTAGATGTACATCCTTGGAAAGAAATCACTTCATTTCTCTAATATTGACCTGACAAATAAGACAAACCTTTTCACTGAACTTGCTTATAATAAAGTGATGGAAATATCAAATGGAAGTGTTAGAAACATCTTATTTTACCCGAGCCTTATACACTGTTCTATGTTAACTACAGTTTGGCTCACACATCTGTTCATTGAGGTTACAATAGTCTCAATTTCTGTTACTGATCTTCCAGAGTGGACCCCAACAAGTGTCCCCCTGCCCAGTGTCATTGGGGCCAACAGATCGAGACTGAGTTTGGTTCACAAGCAAAGGAAACTTTATATTTTGATCAGAGAATGGAGAGGTGAGAGCATGCACTACCCCGTGGGCTGTGGGCTGGGCTGCTGTGTAGAGATCCTGTCAGAGTCAGTGGGAGGGAGGGTGCGGAGCTCTCGAGGGCCGGGTTGGCTGTAGCTCAGGCTCTATATCGTGGAGTCTGCACTGGGCCCCAGGAGCTGAGGTGTCGACCCAGCCATTCTGCACTAGGAAATCTGGTCTGAAGTGCCGGGTGTGGAACCTCTGCATGCGGGACCCTAGGAGCACGTGAAATTAGACAAAGCACAAAGGATAAAAAAGGTTAGACTTGACTTTATTGCCCAGATTCTATTTTTATCTCCCAGGGATTTTTAATGGGCTTTGCTGGGGACAAACCCCTCCTCTGCCTTTTGTCCTGTTCCTCATTCTTGGAGTGCTGAGGGTGCAGACCCTTCTTCTGTAACTGCTGAGTGCTGAGTTGGGAGCCCTCATACCCTGGGGCGAGGGTCAGAGCTTCTCCCCAGCAGCCTCCCGGTGACGTTGATTGTCCCCAGGACCCCTGCCTCCCTGCTCGTCCACCTGAGCACCAGCATTGGAAGTGTTATAGATTCTAATGACCTTTAAGGGTCCAGGAAAGAGATGTGCAGAGACGCTGTGGGGGCCGGTTTCACCCCGCCCCACATTTGTTCGGCCACCTTAGGCTGACCGTTTCTGCCAGCCTAGATGCTCTGACCAGTAGTCTGCGCTTTCTTCAATTAGGCCCCTGAATTAACGTACAAACAGCACCAGGTGTCAGAGCCCTGCCCGCTCAACTCCCAGACAGTCCAGGGTCAGTGGTGATCAAGGACCATGATGGCCACTGAGTCAACAGCCTTTTGAAGTAAACAGGAGTCCAGCCGGTCTTATTGGCCACCATCATCACGGTGTCTGTAGGCTTTTCTATGGTGACAGTGTGATATACCG
Source organism: Globicephala melas (assembly GCF_963455315.2). Taxonomy (NCBI): domain Eukaryota; kingdom Metazoa; phylum Chordata; class Mammalia; order Artiodactyla; family Delphinidae; genus Globicephala; species Globicephala melas. The sequence continues at coordinate 2,468,281 of NW_027207211.1, forward strand.
TTCCCCCGCCAAGATTATTAGCTCCCCTCTGGGTGCAGTAAGTCCTGCAAGCAGTAGTCTACTCTTTTGGGACACACTCTTGTTGTTTTATGAGAGAAACTCCAGGTCAAGTGATGTTCACACGAGTCGTCATGGTGCCCTGTTGCCCCCGGTTATCTCTCTGGATGTTGGAGTTGGAGGGCCTCCTCACTCAAGGTCGGTGTGCCCACGGAGCGAACCCTGCAACTTCAGGGCATGGTTGGTGGTTAGGATCACCACGTGGGGTCCTTTTCCCTTAGGAGGGAGGTGGCCTTTTGGGCTGCTGATTTCCAGGTTTTTAGATACCGCCATTATCTTGGCCAGATGTGGCAGTGGGCCAAGCCCCTTAGTGACCGTAGTTTATCCTACCTGGATGGCATTCTTGCATTGTTCCATTTCAAGTGGTCCCAGTTTTTGCACTAATTCTCCAATGGCGATTCACCTTTCACCGGGAATGTAAAGGTCAAAGGGTTTAGCTAAATTAGGGAGTTCCAGGGCAAGGGTCTGAATTGACTGCTCTTTCCATTCTTGAAAGGCCACTTCTGGATTCTATTCCAAAGGATCATCATCTTTTCCTTTCAGTGTTTCATATAGAGGCCCAGCTAGTAGACTGTAGTTAGGGATCCAGAAGCAGCAAACCCTGGCCTCCCCAGGAACCCCTAAGCTGTCTTCTAGTTTTAGAAAGGGGTAAGGCTGAAAATGGTTTCTTCCCTTTCCTGGGATGGGCTTCTCTGACCTTCTGTGAGAATGAAGCCCAGGCAGGTCACCGCAGTCTGTGATATTTGAGCTTTTTCTTGGACAACTTCTATCCTTTATTGGCTTGGTAGTTCAGAGGCCTCCTTAGTAGGGCTGGCGATCAGAATGTCGTCTGCATATTGAAGGAGGGTTTCCTTTTCCAGAGGTAGAACTTTTAGGTCTTTAGCTAAGCTTTCCCCAAAGATGGTGTGGGAATTTTTGCACCCTTGGGGCCGAACGGCCCGGAAGTATTGTTTTAGTTGTATGTTGAGTCCTGCCACTCACAAGCCAAAATTTCTTGTGACTCTGGGACTAATGGAATACAAAAGAAGGCATCATTGAAGACTAATACAGAATACCATGTCCTGGTGGTTGGTAGAATGACCAGCAGGGTGTAGGAATTAGGAGCAACTGGAGGTATATCCTCGGTGGCTTCACTGACTGTCCTGACATCTTTACCAGGTCCCCAGCAGCCCATGGGGCTCTCGTGGTCAGACCAATCCCAGAATATGGAGCTCACCTGGGCAGGTACCCCACCCCCACCCCAGCCCACGGGGCTCTCGTGGTCAGGGCCCTCCCAGGATACAGAGCTACCCTTGCAGGTACCGTGGCAGGGCTGGGCACACAGGAACCGTGCACATAGCCCTCATTGCAGAGCACCCCCAGCTCACCTGTCGCTCAGAGCTGACACAGAGCACCTCAGAGCAGGACTTGAACTAACAAACAGCAGCTGCGACAGGTCTGTGACCCTGGGCATCACTCCATGAGGCCTCCCTCCACCTGGTCTTCCAGAGACTTCCACTGCACCCGGGGCACCAGGCCTCTGTCTCCAACCACCACCCACCCCTCCTCTCCCTGACTCCTGGGTTCCTCTCATTAGGAGAGGGTTTTCTTGAAGTTGTCTCCCACTCATGGGCCAGATAAAATGATTAGAAAACAAGCCAAAGCTGCAGCCCCTTGTCTATCCTGACTCTCAGGAGCCCACACCTGTTCCTTGGACCTGGCCGGTTCAGCAAGTTCCATTTTCTGCAACTGTGAGCCCCTGAGGGGTGATGATTGGCTGACCTGGGCAGCCTTACCGTGCCGGCCAGCCCTCCCCAGGTGTGCCTGGGTTGAGATCAATATAAATACCACTCCAGGCAGCAAGAGCCCCTGCAGCCGTGCCTGACGCCATTTTCTCTGCCCTGTCAGCAGTCTCGGGGCTGGGCTGGTGGGAGGGAGTGAGAGGCCACGGCTTTGTGGGTGGCCCAGTGTGAGTGGGGCTCTGCTGGACTTTCTGCAGCAGTTGCCAGGCTGCCACCTGCTAAAGAAGAGGATGTGTCACCCATACCTGCTGCTGGAATTTCTCCCTGGGCAGAGGTGAGGAAGGAAAAAAGCCGTGGGGGCAGGGACAGGACGGGTATCTCAGGCAGGGAAATGGAAATCTTCCAGAAGAGCACCCAGGGCCAGGACCATCCTGGCTGGCCTGCAGGCACCAAGTCGGCCGGCATGCTGTCACTCGTGTGGCTCTATGGCCCTTCCTCTAGGCTTTCAAGTCCTTGTATATATTCAGGTGTTTTACCTGGGACGGGTGGGAATAGTTCAGCAGCAACTGGCCTGGGGCTCAGCTCACGTTTACTCACAGATGCCTCGGCACGGTGCCCCAGCTTTGCAATGAGGACGCTTGTTGCGTGGGGGCTGCTGGTTGAATGGGAGACGATTCCCCACCACTGACCAACTTCAGAATTGTTTACAACTGGAGCAAGTGCCCTGATACGGTTTTCCTCTGTGTAACTGGTGGGTTCTGTGTTTTTTTTCTCTTTTTCGTTTTTGGTTCAAGGTAGATTTTATTCCTCTTTTTTGTATTTACAGATATAAGCATGGAAATAATTTATTCATATAAATACATGTATGTGCAGGGAATAATTGTTTTTTGTTTTATTTTTTAAATTTTATTTCTTTTTAATTTTGAATTTTATTTTATATTTTTATACAGCAGGTTCTTATTGGTTATCTATTTTATACATATAAATGTATACATGCCAATCCCAGTCTCTCAACTCCTCCCACCACCACCCCCCCAACAGCTTTCCCCCCTTGTTGTCCATACGTTTGTTGTCTACATCTGTTGCTCTATTTATGCCTTGCAAAATGGTTAATCTGTACAGTTTTTCTAGGTTCCACATATATGCATGAATATACAAGATTTGTTTTTCTCTTTCAGACTTACTTCACTCTGTATGACAGTCTCTAGATCCATCGACGTCTCTACAAATGACCCAATTTCATTCCTTTTCATGGCTTAGTAATATTCCATTTTATATATGTACCACAGCTTTATGCATTCGTCTGTCTGTGGGCATTTAAGTTGCTTCCATTACCTCGATATTGTAAATAGTGATGCAATGAACATTGCGGTGAATGACTCTTTTTGATTTATGGTTTTGTCTGGGTATATGTCCAGTACTGGGATTGCTGTATCATATGGTAATTCTATTGTTAGTTTCATAAGAAATTCCATATTGTTCTCCATAATGACTGTATCAATTTATATTCCCAACAGTAGTGGAAGAGGGTTCCTTTTCTCCACACCCTTTCCAGCATTTTTTGTTTGTAGATTTTCTATGATGCCTATTCTACCAGGTGTGAGGTGATACCTCATTGTTGAATCCATTTCGTTGAGCAAGGGGTAGGTCTAGTCTATTACATATTTGGCTTATGGAACGGTATCTGTGCTAATTTCAAACTCTGCTTTTATGAGCACCCCAACTCACCTTCCCCCTTAAGCAGGCATAAGTTGGTTTTCTAAACTTGAGACCCTGTTCTGTTTTGTAATTCAGTTCATGTGTAGCCAAGTTCACATTCCGTGTATTAGTGATACCTTATGATGTTTCATTTTCTGTGTGACTTATTTCAGTTAGAATCATCGTACCTGAATCCACTCATTATGCTGCTACGGGCCTGATGACATAGATTTCCTTGCTGAGTGATACTGCATTGTACGTAAGTACCACAAGTTCTTTATCCATTTTTCACTTTCTGTGATATTGAACTTGTACGGTAAACGAGGTTCTTGTAAACAGAGGCGTCCCAAACTTTGGGGTGGCTGTGTCTTTTTGATTTTAATTTCCCTAAGCTATAGGACCATAAGTGGAAGTGCCCTAGGCTCTGTTGCTTTGTTTTTTAGATGTTTCCGGAAACACCATACACTTCTCCCGAGTGTCTGTTGGCAATTTACATCCCGCCCATCAGCATAACAAGGCTCCCAGTTCTCCATGGCCTGTCCTGCCTTTCTGGATTTTACACTTTTTTCAGATGGCCCTTTTGACCGGGGGGAAGTGAGACTTCATTGTAGTGCAGATTTCCTTTGCAAGCTTGCTTGGTTGGCCAAAAAGGGCGTATGCGTTTTTTCCTGAATATATTCAGGAAAAAACGCATACGCCCTTTTTGGCCAAGTGCATCATTGTGGACGTTCTGCCTCTTTTCCTATGCTTTCAATGCAATTCCAGTCTACCTCCTGAAATCGGTTTCCTGCAATTCTGCCCCGCTTTCAAGTCCTCTTGGCAGCCTTACTTCAGTATATTTTTGGACGATAGCTGTCATTTATAACTCTGCAGGTTTGTGAATTACAGTGCCCCTGAGCTCCTTTCTTCAACTCGCTTTCTTTTGAGCTGGCCGCAACACCGCAGGATGGCTTCAGGCCCTCATCTGGTTCCGGCACGGCACGCTGAGCCTTTGGTTAATTCCTCTTCCTGGTGGGAAATGAGAGTTAAATTTGCCCGTCCAGACACCTCCAGCTAGTCTCTCATTGGTTCTCCCTATTCCTGTTCATCTTCCGCAGAAATTGAAAACTGGGCCAAACAGGAGGTTAAAGGCGCTGACTCTCCAAGTGGGGAGAGTGTTAGTAAAGCGTCTGGAATGTTGCACCCGAGTACCAGGGTACGAAAACTGAGACATATTTGAACACGTCTCCCGTTCACACGGTTGATTATACTCTGGGTTCCACATGCATGTTTTAGCTGAAGGAAGAATACCTTAAACCTGGAGAGTTGAGACCCGTGGAATGGGTACCATGCAATATGACTTCAAAGGGTCTTCATTTGTTCACCGAACCTCTCCAATCCTATCACTGCTGCGTTTATGCGCCTGTACACATGCTTGATTCTCTTTCGGAGACATAGCAATCCATAGGTTTTAAGATACTTACTAGTCAGGTACATTCTTAGGCGTTTAATATGCGGTGTTGAGTCCATTTCGTTGAGCAAGGAGTAGCTCTTGTCTATTCCATATTTGGCTTAAGGAACTTTATCTGTGCTCATTTCAATCTCTGGTTTTATGCAGCACCCCAACTCAGCTTTCCCCTTAAGCAAGCATAAGTTGGTTTTCTAAATTTGAGACCCTGTTCTGTTCTGTAATTCAGTTCCTGTGTAGCCAAGTTTACATTCCGTGTATTACTGATATCTTATGATGTTTCTTTTTCTGTGTGACTTATTTCAGTTAGAATCATCATACCTGTATCCACTCATTGTGCTGCTAAGGGCCTGATGACATAGATTTCATTGCTGAGTGATATTGCTTTGTAAGTAAATACCACATGTTCTTTATCCATTTTTCACTTTCTGCGATGTTGAACTTGTACTGTAAACGAGGTTCTTGTAAACAGAGGCGTCCCAAACTTTGGGGTGGCTGTGTCTTTTTGATTTTAATTTCCCTAAGCTATAGGACCATAAGTGGAAGTGCCCTAGGCTCTGTTGCTTTGTTTTTTAGATGTTTCAGGAAACACCATACACTTCTCCGGAGTGTCTGTTGGCAATTTACATCCCGCCCATCAGCATAACAAGGCTCCCAGTTCTCCATGGCCTGTCCTGCCTTTCTGGATTTTACACTTTTTTCAGATGGCCCTTTTGACCGGGGGGAAGTGAGACTTCATTGTAGTGCAGATTTCCTTTGCAAGCTTGCTTGGTTGGCCAAAAAGGGCGTATGCGTTTTTTCCTGAATATATTCAGGAAAAAACGCATACGCCCTTTTTGGCCAAGTGCATCATTGTGGACGTTCTGCCTCTTTTCCTATGCTTTCAATGCAATTCCAGTCTACCTCCTGAAATCGGTTTCCTGCAATTCTGCCCCGCTTTCGAGTCCTCTTGGCAGCCTTACTTCAGTATATTTTTGGACGATAGCTGTCATTTATAACTCTGCAGGTTTGTGAATTACAGTGCCCCTGAGCTCCTTTCTTCAACTCGCTTTCTTTTGAGCTGGCCGCAACACCGCAGGATGGCTTCAGGCCCTAATCTGGTTCCGGCCCGGCACGCTGAGCCTTTGGTTATTTCCTCTTCCTGGTGGGAAATGAGAGTTAAATTTGCCCGTCCAGACACCTCCTGCTAGTCTCTCATTGGTTCTCACTATTCCTGTTCATCTTCCGCAGAAATTGCAAACTGGGTCAAACAGGAGGTTAAAGGCGCTGACTCTCCAAGTGGGGAGAGTGTTAGTAAAGCGTCTGGAATGTTGCACCCGAGTACCAGGGGAGGAAAACTGAGACATATTTGAACACGTCTCCCGTTCACATGGTTGATCATACTCTGGGTTCCACATGCATGTTTTAGCTGAAGGAAGAATACCTTAAACCTGGAGAGTTGAGACCCGTGGAATGGGTACCATGCAATATGACTTCAAAGGGTCTTCATTTGCTCACCGAACCTCTCCAATCCTATCACTGCTGCGTTTATGCCCCTGTACACACGCTTGATTCTCTTTTGGAGACATAGCAATCCATAGGTTTTAAGATACTTACTAGTCAGGTACATTCTTAGGCGTTTAATATGGGGTGTTGAGTCCATTTCATTGAGCAAGGAGTAGCTCTTGTCTAGTCCATATTTGGCTTAAGGAACTTTATCTGTGCTCATTTCAATCTCTGGTTTTATGCAGCACCCCAACTCACCTTTCCCCTTAAGCAAGCATAAGTTGGTTTTCTAAATTTGAGACCCTGTTCTGTTTTGGAATTCAGTTCCTGTGTAGCCAAGTTTACATTCCGTGTATTAGTGATATCTTATGATGTTTCTTTTTCTGTGTGACTTATTTCAGTGAGAATCATCGTACCTGAATCCACTCATTATGCTGCTACGGGCCTGATGACATAGATTTCATTGCTGAGTGATACTGCATTGTACGTAAGTACCACAAGTTCTTTATCCATTTTTCACTTTCTGTGATATTGAACTTGTACGGTAAACGAGGTTCTTGTAAACAGAGGCATCCCAAACTTTGGGGTGGCTGTGTCTTTTTGATTTTAATTTCCCTAAGCTATAGGACCATAAGTGGAAGTGCCCAAGGCTCTGTTGCTTTGTTGTTTAGATGTTTCATGAAACACCATACACTTCTCCTGAGTGTCTGTTGGCAATTTACATCCCGCCCATCAGCATAACAAGGCTCCCAGTTCTCCATGGCCTGTCCTGCCTTTCTGGATTTTACACTTTTTTCAGATGGCCCTTTTGACCGGGGGGAAGTGAGACTTCATTGTAGTGCAGATTTCCTTTGCAAGCTTGCTTGGTTGGCCAAAAAGGGCGTATGCGTTTTTTCCTGAATATATTCAGGAAAAAACGCATACGCCCTTTTTGGCCAAGTGCATCATTGTGGACGTTCTGCCTCTTTTCCTATGCTTTCAATGCAATTCCAGTCTACCTCCTGAAATCGGTTTCCTGCAATTCTGCCCCGCTTTCAAGTCCTCTTGGCAGCCTTACTTCAGTATATTTTTGGACGATAGCTGTCATTTATAACTCTGCAGGTTTGTGAATTACAGTGCCCCTGAGCTCCTTTCTTCAACTCGCTTTCTTTTGAGCTGGCCGCAACACCGCAGGATGGCTTCAGGCCGTAATCTTGTTCCGGCACGGCACGCTGAGCCTTTGGTTCATTCCTCTTTCTGGTGGGAAATGAGAGTTAAATTTGCCCGTCCAGACACCTCCAGCTAGTCTCTCATTGGTTCTCGCTATTCCTGTTCATCTTCCGCAGAAATTGCAAACTGGGCCAAACAGGAGATTAAAGGGACGGACTCTCCAAGTCGGGAGAGTGTTAGTAAAGCGTCTGGAATGTTGCACCCGAGTACCAGGGTACGAAAACTGAGACATATTTGAACACGTCTCCCGATCACATGGTTGATCATACTCTAGGTTCCACATGCATGTTTTAGCTGAAGGAAGAATACCTTAAACCTGGGTAGTTGAAACCCGTGGAATGGGTACCATGCAATATGACTTCAAAGGGTCTTCATTTGCTCACCGAACCTCTCCAATCCTATCACTGCTGCGTTTATGCCCCTGTACACATGCTTGATTCTCTTTCGGAGACATAGCAATCCATAGGTTTTAAGATACTTACTAGTCAGGTACATTCTTAGGCGTTTAATATGCGGTGTTGAGTCCATTTCGTTGAGCAAGGAGTAGCTCTTGTCTATTCCATATTTGGCTTAAGGAACTTTATCTGTGCTCGTTTCAATCTCTGGTTTTATGCAGCACCCCAACTCACCTTTCCCCTTAAGCAAGCATAAGTTGGTTTTCTAAATTTGAGACCCTGTTCTGTTCTGTAATTCAGTTCCTGTGTAGCCAAGTTTACATTCCGTGTATTACTGATATCTTATGATGTTTCTTTTTCTGTGTGACTTATTTCAGTTAGAATCATCATACCTGAATCCACTCATTGTGCTGCTAAGGGCCTGATGACATAGATTTCATTGCTGAGTGATATTGCTTTGTAAGTAAATACCACAACTTCTTTCTCCATTTTTCACTTTCTGCGATGTTGAACTTGTACGGTAAACGAGGTTCTTGTAAACAGAGGCGTCCCAAACTTTGGGGTGGCTGTGTCTTTTTGATTTTAATTTCCCTAAGCTATAGGACCATAAGTGGAAGTGCCCTAGGCTCTGTTGTTTTGTTTTTTAGATGTTTCAGGAAACACCATACACTTCTCCCGAGTGTCTGTTGGCAATTTACATCCCGCCCATCAGCATAACAAGGCTCCCAGTTCTCCATGGCCTGTCCTGCCTTTCTGGATTTTACACTTTTTTCAGATGGCCCTTTTGACCGGGGGGAAGTGAGACTTCATTGTAGTGCAGATTTCCTTTGCAAGCTTGCTTGGTTGGCCAAAAAGGGCGTATGCGTTTTTTCCTGAATATATTCAGGAAAAAACGCATACGCCCTTTTTGGCCAAGTGCATCATTGTGGACGTTCTGCCTCTTTTCCTATGCTTTCAATGCAATTCCAGTCTACCTCCTGAAATCGGTTTCCTGCAATTCTGCCCCGCTTTCAAGTCCTCTTGGCAGCCTTACTTCAGTATATTTTTGGACGATAGCTGTCATTTATAACTCTGCAGGTTTGTGAATTACAGTGCCCCTGAGCTCCTTTCTTCAACTCGCTTTCTTTTGAGCTGGCCGCAACACCGCAGGATGGCTTCAGGCCCTAATCTGGTTCCGGCCCGGCACGCTGAGCCTTTGGTTATTTCCTCTTCCTGGTGGGAAATGAGAGTTAAATTTGCCCGTCCAGACACCTCCAGCTAGTCTCTCATTGGTGTTCCCTATTCCTGTTCATCTTCCGCAGAAATTGCAAACTGGGCCAAACAGGAGGTTAAAGGCGCTGACTCTCCAAGTGGGGAGAGTGTTAGTAAAGCGTCTGGAATGTTGCACCCGAGTACCAGGGGAGGAAAACTGAGACATATTTGAACACGTCTCCCGTTCACATGGTTGATCATACTCTGGGTTCCACATGCATGTTTTAGCTGAAGGAAGAATACCTTAAACCTGGAGAGTTGAGACCCGTGGAATGGGTACCATGCAATATGACTTCAAAGGGTCTTCATTTGCTCACCGAACCTCTCCAATCCTATCACTGCTGCGTTTATGCCCCTGTACACACGCTTGATTCTCTTTTGGAGACATAGCAATCCATAGGTTTTAAGATACTTACTAGTCAGGTACATTCTTAGGCGTTTAATATGGGGTGTTGAGTCCATTTCGTTGAGCAAGGAGTAGCTCTTGTCTATTCCATATTTGGCTTAAGGAACTTTATCTGTGCTCGTTTCAATCTCTGGTTTTATGCAGCACCCCAACTCACCTTTCCCCTTAAGCAAGCATAAGTTGGTTTTGTAAATTTGAGACCCTGTTCTGTTCTGTAATTCAGTTCCTGTGTAGCCAAGTTTACATTCCGTGTATTACTGATATCTTATGATGTTTCTTTTTCTGTGTGACTTATTTCAGTGAGAATCATCGTACCTGAATCCACTCATTATGCTGCTACGGGCCTGATGACATAGATTTCATTGCTGAGTGATATTGCTTTGTAAGTAAATACCACAACTTCTTTATCCATTTTTCACTTTCTGCGATGTTGAACTTGTACTGTAAACGAGGTTCTTGTAAACAGAGGCGTCCCAAACTTTGGGGTGGCTGTGTCTTTTTGATTTTAATTTCCCTAAGCTATAGGACCATAAGTGGAAGTGCCCTAGGCTCTGTTGCTTTGTTTTTTAGATGTTTCAGGAAACACCATACACTTCTCCCGAGTGTCTGTTGGCAATTTACATCCCGCCCATCAGCATAACAAGGCTCCCAGTTCTCCATGGCCTGTCCTGCCTTTCTGGATTTTACACTTTTTTCAGATGGCCCTTTTGACGGGGGAAGTGAGACTTCATTGTAGTGCAGATTTCCTTTGCAAGCTTGCTTGGTTGGCCAAAAAGGGCGTATGCGTTTTTTCCTGAATATATTCAGGAAAGAACACATACGCCCTTTTTGGCCAAGTGCATCATTGTGGACGTTCTGCCTCTTTTCCTATGCTTTCAATGCAATTCCAGTCTACCTCCTGAAATCGGTTTCCTGCAATTCTGCCCCGCTTTCAAGTCCTCTTGGCAGCCTTACTTCAGTATATTTTTGGACGATAGCTGTCATTTATAACTCTGCAGGTTTGTGAATTACAGTGCCCCTGAGCTCCTTTCTTCAACTCGCTTTCTTGTGACCTGGCCGCAACACTGCAGGATGGCTTCAGGCCCTAATCTGGTTCCGGCACGGCACGCTGAGCCTTTGGTTATTTCCTCTTCCTGGTGGGAAATGAGAGTTAAATTTGTCCGTCCAGACACCTCCAGCTAGTCTCTCATTGGTTCTCGCCTTTCTTGTTCATCTTCCACAGAAATTGCAAAGTGGGCCAAACAGGAGGTTAAAGGGACTGACTCTCCAAGTGGGGAGAGTGTTAGTAAAGCGTCTGGAATGTTGCACCCGAGTACCAGGGTACGAAAACTGAGACATATTTGAACACGTCTCCCGATCACATGGTTGATCATACTCTAGGTTCCACATGCATGTTTTAGCTGAAGGAAGAATACCTTAAACCTGGAGAGTTGAAACCCGTGGAATGGGTACCATGCAATATGACTTCAAAGGGTCTTCATTTGCTCACCGAACCTCTCCAATCCTATCACTGCTGCGTTTATGCCCCTGTACACATGCTTGATTCTCTTTCGGAGACATAGCAATCCATAGGCTTTAAGATACTTACTAGTTAGGTACATTCTTAGGCGTTTAATATGCGGTGTTGAGTCCATTTCGTTGAACAAGGAGTAGCTCTTGTCTATTCCATATTTGGCTTAAGGAACTTTATCTGTGCTCATTTCAATCTCTGGTTTTATGCAGCACCCCAACTCACCTTTCCCCTTAAGCAAGCATAAGTTGGTTTTCGAAATTTGAGACCCTGTTCTGTTCTGTAATTCAGTTTCTGTGTAGCCAAGTTTACATTCCGTGTATTACTGATATCTTATGATGTTTCTTTTTCTGTGTGACTTATTTCAGTTAGAATCATCATACCTGAATCCACTCATTGTGCTGCTAAGGGCCTGATGACATAGATTTCATTGCTGAGTGATATTGCTTTGTAAGTAAATACAACATGTTCTTTATCCATTTTTCACTTTCTGCGATGTTGAACTTGTACTGTAAACGAGGTTCTTGTAAACAGAGGCGTCCCAAACTTTGGGGTGGCTGTGTCTTTTTCATTTTAATTTCCCTAAGCTATAGGACCATAAGTGGAAGTGCCCTAGGCTCTGTTGCTTTGTTGTATAGATGTTTCAGGTAACACCATACACTTCTCCCGAGTGTCTGTTGGCAATTTACATCCCGCCCATCAGCATAACAAGGCTCCCAGTTCTCCATGGCCTGTCCTGCCTTTCTGGATTTTACACTTTTTTCAGATGTCCATTTTCACCGGGGGGAAGTGAGACTTCATTGTAGTGCAGATTTCCTTTGCAAGCTTGCTTGGTTGTCCAAAAAGAGCGTATGCGTTTTTTCCTGAATATATTCAGGAAAAAACGCATACGCCCTTTTTGGCCAAGTGCATCATTGTCGAGGTTCTGACTCTCTTCATATGTTTTCAATGCAATTCCAGTGTATCTCCTGAAATCGGTTTCCTGCAATTCTGCCTTGCTTTCAATGCTTCTTCATAGCCTTACCTCAATATATTTTTTGAAAATAGTTGGCCTTTATAACTGCAGGTTTTTGAATTGCAGTGGCCCTTAGCTCCATTTTTCAGCTCTTATTTTTGTGATCTTGCCCCATAACCACAGGATTCCTTGAAGCTCTATTCTTCTTCTGGGGCACCTTGCTGTGCCTTTGGTTAATTCTTCTTACTGATGTGAAATTAGAGTGACATGTGCCCATTGAAACCGCTACAGCTAGTTTTCTCACTGGTTCCCCCTATTCCCATTCATCCTCCGCACTAACTGCAGACTGTGCGATACCAGAACTTAAAGGCATTGACTCTCCATGTGGGGATGTTGTTAGTAAAGCGGCTGGAATGTCGATCCGGAGCCCCAGGAGAGGAAAAATGAGGTGTGTTTTAGAAACCTTTCCCGATCATATGGTATACCAGTCGCTGGGTTTCCCAAGCATGGTTTAGCTGTAGGAAGATTCCCTTCAACCTGGAGTGTTGGGACCCTTGGACTGAGTAGCATGAAGTATTGCATTAAACTTTCGGCAGTTGCTCACCAAAGCTCACCAATCCTCTCAGCCCCAAGTGTCCAGCCTTATGTCTTATCCAGCTGTGGGTTTATATGTGGTCAATCCAGGTTGCATCACAGCCCCTGAGCGAATTTTGTAAGAATTTTTCTCTCTTTCATTGTTTCAGCGTTTTGTTTTTAAAATTTATTTCTATAATGGGGTTTAGCTCATTTTCACTGCTGTGTTTGTGCCGCTCTGCACACACTTGATTCCCTTATGGAGATATATCAATACATGGGTTTTAAGATTCTTATTACTCAGATATATTTCTCTGTGGTGTATAGGGTGTGTTGAGGCCAGTTCATTGAGCAAGGTGTAGATCTTGTCTAATACCTATTTGGTTTATTGAACGGTATCTGTGCTAATTTCAAACTCTGGTTTTATGCATCACCCCACCTCTCCTTTCCCCTTAAGCTGACATAAGTGTGTTTTCTAAATGTGAGACACTGTTCTGTTCTGTAATTCTTTTCTTGTGCAGCCATATTTACCCTCCCTCTATAAGTGATATCTTATGATATGTTTCTTTTTCTGTTTGACTTATTTCAAGTAGTATTATCGGACCTAAATCCACTCTTTATCCTTCTACTAGCCTTATTACATTGATTTCATGGTGAAGAAATTGTACATAAGTACCACATCTTCTTTATCCATTGTTCTCTTTCCTGGGATATTTAAGGTGTACTGAAGTTGAGGTTCTTGTAAACAGAGTAGCCCTAAACTGTGGTGTGCTTGTGTCTTGTTGATTTTTAGACTTCCCTAGATATACTCCCATGATTGGAAGTGTCCTATGCTCTGTAGCTCTGTTTTTTAGATGATTTAGGAACCACCATACACTTCTCCAGAGTGGCTCTCGGCAGTCCACACACTGCCCATCAGCGTATAAAGGCTCCCTGTTCTCCATGGCCTGTCCTGCATTTCTGGTTTTTACAATTTTTTAGGATGGCCCTTTTGACCGGTGGGAAATGAGACTTCTTTGTTGTGCACATTTGCATTGCTTGCTTGCTTCGTTGCCCATAAAGTGCGTATGCGTTTTTTCCTGGATATAATCGGAAAAAACGCATACGCCCTTTTGGGCCAACTGCATCATTGTCGAAATTCTGCCGCTTTTCATGTGCGTTAAAGACGAGTCCAATCTATCTCTTGAAATCTGTTTCTTGCAATTCTGTCTTGCATTCAGATCCTCTTCTTTGCCTTACCTCAACATATTTTTGGACGTTAGTTTTCATTTATAACTCTGCAGGTTTGTGAATTGCAGTGACCCTGAGCTCCATTTTTTAAGTTGTTCTTTTGTGAGCTGGCCTCAAACCCGCAGGATTGCTTCAGGCCCTATTTTGGCTCCGGCGAGGCAGGCTGAGCCTTTCTTTAATTCTTATTCTTAATGGGAAATTAGAGTGATATGTGCCCGTCCAAACCCCTACAACTATTCTCTCATTGGTTCCCCCTCTTCCCGTTCATCCTCCTCACAATTTGCAAAATGTGTGAAACAGAAGTTTAAATGTGCTGATTCTCCAAGTGGGGAGATTCTAAGTAGCGTGGCTGGAATGGTGAACAGGAGCACCAGGAGAGGATAAATGAGGTGCATTTTAGACACATCTCCCGATCACATGGTGTACAGTCCTCTGGGTTTTCCATGCATGTTTTAGCTATAGGAAGATCCCTTGAACCTGCAGATTTGGGACCCATTGAATGGGTACCAGGTAGTATTACTTTAAAGGGTGTGCATTTCCTCACCCAACCTCACATTTCTCTTAGCGCAAACAGTTTCCAGCCTTATGTCTCATCCTGCTGTGGGTCTAGATGTGTTCAATCCATGTTGCATCACCGTCCCTGAGGAAAAGTTGTAAGAGGTTTTCTCTGTCTCTCTGTCGTTTATTTTTTTCAATTTATTACTATATTGGTTACAGCTGATTTTCAAAGCTCTGTTTCTTGCTGCTGTACATCCACTTGATTCACGTACAGAGAGACATCAATAAATTCTTTTTCAGATTCTTACCAGTCGTATATATTCTTTTCCAGTGACTTGAGTGTGCTGAGTGCAGTTCTTTTAGCTACCGTGTAGGCCTTGTTGATTATCAGTTTGGTATTTGGAATGGTATCTTTGCTAATTTCAACCTCCTGGATGATGCCTCACCCCTCCCCACCTTTCCCGTTTAGCAGCCTTATGCGTGTTTTCTACATATTTGACTATGTTTTTGTTTTGTAATTTATTTCATGTGTAGCCATTTTGGATTCCACCTTTAAGTGATATCTTATGATATGTGTCTTTTTCTTTTTGAATTCTGTCACTTAGAATGATCATACGTAACTCCTCCAGAGTTGTTACAACTGGCCATATTTCATTGATTTCCAGGCTGAATAATATTCCACTCTACCTAAGTACCACATCTCTATCCATTTTTTCCCTCCAGAGACATTTAAGTTATATCCTAGTCGAGGATCTTTTAAACAGAGAGGGGGTA
Organism: Globicephala melas; assembly: GCF_963455315.2. Classification (NCBI taxonomy): domain Eukaryota; kingdom Metazoa; phylum Chordata; class Mammalia; order Artiodactyla; family Delphinidae; genus Globicephala; species Globicephala melas. The sequence continues at coordinate 2,483,490 of NW_027207211.1, forward strand.
AACATTGGGGTGCCTGTGTCCTCTCGATTTTTGTTTTTCCCAAGATATACGCCCATGAGTGCAAGTGCCCTATGCTCTGTAGCTCATTTTTTAGATGCTTTAGTAAATACAATACACTTCTCCAGAATGGCCGTTGGCAATATACATTTCCACTATAAGTCTCACAGGGCTCCCTCTTCTCGTTGCCCTGTCCTGCATTTCTGTTGTTTACGCTTTATGAGGATGGCTCTTCTGACTGATGCGAAGTGATATCTTTTGTAGTATTGACTTCCAGTGCCCATCTGTTTGGTTGGCTAAAAAAGTGTATGCCCTTTTCTTGAATATATACAGAAAAAAACGCATACACCCTTTTTGGCCAACTGCAATGTTGGCAATGTTCAGCTCCTTTTCTTGTGCTTAATGGCGAGTCCTTTCTACCTCCTCAAATCCCTTTCCTGCCATTCTCCCTTGCTTACAAGTCCTTTTTTCTGACTTTCCTCAAGACATTTTTCAGTGATGGATATTTTCAACTCTGCAGTTTTGTGAATTTTACTGCCCCTGAGTTCCATTGTTCAACTTGTGTTTATGGGAACTGGCCACAAAGCAGCGGGATTTCCTCAAGCCCTATATTGTTTCCATGGGCAACCCTAGCCTTTGGTCAATTCGTCTTCCTGATTGGAAATTAGAGTGACATGTGCCTGTCTGAACACCTAGGACTTGTCTCTCATTGTTCCTTATCCTTCCGCTTCATCCTCTGGACAAATTCCAAACTGTACGCAACAGGATGTTGACAGTGCTGACATCTCCAAGTGGGGAGACTGTTAGTAAAGACGCTGGAGGGGTGAACCCGAGCACCAGGAGATGAGGAGATGAGATGCCTTTTCCAAACTCTTCCCGATCAGACGGTATACCATCCTCTGGGTGTGACAGACATGTTTTAGCAGTAGGAAGAGTCCCATTCATGTAAGGAGAACACCAGGGCTTTTTCAAAATCAGTGTCTCCCCGAAACCCAAACTGGGGAAGTTTTTAAGTTACGGCTACACATATGTTCATTAAGGGCCATGGGAAGTAGGCAGAGTCCAAACTTTAGATGATTGAAGTCTTCAGGGTCAGAAGCACTCACCACCAGCTTCCCTTAGGTTACACTTTAACTGTCATTGATAGATGATGTCAATAAAAATATCTATTCTTTTTCAGATTATTTCCCCTTATAGGTTATTGCAAAATGTTGAGTGTAGTTCCCTGTGCTATACAGTAGTTCCTTGTTGATGATCTATTTTATACATAGCAGTGTGTATGTGTTAATCCCAAACTGTTAATTTATCCCTCCTCCCACCTTTCCCCTTTGGTAATAATAAATTATAAGATTTTATACTTCTCAGAAATGGGGGAGCTGAAAGAGAGGTATCATTTTCAATGGAAAAGCATTTAAAACAAGATTGAAGGTTTAACCAAGATTATTAGATGTACATCCTTGGAAAGAAATCACTTCATTTCTCTAATATTGACCTGACAAATAAGACAAACCTTTTCACTGAACTTGCTTATAATAAAGTGATGGAAATATCAAATGGAAGTGTTAGAAACATCTTATTTTACCCGAGCCTTATACACTGTTCTATGTTAACTACAGTTTGGCTCACACATCTGTTCATTGAGGTTACAATAGTCTCAATTTCTGTTACTGATCTTCCAGAGTGGACCCCAACAAGTGTCCCCCTGCCCAGTGTCATTGGGGCCAACAGATCGAGACTGAGTTTGGTTCATAAGCAAAGGAAACTTTATATTTTGATCAGAGAATGGAGAGGTGAGAGCATGCACTACCCCGTGGGCTGTGGGCTGGGCTGCTGTGTAGAGATCCTGTCAGAGTCAGTGGGAGGGAGGGGGCGGAGCTCTCGAGGGCCGGGTTGGCTGTAGCTCAGGCTCTATATCGTGGAGTCTGCACTGGGCCCCAGGAGCTGAGGTGTCGACCCAGCCATTCTGCACTAGGAAATCTGGTCTGAAGTGCCGGGTGTGGAACCTCTGCATGCGGGACCCTAGGAGCACGTGAAATTAGACAAAGCACAAAGGATAAAAAAGGTTAGACTTGACTTTATTGCCCAGATTCTATTTTTATCTCCCAGGGATTTTTAATGGGCTTTGCTGGGGACAAACCCCTCCTCTGCCTTTTGTCCTGTTCCTCATTCTTGGAGTGCTGAGGGTGCAGACCCTTCTTCTGTAACTGCTGAGTGCTGAGTTGGGAGCCCTCATACCCTGGGGCGAGGGTCAGAGCTTCTCCCCAGCAGCCTCCCGGTGACGTTGATTGTCCCCAGGACCCCTGCCTCCCTGCTCGTCCACCTGAGCACCAGCATTGGAAGTGTTATAGATTCTAATGACCTTTAAGGGTCCAGGAAAGAGATGTGCAGAGACGCTGTGGGGGCCGGTTTCACCCCGCCCCACATTTGTTCGGCCACCTTAGGCTGACCGTTTCTGCCAGCCTAGATGCTCTGACCAGTAGTCTGCGCTTTCTTCAATTAGGCCCCTGAATTAACGTACAAACAGCACCAGGTGTCAGAGCCCTGCCCGCTCAACTCCCAGACAGTCCAGGGTCACTGGTGATCAAGGACCATGATGGCCATTGAGTCAACAGCCTTTTGAAGTAAACAGGAGTCCAGCCGGTCTTATTGGCCACCATCATCACGGTGTCTGTAGGCTTTTCTATGGTGACAGTGTGATATACCGTTCCCCCGCCAAGATTATTAGCTCCCCTCTGGGTGCAGTAAGTCCTGCAAGCAGTAGTCTACTCTTTTGGGACACACTCTTGTTGTTTTATGAGAGAAACTCCAGGTCAAGTGATGTTCACACGAGTCGTCATGGTGCCCTGTTGCCCCCGGTTATCTCTCTGGATGTTGGAGTTGGAGGGCCTCCTCACTCAAGGTCGGTGTGCCCACGGAGCGAACCCTGCAACTTCAGGGCATGGTTGGTGGTTAGGATCACCACGTGGGGTCCTTTTCCCTTAGGAGGGAGGTGGCCTTTTGGGCTGCTGATTTCCAGGTTTTTAGATACCGCCATTATCTTGGCCAGATGTGGCAGTGGGCCAAGCCCCTTAGTGACCGTAGTTTATCCTACCTGGATGGCATTCTTGCATTGTTCCATTTCAAGTGGTCCCAGTTTTTGCACTAATTCTCCAATGGCGATTCACCTTTCACCGGGAATGTAAAGGTCAAAGGGTTTAGCTAAATTAGGGAGTTCCAGGGCAAGGGTCTGAATTGACTGCTCTTTCCATTCTTGAAAGGCCACTTCTGGATTCTATTCCAAAGGATCATCATCTTTTCCTTTCAGTGTTTCATATAGAGGCCCAGCTAGTAGACTGTAGTTAGGGATCCAGAAGCAGCAAACCCTGGCCTCCCCAGGAACCCCTAAGCTGTCTTCTAGTTTTAGAAAGGGGTAAGGCTGAAAATGGTTTCTTCCCTTTCCTGGGATGGGCTTCTCTGACCTTCTGTGAGAATGAAGCCCAGGCAGGTCACCGCAGTCTGTGATATTTGAGCTTTTTCTTGGACAACTTCTATCCTTTATTGGCTTGGTAGTTCAGAGGCCTCCTTAGTAGGGCTGGCGATCAGAATGTCGTCTGCATATTGAAGGAGGGTTTCCTTTTCCAGAGGTAGAACTTTTAGGTCTTTAGCTAAGCTTTCCCCAAAGATGGTGTGGGAATTTTTGCACCCTTGGGGCCGAACGGCCCGGAAGTATTGTTTTAGTTGTATGTTGAGTCCTGCCACTCACAAGCCAAAATTTCTTGTGACTCTGGGACTAATGGAATACAAAAGAAGGCATCATTGAAGACTAATACAGAATACCATGTCCTGGTGGTTGGTAGAATGACCAGCAGGGTGTAGGAATTAGGAGCAACTGGAGGTATATCCTCGGTGGCTTCACTGACTGTCCTGACATCCTTTACCAGGTCCCCAGCAGCCCATGGGGCTCTCGTGGTCAGACCAATCCCAGAATATGGAGCTCACCTGGGCAGGTACCCCACCCCCACCCCAGCCCACGGGGCTCTCGTGGTCAGGGCCCTCCCAGGATACAGAGCTACCCTTGCAGGTACCGTGGCAGGGCTGGGCACACAGGAACCGTGCACATAGCCCTCATTGCAGAGCACCCCCAGCTCACCTGTCGCTCAGAGCTGACACAGAGCACCTCAGAGCAGGACTTGAACTAACAAACAGCAGCTGCGACAGGTCTGTGACCCTGGGCATCACTCCATGAGGCCTCCCTCCACCTGGTCTTCCAGAGACTTCCACTGCACCCGGGGCACCAGGCCTCTGTCTCCAACCACCACCCACCCCTCCTCTCCCTGACTCCTGGGTTCCTCTCATTAGGAGAGGGTTTTCTTGAAGTTGTCTCCCACTCATGGGCCAGATAAAATGATTAGAAAACAAGCCAAAGCTGCAGCCCCTTGTCTATCCTGACTCTCAGGAGCCCACACCTGTTCCTTGGACCTGGCCGGTTCAGCAAGTTCCATTTTCTGCAACTGTGAGCCCCTGAGGGGTGATGATTGGCTGACCTGGGCAGCCTTACCGTGCCGGCCAGCCCTCCCCAGGTGTGCCTGGGTTGAGATCAATATAAATACCACTCCAGGCAGCAAGAGCCCCTGCAGCCGTGCCTGATGCCATTTTCTCTGCCCTGTCAGCAGTCTCGGGGCTGGGCTGGTGGGAGGGAGTGAGAGGCCACGGCTTTGTGGGTGGCCCAGTGTGAGTGGGGCTCTGCTGGACTTTCTGCAGCAGTTGCCAGGCTGCCACCTGCTAAAGAAGAGGATGTGTCACCCATACCTGCTGCTGGAATTTCTCCCTGGGCAGAGGTGAGGAAGGAAAAAAGCCGTGGGGGCAGGGACAGGACGGGTATCTCAGGCAGGGAAATGGAAATCTTCCAGAAGAGCACCCAGGGCCAGGACCATCCTGGCTGGCCTGCAGGCACCAAGTCGGCCGGCATGCTGTCACTCGTGTGGCTCTATGGCCCTTCCTCTAGGCTTTCAAGTCCTTGTATATATTCAGGTGTTTTACCTGGGACGGGTGGGAATAGTTCAGCAGCAACTGGCCTGGGGCTCAGCTCACGTTTACTCACAGATGCCTCGGCACGGTGCCCCAGCTTTGCAATGAGGACGCTTGTTGCGTGGAGGCTGCTGGCTGAATGGGAGACGATTCCCCACCACTGACCAACTTCAGAATTGTTTACAACTGGAGCAAGTGCCCTGATACGGTTTTCCTCTGTGTAACTGGTGGGTTCTGTGTTTTTTTTCTCTTTTTCGTTTTTGGTTCAAGGTAGATTTTATTCCTCTTTTTTGTATTTACAGATATAAGCATGGAAATAATTTATTCATATAAATACATGTATGTGCAGGGAATAATTGTTTTTTGTTTTATTTTTTAAATTTTATTTCTTTTTAATTTTGAATTTTATTTTATATTTTTATACAGCAGGTTCTTATTGGTTATCTATTTTATACATATAAATGTATACATGCCAATCCCAGTCTCTCAACTCCTCCCACCACCCCCCCCAACAGCTTTCCCCCCTTGTTGTCCATACGTTTGTTGTCTACATCTGTTGCTCTATTTATGCCTTGCAAAATGGTTAATCTGTAGTTTTTCTAGGTTCCACATATATGCATGAATATACAAGATTTGTTTTTCTCTTTCAGACTTACTTCACTCTGTATGACAGTCTCTAGATCCATCGACGTCTCTACAAATGACCCAATTTCATTCCTTTTCATGGCCTAGTAATATTCCATTTCATATATGTACCACAGCTTTATGCATTCGTCTGTCTGTGGGCATTTAAGTTGCTTCCATTACCTCGATATTGTAAATAGTGATGCAATGAACATTGCGGTGAATGACTCTTTTTGATTTATGGTTTTGTCTGGGTATATGTCCAGTACTGGGATTGCTGTATCATATGGTAATTCTATTGTTAGTTTCATAAGAAATTCCATATTGTTCTCCATAATGACTGTATCAATTTATATTCCCAACAGTAGTGGAAGAGGGTTCCTTTTCTCCACACCCTTTCCAGCATTTTTTGTTTGTAGATTTTCTATGATGCCTATTCTACCAGGTGTGAGGTGATACCTCATTGTTGAATCCATTTCGTTGAGCAAGGGGTAGGTCTAGTCTATTACATATTTGGCTTATGGAACGGTATCTGTGCTAATTTAAAACTCTGCTTTTATGCAGCACCCCAACTCACCTTCCCCCTTAAGCAGGCATAAGTTGGTTTTCTAAACTTGAGACCCTGTTCTGTTTTGTAATTCAGTTCATGTGTAGCCAAGTTCACATTCCGTGTATTAGTGATACCTTATGATGTTTCATTTTCTGTGTGACTTATTTCAGTTAGAATCATCGTACCTGAATCCACTCATTATGCTGCTACGGGCCTGATGACATAGATTTCATTGCTGAGTGATACTGCATTGTACGTAAGTACCACAAGTTCTTTATCCATTTTTCACTTTCTGTGATATTGAACTTGAACGGTAAATGAGGTTCTTGTAAACAGAGGCATCCCAAACTTTGGGGTGGCTGTGTCTTTTTGATTTTAATTTCCCTAAGCTATAGGACCATAAGTGGAAGTGCCCTAGGCTCTGTTGCTTTGTTTTTTAGATGTTTCCGGAAACACCATACACTTCTCCCGAGTGTATGTTGGCAATTTACATCCCGCCCATCAGCATAACAAGGCTCCCAGTTCTCCATGGCCTGTCCTGCCTTTCTGGATTTTACACTTTTTTCAGATGGCCCTTTTGACCGGGGGGAAGTGAGACTTCATTGTAGTGCAGATTTCCATTGCAAGCTTGCTTCGTTGGCCAAAAAGGGCGTATGCGTTTTTTCCTGAATATATTCAGGAAAAAACGCATACGCCCTTTTTGGCCAAGTGCATCATTGTGGACGTTCTGCCTCTTTTCCTATGCTTTCAATGCAATTCCAGTCTACCTCCTGAAATCGGTTTCCTGCAATTCTGCCCCGCTTTCAAGTCCTCTTGGCAGCCTTACTTCAGTATATTTTTGGACGATAGCTGTCATTTATAACTCTGCAGGTTTGTGAATTACAGTGCCCCTGAGCTCCTTTCTTCAACTCGCTTTCTTTTGAGCTGCCGCAACACCGCAGGATGGCTTCAGGCCCTAATCTGGTTCCGGCACGGCACGCTGAGCCTTTGGTTAATTCCTCTTCCTGGTGGGAAATGAGAGTTAAATTTGCCTGTCCAGACACCTCCAGCTAGTCTCTCATTGGTTCTCGCTATTCCTGTTCATCTTCCGCAGAAATTGAAAACTGGGCCAAACAGGAGGTTAAAGGCGCTGACTCTCCAAGTCGGGAGAGTGTTAGTAAAGCATCCGGAATGTTGCACCCGAGTACCAGGGTACGAAAACTGAGACATATTTGAACACGTCTCCCGATCACACGGTTGATCATACTCTAGGTTCCACATGCATGTTTTAGCTGAAGGAAGAATACCTTAAACCTGGGTAGTTGAAACCCTTGGAATGGGTACCATGCAATATGACTTCAAAGGGTCTTCATTTGCTCACCGAACCTCTCCAATCTTATCACTGCTGCGTTTATGCCCCTGTACACATGCTTGATTCTCTTTCGGAGACATAGCAATCCATAGGTTTTAAGATACTTACTAGTCAGGTACATTCTTAGGCGTTTAATATGGGGTGTTGAGTCCATTTCGTTGAGCAAGGAGTAGCTCTTGTCTAGTCCATATTTGGCTTAAGGAACTTTATCTGTGCTCATTTCAATCTCTGGTTTTATGCAGCACCCCAACTCACCTTTCCCCTTAAGCAAGCATAAGTTGGTTTTCTAAATTTGAGACCCTGTTCTGTTTTTGAATTCAGTTCCTGTGTAGCCAAGTTTTCATTCCGTGTATTACTGATATCTTATGATGTTTCTTTTTCTGTGTGACTTATTTCAGTTAGAATCATCGTACCTGAATCCACTCATTATGCTGCTAAGGGCCTGATGACATAGATTTCATTGCTGAGTGATACTGCATTGTACGTAAGTACCACAACTTCTTTATCCATTTTTCACTTTCTGTGATATTGAACTTGTACGATAAACGAGGTTCTTGTAAACAGAGGCGTCCCAAACTTTGGGGTGGCTGTGTCTTTTTTATTTTAATTTCCCTAAGCTATAGGACCATAAGTGGAAGTGCCCTAGGCTCTGTTGCTTTGTTTTTTAGATGTTTCAGGAAACACCATACACTTCTCCCGAGTGTCTGTTGGCAATTTACATCCCGCCCATCAGCATAACAAGGCTCCCAGTTCTCCATGGCCTGTCCTGCCTTTCTGGATTTTACACTTTTTTCAGATGGCCCTTTTGACCGGGGGGAAGTGAGACTTCATTGTAGTGCAGATTTCCTTTGCAAGCTTGCTTGGTTGGCCAAAAAGGGCGTATGCGTTTTTTCCTGAATATATTCAGGAAAAAACGCATACGCCCTTTTTGGCCAAGTGCATCATTGTGGACGTTCTGCCTCTTTTCCTATGCTTTCAATGCAATTCCAGTCTACCTCCTGAAATCGGTTTCCTGCAATTCTGCCCCGCTTTCAAGTCCTCTTGGCAGCCTTACTTCAGTATATTTTTGGACGATAGCTGTCATTTATAACTCTGCAGGTTTGTGAATTACAGTGCCCCTGAGCTCCTTTCTTCAACTCGCTTTCTTTTGAGCTGGCCGCAACACCGCAGGATGGCTTCAGGCCCTAATCTGGTTCTGGCACGGCACGCTGAGCCTTTGGTTAATTCCTCTTTCTGGTGGGAAATGAGAGTTAAATTTGCCCGTCCAGACACCTCCAGCTAGTCTCTCATTGGTTCTCGCTATTCCTGTTCATCTTCCGCAGAAATTGCAAACTGAGCCAAACAGGAGATTAAAGGGACGGACTCTCCAAGTCGGGAGAGTGTTAGTAAAGCGTCTGGAATGTTGCACCCGAGTACCAGGGTACGAAAACTGAGACATATTTGAACACGTCTCCCGATCACATGGTTGATCATACTCTAGGTTCCACATGCATGTTTTAGCTGAAGGAAGAATACCTTAAACCTGGAGAGTTGAGACCCGTGGAATGGGTACCATGCAATATGACTTCAAAGGGTCTTCATTTGCTCACCGAACCTCTCCAATCCTATCACTGCTGCGTTTATGCCCCTGTACACACGCTTGATTCTCTTTTGGAGACATAGCAATCCATAGGTTTTAAGATACTTACTAGTCAGGTACATTCTTAGGCGTTTAATATGGGGTGTTGAGTCCATTTCGTTGAGCAAGGAGTAGCTCTTGTCTAGTCCATATTTGGCTTAAGGAACTTTATCTGTGCTCATTTCAATCTCTGGTTTTATGCAGCACCCCAACTCACCTTTCCCCTTAAGCAAGCATAAGTTGGTTCTCTAAATTTGAGACCCTGTTCTGTTTTGGAATTCTGTTCCTGTGTAGCCAAGTTTACATTCCGTGTATTAGTGATATCTTATGATGTTTCTTTTTCTGTGTGACTTATTTCAGTGAGAATCATCGTACCTGAATCCACTCATTATGCTGCTACGGGCCTGATGACATAGATTTCATTGCTGAGTGATACTGCATTGTACGTAAGTACCACAAGTTCTTTATCCATTTTTCACTTTCTGTGATATTGAACTTGTACGGTAAACGAGGTTCTTGTAAACAGAGGCGTCCCAAACTTTGGGGTGGCTGTGTCTTTTTGATTTTAATTTCCCTAAGCTATAGGACCATAAGTGGAAGTGCCCTAGGCTCTGTTGCTTTGTTTTTTAGATGTTTCAGGAAACACCATACACTTCTCCCGAGTGTCTGTTGGCAATTTACATCCCGCCCATCAGCATAACAAGGCTCCCAGTTCTCCATGGCCTGTCCTGCCTTTCTGGATTTTACACTTTCTTCAGATGGCCCTTTTGACCGGGGGGAAGTGAGACTTCATTGTAGTGCAGATTTCCTTTGCAAGCTTGCTTGGTTGGCCAAAAAGGGCGTATGCGTTTTTTCCTGAATATATTCAGGAAAAAACGCATACGCCCTTTTTGGCCAAGTGCATCATTGTGGACGTTCTGCCTCTTTTCCTATGCTTTCAATGCAATTCCAGTCTACCTCCTGAAATCGGTTTCCTGCAATTCTGCCCCGCTTTCAAGTCCTCTTGGCAGCCTTACTTCAGTATATTTTTGGACGATAGCTGTCATTTATAACTCTGCAGGTTTGTGAATTACAGTGCCCCTGAGCTCCTTTCTTCAACTCGCTTTCTTTTGAGCTGGCCGCAACACCGCAGGATGGCTTCAGGTCCTAATCTGGTTCCGGCACGGCACGCTGAGCCTTTGGTTAATTCCTCTTCCTGGTGGGAAATGAGAGTTAAATTTGCCCGTCCAGACACCTCCAGCTAATCTCTCATTGGTTCTCGCCTTTCTTGTTCATCTTCCACAGAAATTGCAAACTGGGCCAAACAGGAGGTTAAAGGGACTGACTCTCCAAGTCGGGAGAGTGTTAGTAAAGCGTCTGGAATGTTGCACCCGAGTACCAGGGTACGAAAACTGAGACATATTTGAACACGTCTCCCGATCACATGGTTGATCATACTCTAGGTTCCACATGCATGTTTTAGCTGAAGGAAGAATACCTTAAAGCTGGGTAGTTGAAACCCGTGGAATGGGTACCATGCAATATGACTTCAAAGGGTCTTCATTTGCTCACTGAACCTCTCCAATTCTATCACTGCTGCGTTTATGCCCCTGTAAACATGCTTGATTGTCTTTCGGAGACATAGCAATCCATAGGTTTTAAGATACTTACTAGTCAGGTACATTCTTAGGCGTTTAATATGCGGTGTTGAGTCCATTTCGTTGAGCAAGGAGTACCTCTTGTCTATTCCATATTTGGCTTAAGGAACTTTATCTGTGCTCGTTTCAATCTCTGGTTTTATGCAGCACCCCAACTCACCTTTCCCCTTAAGCAAGCATAAGTTGGTTTTCTAAATTTGAGACCCTGTTCTGTTCTGTAATTCAGTTCCTGTGTAGCCAAGTTTACATTCCGTGTATTACTGATATCTTATGATGTTTCTTTTTCTGTGTGACTTATTTCAGTGAGAATCATCATACCTGAATCCACTCATTGTGCTGCTAAGGGCCTGATGACATAGATTTCATTGCTGAGTGATACTGCATTGTACGTAAGTACCACAAGTTCTTTATCCATTTTTCACTTTCTGTGATATTGAACTTGTACGATAAACGAGGTTCTTGTAAACAGAGGCGTCCCAAACTTTGGGGTGGCTGTGTCTTTTTGATTTTAATTTCCCTAAGCTATAGGACCATAAGTGGAAGTGCCCTAGGCTCTGTTGCTTTGTTTTTTAGATGTTTCAGGAAACACCATACACTTCTCCCGAGTGTCTGTTGGCAATTTACATCCCGCCCATCAGCATAACAAGGCTCCCACTTCTCCATGGCCTGTCCTGCCTTTCTGGATTTTACACTTTTTTCAGATGGCCCTTTTGACCGGGGGGAAGTGAGACTTCATTGTAGTGCAGATTTCCATTGCAAGCTTGCTTGGTTGGCCAAAAAGGGCGTATGCGTTTTTTCCTGAATATATTCAGGAAAAAACGCATACGCCCTTTTTGGCCAAGTGCATCATTGTGGACGTTCTGCCTCTTTTCCTATGCTTTCAATGCAATTCCAGTCTACCTCCTGAAATCGGTTTCCTGCAATTCTGCCCCGCTTTCAAGTCCTCTTGGCAGCCTTACTTCAGTATATTTTTGGACGATAGCTGTCATTTATAACTCTACAGGTTTGTGAATTACAGTGCCCCTGAGCTCCTTTCTTCAACTCGCTTTCTTTTGAGCTGGCCGCAACACCACAGGATGGCTTCAGGCCCTAATATGGTTCCGGCACGGCACGCTGAGCCTTTGGTTATTTCCTCTTTCTGGTGGGAAATGAGAGTTAAATTTGCCCGTCCAGACACCTCCTGCTAGTCTCTCATTGGTTCTCACTATTCCTGTTCATCTTCCTCAGAAATTGCAAACTGGGCCAAACAGGAGGTTAAAGGCGCTGACTCTCCAAGTGGGGAGAGTGTTAGTAAAGCGTCTGGAATGTTGCACCCGAGTACCAGGGGAGGAAAACTGAGACATATTTGAACACGTCTCCCGTTCACATGGTTGATCATACTCTGGGTTCCACATGCATGTTTTAGCTGAAGGAAGAATACCTTAAACCTGGAGATTTGAGACCCGTGGAATGGGTACCATGCAATATGACTTCAAAGGGTCTTCATTTGCTCACCAAACCTCTCCAATCCTATCACTGCTGCGTTTATGCCCCTGTACACACGCTTGATTCTCTTTTGGAGACATAGCAATCCATAGGTTTTAAGATACTTACTAGTCAGGTACATTCTTAGGCGTTTAATATGGGGTGTTGAGTCCATTTCGTTGAGCAAGGAGTAGCTCTTGTCTAGTCCATATTTGGCTTAAGGAACTTTATCTGTGCTCATTTCAATCTCTGGTTTTATGCAGCACCCCAACTCACCTTTCCCCTTAAGCAAGCATAGGTTGGTTTTCTAAATTTGAGACCCTGTTCTGTTTTGGAATTCAGTTCCTGTGTAGCCAAGTTTACATTCCGTGTATTACTGATATCTTATGATGTTTCTTTATCTGTGTGACTTATTTCAGTTAGAATCATCGTACCTGAATCCACTCATTATGCTGCTACGGGCCTGATGACATAGATTTCATTGCTGAGTGATACTGCATTGTACGTAAGTACCACAAGTTCTTTATCCATTTTTCACTTTCTGTGATATTGAACTTGTACGGTAAACGAGGTTCTTGTAAACAGAGGCGTCCCAAACTTTGGGGTGGCTGTGTCTTTTTGATTTTAATTTCCCTAAGCTATAGGACCATAAGTGGAAGTGCCCTAGGCTCTGTTGCTTTGTTTTTTAGATGTTTCAGGAAACACCATACACTTCTCCCGAGTGTCTGTTGGCAATTTACATCCCGCCCATCAGCATAACAAGGCTCCCAGTTCTCCATGGCCTGTCCTGCCTTTCTGGATTTTACACTTTTTTCAGATGGCCCTTTTGACCGGGGGGAAGTGAGACTTCATTGTAGTGCAGATTTCCTTTGCAAGCTTGCTTGGTTGGCCAAAAAGTGCGTATGCGTTTTTTCCTGAATATATTCAGGAAAAAACGCATACGCCCTTTTTGGCCAAGTGCATCATTGTGGACGTTCTGCCTCTTTTCCTATGCTTTCAAAGCAATTCCAGTCTACCTCCTGAAATCGGTTTCCTGCAATTCTGCCCCGCTTTCAAGTCCTCTTGGCAGCCTTACTTCAGTATATTTTTGGACGATAGCTGTCATTTATAACTCTGCAGGTTTGTGAATTACAGTGCCCCTGAGCTCCTTTCTTCAACTCGCTTTCTTTTGAGCTGGCCGCAACACCACAGAATGGCTTCAGGCCCTAATATGGTTCCGGCACGGCACGCTGAGCCTTTGGTTATTTCCTCTTCCTGGTGGGAAATGAGAGTTAAATTTGCCCGTCCAGACACCTCCTGCTAGTCTCTCATTGGTTCTCACTATTCCTGTTCATCTTCCTCAGAAATTGCAAACTGGGCCAAACAGGAGGTTAAAGGCGCTGACTCTCCAAGTGGGGAGAGTGTTAGTAAAGCATCTGGAATGTTGCACCCGAGTACCAGGGGAGGAAAACTGAGACATATTTGAACACGTCTCCCGTTCACATGGTTGATCATACTCGGGGTTCCACATGCATGTTTTAGCTGAAGGGAGAATACCTTAAACCTGGAGAGTTGAGACCCGTGGAATGGGTACCATGCAATATGACTTCAAAGGGTCTTCATTTGCTCACCGAACCTCTCCAATCCTATCACTGCTGCGTTTATGCCCCTGTACACACGCTTGATTCTCTTTTGGAGACATAGCAATCCATAGGTTTTAAGATACTTACTAGTCAGGTACATTCTTAGGCGTTTAATATGGGGTGTTGAGTCCATTTCGTTGAGCAAGGAGTAGCTCTTGTCTAGTCCATATTTGGCTTAAGGAACTTTATCTGTGCTCATTTCAATCTCTGGTTTTATGCAGCACCCCAACTCACCTTTCCCCTTAAGCAAGCATAAGTTGGTTTTCTAAATTTGAGACCCTGTTCTGTTTTGGAATTCAGTTCCTGTGTAGCCAAGTTTACATTCCGTGTATTAGTGATATCTTATGATGTTTCTTTTTCTGTGTGACTTATTTCAGTGAGAATCATCGTACCTGAATCCACTCATTATGCTGCTACGGGCCTGATGACATAGATTTCATTGCTGAGTGATACTGCATTGTACGTAAGTACCACAAGTTCTTTATCCATTTTTCACTTTCTGTGATATTGAACTTGTACGGTAAACGAGGTTCTTGTAAACAGAGGCGTCCCAAACTTTGGGGTGGCTGTGTCTTTTTGATTTTAATTTCCCTAAGCTATAGGACCATAAGTGGAAGTGCCCTAGGCTCTGTTGCTTTGTTTTTTAGATGTTTCAGGAAACACCATACACTTCTCCCGAGTGTCTGTTGGCAATTTACATCCCGCCCATCAGCATAACAAGGCTCCCAGTTCTCCATGGCCTGTCCTGCCTTTCTGGATTTTACACTTTTTTCAGATGGCCCTTTTGACCGGGGGGAAGTGAGACTTCATTGTAGTGCAGATTTCCTTTGCAAGCTTGCTTGGTTGGTCAAAAAGGGCGTATGCGTTTTTTCCTGAATATATTCAGGAAAAAACGCATACGCCCTTTTTGGCCAAGTGCATCATTGTGGACGTTCTGCCTCTTTTCCTATGCTTTCAAAGCAATTCCAGTCTACCTCCTGAAATCGGTTTCCTGCAATTCTGCCCCGCTTTCAAGTCCTCTTGGCAGCCTTACTTCAGTATATTTTTGGACGATAGCTGTCATTTATAACTCTGCAGGTTTGTGAATTACAGTGCCCCTGAGCTCCTTTCTTCAACTCGCTTTCTTTTGAACTGGCCGCAACACCACAGAATGGCTTCAGGCCCTAATCTGGTTCCGGCACGGCACGCTGAGCCTTTGGTTATTTCCTCTTCCTGGTGGGAAATGAGAGTTAAATTTGCCCGTCCAGACACCTCCTGCTAGTCTCTCATTGGTTCTCACTATTCCTGTTCATCTTCCTCAGAAATTGCAAACTGGGACAAACAGGAGGTTAAAGGCGCTGACTCTCCAAGTGGGGAGAGTGTTAGTAAAGCATCTGGAATGTTGCACCCGAGTACCAGGGGAGGAAAACTGAGACATATTTGAACACGTCTCCCGTTCACATGGTTGATCATACTCGGGGTTCCACATGCATGTTTTAGCTGAAGGGAGAATACCTTAAACCTGGAGAGTTGAGACCCGTGGAATGGGTACCATGCAATATGACTTCAAAGGGTCTTCATTTGCTCACCGAACCTCTCCAATCCTATCACTGCTGCGTTTATGCCCCTGTACACACGCTTGATTCTCTTTTGGAGACATAGCAATCCATAGGTTTTAAGATACTTACTAGTCAGGTACATTCTTAGGCGTTTAATATGGGGTGTTGAGTCCATTTCGTTGAGCAAGGAGTAGCTCTTGTCTAGTCCATATTTGGCTTAAGGAACTTTATCTGTGCTCATTTCAATCTCTGGTTTTATGCAGCACCCCAACTCACCTTTCCCCTTAAGCAAGCATAAGTTGGTTTTCTAAATTTGAGACCCTGTTCTGTTTTGGAATTCTGTTCCTGTGTAGCCAAGTTTACATTCCGTGTATTAGTGATATCTTATGATGTTTCTTTTTCTGTGTGACTTATTTCAGTGAGAATCATCGTACCTGAATCCACTCATTATGCTGCTACGGGCCTGATGACATAGATTTCATTGCTGAGTGATACTGCATTGTACGTAAGTACCACAAGTTCTTTATCCATTTTTCACTTTCTGTGATATTGAACTTGTACGGTAAACGAGGTTCTTGTAAACAGAGGCGTCCCAAACTTTGGGGTGGCTGTGTCTTTTTGATTTTAATTTCCCTAAGCTATAGGACCATAAGTGGAAGTGCCCTAGGCTCTGTTGCTTTGTTTTTTAGATGTTTCAGGAAACACCATACACTTCTCCCGAGTGTCTGTTGGCAATTTACATCCCGCCCATCAGCATAACAAGGCTCCCAGTTCTCCATGGCCTGTCCTGCCTTTCTGGATTTTACACTTTCTTCAGATGGCCCTTTTGACCGGGGGGAAGTAAGACTTCATTGTAGTGCAGATTTCCTTTGCAAGCTTGCTTGGTTGGCCAAAAAGGGCGTATGCGTTTTTTCCTGAATATATTCAGGAAAAAACGCATACGCCCTTTTTGGCCAAGTGCATCATTGTGGACGTTCTGCCTCTTTTCCTATGCTTTCAATGCAATTCCAGTCTACCTCCTGAAATCGGTTTCCTGCAATTCTGCCCCGCTTTCAAGTCCTCTTGGCAGCCTTACTTCAGTATATTTTTGGACGATAGCTGTCATTTGTAACTCTGCAGGTTTGTGAATTACAGTGCCCCTGAGCTCCTTTCTTCAACTCGCTTTCTTTTGAGCTGGCCGCAACACCGCAGGATGGCTTCAGGTCCTAATCTGGTTCCGGCACGGCACGCTGAGCCTTTGGTTAATTCCTCTTCCTGGTGGGAAATGAGAGTTAAATTTGCCCGTCCAGACACCTCCAGCTAATCTCTCATTGGTTCTCGCCTTTCTTGTTCATCTTCCACAGAAATTGCAAACTGGGCCAAACAGGAGGTTAAAGGGACTGACTCTCCAAGTCGGGAGAGTGTTAGTAAAGCGTCTGGAATGTTGCACCCGAGTACCAGGGTACGAAAACTGAGACATATTTGAACACGTCTCCCGATCACATGGTTGATCATACTCTAGGTTCCACATGCATGTTTTAGCTGAAGTAAGAATACCTTAAAGCTGGGTAGTTGAAACCCGTGGAATGGGTACCATGCAATATGACTTCAAAGGGTCTTCATTTGCTCACTGACCCTCTCCAATCCTATCACTGCTGCGTTTATGCCCCTGTAAACATGCTTGATTGTCTTTCGGAGACATAGCAATCCATAGGTTTTAAGATACTTACTAGTCAGGTACATTCTTAGGCGTTTAATATGCGGTGTTCAGTCTATTTCGTTGAGCAAGGAGTAGCTCTTGTCTATTCCATATTTGGCTTAAGGAACTTTATCTGTGCTCATTTCAATCTCTGGTTTTATGCAGCACCCAAACTCACCTTTCCCCTTAAGCAAGCATAAGTTGGTTTTCTAAATTTGAGACCCTGTTCTGTTCTGTAATTCAGTTCCTGTGTAGCCAAGTTTACATTCCGTGTATTACTGATATCTTATGATGTTTCTTTTTCTGTGTGACTTATTTCAGTTAGAATCATCATACCTGAATCCACTCATTGTGCTGCTAAGGGCCTGATGACATAGATTTCATTGCTGAGTGATATTGCTTTGTAAGTAAATACCACAACTTCTTTATCCAGTTTTCACTTTCTGCGATGTTGAACTTGTACTGTAAACGAGGTTCTTGTAAACAGAGGCGTCCCAAACTTTGGGGTGGCTGTGTCTTTTTGATTTTAATTTCCCTAAGCTATAGGACCATAAGTGGAAGTGCCCTAGGCTCTGTTGCTTTGTTTTTTAGATGTTTCAGGAAACACCATACACTTCTCCCGAGTGTCTGTTGGCAATTTACATCCCGCCCATCAGCATAACAAGGCTCCCAGTTCTCCATGGCCTGTCCTGCCTTTCTGGATTTTACACTTTTTTCAGATAGCCCTTTTGACTGGGGGGAAGTGAGACTTCATTGTAGTGCAGATTTCCTTTGCAAGCTTGCTTGGTTGGCCAAAAAGGGCGTATGTGTTTTTTCCTGAATATATTCAGGAAAAAACGCATACGCCCTTTTTGGCCAAGTGCATCATTGTGGACGTTCTGCCTCTTTTCCTATGCTTTCAATGCAATTCCAGTCTACCTCCTGAAATCGGTTTCCTGCAATTCTGCCCCGCTTTCAAGTCCTCTTGGCAGCCTTACTTCAGTATATTTTTGGACGATAGCTGTCATTTATAACTCTGCAGGTTTGTGAATTACAGTGCCCCTGAGCTCCTTTCTTCAGCTCGCTTTCTTTTGAGCTGGCCGCAACACCGCAGGATGGCTTCAGGCCCTAATCTGGTTCCGGCCCGGCACGCTGAGCCTTTGGTTATTTCCTCTTCCTGGTGGGAAATGAGAGTTAAATTTGCCCGTCAGACATCTCCAGCTAGTCTCTCATTGGTGTTCCCTATTCCTGTTCATCTTCCGCAGAAATTGCAAACTGGGCCAAACAGGAGGTTAAAGGCGCTGACTCTCCAAGTGGGGCGAGTGTTAGTAAAGCGTCTGGAATGTTGCACCCGAGTACCAGGGGAGGAAAACTGAGACATATTTGAACACGTCTCCCATTCACATGGTTGATCATACTCTGGGTTCCACATGCATGTTTTAGCTGAAGGAAGAATACCTTAAACCTGGAGAGTTGAGACCCGTGGAATGGGTACCATGCAATATGACTTCAAAGGGTCTTCATTTGCTCACCAAACCTCTCCAATCCTATCACTGCTGCGTTTATGCCCCTGTACACACGCTTGATTCTCTTTTGGAGACATAGCAATCCATAGGTTTTAAGATACTTACTAGTCAGGTACATTCTTAGGCGTTTAATATGGGGTGTTGAGTCCATTTCGTTGAGCAAGGAGTAGCTCTTGTCTAGTCCATATTTGGCTTAAGGAACTTTATCTGTGCTCATTTCAATCTCTGGTTTTATGCAGCACCCCAACTCACCTTTCCCCTTAAGCAAGCATAGGTTGGTTTTCTAAATTTGAGACCCTGTTCTGTTTTGGAATTCAGTTCTTGTGTAGCCAAGTTTACATTCCGTGTATTAGTGATATCTTATGATGTTTCTTTTTCTGTGTGACTTATTTCAGTGAGAATCATCGTACCTGAATCCACTCATTATGCTGCTACGGGCCTGATGACATAGATTTCATTGCTGAGTGATACTGCATTGTACGTAAGTACCACAAGTTCTTTATCCATTTTTCACTTTCTGTGATATTGAACTTGTACGGTAAACGAGGTTCTTGTAAACAGAGGCGTCCCAAACTTTGGGGTGGCTGTGTCTTTTTGATTTTACTTTCCCTAAGCTATAGGACCATAAGTGGAAGTGCCCTAGGCTCTGTTGCTTTGTTTTTTAGATGTTTCAGGAAACACCATACACTTCTCCCGAGTGTCTGTTGGCAATTTACATCCCGCCCATCAGCATAACAAGGCTCCCAGTTCTCCATGGCCTGTCCTGCCTTTCTGGATTTTACACTTTTTTCAGATGGCCCTTTTGACCGGGGGGAAGTGAGACTTCATTGTAGTGCAGATTTCCTTTGCAAGCTTGCTTGGTTGGCCAAAAAGGGCGTATGCGTTTTTTCCTGAATATATTCAGGAAAAAACGCATACGCCCTTTTTGGCCAAGTGCATCATTGTGGACGTTCTGCCTCTTTTCCTATGCTTTCAATGCAATTCCAGTCTACCTCCTGAAATCGGTTTCCTGCAATTCTGCCCCGTTTTCAAGTCCTCTTGGCAGCCTTACTTCCGTATATTTTTGGACGATAGCTGTCATTTATAACTCTGCAGTTTTGTGAATTACAGTGCCCCTGAGCTCCTTTCTTCAACTGGCTTTCTTGTGACCTGGCCGCAACACCGCAGGATGGCTTCAGGCCCTAATCTGGTTCCGGCACGGCACGCTGAGCCTTTGGTTAATTCCTCTTCCTGGTGGGAAATGAGAGTTAAATTTGCCCGTCCAGACACCTCCAGCTAGTCTCTCATTGCTTCTCGCTATTCCTGTTCATCTTCCGCAGAAATTGCAAACTGGGCCAAACAGGAGATTAAAGGGACGGACTCTCCAAGTCGGGAGAGTGTTAGTAAAGCGTCTGGAATGTTGCACCCGAGTACCAGGATACGAAAACTGAGACATATTTGAATACGTCTCCCGATCACATGGTTGATCATACTCTAGGTTCCACATGCATGTTTTAGCTGAAGGAAGAATAACTTAAACCTGGGTAGTTGAAACCCTTGGAATGGGTACCATGCAATATGACTTCAAAGGGTCTTCATTTGCTCACCGAACCTCTCCAATCCTATCACTGCTGCGTTTATGCCCCTGTACACATGCTTGATTCTCTTTCGGAGACATAGCAATCCATAGGTTTTAAGATACTTACTAGTCAGGTACATTCTTAGGCGTTTAATATGCGGTGTTGAGTCCATTTCGTTGAGCAATGAGTAGCTCTTGTCTATTCCATATTTGGCTTAAGGAACTTTATCTGTGCTCGTTTCAATCTCTGGTTTTATGCAGCACCCCAACTCACCTTTACCCTTAAGCAAGCATAAGTTGGTTTTCTAAATTTGAGACCCTGTTCTGTTTTGGAATTCAGTTCCTGTGTAGCCAAGTTTACATTCCGTGTATTACTGATATCTTATGATGTTTCTTTTTCTGTGTGACTTATTTCAGTTAGAATCATCGTACCTGAATCCACTCATTATGCTGCTACGGGCCTGATGACATAGATTTCATTGCTGAGTGATACTGCATTGTACGTAATTACCACAAGTTCTTTATCCATTTTTCACTTTCTGTGATATTGAACTTGAACGGTAAATGAGGTTCTTGTAAACAGAGGCGTCCCAAACTTTGGGGTGGCTGTGTCTTTTTGATTTTAATTTCCCTAAGCTATAGGACCATAAGTGGAAGTGCCCTAGGCTCTGTTGCTTTGTTTTTTAGATGTTTCAGGAAACACCATACACTTCTCCCAAGTGTCGTTGGCAATTTACATCCCGCCCATCAGCATAACAAGGCTCCCAGTTCTCCATGGCCTGTCCTGCCTTTCTGGATTTTACACTTTTTTCAGATGGCCCTTTTGACTGGGGGGAAGTGAGACTTCATTGTAGTGCAGATTTCCTTTGCAAGCTTGCTTGGTTGGTCAAAAAGGGCGTATGCGTTTTTTCCTGAATATATTCAGGAAAAAACGCATACGCCCTTTTTGGCCAAGTGCATCATTGTGGACGTTCTGCCTCTTTTCCTATGCTTTCAAAGCAATTCCAGTCTACCTCCTGAAATCGGTTTCCTGCAATTCTGCCCCGCTTTCAAGTCCTCTTGGCAGCCTTACTTCAGTATATTTTTGGACGATAGCTGTCATTTATAACTCTGCAGGTTTGTGAATTACAGTGCCCCTGAGCTCCTTTCTTCAACTCGCTTTCTTGTGACCTGGCCGCAACACCGCAGGATGGCTTCAGGCCCTAATCTGGTTCCGGCACGGCACGCTGAGCCTTTGGTTAATTCCTCTTTCTGGTGGGAAATGAGAGTTAAATTTGCCCGTCCAGACACCTCCAGCTAGTCTCTCATTGGTTCTCGCTATTCCTGTTCATCTTCCGCAGAAATTGCAAACTGGGCCAAACAGGAGATTAAAGGGACGGACTCTCCAAGTCGGGAGAGTGTTAGTAAAGCGTCTGGAATGTTACACCCTAGTACCAGGGTACGAAAACTGAGACATATTTGAACACGTCTCCCGTTCACACGGTTGATCATACTCTAGGTTCCACATGCATGTTTTAGCTGAAGGAAGAATACCTTAAACCTGGGTAGTTGAAACCCGTGGAATGGGTACCATGCAATATGACTTCAAAGGGTCTTCATTTGCTCACCGAACCTCTCCAATCCTATCAGTGCTGCATTTATGCCCCTGTACACATGCTTGATTCTCTTTCGGAGACATAGTTATCCATAGGTTTTAAGATACTTACTAGTCAGGTACATTCTTAGGCGTTTAATATGGGGTGTTGAGTCCATTTCGTTGAGCAAGGAGTAGCTCTTGTCTATTCCATATTTGGCTTAAGGAACTTTATCTGTGCTCGTTTCAATCTCTGGTTTTATGCAGCACCCCAACTCACCTTTCCCCTTAAGCAAGCATAAGTTGGTTTTCTAAATTTGAGACCCTGTTCTGTTCTGTAATTCAGTTCCTGTGTAGCCAAGTTTACATTCCGTGTATTACTGATATCTTATGATGTTTCTTTTTCTGTGTGACTTATTTCAGTTAGAATCATCATACCTGAATCCACTCATTGTGCTGCTAAGGGCCTGATGACATAGATTTCATTGCTGAGTGATATTGCTTTGTAAGTAAATACCACAACTTCTTTATCCATTTTTCACTTTCTGCGATGTTGAACTTGTACTGTAAACGAGGTTCTTGTAAACAGAGGCGTCCCAAACTTTGGGGTGGCTGTGTCTTTTTGATTTTAATTTCCCTAAGCTATAGGACCATAAGTGGAAGTGCCCTAGGCTCTGTTGCTTTGTTTTTTAGATGTTTCAGGAAACACCATACACTTCTCCCGAGTGTCTGTTGGCAATTTACATCCCGCCCATCAGCATAACAAGGCTCCCAGTTCTCCATGGCCTGTCCTGCCTTTCTGGATTTTACACTTTTTTCAGATGGCCCTTTTGACCGGGGGTAAGTGAGACTTCATTGTAGTGCAGATTTCCTTTGCAAGCTTGCTTGGTTGGCCAAAAAGGGCGTATGCGTTTTTTCCTGAATATATTCAGGAAAAAACGCATACGCCCTTTTTGGCCAAGTGCATCATTGTGGACGTTCTGCCTCTTTTCCTATGCTTTCAATGCAATTCCAGTCTACCTCCTGAAATCGGTTTCCTGCAATTCTGCCCCGCTTTCAAGTCCTCTTGGCAGCCTTACTTCAGTATATTTTTGGACGATAGCTGTCATTTATAACTCTGCAGGTTTGTGAATTACAGTGCCCCTGAGCTCCTTTCTTCAACTCGCTTTCTTTTGAGCTGGCCGCAACACCGCAGGATGGCTTCAGGCCCTAATCTGGTTCCGGCCCGGCACGCTGAGCCTTTGGTTATTTCCTCTTCCTGGTGGGAAATGAGAGTTAAATTTGCCCGTCCAGACACCTCCAGCTAGTCTCTCATTGGTTCTCCCTATTCTTGTTCATCTTCCACAGAAATTGCAAACTGGGCCAAACAGGAAGTTAAAGGCGCTGACTCTCCAAGTGGGGAGAGTGTTAGTAAAGCGTCTGGAATGTTGCACCCGAGTACCAGGGGAGGAAAACTGAGACATATTTGAACACGTCTCCCGTTCACATGGTTGATCATACTCTGGGTTCCACATGCATGTTTTAGCTGAAGGAAGAATACCTTAAACCTGGAGAGTTGAGACCCGTGGAATGGGTACCATGCAATATGACTTCAAAGGGTCTTCATTTGCTCACCGAACCTCTCCAATCCTATCACTGCTGCGTTTATGCCCCTGTACACACGCTTGATTCTCTTTTGGAGACATAGCAATCCATAGGTTTTAAGATACTTACTAGTCAGGTACATTCTTAGGCGTTTAATATGGGGTGTTGAGTCCATTTCGTTGAGCAAGGAGTAGCTCTTGTCTATTCCATATTTGGCTTAAGAAACTTTATCTGTGCTCATTTCAATCTCTGGTTTTATGCAGCACCCCAACTCACCTTTCCCCTTAAGCAAGCATAAGTTGGTTTTCTAAATTTGAGACCCTGTTCTGTTTTGGAATTCAGTTCCTGTGTAGCCAAGTTTACATTCCGTGTATTACTGATATCTTATGATGTTTCTTTTTCTGTGTGACTTATTTCAGTTAGAATCATCGTACCTGAATCCACTCATTATGCTGCTACGGGCCTGATGACATAAATTTCATTGCTGAGTGATACTGCATTGTACGTAAGTACCACAAGTTTTTTATCCATTTTTCACTTTCTGTGATATTGAACTTGTACGGTAAACGAGGTTCTTGTAAACAGAGGCGTCCCAAACTTTGGGGTGGCTGTGTCTTTTTGATTTTAATTTCCCTAAGCTATAGGACCATAAGTGGAAGTGCCCTAGGCTCTGTTGCTTTGTTTTTTAGATGTTTCAGGAAACACCATACACTTCTCCCGAGTGTCTGTTGGCAATTTACATCCCGCCCATCAGCATTAGAAGGCTCCCAGTTCTCCATGGCCTGTCCTGCCTTTCTGGATTTTACACTTTTTTCAGATGGCCCTTTTGACTGGGGGGAAGTGAGACTTCATTGTAGTGCAGATTTCCTTTGCAAGCTTGCTTGGTTGGTCAAAAAGTGCGTATGCGTTTTTTCCTGAATATATTCAGGAAAAAACGCATACGCCCTTTTTGGCCAAGTGCATCATTGTGGACGTTCTGCCTCTTTTCCTATGCTTTCAATGCAATTCCAGTCTACCTCCTGAAATCGGTTTCCTGCAATTCTGCCCCGCTTTCAAGTCCTCTTGGCAGCCTTACTTCAGTATATTTTTGGACGATAGCTGTCATTTATAACTCTGCAGTTTTGTGAATTACAGTGCCCCTGAGCTCCTTTCTTCAACTCGCTTTCTTTTGAGCTGGCCGCAACACCGCAAGATGGCTTCAGTCCCTAATCTGGTTCCGGCACGGCACGCTGAGCCTTTGGTTAATTCCTCTTTCTGGTGGGAAATGAGAGTTAAATTTGCCCGTCCAGACACCTCCAGCTAGTCTCTCATTGGTTCTCGCTATTCCTGTTCATCTTCCGCAGAAATTGCAAACTGGGCCAAACAGGAGATTAAAGGGACGGACTCTCCAAGTCGGGAGAGTGTTAGTAAAGCGTCTGGAATGTTACACCCTAGTACCAGGGTACGAAAACTGAGACATATTTGAACACGTCTCCCGTTCACACGGTTGATCATACTCTAGGTTCCACATGCATGTTTTAGCTGAAGGAAGAATACCTTAAACCTGGGTAGTTGAAACCCGTGGAATGGGTACCATGCAATATGACTTCAAAGGGTCTTCATTTGCTCACCGAACCTCTCCAATCCTATCAGTGCTGCATTTATGCCCCTGTACACATGCTTGATTCTCTTTCGGAAACATAGTTATCCATAGGTTTTAAGATACTTACTAGTCAGGTACATTCTTAGGCGTTTAATATGGGGTGTTGAGTCCATTTCGTTGAGCAAGGAGTAGCTCTTGTCTATTCCATATTTGGCTTAAGGAACTTTATCTGTGCTCGTTTCAATCTCTGGTTTTATGCAGCACCCCAACTCACCTTTCCCCTTAAGCAAGCATAAGTTGGTTTTCTAAATTTGAGACCCTGTTCTGTTCTGTAATTCAGTTCCTGTGTAGCCAAGTTTACATTCCGTGTATTACTGATATCTTATGATGTTTCTTTTTCTGTGTGACTTATTTCAGTTAGAATCATCATACCTGAATCCACTCATTGTGCTGCTAAGGGCCTGATGACATAGATTTCATTGCTGAGTGATATTGCTTTGTAAGTAAATACCACAACTTCTTTATCCATTTTTCACTTTCTGCGATGTTGAACTTGTACTGTAAACGAGGTTCTTGTAAACAGAGGCGTCCCAAACTTTGGGGTGGCTGTGTCTTTTTGATTTTAATTTCCCTAAGCTATAGGACCATAAGTGGAAGTGCCCTAGGCTCTGTTGCTTTGTTTTTTAGATGTTTCAGGAAACACCATACACTTCTCCCGAGTGTCTGTTGGCAATTTACATCCCGCCCATCAGCATAACAAGGCTCCCAGTTCTCCATGGCCTGTCCTGCCTTTCTGGATTTTACACTTTTTTCAGATGGCCCTTTTGACCGGGGGTAAGTGAGACTTCATTGTAGTGCAGATTTCCTTTGCAAGCTTGCTTGGTTGGCCAAAAAGGGCGTATGCGTTTTTTCCTGAATATATTCAGGAAAAAACGCATACGCCCTTTTTGGCCAAGTGCATCATTGTGGACGTTCTGCCTCTTTTCCTATGCTTTCAATGCAATTCCAGTCTACCTCCTGAAATCGGTTTCCTGCAATTCTGCCCCGCTTTCAAGTCCTCTTGGCAGCCTTACTTCAGTATATTTTTGGACGATAGCTGTCATTTATAACTCTGCAGGTTTGTGAATTACAGTGCCCCTGAGCTCCTTTCTTCAACTCGCTTTCTTTTGAGCTGGCCGCAACACCGCAGGATGGCTTCAGGCCCTAATCTGGTTCCGGCCCGGCACGCTGAGCCTTTGGTTATTTCCTCTTCCTGGTGGGAAATGAGAGTTAAATTTGCCCGTCCAGACACCTCCAGCTAGTCTCTCATTGGTTCTCCCTATTCTTGTTCATCTTCCACAGAAATTGCAAACTGGGCCAAACAGGAAGTTAAAGGCGCTGACTCTCCAAGTGGGGAGAGTGTTAGTAAAGCGTCTGGAATGTTGCACCCGAGTACCAGGGGAGGAAAACTGAGACATATTTGAACACGTCTCCCGTTCACATGGTTGATCATACTCTGGGTTCCACATGCATGTTTTAGCTGAAGGAAGAATACCTTAAACCTGGAGAGTTGAGACCCGTGGAATGGGTACCATGCAATATGACTTCAAAGGGTCTTCATTTGCTCACCGAACCTCTCCAATCCTATCACTGCTGCGTTTATGCCCCTGTACACACGCTTGATTCTCTTTTGGAGACATAGCAATCCATAGGTTTTAAGATACTTACTAGTCAGGTACATTCTTAGGCGTTTAATATGGGGTGTTGAGTCCATTTCGTTGAGCAAGGAGTAGCTCTTGTCTATTCCATATTTGGCTTAAGAAACTTTATCTGTGCTCATTTCAATCTCTGGTTTTATGCAGCACCCCAACTCACCTTTCCCCTTAAGCAAGCATAAGTTGGTTTTCTAAATTTGAGACCCTGTTCTGTTTTGGAATTCAGTTCCTGTGTAGCCAAGTTTACATTCCGTGTATTACTGATATCTTATGATGTTTCTTTTTCTGTGTGACTTATTTCAGTTAGAATCATCGTACCTGAATCCACTCATTATGCTGCTACGGGCCTGATGACATAAATTTCATTGCTGAGTGATACTGCATTGTACGTAAGTACCACAAGTTTTTTATCCATTTTTCACTTTCTGTGATATTGAACTTGTACGGTAAACGAGGTTCTTGTAAACAGAGGCGTCCCAAACTTTGGGGTGGCTGTGTCTTTTTGATTTTAATTTCCCTAAGCTATAGGACCATAAGTGGAAGTGCCCTAGGCTCTGTTGCTTTGTTTTTTAGATGTTTCAGGAAACACCATACACTTCTCCCGAGTGTCTGTTGGCAATTTACATCCCGCCCATCAGCATTAGAAGGCTCCCAGTTCTCCATGGCCTGTCCTGCCTTTCTGGATTTTACACTTTTTTCAGATGGCCCTTTTGACTGGGGGGAAGTGAGACTTCATTGTAGTGCAGATTTCCTTTGCAAGCTTGCTTGGTTGGTCAAAAAGTGCGTATGCGTTTTTTCCTGAATATATTCAGGAAAAAACGCATACGCCCTTTTTGGCCAAGTGCATCATTGTGGACGTTCTGCCTCTTTTCCTATGCTTTCAATGCAATTCCAGTCTACCTCCTGAAATCGGTTTCCTGCAATTCTGCCCCGCTTTCAAGTCCTCTTGGCAGCCTTACTTCAGTATATTTTTGGACGATAGCTGTCATTTATAACTCTGCAGGTTTGTGAATTACAGTGCCCCTGAGCTCCTTTCTTCAACTCGCTTTCTTTTGAGCTGGCCGCAACACCGCAAGATGGCTTCAGTCCCTAATCTGGTTCCGGCACGGCACGCTGAGCCTTTGGTTAATTCCTCTTTCTGGTGGGAAATGAGAGTTAAATTTGCCCGTCCAGACACCTCCAGCTAGTCTCTCATTGGTTCTCGCTATTCCTGTTCATCTTCCGCACAAATTGCAAACTGGGCCAAACTGGAGGTTAAAGGCGCTGACTCTCCAAGTGGGGAAAGTGTTAGTAAAGCGTCTGGAATGTTGCACCCGAGTACCAGGGGAGGAAAACTGAGACATATTTGAACACGTCTCCCGTTCACACGGTTGATCATACTCTGGGTTCCACATGCATGTTTTAGCTGAAGGAAGAATACCTTAAACCTGGGTAGTTGAAACCCGTGGAATGGGTACCATGCAATATGACTTCAAAGGGTCTTCATTTGCTCACCGAACCTCTCCAATCCTATCACTGCTGCGTTTATGCCCCTGTACACACGCTTGATTCTCTTTTGGAGACATAGCAATCCATAGGTTTTAAGATACTTACTAGTCAGGTACATTCTTAGGCGTTTAATATGGGGTGTTGAGTCCATTTCGTTGAGCAAGGAGTAGCTCTTGTCTAGTCCATATTTGGCTTAAGGAACTTTATCTGTGCTCATTTCAATCTCTGGTTTTATGCAGCACCCCAACTCACCTTTCCCCTTAAGCAAGCATAAGTTGGTTTTCTAAATTTGAGACCCTGTTCTGTTTTGGAATTCAGTTCCTGTGTAGCCAAGTTTACATTCCGTGTATTACTGATACCTTATGATGTTTCTTTTTCTGTGTGACTTATTTCAGTTAGAATCATCATACCTGAATCCACTCATTGTGCTGCTAAGGGCCTGATGACATAGATTTCATTGCTGAGTGATATTGCTTTGTAAGTAAATACCACAACTTCTTTATCCATTTTTCACTTTCTGCGATGTTGAACTTGTACTGTAAACGAGGTTCTTGTAAACAGAGGCGTCCCAAACTTTGGGGTGGCTGTGTCTTTTTGATTTTAATTTCCCTAAGCTATAGGACCATAAGTGGAAGTGCCCTAGGCTCTGTTGCTTTGTTTTTTAGATGTTTCAGGAAACACCATACACTTCTCCCGAGTGTCTGTTGGCAATTTACATCCCGCCCATCAGCATAACAAGGCTCCCAGTTCTCCATGGCCTGTCCTGCCTTTCTGGATTTTACACTTTTTTCAGATAGCCCTTTTGACTGGGGGGAAGTGAGACTTCATTGTAGTGCAGATTTCCTTTGCAAGCTTGCTTGGTTGGCCAAAAAGGGCGTATGCGTTTTTTCCTGAATATATTCAGGAAAAAACGCATACGCCCTTTTTGGCCAAGTGCATCATTGTGGACGTTCTGCCTCTTTTCCTATGCTTTCAATGCAATTCCAGTCTACCTCCTGAAATCGGTTTCCTGCAATTCTGCCCCGCTTTCAAGTCCTCTTGGCAGCCTTACTTCAGTATATTTTTGGACGATAGCTGTCATTTATAACTCTGCAGGTTTGTGAATTACAGTGCCCCTGAGCTCCTTTCTTCAGCTCGCTTTCTTTTGAGCTGGCCGCAACACCGCAGGATGGCTTCAGGCCCTAATCTGGTTCCGGCCCGGCACGCTGAGCCTTTGGTTATTTCCTCTTCCTGGTGGGAAATGAGAGTTAAATTTGCCCGTCAGACATCTCCAGCTAGTCTCTCATTGGTGTTCCCTATTCCTGTTCATCTTCCGCAGAAATTGCAAACTGGGCCAAACAGGAGGTTAAAGGCGCTGACTCTCCAAGTGGGGCGAGTGTTAGTAAAGCGTCTGGAATGTTGCACCCGAGTACCAGGGGAGGAAAACTGAGACATATTTGAACACGTCTCCCATTCACATGGTTGATCATACTCTGGGTTCCACATGCATGTTTTAGCTGAAGGAAGAATACCTTAAACCTGGAGAGTTGAGACCCGTGGAATGGGTACCATGCAATATGACTTCAAAGGGTCTTCATTTGCTCACCAAACCTCTCCAATCCTATCACTGCTGCGTTTATGCCCCTGTACACACGCTTGATTCTCTTTTGGAGACATAGCAATCCATAGGTTTTAAGATACTTACTAGTCAGGTACATTCTTAGGCGTTTAATATGGGGTGTTGAGTCCATTTCGTTGAGCAAGGAGTAGCTCTTGTCTAGTCCATATTTGGCTTAAGGAACTTTATCTGTGCTCATTTCAATCTCTGGTTTTATGCAGCACCCCAACTCACCTTTCCCCTTAAGCAAGCATAGGTTGGTTTTCTAAATTTGAGACCCTGTTCTGTTTTGGAATTCAGTTCTTGTGTAGCCAAGTTTACATTCCGTGTATTAGTGATATCTTATGATGTTTCTTTTTCTGTGTGACTTATTTCAGTGAGAATCATCGTACCTGAATCCACTCATTATGCTGCTACGGGCCTGATGACATAGATTTCATTGCTGAGTGATACTGCATTGTACGTAAGTACCACAAGTTCTTTATCCATTTTTCACTTTCTGTGATATTGAACTTGTACGGTAAACGAGGTTCTTGTAAACAGAGGCGTCCCAAACTTTGGGGTGGCTGTGTCTTTTTGATTTTACTTTCCCTAAGCTATAGGACCATAAGTGGAAGTGCCCTAGGCTCTGTTGCTTTGTTTTTTAGATGTTTCAGGAAACACCATACACTTCTCCCGAGTGTCTGTTGGCAATTTACATCCCGCCCATCAGCATAACAAGGCTCCCAGTTCTCCATGGCCTGTCCTGCCTTTCTGGATTTTACACTTTTTTCAGATGGCCCTTTTGACCGGGGGGAAGTGAGACTTCATTGTAGTGCAGATTTCCTTTGCAAGCTTGCTTGGTTGGCCAAAAAGGGCGTATGCGTTTTTTCCTGAATATATTCAGGAAATATATTCAGGAAATATATTCAGGAATATATTCAGGAAAAAACGCATACGCCCTTTTTGGCCAAGTGCATCATTGTGGACGTTCTGCCTCTTTTCCTATGCTTTCAAAGCAATTCCAGTCTACCTCCTGAAATCGGTTTCCTGCAATTCTGCCCCGCTTTCAAGTCCTCTTGGCAGCCTTACTTCAGTATATTTTTGGACGATAGCTGTCATTTATAACTCTGCAGGTTTGTGAATTACAGTGCCCCTGAGCTCCTTTCTTCAACTCGCTTTCTTTTGAGCTGGCCGCAACACCACAGAATGGCTTCAGGCCCTAATATGGTTCCGGCACGGCACGCTGAGCCTTTGGTTATTTCCTCTTCCTGGTGGGAAATGAGAGTTAAATTTGCCCGTCCAGACACCTCCTGCTAGTCTCTCATTGGTTCTCACTATTCCTGTTCATCTTCCTCAGAAATTGCAAACTGGGCCAAACAGGAGGTTAAAGGCGCTGACTCTCCAAGTGGGGAGAGTGTTAGTAAAGCATCTGGAATGTTGCACCCGAGTACCAGGGGAGGAAAACTGAGACATATTTGAACACGTCTCCCGTTCACATGGTTGATCATACTCGGGGTTCCACATGCATGTTTTAGCTGAAGGGAGAATACCTTAAACCTGGAGAGTTGAGACCCGTGGAATGGGTACCATGCAATATGACTTCAAAGGGTCTTCATTTGCTCACCGAACCTCTCCAATCCTATCACTGCTGCGTTTATGCCCCTGTACACACGCTTGATTCTCTTTTGGAGACATAGCAATCCATAGGTTTTAAGATACTTACTAGTCAGGTACATTCTTAGGCGTTTAATATGGGGTGTTGAGTCCATTTCGTTGAGCAAGGAGTAGCTCTTGTCTATTCCATATTTGGCTTAAGGAACTTTATCTGTGCTCATTTCAATCTCTGGTTTTATGCAGCACCCCAACTCACCTTTCCCCTTAAGCAAGCATAAGTTGGTTTTCTAAATTTGAGACCCTGTTCTGTTTTGGAATTCAGTTCCTGTGTAGCCAAGTTTACATTCCGTGTATTAGTGATATCTTATGATGTTTCTTTTTCTGTGTGACTTATTTCAGTGAGAATCATCGTACCTGAATCCACTCATTATGCTGCTACGGGCCTGATGACATAGATTTCATTGCTGAGTGATACTGCATTGTACGTAAGTACCACAAGTTCTTTATCCATTTTTCACTTTCTGTGATATTGAACTTGTACGGTAAACGAGGTTCTTGTAAACAGAGGCGTCCCAAACTTTGGGGTGGCTGTGTCTTTTTGATTTTAATTTCCCTAAGCTATAGGACCATAAGTGGAAGTGCCCTAGGCTCTGTTGCTTTGTTTTTTAGATGTTTCAGGAAACACCATACACTTCTCCCGAGTGTCTGTTGGCAATTTACATCCCGCCCATCAGCATAACAAGGCTCCCAGTTCTCCATGGCCTGTCCTGCCTTTCTGGATTTTACACTTTTTTCAGATGGCCCTTTTGACCGGGGGGAAGTGAGACTTCATTGTAGTGCAGATTTCCTTTGCAAGCTTGCTTGGTTGGCCAAAAAGGGCGTATGCGTTTTTTCCTGAATATATTCAGGAAAAAACGCATACGCCCTTTTTGGCCAAGTGCATCATTGTGGACGTTCTGCCTCTTTTCCTATGCTTTCAATGCAATTCCAGTCTACCTCCTGAAATCGGTTTCCTGCAATTCTGCCCCGCTTTCAAGTCCTCTTGGCAGCCTTACTTCAGTATATTTTTGGACGATAGCTGTCATTTATAACTCTGCAGGTTTGTGAATTACAGTGCCCCTGAGCTCCTTTCTTCAACTCGCTTTCTTTTGAGCTGGCCGCAACACCGCAGGATGGCTTCAGGCCCTAATCTGGTTCCTGCACGGCACGCTGAGCCTTTGGTTAATTCCTCTTCCTGGTGGGAAATGAGAGTTAAATTTGCCCGTCCAGACACCTCCAGCTAGTCTCTCATTGGTTCTCGCTATTCCTGTTCATCTTCCGCAGAAATTGCAAACTGGGCCAAACAGGAGGTTAAAGGGACTGACTCTCCAAGTCGGGAGAGTGTTAGTAAAGCGTCTGGAATGTTGCACCCGAGTACCAGGGTACGAAAACTGAGACATATTTGAACACGTCTCCCGATCACATGGTTGATCATACTCTAGGTTCCACATGCATGTTTTAGCTGAAGGAAGAATACCTTAAACCTGGGTAGTTGAAACCCGTGGAATGGGTACCATGCAATATGACTTCAAAGGGTCTTCATTTGCTCACTGAACCTCTCCAATCCTATCACTGCTGCGTTTATGCCCCTGTACACATGCTTGATTCACTTTCGGAGACATAGCAATCCATAGGTTTTAAGATACTTACTAGTCAGGTACATTCTTAGGCGTTGAATATGCGGTGTTCAGTCCATTTCGTTGAGGAAGGAGTAGCTCTTGTCTATTCCATATTTGGCTTAAGGAACTTTATCTGTGCTCGTTTCAATCTCTGGTTTTATGCAGCACCCCAACTCACCTTTCCCCTTAAGCAAGCATAAGTTGGTTTTCTAAATTTGAGACCCTGTTCTGTTCTGTAATTCAGTTCCTGTGTAGCCAAGTTTACATTCCGTGTATTACTGATATCTTATGATGTTTCTTTTTCTGTGTGACTTATTTCAGTTAGAATCATCATACCTGAATCCACTCATTGTGCTGCTAAGGGCCTGATGACATAGATTTCATTGCTGAGTGATATTGCTTTGTAAGTAAATACCACAACTTCTTTATCCATTTTTCACTTTCTGCGATGTTGAACTTGTACTGTAAACGAGGTTCTTGTAAACAGAGGCGTCCCAAACTTTGGGGTGGCTGTGTCTTTTTGATTTTAATTTCCCTAAGCTATAGGACCATAAGTGGAAGTGCCCTAGGCTCTGTTGCTTTGTTTTTTAGATGTTTCAGGAAACACCATACACTTCTCCCGAGTGTCTGTTGGCAATTTACATCCCGCCCATCAGCATAACAAGGCTTCCAGTTCTCCATGGCCTGTCCTGCCTTTCTGGATTTTACACTTTTTTCAGATGGCCCTTTTGACCGGGGGGAAGTGAGACTTCATTGTAGTGCAGATTTCCTTTGCAAGCTTGCTTGGTTGGCCAAAAAGGGCGTATGCGTTTTTTCCTGAATATATTCAGGAAAAAACGCATACGCCCTTTTTGGCCAAGTGCATCATTGTGGACGTTCTGCCTCTTTTCCTATGCTTTCAATGCAATTCCAGTCTACCTCCTGAAATCGGTTTCCTGCAATTCTGCCCCGCTTTCAAGTCCTCTTGGCAGCCTTACTTCAGTATATTTTTGGACGATAGCTGTCATTTATAACTCTGCAGGTTTGTGAATTACAGTGCCCCTGAGCTCCTTTCTTCAGCTCGCTTTCTTTTGAGCTGGCCGCAACACCGCAGGATGGCTTCAGGCCCTAATCTGGTTCCGGCCCGGCACGCTGAGCCTTTGGTTATTTCCTCTTCCTGGTGGGAAATGAGAGTTAAATTTGCCCGTCAGACATCTCCAGCTAGTCTCTCATTGGTGTTCCCTATTCCTGTTCATCTTCCGCAGAAATTGCAAACTGGGCCAAACAGGAGTTTAAAGGCGCTGACTCTCCAAGTGGGGCGAGTGTTAGTAAAGCGTCTGGAATGTTGCACCCGAGTACCAGGGTACGAAAACTGAGACATATTTGAACACGTCTCCCGTTCACATGGTTGATCATACTCTGGGTTCCACATGCATGTTTTAGCTGAAGGAAGAATACCTTAAACCTGGAGAGTTGAGACCCGTGGAATGGGTACCATGCAATATGACTTCAAAGGGTCTTCATTTGCTCACCAAACCTCTCCAATCCTATCACTGCTGCGTTTATGCCCCTGTACACACGCTTGATTCTCTTTTGGAGACATAGCAATCCATAGGTTTTAAGATACTTACTAGTCAGGTACATTCTTAGGCGTTTAATATGGGGTGTTGAGTCCATTTCGTTGAGCAAGGAGTAGCTCTTGTCTAGTCCATATTTGGCTTAAGGAACTTTATCTGTGCTCGTTTCAATCTCTGGTTTTATGCAGCACCCCAACTCACCTTTCCCCTTAAGCAAGCATAAGTTGGTTTTCTAAATTTGAGACCCTGTTCTGTTTTGGAATTCAGTTCCTGTGTAGCCAAGTTTACATTCCGTGTATTAGTGATATCTTATGATGTTTCTTTTTCTGTGTGACTTATTTCAGTGAGAATCATCGTACCTGAATCCACTCATTATGCTGCTACGGGCCTGATGACATAGATTTCATTGCTGAGTGATACTGCATTGTACGTAAGTACCACAAGTTCTTTATCCATTTTTCACTTTCTGTGATATTGAACTTGTACGGTAAACGAGGTTCTTGTAAACAGAGGCGTCCCAAACTTTGGGGTGGCTGTATCTTTTTGATTTCAATTTCCCTAAGCTATAGGACCATAAGTGGAAGTGCCCTAGGCTCTGTTGCTTTGTTTTTTAGATGTTTCAGGAAACACCATACACTTCTCCCGAGTGTCTGTTGGCAATTTACATCCCGCCCATCAGCATAACAAGGCTCCCAGTTCTCCATGGCCTGTCCTGCCTTTCTGGATTTTACACTTTTTTCAGATGGCCCTTTTGACCGGGGGGAAGTGAGACTTCATTGTAGTGCAGATTTCCTTTGCAAGCTTGCTTGGTTGGCCAAAAAGGGCGTATGCGTTTTTTCCTGAATATATTCAGGAAAAAACGCATACGCCCTTTTTGGCCAAGTGCATCATTGTGGACGTTCTGCCTCTTTTCCTATGCTTTCAATGCAATTCCAGTCTACCTCCTGAAATCGGTTTCCTGCAATTCTGCCCCGTTTTCAAGTCCTCTTGGCAGCCTTACTTCCGTATATTTTTGGACGATAGCTGTCATTTATAACTCTGCAGTTTTGTGAATTACAGTGCCCCTGAGCTCCTTTCTTCAACTGGCTTTCTTGTGACCTGGCCGCAACACCGCAGGATGGCTTCAGGCCCTAATCTGGTTCCGGCACGGCACGCTGAGCCTTTGGTTAATTCCTCTTCCTGGTGGGAAATGAGAGTTAAATTTGCCCGTCCAGACACCTCCAGCTAGTCTCTCATTGCTTCTCGCTATTCCTGTTCATCTTCCGCAGAAATTGCAAACTGGGCCAAACAGGAGATTAAAGGGACGGACTCTCCAAGTCGGGAGAGTGTTAGTAAAGCGTCTGGAATGTTGCACCCGAGTACCAGGATACGAAAACTGAGACATATTTGAATACGTCTCCCGATCACATGGTTGATCATACTCTAGGTTCCACATGCATGTTTTAGCTGAAGGAAGAATAACTTAAACCTGGGTAGTTGAAACCCTTGGAATGGGTACCATGCAATATGACTTCAAAGGGTCTTCATTTGCTCACCGAACCTCTCCAATCCTATCACTGCTGCGTTTATGCCCCTGTACACATGCTTGATTCTCTTTCGGAGACATAGCAATCCATAGGTTTTAAGATACTTACTAGTCAGGTACATTCTTAGGCGTTGAATATGCGGTGTTCAGTCCATTTCGTTGAGGAAGGAGTAGCTCTTGTCTATTCCATATTTGGCTTAAGGAACTTTATCTGTGCTCGTTTCAATCTCTGGTTTTATGCAGCACCCCAACTCACCTTTCCCCTTAAGCAAGCATAAGTTGGTTTTCTAAATTTGAGACCCTGTTCTGTTCTGTAATTCAGTTCCTGTGTAGCCAAGTTTACATTCCGTGTATTACTGATATCTTATGATGTTTCTTTTTCTGTGTGACTTATTTCAGTTAGAATCATCATACCTGAATCCACTCATTGTGCTGCTAAGGGCCTGATGACATAGATTTCATTGCTGAGTGATATTGCTTTGTAAGTAAATACCACAACTTCTTTATCCATTTTTCACTTTCTGCGATGTTGAACTTGTACTGTAAACGAGGTTCTTGTAAACAGAGGCGTCCCAAACTTTGGGGTGGCTGTGTCTTTTTGATTTTAATTTCCCTAAGCTATAGGACCATAAGTGGAAGTGCCCTAGGCTCTGTTGCTTTGTTTTTTAGATGTTTCAGGAAACACCATACACTTCTCCCGAGTGTCTGTTGGCAATTTACATCCCGCCCATCAGCATAACAAGGCTTCCAGTTCTCCATGGCCTGTCCTGCCTTTCTGGATTTTACACTTTTTTCAGATGGCCCTTTTGACCGGGGGGAAGTGAGACTTCATTGTAGTGCAGATTTCCTTTGCAAGCTTGCTTGGTTGGCCAAAAAGGGCGTATGCGTTTTTTCCTGAATATATTCAGGAAAAAACGCATACGCCCTTTTTGGCCAAGTGCATCATTGTGGACGTTCTGCCTCTTTTCCTATGCTTTCAATGCAATTCCAGTCTACCTCCTGAAATCGGTTTCCTGCAATTCTGCCCCGCTTTCAAGTCCTCTTGGCAGCCTTACTTCAGTATATTTTTGGACGATAGCTGTCATTTATAACTCTGCAGGTTTGTGAATTACAGTGCCCCTGAGCTCCTTTCTTCAGCTCGCTTTCTTTTGAGCTGGCCGCAACACCGCAGGATGGCTTCAGGCCCTAATCTGGTTCCGGCCCGGCACGCTGAGCCTTTGGTTATTTCCTCTTCCTGGTGGGAAATGAGAGTTAAATTTGCCCGTCAGACATCTCCAGCTAGTCTCTCATTGGTGTTCCCTATTCCTGTTCATCTTCCGCAGAAATTGCAAACTGGGCCAAACAGGAGTTTAAAGGCGCTGACTCTCCAAGTGGGGCGAGTGTTAGTAAAGCGTCTGGAATGTTGCACCCGAGTACCAGGGTACGAAAACTGAGACATATTTGAACACGTCTCCCGTTCACATGGTTGATCATACTCTGGGTTCCACATGCATGTTTTAGCTGAAGGAAGAATACCTTAAACCTGGAGAGTTGAGACCCGTGGAATGGGTACCATGCAATATGACTTCAAAGGGTCTTCATTTGCTCACCAAACCTCTCCAATCCTATCACTGCTGCGTTTATGCCCCTGTACACACGCTTGATTCTCTTTTGGAGACATAGCAATCCATAGGTTTTAAGATA
The DNA here is from genome assembly GCF_963455315.2 of Globicephala melas. NCBI lineage: Eukaryota > Metazoa > Chordata > Mammalia > Artiodactyla > Delphinidae > Globicephala > Globicephala melas. Next base: position 2,521,175 of record NW_027207211.1, read on the forward strand.
CTTACTAGTCAGGTACATTCTTAGGCGTTTAATTTGGGGTGTTGAGTCCATTTCGTTGAGCAAGGAGTAGCTCTTGTCTAGTCCATATTTGGCTTAAGGAACTTTATCTGTGCTCGTTTCAATCTCTGGTTTTATGCAGCACCCCAACTCACCTTTCCCCTTAAGCAAGCATAAGTTGGTTTTCTAAATTTGAGACCCTGTTCTGTTTTGGAATTCAGTTCCTGTGTAGCCAAGTTTACATTCCGTGTATTAGTGATATCTTATGATGTTTCTTTTTCTGTGTGACTTATTTCAGTGAGAATCATCGTACCTGAATCCACTCATTATGCTGCTACGGGCCTGATGACATAGATTTCATTGCTGAGTGATACTGCATTGTACGTAAGTACCACAAGTTCTTTATCCATTTTTCACTTTCTGTGATATTGAACTTGTACGGTAAACGAGGTTCTTGTAAACAGAGGCGTCCCAAACTTTGGGGTGGCTGTATCTTTTTGATTTCAATTTCCCTAAGCTATAGGACCATAAGTGGAAGTGCCCTAGGCTCTGTTGCTTTGTTTTTTAGATGTTTCAGGAAACACCATACACTTCTCCCGAGTGTCTGTTGGCAATTTACATCCCGCCCATCAGCATAACAAGGCTCCCAGTTCTCCATGGCCTGTCCTGCCTTTCTGGATTTTACACTTTTTTCAGATGGCCCTTTTGACCGGGGGGAAGTGAGACTTCATTGTAGTGCAGATTTCCTTTGCAAGCTTGCTTGGTTGGCCAAAAAGGGCGTATGCGTTTTTTCCTGAATATATTCAGGAAAAAACGCATACGCCCTTTTTGGCCAAGTGCATCATTGTGGACGTTCTGCCTCTTTTCCTATGCTTTCAATGCAATTCCAGTCTACCTCCTGAAATCGGTTTCCTGCAATTCTGCCCCGTTTTCAAGTCCTCTTGGCAGCCTTACTTCCGTATATTTTTGGACGATAGCTGTCATTTATAACTCTGCAGTTTTGTGAATTACAGTGCCCCTGAGCTCCTTTCTTCAACTGGCTTTCTTGTGACCTGGCCGCAACACCGCAGGATGGCTTCAGGCCCTAATCTGGTTCCGGCACGGCACGCTGAGCCTTTGGTTAATTCCTCTTCCTGGTGGGAAATGAGAGTTAAATTTGCCCGTCCAGACACCTCCAGCTAGTCTCTCATTGCTTCTCGCTATTCCTGTTCATCTTCCGCAGAAATTGCAAACTGGGCCAAACAGGAGATTAAAGGGACGGACTCTCCAAGTCGGGAGAGTGTTAGTAAAGCGTCTGGAATGTTGCACCCGAGTACCAGGATACGAAAACTGAGACATATTTGAATACGTCTCCCGATCACATGGTTGATCATACTCTAGGTTCCACATGCATGTTTTAGCTGAAGGAAGAATAACTTAAACCTGGGTAGTTGAAACCCTTGGAATGGGTACCATGCAATATGACTTCAAAGGGTCTTCATTTGCTCACCGAACCTCTCCAATCCTATCACTGCTGCGTTTATGCCCCTGTACACATGCTTGATTCTCTTTCGGAGACATAGCAATCCATAGGTTTTAAGATACTTACTAGTCAGGTACATTCTTAGGCGTTTAATATGCGGTGTTGAGTCCATTTCGTTGAGCAATGAGTAGCTCTTGTCTATTCCATATTTGGCTTAAGGAACTTTATCTGTGCTCGTTTCAATCTCTGGTTTTATGCAGCACCCCAACTCACCTTTACCCTTAAGCAAGCATAAGTTGGTTTTCTAAATTTGAGACCCTGTTCTGTTTTGGAATTCAGTTCCTGTGTAGCCAAGTTTACATTCCGTGTATTACTGATATCTTATGATGTTTCTTTTTCTGTGTGACTTATTTCAGTTAGAATCATCGTACCTGAATCCACTCATTATGCTGCTACGGGCCTGATGACATAGATTTCATTGCTGAGTGATACTGCATTGTACGTAATTACCACAAGTTCTTTATCCATTTTTCACTTTCTGTGATATTGAACTTGAACGGTAAATGAGGTTCTTGTAAACAGAGGCGTCCCAAACTTTGGGGTGGCTGTGTCTTTTTGATTTTAATTTCCCTAAGCTATAGGACCATAAGTGGAAGTGCCCTAGGCTCTGTTGCTTTGTTTTTTAGATGTTTCAGGAAACACCATACACTTCTCCCAAGTGTCGTTGGCAATTTACATCCCGCCCATCAGCATAACAAGGCTCCCAGTTCTCCATGGCCTGTCCTGCCTTTCTGGATTTTACACTTTTTTCAGATGGCCCTTTTGACTGGGGGGAAGTGAGACTTCATTGTAGTGCAGATTTCCTTTGCAAGCTTGCTTGGTTGGTCAAAAAGGGCGTATGCGTTTTTTCCTGAATATATTCAGGAAAAAACGCATACGCCCTTTTTGGCCAAGTGCATCATTGTGGACGTTCTGCCTCTTTTCCTATGCTTTCAAAGCAATTCCAGTCTACCTCCTGAAATCGGTTTCCTGCAATTCTGCCCCGCTTTCAAGTCCTCTTGGCAGCCTTACTTCAGTATATTTTTGGACGATAGCTGTCATTTATAACTCTGCAGGTTTGTGAATTACAGTGCCCCTGAGCTCCTTTCTTCAACTCGCTTTCTTGTGACCTGGCCGCAATACCGCAGGATGGCTTCAGGCCCTAATCTGGTTCCGGCACGGCACGCTGAGCCTTTGGTTAATTCCCCTTTCTGGTGGGAAATGAGAGTTAAATTTGCCCGTCCAGACACCTCCAGCTAGTCTCTCATTGGTTCTCGCTATTCCTGTTCATCTTCCGCAGAAATTGCAAACTGGGCCAAACAGGAGATTAAAGGGACGGACTCTCCAAGTCGGGAGAGTGTTAGTAAAGCGTCTGGAATGTTACACCCTAGTACCAGGGTACGAAAACTGAGACATATTTGAACACGTCTCCCGTTCACACGGTTGATCATACTCTAGGTTCCACATGCATGTTTTAGCTGAAGGAAGAATACCTTAAACCTGGGTAGTTGAAACCCGTGGAATGGGTACCATGCAATATGACTTCAAAGGGTCTTCATTTGCTCACCGAACCTCTCCAATCCTATCAGTGCTGCATTTATGCCCCTGTACACATGCTTGATTCTCTTTCGGAGACATAGTTATCCATAGGTTTTAAGATACTTACTAGTCAGGTACATTCTTAGGCGTTTAATATGGGGTGTTGAGTCCATTTCGTTGAGCAAGGAGTAGCTCTTGTCTATTCCATATTTGGCTTAAGGAACTTTATCTGTGCTCGTTTCAATCTCTGGTTTTATGCAGCACCCCAACTCACCTTTCCCCTTAAGCAAGCATAAGTTGGTTTTCTAAATTTGAGACCCTGTTCTGTTCTGTAATTCAGTTCCTGTGTAGCCAAGTTTACATTCCGTGTATTACTGATATCTTATGATGTTTCTTTTTCTGTGTGACTTATTTCAGTTAGAATCATCATACCTGAATCCACTCATTGTGCTGCTAAGGGCCTGATGACATAGATTTCATTGCTGAGTGATATTGCTTTGTAAGTAAATACCACAACTTCTTTATCCATTTTTCACTTTCTGCGATGTTGAACTTGTACTGTAAACGAGGTTCTTGTAAACAGAGGCGTCCCAAACTTTGGGGTGGCTGTGTCTTTTTGATTTTAATTTCCCTAAGCTATAGGACCATAAGTGGAAGTGCCCTAGGCTCTGTTGCTTTGTTTTTTAGATGTTTCAGGAAACACCATACACTTCTCCCGAGTGTCTGTTGGCAATTTACATCCCGCCCATCAGCATAACAAGGCTCCCAGTTCTCCATGGCCTGTCCTGCCTTTCTGGATTTTACACTTTTTTCAGATGGCCCTTTTGACCGGGGGTAAGTGAGACTTCATTGTAGTGCAGATTTCCTTTGCAAGCTTGCTTGGTTGGCCAAAAAGGGCGTATGCGTTTTTTCCTGAATATATTCAGGAAAAAACGCATACGCCCTTTTTGGCCAAGTGCATCATTGTGGACGTTCTGCCTCTTTTCCTATGCTTTCAATGCAATTCCAGTCTACCTCCTGAAATCGGTTTCCTGCAATTCTGCCCCGCTTTCAAGTCCTCTTGGCAGCCTTACTTCAGTATATTTTTGGACGATAGCTGTCATTTATAACTCTGCAGGTTTGTGAATTACAGTGCCCCTGAGCTCCTTTCTTCAACTCGCTTTCTTTTGAGCTGGCCGCAACACCGCAGGATGGCTTCAGGCCCTAATCTGGTTCCGGCCCGGCACGCTGAGCCTTTGGTTATTTCCTCTTCCTGGTGGGAAATGAGAGTTAAATTTGCCCGTCCAGACACCTCCAGCTAGTCTCTCATTGGTTCTCCCTATTCTTGTTCATCTTCCACAGAAATTGCAAACTGGGCCAAACAGGAAGTTAAAGGCGCTGACTCTCCAAGTGGGGAGAGTGTTAGTAAAGCGTCTGGAATGTTGCACCCGAGTACCAGGGGAGGAAAACTGAGACATATTTGAACACGTCTCCCGTTCACATGGTTGATCATACTCTGGGTTCCACATGCATGTTTTAGCTGAAGGAAGAATACCTTAAACCTGGAGAGTTGAGACCCGTGGAATGGGTACCATGCAATATGACTTCAAAGGGTCTTCATTTGCTCACCGAACCTCTCCAATCCTATCACTGCTGCGTTTATGCCCCTGTACACACGCTTGATTCTCTTTTGGAGACATAGCAATCCATAGGTTTTAAGATACTTACTAGTCAGGTACATTCTTAGGCGTTTAATATGGGGTGTTGAGTCCATTTCGTTGAGCAAGGAGTAGCTCTTGTCTATTCCATATTTGGCTTAAGAAACTTTATCTGTGCTCATTTCAATCTCTGGTTTTATGCAGCACCCCAACTCACCTTTCCCCTTAAGCAAGCATAAGTTGGTTTTCTAAATTTGAGACCCTGTTCTGTTTTGGAATTCAGTTCCTGTGTAGCCAAGTTTACATTCCGTGTATTACTGATATCTTATGATGTTTCTTTTTCTGTGTGACTTATTTCAGTTAGAATCATCGTACCTGAATCCACTCATTATGCTGCTACGGGCCTGATGACATAAATTTCATTGCTGAGTGATACTGCATTGTACGTAAGTACCACAAGTTTTTTATCCATTTTTCACTTTCTGTGATATTGAACTTGTACGGTAAACGAGGTTCTTGTAAACAGAGGCGTCCCAAACTTTGGGGTGGCTGTGTCTTTTTGATTTTAATTTCCCTAAGCTATAGGACCATAAGTGGAAGTGCCCTAGGCTCTGTTGCTTTGTTTTTTAGATGTTTCAGGAAACACCATACACTTCTCCCGAGTGTCTGTTGGCAATTTACATCCCGCCCATCAGCATTAGAAGGCTCCCAGTTCTCCATGGCCTGTCCTGCCTTTCTGGATTTTACACTTTTTTCAGATGGCCCTTTTGACTGGGGGGAAGTGAGACTTCATTGTAGTGCAGATTTCCTTTGCAAGCTTGCTTGGTTGGTCAAAAAGTGCGTATGCGTTTTTTCCTGAATATATTCAGGAAAAAACGCATACGCCCTTTTTGGCCAAGTGCATCATTGTGGACGTTCTGCCTCTTTTCCTATGCTTTCAATGCAATTCCAGTCTACCTCCTGAAATCGGTTTCCTGCAATTCTGCCCCGCTTTCAAGTCCTCTTGGCAGCCTTACTTCAGTATATTTTTGGACGATAGCTGTCATTTATAACTCTGCAGGTTTGTGAATTACAGTGCCCCTGAGCTCCTTTCTTCAACTCGCTTTCTTTTGAGCTGGCCGCAACACCGCAAGATGGCTTCAGTCCCTAATCTGGTTCCGGCACGGCACGCTGAGCCTTTGGTTAATTCCTCTTTCTGGTGGGAAATGAGAGTTAAATTTGCCCGTCCAGACACCTCCAGCTAGTCTCTCATTGGTTCTCGCTATTCCTGTTCATCTTCCGCACAAATTGCAAACTGGGCCAAACTGGAGGTTAAAGGCGCTGACTCTCCAAGTGGGGAAAGTGTTAGTAAAGCGTCTGGAATGTTGCACCCGAGTACCAGGGGAGGAAAACTGAGACATATTTGAACACGTCTCCCGTTCACACGGTTGATCATACTCTGGGTTCCACATGCATGTTTTAGCTGAAGGAAGAATACCTTAAACCTGGGTAGTTGAAACCCGTGGAATGGGTACCATGCAATATGACTTCAAAGGGTCTTCGTTTGCTCACCGAACCTCTCCAATCCTATCACTGCTGCGTTTATGCCCCTGTACACACGCTTGATTCTCTTTTGGAGACATAGCAATCCATAGGTTTTAAGATACTTACTAGTCAGGTACATTCTTAGGCGTTTAATATGGGGTGTTGAGTCCATTTCGTTGAGCAAGGAGTAGCTCTTGTCTAGTCCATATTTGGCTTAAGGAACTTTATCTGTGCTCATTTCAATCTCTGGTTTTATGCAGCACCCCAACTCACCTTTCCCCTTAAGCAAGCATAAGTTGGTTTTCTAAATTTGAGACCCTGTTCTGTTTTGGAATTCAGTTCCTGTGTAGCCAAGTTTACATTCCGTGTATTACTGATACCTTATGATGTTTCTTTTTCTGTGTGACTTATTTCAGTTAGAATCATCATACCTGAATCCACTCATTGTGCTGCTAAGGGCCTGATGACATAGATTTCATTGCTGAGTGATATTGCTTTGTAAGTAAATACCACAACTTCTTTATCCATTTTTCACTTTCTGCGATGTTGAACTTGTACTGTAAACGAGGTTCTTGTAAACAGAGGCGTCCCAAACTTTGGGGTGGCTGTGTCTTTTTGATTTTAATTTCCCTAAGCTATAGGACCATAAGTGGAAGTGCCCTAGGCTCTGTTGCTTTGTTTTTTAGATGTTTCAGGAAACACCATACACTTCTCCCGAGTGTCTGTTGGCAATTTACATCCCGCCCATCAGCATAACAAGGCTCCCAGTTCTCCATGGCCTGTCCTGCCTTTCTGGATTTTACACTTTTTTCAGATGGCCCTTTTGACCGGGGGGAAGTGAGACTTCATTGTAGTGCAGATTTCCTTTGCAAGCTTGCTTGGTTGGCCAAAAAGGGCGTATGCGTTTTTTCCTGAATATATTCAGGAAAAAACGCATACGCCCTTTTTGGCCAAGTGCATCATTGTGGACGTTCTGCCTCTTTTCCTATGCTTTCAATGCAATTCCAGTCTACCTCCTGAAATCGGTTTCCTGCAATTCTGCCCCGCTTTCAAGTCCTCTTGGCAGCCTTACTTCAGTATATTTTTGGACGATAGCTGTCATTTATAACTCTGCAGGTTTGTGAATTACAGTGCCCCTGAGCTCCTTTCTTCAACTGGCTTTCTTGTGACCTGGCCGCAACACCGTAGGATGGCTTCAGGCCCTAATCTGGTTCTGGCACGGCACGCTGAGCCTTTGGTTAATTCCTCTTCCTATTGGGAAATGAGAGTTAAATTTGCCCGTCCAGACACCTCCAGCTAGTCTCTCATTGGTTCTCGCTATTCCTGTTCATCTTCCGCAGAAATTGCAAACTGGGCCAAACAGGAGATTAAAGGGACGGACTCTCCAAGTGGGGAGAGTGTTAGTAAAGCGTCTGGAATGTTGCACCCGAGTACCAGGGGAGGAAAACTGAGACATATTTGAACACGTCTCCCGTTCACATGGTTGATCATACTCTGGGTTCCACATGCATGTTTTAGCTGAAGGAAGAATACCTTAAACCTGGAGAGTTGAGACCCGTGGAATGGGTACCATGCAATATGACTTCAAAGGGTCTTCATTTGCTCACCAAACCTCTCCAATCCTATCACTGCTGCGTTTATGCCCCTGTACACACGCTTGATTCTCTTTTGGAGACATAGCAATCCATAGGTTTTAAGATACTTACTAGTCAGGTACATTCTTAGGCGTTTAATATGGGGTGTTGAGTCCATTTCGTTGAGCAAGGAGTAGCTCTTGTCTAGTCCATATTTGGCTTAAGGAACTTTATCTGTGCTCGTTTCAATCTCTGGTTTTATGCAGCACCCCAACTCACCTTTCCCCTTAAGCAAGCATAAGTTGGTTTTCTAAATTTGAGACCCTGTTCTGTTTTGGAATTCAGTTCCTGTGTAGCCAAGTTTACATTCCGTGTATTACTGATATCTTATGATGTTTCTTTTTCTGTGTGACTTATTTCAGTTAGAATCATCGTACCTGAATCCACTCATTATGCTGCTACGGGCCTGATGACATAGATTTCATTGCTGAGTGATACTGCATTGTACGTAATTACCACAAGTTCTTTATCCATTTTTCACTTTCTGTGATATTGAACTTGAACGGTAAATGAGGTTCTTGTAAACAGAGGCGTCCCAAACTTTGGGGTGGCTGTGTCTTTTTGATTTTAATTTCCCTAAGCTATAGGACCATAAGTGGAAGTGCCCTAGGCTCTGTTGCTTTGTTTTTTAGATGTTTCAGGAAACACCATACACTTCTCCCGAGTGTCTGTTGGCAATTTACATCCCGCCCATCAGCATAACAAGGCTCCCAGTTCTCCATGGCCTGTCCTGCCTTTCTGGATTTTACACTTTTTTCAGATGGCCCTTTTGACTGGGGGGAAGTGAGACTTCATTGTAGTGCAGATTTCCTTTGCAAGCTTGCTTGGTTGGTCAAAAAGGGCGTATGCGTTTTTTCCTGAATATATTCAGGAAAAAACGCATACGCCCTTTTTGGCCAAGTGCATCATTGTGGACGTTCTGCCTCTTTTCCTATGCTTTCAAAGCAATTCCAGTCTACCTCCTGAAATCGGTTTCCTGCAATTCTGCCCCGCTTTCAAGTCCTCTTGGCAGCCTTACTTCAGTATATTTTTGGACGATAGCTGTCATTTATAACTCTGCAGGTTTGTGAATTACAGTGCCCCTGAGCTCCTTTCTTCAACTCGCTTTCTTGTGACCTGGCCGCAACACCGCAGGATGGCTTCAGGCCCTAATCTGGTTCCGGCACGGCACGCTGAGCCTTTGGTTAATTCCTCTTTCAGGTGGGAAATGAGAGTTAAATTTGCCCGTCCAGACACCTCCAGCTAGTCTCTCATTGGTTCTCGCTATTCCTGTTCATCTTCCGCAGAAATTGCAAACTGGGCCAAACAGGAGATTAAAGGGACGGACTCTCCAAGTCGGGAGAGTGTTAGTAAAGCGTCTGGAATGTTACACCCTAGTACCAGGGTACGAAAACTGAGACATATTTGAACACGTCTCCCGTTCACACGGTTGATCATACTCTAGGTTCCACATGCATGTTTTAGCTGAAGGAAGAATACCTTAAACCTGGGTAGTTGAAACCCGTGGAATGGGTACCATGCAATATGACTTCAAAGGGTCTTCATTTGCTCACCGAACCTCTCCAATCCTATCACTGCTGCATTTATGCCCCTGTACACATGCTTGATTCTCTTTCGGAGACATAGTTATCCATAGGTTTTAAGATACTTACTAGTCAGGTACATTCTTAGGCGTTTAATATGGGGTGTTGAGTCCATTTCGTTGAGCAAGGAGTAGCTCTTGTCTATTCCATATTTGGCTTAAGGAACTTTATCTGTGCTCGTTTCAATCTCTGGTTTTATGCAGCACCCCAACTCACCTTTCCCCTTAAGCAAGCATAAGTTGGTTTTCTAAATTTGAGACCCTGTTCTGTTCTGTAATTCAGTTCCTGTGTAGCCAAGTTTACATTCCGTGTATTACTGATATCTTATGATGTTTCTTTTTCTGTGTGACTTATTTCAGTTAGAATCATCATACCTGAATCCACTCATTGTGCTGCTAAGGGCCTGATGACATAGATTTCATTGCTGAGTGATATTGCTTTGTAAGTAAATACCACAACTTCTTTATCCATTTTTCACTTTCTGCGATGTTGAACTTGTACTGTAAACGAGGTTCTTGTAAACAGAGGCGTCCCAAACTTTGGGGTGGCTGTGTCTTTTTGATTTTAATTTCCCTAAGCTATAGGACCATAAGTGGAAGTGCCCTAGGCTCTGTTGCTTTGTTTTTTAGATGTTTCAGGAAACACCATACACTTCTCCCGAGTGTCTGTTGGCAATTTACATCCCGCCCATCAGCATAACAAGGCTCCCAGTTCTCCATGGCCTGTCCTGCCTTTCTGGATTTTACACTTTTTTCAGATGGCCCTTTTGACCGGCGGGAAGTGAGACTTCATTGTAGTGCAGATTTCCTTTGCAAGCTTGCTTGGTTGGCCAAAAAGGGCGTATGCGTTTTTTCCTGAATATATTCAGGAAAAAACGCATACGCCCTTTTTGGCCAAGTGCATCATTGTGGACGTTCTGCCTCTTTTCCTATGCTTTCAATGCAATTCCAGTCTACCTCCTGAAATCGGTTTCCTGCAATTCTGCCCCGCTTTCAAGTCCTCTTGGCAGCCTTACTTCAGTATATTTTTGGACGATAGCTGTCATTTATAACTCTGCAGGTTTGTGAATTACAGTGCCCCTGAGCTCCTTTCTTCAACTCGCTTTCTTTTGAGCTGGCCGCAACACCGCAGGATGGCTTCAGGCCCTAATCTGGTTCCGGCCCGGCACGCTGAGCCTTTGGTTATTTCCTCTTCCTGGTGGGAAATGAGAGTTAAATTTGCCCGTCCAGACACCTCCAGCTAGTCTCTCATTGGTTCTCCCTATTCCTGTTCATCTTCCACAGAAATTGCAAACTGGGCCAAACAGGAAGTTAAAGGCGCTGACTCTCCAAGTGGGGAGAGTGTTAGTAAAGCGTCTGGAATGTTGCACCCGAGTACCAGGGGAGGAAAACTGAGACATATTTGAACACGTCTCCCGTTCACATGGTTGATCATACTCTGGGTTCCACATGCATGTTTTAGCTGAAGGAAGAATACCTTAAACTTGGAGAGTTGAGACCCGTGGAATGGGTACCATGCAATATGACTTCAAAGGGTCTTCATTTGCTCACCGAACCTCTCCAATCCTATCACTGCTGCGTTTATGCCCCTGTACACACGCTTGATTCTCTTTTGGAGACATAGCAATCCATAGGTTTTAAGATACTTACTAGTCAGGTACATTCTTAGGCGTTTAATATGGGGTGTTGAGTCCATTTCGTTGAGCAAGGAGTAGCTCTTGTCTATTCCATATTTGGCTTAAGGAACTTTATCTGTGCTCATTTCAATCTCTGGTTTTATGCAGCACCCCAACTCACCTTTCCCCTTAAGCAAGCATAAGTTGGTTTTCTAAATTTGAGACCCTGTTCTGTTTTGGAATTCAGTTCCTGTGTAGCCAAGTTTACATTCCGTGTATTACTGATATCTTATGATGTTTCTTTTTCTGTGTGACTTATTTCAGTTAGAATCATCGTACCTGAATCCACTCATTATGCTGCTACGGGCCTGATGACATAAATTTCATTGCTGAGTGATACTGCATTGTACGTAAGTACCACAAGTTTTTTATCCATTTTTCACTTTCTGTGATATTGAACTTGTACGGTAAACGAGGTTCTTGTAAACAGAGGCGTCCCAAACTTTGGGGTGGCTGTGTCTTTTTGATTTTAATTTCCCTAAGCTATAGGACCATAAGTGGAAGTGCCCTAGGCTCTGTTGCTTTGTTTTTTAGATGTTTCAGGAAACACCATACACTTCTCCCGAGTGTCTGTTGGCAATTTACATCCCGCCCATCAGCATTAGAAGGCTCCCAGTTCTCCATGGCCTGTCCTGCCTTTCTGGATTTTACACTTTTTTCAGATGGCCCTTTTGACTGGGGGGAAGTGAGACTTCATTGTAGTGCAGATTTCCTTTGCAAGCTTGCTTGTTGGTCAAAAAGTGCGTATGCGTTTTTTCCTGAATATATTCAGGAAAAAACGCATACGCCCTTTTTGGCCAAGTGCATCATTGTGGACGTTCTGCCTCTTTTCCTATGCTTTCAATGCAATTCCAGTCTACCTCCTGAAATCGGTTTCCTGCAATTCTGCCCCGCTTTCAAGTCCTCTTGGCAGCCTTACTTCAGTATATTTTTGGACGATAGCTGTCATTTATAACTCTGCAGGTTTGTGAATTACAGTGCCCCTGAGCTCCTTTCTTCAACTCGCTTTCTTTTGAGCTGGCCGCAACACCGCAAGATGGCTTCAGTCCCTAATCTGGTTCCGGCACGGCACGCTGAGCCTTTGGTTAATTCCTCTTTCTGGTGGGAAATGAGAGTTAAATTTGCCCGTCCAGACACCTCCAGCTAGTCTCTCATTGGTTCTCGCTATTCCTGTTCATCTTCCGCACAAATTGCAAACTGGGCCAAACTGGAGGTTAAAGGCGCTGACTCTCCAAGTGGGGAGAGTGTTAGTAAAGCGTCTGGAATGTTGCACCCGAGTACCAGGGGAGGAAAACTGAGACATATTTGAACACGTCTCCCGTTCACACGGTTGATCATACTCTGGGTTCCACATGCATGTTTTAGCTGAAGGAAGAATACCTTAAACCTGGGTAGTTGAAACCCGTGGAATGGGTACCATGCAATATGACTTCAAAGGGTCTTCATTTGCTCACCGAACCTCTCCAATCCTATCACTGCTGCGTTTATGTCCCTGTACACACGCTTGATTCTCTTTTGGAGACATAGCAATCCATAGGTTTTAAGATACTTACTAGTCAGGTACATTCTTAGGCGTTTAATATGGGGTGTTGAGTCCATTTCGTTGAGCAAGGAGTAGCTCTTGTCTAGTCCATATTTGGCTTAAGGAACTTTATCTGTGCTCATTTCAATCTCTGGTTTTATGCAGCACCCCAACTCACCTTTCCCCTTAAGCAAGCATAAGTTGGTTTTCTAAATTTGAGACCCTGTTCTGTTTTGGAATTCAGTTCCTGTGTAGCCAAGTTTACATTCCGTGTATTACTGATATCTTATGATGTTTCTTTTTCTGTGTGACTTATTTCAGTTAGAATCATCATACCTGAATCCACTCATTGTGCTGCTAAGGGCCTGATGACATAGATTTCATTGCTGAGTGATATTGCTTTGTAAGTAAATACCACAACTTCTTTATCCATTTTTCACTTTCTGCGATGTTGAACTTGTACTGTAAACGAGGTTCTTGTAAACAGAGGCGTCCCAAACTTTGGGGTGGCTGTGTCTTTTTGATTTTAATTTCCCTAAGCTATAGGACCATAAGTGGAAGTGCCCTAGGCTCTGTTGCTTTGTTTTTTAGATGTTTCAGGAAACACCATACACTTCTCCCGAGTGTCTGTTGGCAATTTACATCCCGCCCATCAGCATAACAAGGCTCCCAGTTCTCCATGGCCTGTCCTGCCTTTCTGGATTTTACACTTTTTTCAGATGGCCCTTTTGACCGGGGGGAAGTGAGACTTCATTGTAGTGCAGATTTCCTTTGCAAGCTTGCTTGGTTGGCCAAAAAGGGCGTATGCGTTTTTTCCTGAATATATTCAGGAAAAAACGCATACGCCCTTTTTGGCCAAGTGCATCATTGTGGACGTTCTGCCTCTTTTCCTATGCTTTCAATGCAATTCCAGTCTACCTCCTGAAATCGGTTTCCTGCAATTCTGCCCCGCTTTCAAGTCCTCTTGGCAGCCTTACTTCAGTATATTTTTGGACGATAGCTGTCATTTATAACTCTGCAGGTTTGTGAATTACAGTGCCCCTGAGCTCCTTTCTTCAACTGGCTTTCTTGTGACCTGGCCGCAACACCGTAGGATGGCTTCAGGCCCTAATCTGGTTCTGGCACGGCACGCTGAGCCTTTGGTTAATTCCTCTTCCTATTGGGAAATGAGAGTTAAATTTGCCCGTCCAGACACCTCCAGCTAGTCTCTCATTGGTTCTCGCTATTCCTGTTCATCTTCCGCAGAAATTGCAAACTGGGCCAAACAGGAGATTAAAGGGACGGACTCTCCAAGTGGGGAGAGTGTTAGTAAAGCGTCTGGAATGTTGCACCCGAGTACCAGGGGAGGAAAACTGAGACATATTTGAACACGTCTCCCGTTCACATGGTTGATCATACTCTGGGTTCCACATGCATGTTTTAGCTGAAGGAAGAATACCTTAAACCTGGAGAGTTGAGACCCGTGGAATGGGTACCATGCAATATGACTTCAAAGGGTCTTCATTTGCTCACCAAACCTCTCCAATCCTATCACTGCTGCGTTTATGCCCCTGTACACACGCTTGATTCTCTTTTGGAGACATAGCAATCCATAGGTTTTAAGATACTTACTAGTCAGGTACATTCTTAGGCGTTTAATATGGGGTGTTGAGTCCATTTCGTTGAGCAAGGAGTAGCTCTTGTCTAGTCCATATTTGGCTTAAGGAACTTTATCTGTGCTCGTTTCAATCTCTGGTTTTATGCAGCACCCCAACTCACCTTTCCCCTTAAGCAAGCATAAGTTGGTTTTCTAAATTTGAGACCCTGTTCTGTTTTGGAATTCAGTTCCTGTGTAGCCAAGTTTACATTCCGTGTATTACTGATATCTTATGATGTTTCTTTTTCTGTGTGACTTATTTCAGTTAGAATCATCGTACCTGAATCCACTCATTATGCTGCTACGGGCCTGATGACATAGATTTCATTGCTGAGTGATACTGCATTGTACGTAATTACCACAAGTTCTTTATCCATTTTTCACTTTCTGTGATATTGAACTTGAACGGTAAATGAGGTTCTTGTAAACAGAGGCGTCCCAAACTTTGGGGTGGCTGTGTCTTTTTGATTTTAATTTCCCTAAGCTATAGGACCATAAGTGGAAGTGCCCTAGGCTCTGTTGCTTTGTTTTTTAGATGTTTCAGGAAACACCATACACTTCTCCCGAGTGTCTGTTGGCAATTTACATCCCGCCCATCAGCATAACAAGGCTCCCAGTTCTCCATGGCCTGTCCTGCCTTTCTGGATTTTACACTTTTTTCAGATGGCCCTTTTGACTGGGGGGAAGTGAGACTTCATTGTAGTGCAGATTTCCTTTGCAAGCTTGCTTGGTTGGTCAAAAAGGGCGTATGCGTTTTTTCCTGAATATATTCAGGAAAAAACGCATACGCCCTTTTTGGCCAAGTGCATCATTGTGGACGTTCTGCCTCTTTTCCTATGCTTTCAAAGCAATTCCAGTCTACCTCCTGAAATCGGTTTCCTGCAATTCTGCCCCGCTTTCAAGTCCTCTTGGCAGCCTTACTTCAGTATATTTTTGGACGATAGCTGTCATTTATAACTCTGCAGGTTTGTGAATTACAGTGCCCCTGAGCTCCTTTCTTCAACTCGCTTTCTTGTGACCTGGCCGCAACACCGCAGGATGGCTTCAGGCCCTAATCTGGTTCCGGCACGGCACGCTGAGCCTTTGGTTAATTCCTCTTTCAGGTGGGAAATGAGAGTTAAATTTGCCCGTCCAGACACCTCCAGCTAGTCTCTCATTGGTTCTCGCTATTCCTGTTCATCTTCCGCAGAAATTGCAAACTGGGCCAAACAGGAGATTAAAGGGACGGACTCTCCAAGTCGGGAGAGTGTTAGTAAAGCGTCTGGAATGTTACACCCTAGTACCAGGGTACGAAAACTGAGACATATTTGAACACGTCTCCCGTTCACACGGTTGATCATACTCTAGGTTCCACATGCATGTTTTAGCTGAAGGAAGAATACCTTAAACCTGGGTAGTTGAAACCCGTGGAATGGGTACCATGCAATATGACTTCAAAGGGTCTTCATTTGCTCACCGAACCTCTCCAATCCTATCACTGCTGCATTTATGCCCCTGTACACATGCTTGATTCTCTTTCGGAGACATAGTTATCCATAGGTTTTAAGATACTTACTAGTCAGGTACATTCTTAGGCGTTTAATATGGGGTGTTGAGTCCATTTCGTTGAGCAAGGAGTAGCTCTTGTCTATTCCATATTTGGCTTAAGGAACTTTATCTGTGCTCGTTTCAATCTCTGGTTTTATGCAGCACCCCAACTCACCTTTCCCCTTAAGCAAGCATAAGTTGGTTTTCTAAATTTGAGACCCTGTTCTGTTCTGTAATTCAGTTCCTGTGTAGCCAAGTTTACATTCCGTGTATTACTGATATCTTATGATGTTTCTTTTTCTGTGTGACTTATTTCAGTTAGAATCATCATACCTGAATCCACTCATTGTGCTGCTAAGGGCCTGATGACATAGATTTCATTGCTGAGTGATATTGCTTTGTAAGTAAATACCACAACTTCTTTATCCATTTTTCACTTTCTGCGATGTTGAACTTGTACTGTAAACGAGGTTCTTGTAAACAGAGGCGTCCCAAACTTTGGGGTGGCTGTGTCTTTTTGATTTTAATTTCCCTAAGCTATAGGACCATAAGTGGAAGTGCCCTAGGCTCTGTTGCTTTGTTTTTTAGATGTTTCAGGAAACACCATACACTTCTCCCGAGTGTCTGTTGGCAATTTACATCCCGCCCATCAGCATAACAAGGCTCCCAGTTCTCCATGGCCTGTCCTGCCTTTCTGGATTTTACACTTTTTTCAGATGGCCCTTTTGACCGGCGGGAAGTGAGACTTCATTGTAGTGCAGATTTCCTTTGCAAGCTTGCTTGGTTGGCCAAAAAGGGCGTATGCGTTTTTTCCTGAATATATTCAGGAAAAAACGCATACGCCCTTTTTGGCCAAGTGCATCATTGTGGACGTTCTGCCTCTTTTCCTATGCTTTCAATGCAATTCCAGTCTACCTCCTGAAATCGGTTTCCTGCAATTCTGCCCCGCTTTCAAGTCCTCTTGGCAGCCTTACTTCAGTATATTTTTGGACGATAGCTGTCATTTATAACTCTGCAGGTTTGTGAATTACAGTGCCCCTGAGCTCCTTTCTTCAACTCGCTTTCTTTTGAGCTGGCCGCAACACCGCAGGATGGCTTCAGGCCCTAATCTGGTTCCGGCCCGGCACGCTGAGCCTTTGGTTATTTCCTCTTCCTGGTGGGAAATGAGAGTTAAATTTGCCCGTCCAGACACCTCCAGCTAGTCTCTCATTGGTTCTCCCTATTCCTGTTCATCTTCCACAGAAATTGCAAACTGGGCCAAACAGGAAGTTAAAGGCGCTGACTCTCCAAGTGGGGAGAGTGTTAGTAAAGCGTCTGGAATGTTGCACCCGAGTACCAGGGGAGGAAAACTGAGACATATTTGAACACGTCTCCCGTTCACATGGTTGATCATACTCTGGGTTCCACATGCATGTTTTAGCTGAAGGAAGAATACCTTAAACTTGGAGAGTTGAGACCCGTGGAATGGGTACCATGCAATATGACTTCAAAGGGTCTTCATTTGCTCACCGAACCTCTCCAATCCTATCACTGCTGCGTTTATGCCCCTGTACACACGCTTGATTCTCTTTTGGAGACATAGCAATCCATAGGTTTTAAGATACTTACTAGTCAGGTACATTCTTAGGCGTTTAATATGGGGTGTTGAGTCCATTTCGTTGAGCAAGGAGTAGCTCTTGTCTATTCCATATTTGGCTTAAGGAACTTTATCTGTGCTCATTTCAATCTCTGGTTTTATGCAGCACCCCAACTCACCTTTCCCCTTAAGCAAGCATAAGTTGGTTTTCTAAATTTGAGACCCTGTTCTGTTTTGGAATTCAGTTCCTGTGTAGCCAAGTTTACATTCCGTGTATTACTGATATCTTATGATGTTTCTTTTTCTGTGTGACTTATTTCAGTTAGAATCATCGTACCTGAATCCACTCATTATGCTGCTACGGGCCTGATGACATAAATTTCATTGCTGAGTGATACTGCATTGTACGTAAGTACCACAAGTTTTTTATCCATTTTTCACTTTCTGTGATATTGAACTTGTACGGTAAACGAGGTTCTTGTAAACAGAGGCGTCCCAAACTTTGGGGTGGCTGTGTCTTTTTGATTTTAATTTCCCTAAGCTATAGGACCATAAGTGGAAGTGCCCTAGGCTCTGTTGCTTTGTTTTTTAGATGTTTCAGGAAACACCATACACTTCTCCCGAGTGTCTGTTGGCAATTTACATCCCGCCCATCAGCATTAGAAGGCTCCCAGTTCTCCATGGCCTGTCCTGCCTTTCTGGATTTTACACTTTTTTCAGATGGCCCTTTTGACTGGGGGGAAGTGAGACTTCATTGTAGTGCAGATTTCCTTTGCAAGCTTGCTTGTTGGTCAAAAAGTGCGTATGCGTTTTTTCCTGAATATATTCAGGAAAAAACGCATACGCCCTTTTTGGCCAAGTGCATCATTGTGGACGTTCTGCCTCTTTTCCTATGCTTTCAATGCAATTCCAGTCTACCTCCTGAAATCGGTTTCCTGCAATTCTGCCCCGCTTTCAAGTCCTCTTGGCAGCCTTACTTCAGTATATTTTTGGACGATAGCTGTCATTTATAACTCTGCAGGTTTGTGAATTACAGTGCCCCTGAGCTCCTTTCTTCAACTCGCTTTCTTTTGAGCTGGCCGCAACACCGCAAGATGGCTTCAGTCCCTAATCTGGTTCCGGCACGGCACGCTGAGCCTTTGGTTAATTCCTCTTTCTGGTGGGAAATGAGAGTTAAATTTGCCCGTCCAGACACCTCCAGCTAGTCTCTCATTGGTTCTCGCTATTCCTGTTCATCTTCCGCACAAATTGCAAACTGGGCCAAACTGGAGGTTAAAGGCGCTGACTCTCCAAGTGGGGAGAGTGTTAGTAAAGCGTCTGGAATGTTGCACCCGAGTACCAGGGGAGGAAAACTGAGACATATTTGAACACGTCTCCCGTTCACACGGTTGATCATACTCTGGGTTCCACATGCATGTTTTAGCTGAAGGAAGAATACCTTAAACCTGGGTAGTTGAAACCCGTGGAATGGGTACCATGCAATATGACTTCAAAGGGTCTTCATTTGCTCACCGAACCTCTCCAATCCTATCACTGCTGCGTTTATGTCCCTGTACACACGCTTGATTCTCTTTTGGAGACATAGCAATCCATAGGTTTTAAGATACTTACTAGTCAGGTACATTCTTAGGCGTTTAATATGGGGTGTTGAGTCCATTTCGTTGAGCAAGGAGTAGCTCTTGTCTAGTCCATATTTGGCTTAAGGAACTTTATCTGTGCTCATTTCAATCTCTGGTTTTATGCAGCACCCCAACTCACCTTTCCCCTTAAGCAAGCATAAGTTGGTTTTCTAAATTTGAGACCCTGTTCTGTTTTGGAATTCAGTTCCTGTGTAGCCAAGTTTACATTCCGTGTATTACTGATATCTTATGATGTTTCTTTTTCTGTGTGACTTATTTCAGTTAGAATCATCATACCTGAATCCACTCATTGTGCTGCTAAGGGCCTGATGACATAGATTTCATTGCTGAGTGATATTGCTTTGTAAGTAAATACCACAACTTCTTTATCCATTTTTCACTTTCTGCGATGTTGAACTTGTACTGTAAACGAGGTTCTTGTAAACAGAGGCGTCCCAAACTTTGGGGTGGCTGTGTCTTTTTGATTTTAATTTCCCTAAGCTATAGGACCATAAGTGGAAGTGCCCTAGGCTCTGTTGCTTTGTTTTTTAGATGTTTCAGGAAACACCATACACTTCTCCCGAGTGTCTGTTGGCAATTTACATCCCGCCCATCAGCATAACAAGGCTCCCAGTTCTCCATGGCCTGTCCTGCCTTTCTGGATTTTACACTTTTTTCAGATGGCCCTTTTGACCGGGGGGAAGTGAGACTTCATTGTAGTGCAGATTTCCTTTGCAAGCTTGCTTGGTTGGCCAAAAAGGGCGTATGCGTTTTTTCCTGAATATATTCAGGAAAAAACGCATACGCCCTTTTTGGCCAAGTGCATCATTGTGGACGTTCTGCCTCTTTTCCTATGCTTTCAATGCAATTCCAGTCTACCTCCTGAAATCGGTTTCCTGCAATTCTGCCCCGCTTTCAAGTCCTCTTGGCAGCCTTACTTCAGTATATTTTTGGACGATAGCTGTCATTTATAACTCTGCAGGTTTGTGAATTACAGTGCCCCTGAGCTCCTTTCTTCAACTCGCTTTCTTGTGACCTGGCCGCAACACCGCAGGATGGCTTCAGGCCCTAATCTGGTTCCGGCACGGCACGCTGAGCCTTTGGTTAATTCCTCTTTCTGGTGGGAAATGAGAGTTAAATTTGCCCGTCCAGACACCTCCAGCTAGTCTCTCATTGGTTCTCGCTATTCCTGTTCATCTTCCGCAGAAATTGCAAACTGGGCCAAACAGGAGGTTAAAGGGACTGACTCTCCAAGTCGGGAGAGTGTTAGTAAAGCGTCTGGAATGTTGCACCCGAGTACCAGGGTACGAAAACTGAGACATATTTGAACACGTCTCCCGATCACATGGTTGATCATACTCTAGGTTCTACATGCATGTTTTAGCTGAAGGAAGAATACCTTAATCCTGGGTAGTTGAAACCCGTGGAATGGGTACCATGCAATATGACTTCAAACGGTCTTCATTTGCTCACCGAACCTCTCCAATCCTATCACTGCTGCGTTTATGCCCCTGTACACATGCTTGATTCTCTTTTGGAGACATAGCAATCCATAGGTTTTAAGATACTTACTAGTCAGGTACATTCTTAGGCGTTTAATATGGGGTGTTGAGTCCATTTCGTTGAGCAAGGAGTAGCTCTTGTCTAGTCCATATTTGGCTTAAGGAACTTTATCTGTGCTCATTTCAATCTCTGGTTTTATGCAGCACCCCAACTCACCTTTCCCCTTAAGCAAGCATAAGTTGGTTTTCTAAATTTGAGACCCTGTTCTGTTTTGGAATTCAGTTCCTGTGTAGCCAAGTTTACATTCCGTGTATTAGTGATATCTTATGATGTTTCTTTTTCTGTGTGACTTATTTCAGTGAGAATCATCGTACCTGAATCTACTCATTATGCTGCTACGGACCTGATGACATAGATTTCATTGCTGAGTGATACTGCATTGTACGTAAGTACCACAAGTTCTTTATCCATTTTTCACTTTCTGTGATATTGAACTTGTACGGTAAACGAGGTTCTTGTAAACAGAGGCGTCCCAAACTTTGGGGTGGCTGTGTCTTTTTGATTTTAATTTCCCTAAGCTATAGGACCATAAGTGGAAGTGCCCTAGGCTCTGTTGCTTTGTTTTTTAGATGTTTCAGGAAACACCATACACTTCTCCCGAGTGTCTGTTGACAATTTACATCCCGCCCATCAGCATAACAAGGCTCTCAGTTCTCCATGGCCTGTCCTGCCTTTCTGGATTTTACACTTTTTTCAGATGGCCCTTTTGACCGGGGGGAAGTGAGACTTCATTGTAGTGCAGATTTCCTTTGCAAGCTTGCTTGGTTGTCCAAAAAGGGCGTATGCGTTTTTTCCTGAATATATTCAGGAAAAAACGCATACGCCCTTTTTGGCCAAGTGCATCATTGTGGACGTTCTGCCTCTTTTCCTATGCTTTCAATGCAATTCCAGTCTACCTCCTGAAATCGGTTTCCTGTAATTCTGCCCCGCTTTCGAGTCCTCTTGGCAGCCTTACTTCAGTATATTTTTGGACGATAGCTGTCATTTATAACTCTGCAGGTTTGTGAATTACAGTGCCCCTGAGCTCCTTTCTTCAACTCGCTTTCTTGTGACCTGGCCGCAACACCGCGGGATGGCTTCAGGCCCTAATCTGGTTCCGGCATGGCACGCTGAGCCTTTGGTTATTTCCTCTTCCTGGTGGGAAATGAGAGTTAAATTTGCCCGTCCAAACACCTCCAGCTAGTCTCTCATTGGTTCTCGCTATTCCTGTTCATCTTCCGCACAAATTGCAAACTGGGCCAAACAGGAGGTTAAAGGCGCTGACTCTCCAAGTGGGGAGAGTGTTAGTAAAGCGTCTGGAATGTTGCACCCGAGTACCAGGGGAGGAAAACTGAGACATATTTGAACACGTCTCCCGATCACATGGTTGATCATACTCTGGGTTCCACATGCATGTTTTAGCTGAAAAAAGAATACCTTAAACCTCGGTAGTTGAAACCCGTGGAATGGGTACCATGCAATATGACTTCAAAGGGTCTTCATTTGCTCACCGAACCTCTCCAATCCTATCACTGCTGCGTTTATGCCCCTGTACACATGCTTGATTCTCTTTCGGAGACATAGCAATCCATAGGTTTTAAGATACTTACTAGTCAGGTACATTCTTAGGCGTTTAATATGCGGTGTTGAGTCCATTTCGTTGAGCAAGGAGTAGCTCTTGTCTATTCCATATTTGGCTTAAGGAACTTTATCTGTGCTCGTTTCAATCTCTGGTTTTATGCAGCACCCCAACTCACCTTTCCCCTTAAGCAAGCATAAGTTGGTTTTCTAAATTTGAGACCCTGTTCTGTTCTGTAATTCAGTTCCTGTGTAGCCAAGTTTACATTCCGTGTATTACTGATATCTTATGATGTTTCTTTTTCTGTGTGACTTATTTCAGTTAGAATCATCATACCTGAATCCACTCATTGTGCTGCTAAGGGCCTGATGACATAGATTTCATTGCTGAGTGATATTGCTTTGTAAGTAAATACCACAACTTCTTTATCCATTTTTCACTTTCTGCGATGTTGAACTTGTACTGTAAACGAGGTTCTTGTAAACAGAGGCGTCCCAAACTTTGGGGTGGCTGTGTCTTTTTGATTTTAATTTCCCTAAGCTATAGGACCATAAGTGGAAGTGCCCTAGGCTCTGTTGCTTTGTTTTTTAGATGTTTCAGGAAACACCATACACTTCTCCCGAGTGTCTGTTGGCAATTTACATCCCGCCCATCAGCATAACAAGGCTCCCAGTTCTCCATGGCCTGTCCTGCCTTTCTGGATTTTACACTTTTTTCAGATGGCCCTTTTGACCGGGGGGAAGTGAGACTTCATTGTAGTGCAGATTTCCTTTGCAAGCTTGCTTGGTTGGCCAAAAAGGGCGTATGCGTTTTTTCCTGAATATATTCAGGAAAAAACGCATACGCCCTTTTTGGCCAAGTGCATCATTGTGGACGTTCTGCCTCTTTTCCTATGCTTTCAATGCAATTCCAGTCTACCTCCTGAAATCGGTTTCCTGCAATTCTGCCCCGCTTTCAAGTCCTCTTGGCAGCCTTACTTCAGTATATTTTTGGACGATAGCTGTCATTTATAACTCTGCAGATTTGTGAATTACACTGCCCCTGAGCTCCTTTCTTCAACTCGCTTTCTTTTGAGCTGGCCGCAACACCGCAGGATGGCTTCAGGCCCTAATCTGGTTCCGGCACGGCACGCTGAGCCTTTGGTTATTTCCTCTTCCTGGTGGGAAATGAGAGTTAAATTTGCCCGTCCAGACACCTCCAGCTAGTCTCTCATTGGTGTTCCCTATTCCTGTTCATCTTCCGCAGAAATTGCAAACTGGGCCAAACAGGAGGTTAAAGGCGCTGACTCTCCAAGTGGGGAGAGTGTTAGTAAAGCGTCTGGAATGTTGCACCCGAGACAGGGGAGCAAAACTGAGACATATTTGAACACGTCTCCCGTTCACATGGTTGATCATACTCTGGGTTCCACATGCATGTTTTAGCTGAAGGAAGAATACCTTAAACCTGGAGAGTTGAGACCCGTGGAATGGGTACCATGCAATATGACTTCAAAGGGTCTTCATTTGCTCACCGAACCTCTCCAATCCTATCACTGCTGCATTTATGCCCCTGTACACACGCTTGATTCTCTTTCGGAGACATAGCAATCCATAGGTTTTAAGATACTTACTAGTCAGGTACATTCTTAGGCGTTTAATATGGGGTGTTGAGTCCATTTCGTTGAGCAAGGAGTAGCTCTTGTCTAGTCCATATTTGGCTTAAGGAACTTTATCTGTGCTCATTTCAATCTCTGGTTTTATGCAGCACCCCAACTCACCTTTCCCCTTAAGCAAGCATAAGTTGGTTTTCTAAATTTGAGACCCTGTTCTGTTTTGGAATTCAGTTCCTGTGTAGCCAAGTTTACATTCCGTGTATTAGTGATATCTTATGATGTTTCTTTTTCTGTGTGACTTATTTCAGTGAGAATCATCGTACCTGAATCCACTCATTATGCTGCTACGGGCCTGATGACATAGATTTCATTGCTGAGTGATACTGCATTGTACGTAAGTACCACAAGTTCTTTATCCATTTTTCACTTTCTGTGATATTGAACTTGTACGGTAAACGAGGTTCTTGTAAACAGAGGCGTCCCAAACTTTGGGGTGGCTGTGTCTTTTTGATTTTAATTTCCCTAAGCTATAGGACCATAAGTGGAAGTGCCCTAGGCTCTGTTGCTTTGTTTTTTAGATGTTTCAGGAAACACCATACACTTCTCCCGAGTGTCTGTTGGCAATTTACATCCCGCCCATCAGCATAACAAGGCTCCCAGTTCTCCATGGCCTGTCCTGCCTTTCTGGATTTTACACTTTTTTCAGATGGCCCTTTTGACTGGGGGGAAGTGAGACTTCATTGTAGTGCAGATTTCCTTTGCAAGCTTGCTTGGTTGGCCAAAAAGGGCGTATGCGTTTTTTCCTGAATATATTCAGGAAAAAACGCATACGCCCTTTTTGGCCAAGTGCATCATTGTGGACGTTCTGCCTCTTTTCCTATGCTTTCAATGCAATTCCAGTCTACCTCCTGAAATCGGTTTCCTGCAATTCTGCCCCGCTTTCGAGTCCTCTTGGCAGCCTTACTTCAGTATATTTTTGGACGATAGCTGTCATTTATAACTCTGCAGGTTTGTGAATTACAGTGCCCCTGAGCTCCTTTCTTCAACTCGCTTTCTTTTGAGCTGGCCGCAACACCGCAGGATGGCTTCAGGCCCTAATCTGGTTCCGGCACGGCACGCTGAGCCTTTGGTTAATTCCTCTTTCTGGTGGGAAATGAGAGTTAAATTTGCCCGTCCAGACACCTCCAGCTAGTCTCTCATTGGTTCTCGCTATTCCTGTTCATCTTCCGCAGAAATTGCAAACTGGGCCAAACAGGAGATTAAAGGGACGGACTCTCCAAGTCAGGAGAGTGTTAGTAAAGCGTCTGGAATGTTGCACCCGAGTACCAGGGTACGAAAACTGAGACATATTTGAACACGTCTCCCGTTCACATGGTTGATCATACTCTGGGTTCCACATGCATGTTTTAGCTGAAGGAAGAATACCTTAAACCTGGAGAGTTGAGACCCGTGGAATGGGTACCATGCAATATGACTTCAAAGGGTCTTCATTTGCTCACCGAACCTCTCCAATCCTATCACTGCTGCGTTTATGCCCCTGTACACACGCTTGATTCTCTTTTGGAGACATAGCAATCCATAGGTTTTAAGATACTTACTAGTCAGGTACATTCTTAGGCGTTTAATATGGGGTGTTGAGTCCATTTCGTTGAGCAAGGAGTAGCTCTTGTCTATTCCATATTTGGCTTAAGGAACTTTATCTGTGCTCGTTTCAATCTCTGGTTTTATGCAGCACCCCAACTCACCTTTCCCCTTAAGCAAGCATAAGTTGGTTTTCTAAATTTGAGACCCTGTTCTGTTCTGTAATTCAGTTCCTGTGTAGCCAAGTTTACATTCCGTGTATTACTGATATCTT
Source organism: Globicephala melas (assembly GCF_963455315.2). Taxonomy (NCBI): domain Eukaryota; kingdom Metazoa; phylum Chordata; class Mammalia; order Artiodactyla; family Delphinidae; genus Globicephala; species Globicephala melas. The sequence goes on from NW_027207211.1 coordinate 2,546,712, forward strand.
ATGATGTTTCTTTTTCTGTGTGACTTATTTCAGTTAGAATCATCGTACCTGAATCCACTCATTATGCTGCTACGGGCCTGATGACATAGATTTCATTGCTGAGTGATATTGCTTTGTAAGTAAATACCACAACTTCTTTATCCATTTTTCACTTTCTGCGATGTTGAACTTGTACGGTAAACGAGGTTCTTGTAAAAAGAGGCGTCCCAAACTTTGGGGTGGCTGTGTCTTTTTGATTTTAATTTCCCTAAGCTATAGGACCATAAGTGGAAATGCCCTAGGCTCTGTTGCTTTGTTTTTTAGATGTTTCAGGAAACACCATACACTTTTCCCGAGTGTCTGTTGGCAATTTACATCCCGCCCATCAGCATAACAAGGCTCCCAGTTCTCCATGGCCTGTCCTGCCTTTCTGGATTTTACACTTTTTTCAGATGGCCCTTTTGACCGGGGGGAAGTGAGACTTCATTGTAGTGCAGATTTCCTTTGCAAGCTTGCTTGGTTGGCCAAAAAGGGCGTATGCGTTTTTTCCTGAATATATTCAGGAAAAAACGCATACGCCCTTTTTGGCCAAGTGCATCATTGTGGACGTTCTGCCTCTTTTCCTATGCTTTCAAAGCAATTCCAGTCTACCTCCTGAAATCGGTTTCCTGCAATTCTGCCCCGCTTTCAAGTCCTCTTGGCAGCCTTACTTCAGTATATTTTTGGACGATAGCTGTCATTTATAACTCTGCAGGTTTGTGAATTACAGTGCCCCTGAGCTCCTTTCTTCAACTCGCTTTCTTTTGAGCTGGCCGCAACACCGCAGGATGGCTTCAGGCCCTAATCTGGTTCCGGCACGGCACGCTGAGCCTTTGGTTATTTCCTCTTCCTGGTGGGAAATGAGAGTTAAATTTGCCCGTCCAGACACCTCCAGCTAGTCTCTCATTGGTGTTCCCTATTCCTGTTCATCTTCCGCAGAAATTGCAAACTGGGCCAAACAGGAGGTTAAAGGCGCTGACTCTCCAAGTGGGGAGAGTGTTAGTAAAGCGTCTGGAATGTTGCACCCGAGTACCAGGGGAGGAAAACTGAGACATATTTGAACACGTCTCCCGTTCACATGGTTGATCATACTCTGGGTTCCACATGCATGTTTTAGCTGAAGGAAGAATACCTTAAACCTGGAGAGTTGAGACCCGTGGAATGGGTACCATGCAATATGACTTCAAAGGGTCTTCATTTGCTCACCGAACCTCTCCAATCCTATCACTGCTGCGTTTATGCCCCTGTACACACGCTTGATTCTCTTTTGGAGACATAGCAATCCATAGGTTTTAAGATACTTACTAGTCAGGTACATTCTTAGGCGTTTAATATGGGGTGTTGAGTCCATTTCGTTGAGCAAGGAGTAGCTCTTGTCTAGTCCATATTTGGCTTAAGGAACTTTATCTGTGCTCATTTCAATCTCTGGTTTTATGCAGCACCCCAACTCACCTTTCCCCTTAAGCAAGCATAAGTTGGTTTTCTAAATTTGAGACCCTGTTCTGTTTTGGAATTCAGTTCCTGTGTAGCCAAGTTTACATTCCGTGTATTAGTGATATCTTATGATGTTTCTTTTTCTGTGTGAATTATTTCAGTGAGAATCATCGTACCTGAATCCACTCATTATGCTGCTACGGGCCTGATGACATAGATTTCATTGCTGAGTGATACTGCATTGTACGTAAGTACCACAAGTTCTTTATCCATTTTTCACTTTCTGTGATATTGAACTTGTACGGTAAACGAGGTTCTTGTAAACAGAGGCGTCCCAAACTTTGGGGTGGCTGTGTCTTTTTGATTTTAATTTCCCTAAGCTATAGGACCATAAGTGGAAGTGCCCTAGGCTCTGTTGCTTTGTTTTTTAGATGTTTCAGGAAACACCATACACTTCTCCCGAGTGTCTGTTGGCAATTTACATCCCGCCCATCAGCATAACAAGGCTCCCAGTTCTCCATGGCCTGTCCTGCCTTTCTGGATTTTACACTTTTTTCAGATGGCCCTTTTGACCGGGGGGAAGTGAGACTTCATTGTAGTGCAGATTTCCTTTGCAAGCTTGCTTGGTTGGCCAAAAAGGGCGTATGCGTTTTTTCCTGAATATATTCAGGAAAAAACGCATACGCCCTTTTTGGCCAAGTGCATCATTGTGGACGTTCTGCCTCTTTTCCTATGCTTTCAAAGCAATTCCAGTCTACCTCCTGAAATCGGTTTCCTGCAATTCTGCCCCGCTTTCAAGTCCTCTTGGCAGCCTTACTTCAGTATATTTTTGGACGATAGCTGTCATTTATAACTCTGCAGGTTTGTGAATTACAGTGCCCCTGAGCTCCTTTCTTCAACTCGCTTTCTTTTGAGCTGGCCGCAACACCGCAGGATGGCTTCAGGCCCTAATCTGGTTCCGGCACGGCATGCTGAGCCTTTGGTTATTTCCTCTTCCTGGTGGGAAATGAGAGTTAAATTTGCCCGTCCAGACACCTCCAGCTAGTCTCTCATTGGTGTTCCCTATTCCTGTTCATCTTCCGCAGAAATTGCAAACTGGGCCAAACAGGAGGTTAAAGGCGCTGACTCTCCAAGTGGGGAGAGTGTTAGTAAAGCGTCTGGAATGTTGCACCCGAGTACCAGGGGAGGAAAACTGAGACATATTTGAACACGTCTCCCGTTCACATGGTTGATCATACTCTGGGTTCCACATGCATGTTTTAGCTGAAGGAAGAATACCTTAAACCTGGAGAGTTGAGACCCGTGGAATGGGTACCATGCAATATGACTTCAAAGGGTCTTCATTTGCTCACCGAACCTCTCCAATCCTATCACTGCTGCGTTTATGCCCCTGTACACACGCTTGATTCTCTTTTGGAGACATAGCAATCCATAGGTTTTAAGATACTTACTAGTCAGGTACATTCTTAGGCGTTTAATATGGGGTGTTGAGTCCATTTCGTTGAGCAAGGAGTAGCTCTTGTCTAGTCCATATTTGGCTTAAGGAACTTTATCTGTGCTCATTTCAATCTCTGGTTTTATGCAGCACCCCAACTCACCTTTCCCCTTAAGCAAGCATAAGTTGGTTTTCTAAATTTGAGACCCTGTTCTGTTTTGGAATTCAGTTCCTGTGTAGCCAAGTTTACATTCCGTGTATTAGTGATATCTTATGATGTTTCTTTTTCTGTGTGACTTATTTCAGTGAGAATCATCGTACCTGAATCCACTCATTATGCTGCTACGGGCCTGATGACATAGATTTCATTGCTGAGTGATACTGCATTGTACGTAAGTACCACAAGTTCTTTATCCATTTTTCACTTTCTGTGATATTGAACTTGTACGGTAAACGAGGTTCTTGTAAACAGAGGCGTCCCAAACTTTGGGGTGGCTGTGTCTTTTTGATTTTAATTTCCCTAAGCTATAGGACCATAAGTGGAAGTGCCCTAGGCTCTGTTGCTTTGTTTTTTAGATGTTTCAGGAAACACCATACACTTCTCCCGAGTGTCTGTTGGCAATTTACATCCCGCCCATCAGCATAACAAGGCTCCCAGTTCTCCATGGCCTGTCCTGCCTTTCTGGATTTTACACTTTTTTCAGATGGCCCTTTTGACCGGGGGGAAGTGAGACTTCATTGTAGTGCAGATTTCCTTTGCAAGCTTGCTTGGTTGGCCAAAAAGGGCGTATGCGTTTTTTCCTGAATATATTCAGGAGAAAACGCATACGCCCTTTTTGGCCAAGTGCATCATTGTGGACGTTCTGCCTCTTTTCCTATGCTTTCAATGCAATTCCAGTCTACCTCCTGAAATCGGTTTCCTGCAATTCTGCCCCGCTTTCGAGTCCTCTTGGCAGCCTTACTTCAGTATATTTTTGGACGATAGCTGTCATTTATAACTCTGCAGGTTTGTGAATTACAGTGCCCCTGAGCTCCTTTCTTCAACTCGCTTTCTTTTGAGCTGGCCGCAACACCGCAGGATGGCTTCAGGCCCTAATCTGGTTCCGGCACGGCACGCTGAGCCTTTGGTTATTTCCTCTTCCTGGTGGGAAATGAGAGTTAAATTTGCCCGTCCAGACACCTCCAGCTAGTCTCTCATTGGTTCTCCCTATTCCTGTTCATCTTCCGCAGAAATTGCAAAATGGGCCAAACAGGAGATTAAAGGGACGGACTCTCCAAGTCGGGAGAGTGTTAGTAAAGCGTCTGGAACGTTGCACCCGAATACCAGGGTACGAAAACTGAGACATATTTGAACACGTCTCCCGATCACATGGTTGATCATACTCTAGGTTCCACATGCATGTTTTAGCTGAAGGAAGAATACCTTAAACCTGGGTAGTTGAAACGCGTGGAATGGGTACCATGCAATATGACTTCAAAGGGTCTTCATTTGCTCACCGAACCTCTCCAATCCTATCACTGCTGCGTTTGTGCCCCTGTACACATGCTTGATTCTCTTTCGGAGACATAGCAATCCATAGGTTTTAAGATACTTACTAGTCAGGTACATTCTTAGGCGTTTAATATGGGGTGTTGAGTCCATTTCGTTGAGCAAGGAGTAGCTCTTGTCTATTCCATATTTGGCTTAAGGAACTTTATCTGTGCTCGTTTCAATCTCTGGTTTTATGCAGCACCCCAACTCACCTTTCCCCTTAAGCAAGCATAAGTTGGTTTTCTAAATTTGAGACCCTGTTCTGTTCTGTAATTCAGTTCCTGTGTAGCCAAGTTTACATTCCGTGTATTACTGATATCTTATGATGTTTCTTTTTCTGTGTGACTTATTTCAGTTAGAATCATCATACCTGAATCCACTCATTGTGCTGCTAAGGGCCTGATGACATAGATTTCATTGCTGAGTGATATTGCTTTGTAAGTAAATACCACAACTTCTTTATCCATTTTTCACTTTCTGCGATGTTGAACTTGTACTGTAAACGAGGTTCTTGTAAACAGAGGCGTCCCAAACTTTGGGGTGGCTGTGTCTTTTTGATTTTAATTTCCCTAAGCTATAGGACCATAAGTGGAAATGCCCTAGGCTCTGTTGCTTTGTTTTTTAGATGTTTCAGGAAACACCATACACTTCTCCCGAGTGTCTGTTGGCAATTTACATCCCGCCCATCAGCATAACAAGGCTCCCAGTTCTCCATGGCCTGTCCTGCCTTTCTGGATTTTACACTTTTTTCAGATGGCCCTTTTGACCGGGGGGAAGTGAGACTTCATTGTAGTGCAGATTTCCTTTGCAAGCTTGCTTGGTTGGCCAAAAAGGGCGTATGCGTTTTTTCCTGAATATATTCAGGAAAAAACGCATACGCCCTTTTTGGACAAGTGCATCATTGTGGACGTTCTGCCTCTTTTCCTATGCTTTCAAAGCAATTCCAGTCTACCTCCTGAAATCGGTTTCCTGCAATTCTGCCCCGCTTTCAAGTCCTCTTGGCAGCCTTACTTCAGTATATTTTTGGACGATAGCTGTCATTTATAACTCTGCAGGTTTGTGAATTACAGTGCCCCTGAGCTCCTTTCTTCAACTCGCTTTCTTTTGAGCTGGCCGCAACACCGCAGGATGGCTTCAGGCCCTAATCTGGTTCCGGCACGGCACGCTGAGCCTTTGGTTATTTCCTCTTCCTGGTGGGAAATGAGAGTTAAATTTGCCCGTCCAGACACCTCCAGCTAGTCTCTCATTGGTGTTCCCTATTCCTGTCCATCTTCCGCAGAAATTGCAAACTGGGCCAAACAGGAGGTTAAAGGCGCTGACTCTCCAAGTGGGGAGAGTGTTAGTAAAGCGTCTGGAATGTTGCACCCGGGTACCAGGGGAGGAAAACTGAGACATATTTGAACACGTCTCCCGTTCACATGGTTGATCATACTCTGGGTTCCACATGCATGTTTTAGCTGAAGGAAGAATACCTTAAACCTGGAGAGTTGAGACCCGTGGAATGGGTTCCATGCAATATGACTTCAAAGGGTCTTCATTTGCTCACCGAACCTCTCCAATCCTATCACTGCTGCGTTTATGCCCCTGTACACACGCTTGATTCTCTTTTGGAGACATAGCAATCCATAGGTTTTAAGATACTTACTAGTCAGGTACATTCTTAGGCGTTTAATATGGGGTGTTGAGTCCATTTCGTTGAGCAAGGAGTAGCTCTTGTCTATTCCATATTTGGCTTAAGGAACTTTATCTGTGCTCGTTTCAATCTCTGGTTTTATGCAGCACCCCAACTCACCTTTCCCCTTAAGCAAGCATAAGTTGGTTTTCTAAATTTGAGACCCTGTTCTGTTCTGTAATTCAGTTCCTGTGTAGCCAAGTTTACATTCCGTGTATTACTGATATCTTATGATGTTTCTTTTTCTGTGTGACTTATTTCAGTTAGAATCATCATACCTGAATCCACTCATTGTGCTCCTAAGGGCCTGATGACATAGATTTCATTGCTGAGTGATATTGCTTTGTAAGTAAATACCACAACGTCTTTATCCATTTTTCACTTTCTGCGATGTTGAACTTGTACTGTAAACGAGGTTCTTGTAAACAGAGGCGTCCCAAATTTTGGGGTGGCTGTGTCTTTTTGATTTTAATTTCCCTAAGCTATAGGACCATAAGTGGAAGTGCCCTAGGCTCTGTTGCTTTGTTTTTTAGATGTTTCAGGAAACACCATACACTTCTCCCGAGTGTCTGTTGGCAATTTACATCCCGCCCATCAGCATAACAAGGCTCCCAGTTCTCCATGGCCTGTCCTGCCTTTCTGGATTTTACACTTTTTTCAGATGGCCCTTTTGACCGGGGGGAAGTGAGACTTCATTGTAGTGCAGATTTCCTTTGCAAGCTTGCTTGGTTGGCCAAAAAGGGCGTATGCGTTTTTTCCTGAATATATTCAGGAGAAAACGCATACGCCCTTTTTGGCCAAGTGCATCATTGTGGACGTTCTGCCTCTTTTCCTATGCTTTCAATGCAATTCCAGTCTACCTCCTGAAATCGGTTTCCTGCAATTCTGCCCCGCTTTCAAGTCCTCTTGGCAGCCTTACTTCAGTATATTTTTGGACGATAGCTGTCATTTATAACTCTGCAGGTTTGTGAATTACAGTGCCCCTGAGCTCCTTTCTTCAACTCGCTTTCTTTTGAGCTGGCCGCAACACCGCAGGATGGCTTCAGGCCCTAATCTGGTTCCGGCACGGCACGCTGAGCCTTTGGTTATTTCCTCTTCCTGGTGGGAAATGAGAGTTAAATTTGCCCGTCCAGACACCTCCAGCTAGTCTCTCATTGGTTCTCCCTATTCCTGTTCATCTTCCGCAGAAATTGCAAACTGGGCCAAACAGGAGATTAAAGGGACGGACTCTCCAAGTCGGGAGAGTGTTAGTAAAGCGTCTGGAATGTTGCACCCGAGTACCAGGGTACGAAAACTGAGACATATTTGAACACGTCTCCCGATCACATGGTTGATCATACTCTAGGTTCCACATGCATGTTTTAGCTGAAGGAAGAATACCTTAAACCTGGGTAGTTGAAACCCGTGGAATGGGTACCATGCAATATGACTTCAAAGGGTCTTCATTTGCTCACCGAACCTCTCCAATCCTATCACTGCTGCGTTTGTGCCCCTGTACACATGCTTGATTCTCTTTCGGAGACATAGCAATCAATAGGTTTTAAGATACTTACTAGTCAGGTACATTCTTAGGCGTTTAATATGCGGTGTTGAGTCCATTTCGTTGAGCAAGGAGTAGCTCTTGTCTATTCCATATTTGGCTTAAGGAACTTTATCTGTGCTCGTTTCAATCGCTGGTTTTATGCAGCACCCCAACTCACCTTTCCCCTTAAGCAAGCATAAGTTGGTTTTCTAAATTTGAGACCCTGTTCTGTTCTGTAATTCAGTTCCTGTGTAGCCAAGTTTACATTCCGTGTATTACTGATATCTTATGATGTTTCTTTTTCTGTGTGACTTATTTCAGTTAGAATCATCATACCTGAATCCACTCATTGTGCTGCTAAGGGCCTGGTGACATAGATTTCATTGCTGAGTGATATTGCTTTGTAAGTAAATACCACACCTTCTTTATCCATTTTTCACTTTCTGCGATGTTGAACTTGTACTGTAAACGAGGTTCTTGTAAACAGAGGTGTCCCAAACTTTGGGGTGGCTGTGTCTTTTTGATTTTAATTTCCCTAAGCTATAGGACCATAAGTGGAAGTGCCCTAGGCTCTGTTGCTTTGTTGTATAGATGTTTCAGGAAACACCATACACTTCTCCCGAGTGTCTGTTGGCAATTTACATCCCGCCCATCAGCATAACAAGGCTCCCAGTTCTCCATGGCCTGTCCTGCCTTTCTGGATTTTACACTTTTTTCAGATGGCCCTTTTGACCGGGGGGAAGTGAGACTTCATTGTAGTGCAGATTTCCTTTGCAAGCTTGCTTGGTTGGCCAAAAAGGGCGTATGCGTTTTTTCCTGAATATATTCAGGAAAAAACGCATACGCCCTTTTTGGCCAAGTGCATCATTGTGGACGTTCTGCCTCTTTTCCTATGCTTTCAATGCAATTCCAGTCTACCTCCTGAAATCGGTTTCCTGCAATTCTGCCCCGCTTTCGAGTCCTCTTGGCAGCCTTACTTCAGTATATTTTTGGACGATAGCTGTCATTTATAACTCTGCAGGTTTGTGAATTACAGTGCCCCTGAGCTCCTTTCTTCAACTCGCTTTCTTGTGACCTGGCCGCAACACCACAGGATGGCTTCAGGCCCTAATCTGGTTCCGGCACGGCACGCTGAGCCTTTGGTTATTTCCTCTTCCTGGTGGGAAATGAGAGTTAAATTTGCCCGTCCAGACACCTCCAGCTAGTCTCTCATTGGTGTTCCCTATTCCTGTTCATCTTCCGCAGAAATTGCAAACTGGGCCAAACAGGAAGTTAAAGGCGCTGACTCTCCAAGTGGGGAGAGTGTTAGTAAAGCGTCTGGAATGTTGCACCCGAGTACCAGGGGAGGAAAACTGAGACATATTTGAACACGTCTCCCGTTCACATGGTTGATCATACTCTGGGTTCCACATGCATGTTTTAGCTGAAGGAAGAATACCTTAAACCTGGGTAGTTGAAACCCGTGGAATGGGTACCATGCAATATGACTTCAAAGGGTCTTCATTTGCTCACCGAACCTCTCCAATCCTATCACTGCTGCGTTTATGCCCCTGTACACACGCATGATTCTCTTTCGGAGACATAGCAATCCATAGGTTTTAAGATACTTACTAGTCAGGTACATTCTTAGGCGTTTAATATGGGGTGTTGAGTCCATTTCGTTGAGCAAGGAGTAGCTCTTGTCTATTCCATATTTGGCTTAAGGAACTTTATCTGTGCTCGTTTCAATCTCTGGTTTTATGCAGCACCCCAACTCACCTTTCCCCTTAAGCAAGCATAAGTTGGTTTTCTAAATTTGAGACCCTGTTCTGTTCTGTAATTCAGTTCCTGTGTAGCCAAGTTTACATTCCGTGTATTACTGATATCTTATGATGTTTCTTTTTCTGTGTGACTTATTTCAGTTAGAATCATCATACCTGAATCCACTCATTGTGCTGCTAAGGGCCTGGTGACATAGATTTCATTGCTGAGTGATATTGCTTTGTAAGTAAATACCACACCTTCTTTATCCATTTTTTACTTCCTGCGATGTTGAACTTGTACTGTAAACGAGGTTCTTGTAAACAGAGGCGTCCCAAACTTTGGGGTGGCTGTGTCTTTTTGATTTTAATTTCCCTAAGCTATAGGACCATAAGTGGAAGTGCCCTAGGCTCTCTTGCTTTGTTTTTTAGATGTTTCAGGAAACACCATACACTTCTCCCGAGTGTCTGTTGGCAATTTACATCCCGCCCATCAGCATAACAAGGCTCCCAGTTCTCCATGGCCTGTCCTGCCTTTCTGGATTTTACACTTTTTTCAGATGGCCCTTTTGACCGGGGGGAAGTGAGACTTCATTGTAGTGCAGATTTCCTTTGCAAGCTTGCTTGGTTGGCCAAAAAGGGCGTATGCGTTTTTTCCTGAATATATTCAGGAAAAAACGCATACACCCTTTTTGGCCAAGTGCATCATTGTGGACGTTCTGCCTCTTTTCCTATGCTTTCAAAGCAATTCCAGTCTACCTCCTGAAATCGGTTTCCTGCAATTCTGCCCCGCTTTCGAGTCCTCTTGGCAGCCTTACTTCAGTATATTTTTGGACGATAGCTGTCATTTATAACTCTGCAGGTTTGTGAATTACAGTGCCCCTGAGCTCCTTTCTTCAACTCGCTTTCTTTTGAGCTGGCCGCAACACCGCAGGATGGCTTCAGGCCCTAATCTGGTTCCGGCATGGCATGCTGAGCCTTTGGTTATTTCCTCTTCCTGGTGGGAAATGAGAGTTAAATTTGCCCGTCCAGACACCTCCAGCTAGTCTCTCATTGGTTCTCCCTATTCCTGTTCATCTTCCGCAGAAATTGCAAACTGGGCCAAACAGGAGATTAAAGGGACGGACTCTCCAATTCGGGAGAGTGTTAGTAAATTGTCTGGAATGTTGCACCCGAGTACCAGGGTACGAAAACTGAGACATATTTGAACACGTCTCCCGATCACATGGTTGATCATACTCTAGGTTCCACATGCATGTTTTAGCTGAAGGAAGAATACCTTAAACCTGGGTAGTTGAAACCCGTGGAATGGGTACCATGCAATATGACTTCAAAGGGTCTTCATTTGCTCACCGAACCTCTCCAATCCTATCACTGCTGCGTTTGTGCCCCTGTACACATGCTTGATTCTCTTTCGGAGACATAGCAATCCATAGGTTTTAAGATACTTACTAGTCAGGTACATTCTTAGGCGTTTAATATGCGGTGTTGAGTCCATTTCGTTGAGCAAGGAGTAGCTCTTGTCTATTCCATATTTGGCTTAAGGAACTTTATCTGTGCTCGTTTCAATCTCTGGTTTTATGCAGCACCCCAACTCACCTTTCCCCTTAAGCAAGCATAAGTTGGTTTTCTAAATTTGAGACCCTGTTCTGTTCTGTAATTCAGTTCCTGTGTAGCCAAGTTTACATTCCGTGTATTACTGATATCTTATGATGTTTCTTTTTCTGTGTGACTTATTTCAGTTAGAATCATCATACCTGAATCCACTCATTGTGCTGCTAAGGGCCTGATGACATAGATTTCATTGCTGAGAGATATTGCTTTGTAAGTAAATACCACAACTTCTTTATCCATTTTTCACTTTCTGCGATGTTGAACTTGTACTGTAAACGAGGTTCTTGTAAACAGAGGCGTCCCAAACTTTGGGGTGGCTGTGTCTTTTTGATTTTAATTTCCCTAAGCTATAGGACCATAAGTGGAAGTGCCCTAGGCTCTGTTGCTTTGTTTTTTAGATGTTTCAGGAAACACCATACACTTCTCCGGAGTGTCTGTTGGCAATTTACATCCCGCCCATCAGCATAACAAGGCTCCCAGTTCTCCATGGCCTGTCCTGCCTTTCTGGATTTTACACTTTTTTCAGATTGCCCTTTTGACCGGGGGGAAGTGAGACTTCATTGTAGTGCAGATTTCCTTTGCAAGCTTGCTTGGTTGGCCAAAAAGGGCGTATGCGTTTTTTCCTGAATATATTCAGGAAAAAACGCATACGCCCTTTTTGGCCAAGTGCATCATTGTCGACGTTCTGCCTCTTTTCCTATGCTTTCAATGCAATTCCAGTCTACCTCCTGAAATCGGTTTCCTGCAATTCTGACCCGCTTTCAAGTCCTCTTGGCAGCCTTACTTCAGTATATTTTTGGACGATAGCTGTCATTTATAACTCTGCAGGTTTGTGAATTACAGTGCCCCTGAGCTCCTTTCTTCAACTCGCTTTCTTTTGAGCTGGCCGCAACACCGCAGGATGGCTTCAGGCCCTAATCTGGTTCCGGCACGGCACGCTGAGCCTTTGGTTATTTCCCCTTTCTGGTGGGAAATGAGAGTTAAATTTACCCGTCCAGACACCTCCAGCTAGTCTCTCATTGGTGTTCCCTATTCCTGTTCATCTTCCGCAGAAATTGCAAACTGGGCCAAACAGGAGGTTAAAGGCGCTGACTCTCCAAGTGGGGAGAGTGTTAGTAAAGCGTCTGGAATGTTGCACCCGAGTACCAGGGTACGAAAACTGAGACATATTTGAACACGTCTCCCGTTCACATTTTTGATCATACTCTGGGTTCCACATGCATGTTTTAGCTGAAGGAAGAATACCTTAAACCTGGAGAGTTGAGACCCGTGGAATGGGTACCATGCAATATGACTTCAAAGGGTCTTCATTTGCTCACCGAACCTCTCCAATCCTATCACTGCTGCGTTTATGCCCCTGTACACACGCTTGATTCTCTTTCGGAGACATAGCAATCCATAGGTTTTAAGATACTTACTAGTCAGGTACATTCTTAGGCGTTTAATATGGGGTGTTGAGTCCATTTCGTTGAGCAAGGAGTAGCTCTTGTCTAGTCCATATTTGGCTTAAGGAACTTTATCTGTGCTCATTTCAATCTCTGGTTTTATGCAGCACCCCAACTCACCTTTCCCCTTAAGCAAGCATAAGTTGGTTTTCTAAATTTGAGACCCTGTTCTGTTTTGGAATTCAGTTCCTGTGTAGCCAAGTTTACATTCCGTGTATTAGTGATATCTTATGATGTTTCTTTTTCTGTGTGACTTATTTCAGTGAGAATCATCGTACCTGAATCCACTCATTATGCTGCTACGGGCCTGATGACATAGATTTCATTGCTGAGTGATACTGCATTGTACGTAAGTACCACAAGTTCTTTATCCATTTTTCACTTTCTGTGATATTGAACTTGTACGGTAAACGAGGTTCTTGTAAACAGAGGCGTCCCAAACTTTGGGGTGGCTGTGTCTTTTTGATTTTAATTTCCCTAAGCTATAGGACCATAAGTGGAAGTGCCCTAGGCTCTGTTGCTTTGTTTTTTAGATGTTTCAGGAAACACCATACACTTCTCCCGAGTGTCTGTTGGCAATTTACATCCCGCCCATCAGCATAACAAGGCTCCCAGTTCTCCATGGCCTGTCCTGCCTTTCTGGATTTTACACTTTTTTCAGATGGCCCTTTTGACCGGGGGGAAGTGAGACTTCATTGTAGTGCAGATTTCCTTTGCAAGCTTGCTTGGTTGGCCAAAAAGGGCGTATGCGTTTTTTCCTGAATATATTCAGGAAAAAACGCATACGCCCTTTTTGGCCAAGTGCATCATTGTGGACGTTCTGCCTCTTTTCCTATGCTTTCAATGCAATTCCAGTCTACCTCCTGAAATCGGTTTCCTGCAATTCTGCCCCGCTTTCAAGTCCTCTTGGCAGCCTTACTTCAGTATATTTTTGGACGATAGCTGTCATTTATAACTCTGCAGGTTTGTGAATTACAGTGCCCCTGAGGTCCTTTCTTCAACTCGCTTTCATGTGACCTGGCCGCAACACCGCAGGATGGCTTCAGGCCCTAATCTGGTTCTGGCACGGCACGCTGAGCCTTTGGTTAATTCCTCTTCCTGGTGGGAAATGAGAGTTAAATTTGCCCGTCCATACACCTCCAGCTAGTCTCTCATTGGTTCTCGCTATTCCTGTTCATCTTCCGCAGAAATTGCAAACTGGGCCAAACAGGAGATTAAAGGGACGGACTCTCCAAGTCGGGAGAGTGTTAGTAAAGCGTCTGGAATGTTGCACCCGAGTACCAGGGTACGAAAACTGAGACATATTTGAACACGTCTCCCGATCACATGGTTGATCATACTCTAGGTTCCACATGCATGTTTTAGCTGAAGGAAGAATACCTTAAACCTGGGTAGTTGAAACCCGTGGAATGGGTACCATGCAATATGACTTCAAAGGGTCTTCATTTGCTCACCGAACCTCTCCAATCCTATCACTGTTGCATTTATGCCCCTGTACACACGCTTGATTCTCTTTCGGAGACATAGCAATCCATAGGTTTTAAGATACTTACTAGTCAGGTACATTCTTAGGCGTTTAATATGGGGTGTTGAGTCCATTTCGTTGAGCAAGGAGTAGCTCTTGTCTATTCCATATTTGGCTTAAGGAACTTTATCTGTGCTCGTTTCAATCTCTGGTTTTATGCAGCACCCCAACTCACCTTTCCCCTTAAGCAAGCATAAGTTGGTTTTCTAAATTTGAGACCCTGTTCTGTTCTGTAATTCAGTTCTTGTGTAGCCAAGTTTACATTCCGTGTATTACTGATATCTTATGATGTTTCTTTTTCTGTGTGACTTATTTCAGTTAGAATCATCATACCTGAATCCACTCATTGTGCTGCTAAGGGCCTGGTGACATAGATTTCATTGCTGAGTGATATTGCTTTGTAAGTAAATACCACACCTTCTTTATCCATTTTTCACTTCCTGCGATGTTGAACTTGTACTGTAAACGAGGTTCTTGTAAACAGAGGCGTCCCAAACTTTGGGGTGGCTGTGTCTTTTTGATTTTAATTTCCCTAATCTATAGGACCATAAGTGGAAGTGCCCTAGGCTCTGTTGCTTTGTTTTTTAGATGTTTCAGGAAACACCATACACTTCTCCCGAGTGGCTGTTGGCAATTTACATCCCGCCCATCAGCATTAGAAGGCTCCCAGTTCTCCATGGCCTGTCCTGCCTTTCTGGATTTTACACTTTTTTCAGATGGCCCTTTTGACCGGGGGGAAGTGAGACTTCATTGTAGTGCAGATTTCCTTTGCAAGCTTGCTTGGTTGGCCAAAAAGGGCGTATGCGTTTTTTCCTGAATATATTCAGGAAAAAACGCATACGCCCTTTTTGGCCAAGTGCATCATTGTGGACGTTCTGCCTCTTTTCCTATGCTTTCAATGCAATTCCAGTCTACCTCCTGAAATCGGTTTCCTGCAATTCTGCCCCGCTTTCGAGTCCTCTTGGCAGCCTTACTTCAGTATATTTTTGGACGATAGCTGTCATTTATAACTCTGCAGGTTTGTGAATTACAGTGCCCCTGAGCTCCTTTCTTCAACTCGCTTTCTTTTGAGCTGGCCGCAACACCGCAGGATGGCTTCAGGCCCTAATCTGGTTCCGGCACGGCACGCTGAGCCTTTGGTTATTTCCTCTTCCTGGTGGGAAATGAGAGTTAAATTTGCCCGTCCAGACACCTCCAGCTAGTCTCTCATTGGTTCTCCCTATTCCTGTTCATCTTCCGCAGAAATTGCAAACTGGGCCAAACAGGAGATTAAAGGGACGGACTCTCCAATTCGGGAGAGTGTTAGTAAATTGTCTGGAATGTTGCACCCGAGTACCAGGGTACGAAAACTGAGACATATTTGAACACGTCTCCCGATCACATGGTTGATCATACTCTAGGTTCCACATGCATGTTTTAGCTGAAGGAAGAATACCTTAAACCTGGGTAGTTGAAACCCGTGGAATGGGTACCATGCAATATGACTTCAAAGGGTCTTCATTTGCTCACCGAACCTCTCCAATCCTATCACTGCTGCGTTTGTGCCCCTGTACACATGCTTGATTCTCTTTCGGAGACATAGCAATCCATAGGTTTTAAGATACTTACTAGTCAGGTACATTCTTAGGCGTTTAATATGCGGTGTTGAGTCCATTTCGTTGAGCAAGGAGTAGCTCTTGTCTATTCCATATTTGGCTTAAGGAACTTTATCTGTGCTCGTTTCAATCTCTGGTTTTATGCAGCACCCCAACTCACCTTTCCCCTTAAGCAAGCATAAGTTGGTTTTCTAAATTTGAGACCCTGTTCTGTTCTGTAATTCAGTTCCTGTGTAGCCAAGTTTACATTCCGTGTATTACTGATATCTTATGATGTTTCTTTTTCTGTGTGACTTATTTCAGTTAGAATCATCATACCTGAATCCACTCATTGTGCTGCTAAGGGCCTGATGACATAGATTTCATTGCTGAGTGATATTGCTTTGTAAGTAAATACCACAACTTCTTTATCCATTTTTCACTTTCTGCGATGTTGAACTTGTACTTTAAACGAGGTTCTTGTAAACAGAGGCGTCCCAAACTTTGGGGTGGCTGTGTCTTTTTCATTTTAATTTCCCTAAGCTATAGGACCATAAGTGGAAGTGCCCTAGGCTCTGTTGCTTTGTTTTTTAGATGTTTCAGGAAACACCATACACTTCTCCCGAGTGTCTGTTGGCAATTTACATCCCGCCCATCAGCATAACAAGGCTCCCAGTTCTCCATGGCCTGTCCTGCCTTTCTGGATTTTACACTTTTTTCAGATGGCCCTTTTGACCGGGGGGAAGTGAGACTTCATTGTAGTGCAGATTTCCTTTGCAAGCTTGCTTGGTTGGCCAAAAAGGGCGTATGCGTTTTTTCCTGAATATATTCAGGAAAAAACGCATACGCCCTTTTTGGCCAAGTGCATCATTGTGGACGTTCTGCCTCTTTTCCTATGCTTTCAATGCAATTCCAGTCTACCTCCTGAAATCGGTTTCCTGCAATTCTGCCCCGCTTTCGAGTCCTCTTGGCAGCCTTACTTCAGTATATTTTTGGACGATAGCTGTCATTTATAACTCTGCAGGTTTGTGAATTACAGTGCCCCTGAGCTCCTTTCTTCAACTCGCTTTCTTTTGAGCTGGCCGCAACACCGCAGGATGGCTTCAGGCCCTAATCTGGTTCCGGCACAGCACGCTGAGCCTTTGGTTATTTCCTCTTCCTGGTGGGAAATGAGAGTTAAATTTGCCCGTCCAGACACCTCCAGCTAGTCTCTCATTGGTGTTCCCTATTCCTGTTCATCTTCCGCAGAAATTGCAAACTGGGCCAAACAGGAGGTTAAAGGCGCTGACTCTCCAAGTGGGGAGAGTGTTAGTAAAGCGTCTGGAATGTTGCACCCGAGTACCAGGGTACGAAAACTGAGACATATTTGAACACGTCTCCCGATCACATGGTTGATCATACTCTAGGTTCCACATGCATGTTTTAGCTGAAGGAAGAATACCTTAAACCTGGGTAGTTGAAACCCGTGGAATGGGTACCATGCAATATGACTTCAAAGGGTCTTCATTTGCTCACCGAACCTCTCCAATCCTATCACTGCTGCGTTTGTGCCCCTGTACACATGCTTGATTCTCTTTCGGAGACATAGCAATCCATAGGTTTTAAGATACTTACTAGTCAGGTACATTCTTAGGCGTTTAATATGCGGTGTTGAGTCCATTTCGTTGAGCAAGGAGTAGCTCTTGTCTATTCCATATTTGGCTTAAGGAACTTTATCTGTGCTCGTTTCAATCTCTGGTTTTATGCAGCACCCCAACTCACCTTTCCCCTTAAGCAAGCATAAGTTTGTTTTCTAAATTTGAGACCCTGTTCTGTTCTGTAATTCAGTTCCTGTGTAGCCAAGTTTACATTCCGTGTATTACTGATATCTTATGATGTTTCTTTTTCTGTGTGACTTATTTCAGTTAGAATCATCGTACCTGAATCCACTCATTGTGCTGCTAAGGGCCTGATGACATAGATTTCATTGCTGAGTGATACTGCATTGTACGTAAGTACCACAACTTCTTTATCCATTTTTCACTTTCTGTGATATTGAACTTGTACGGTAAACGAGGTTCTTGTAAACAGAGGCGTCCCAAACTTTGGGGTGGCTGTGTCTTTTTGATTTTAATTTCCCTAAGCTATAGGACCATAAGTGGAAGTGCCCTAGGCTCTGTTGCTTTGTTTTTTAGATGTTTCAGGAAACACCATACACTTCTCCCGAGTGTCTGTTGGCAATTTACATCCCGCCCATCAGCATAACAAGGCTCCCAGTTCTCCATGGCCTGTCCTGCCTTTCTGGATTTTACACTTTTTTCAGATGGCCCTTTTGACCGGGGGGAAGTGAGACTTCATTGTAGTGCAGATTTCCTTTGCAAGCTTGCTTGGTTGGCCAAAAAGGGCGTATGCGTTTTTTCCTGAATATATTCAGGAAAAAACGCATACGCCCTTTTTGGCCAAGTGCATCATTGTGGACGTTCTGCCTCTTTTCCTATGCTTTCAATGCAATTCCAGTCTACCTCCTGAAATCGGTTTCCTGCAATTCTGCCCCGCTTTCAAGTCCTCTTGGCAGCCTTACTTCAGTATATTTTTGGACGATAGCTGTCATTTATAACTCTGCAGGTTTGTGAATTACAGTGCCCCTGAGCTCCTTTCTTCAACTCGCTTTCTTTTGAGCTGGCCGCAACACCGCAGGATGGCTTCAGGCCCTAATCTGGTTCTGGCACGGCACGCTGAGCCTTTGGTTATTTCCTCTTCCTGGTGGGAAATGAGAGTTAAATTTGCCCGTCCAGACACCTCCAGCTAGTCTCTCATTGGTGTTCCCTATTCCTGTTCATCTTCCGCAGAAATTGCAAACTGGGCCAAACAGGAGGTTAAAGGCGCTGACTCTCCAAGTGGGGAGAGTGTTAGTAAAGCGTCTGGAATGTTGCACCCGAGTAAGAGGGGAGGAAAACTGAGACATATTTGAACACGTCTCCCGTTCACATGGTTGATCATACTCTGGGTTCCACATGCATGTTTTAGCTGAAGGAAGAATACCTTAAACCTGGAGAGTTGAGACCCGTGGAATGGGTACCATGCAATATGACTTCAAAGGGTCTTCATTTGCTCACCGAACCTCTCCAATCCTATCACTGCTGCGTTTATGCCCCTGTACACACGCTTGATTCTCTTTTGGAGACATAGCAATCCATAGGTTTTAAGATACTTACTAGTCAGGTACATTCTTAGGCGTTTAATATGGGGTGTTGAGTCCATTTCGTTGAGCAAGGAGTAGCTCTTGTCTAGTCCATATTTGGTTTAAGGAACTTTATCTGTGCTCATTTCAATCCCTGGTTTTATGCAGCACCCCAACTCACCTTTCCCCTTAAGCAAGCATAAGTTGGTTTTCTAAATTTGAGACCCTGTTCTGTTTTGGAATTCAGTTCCTGTGTAGCCAAGTTTACATTCCATGTATTAGTGATATCTTATGATGTTTCTTTTTCTGTGTGACTTATTTCAGTGAGAATCATCGTACCTGAATCCACTCATTTTGCTGCTACGGGCCTGATGACATAGATTTCATTGCTGAGTGATACTGCATTGTACGTAAGTACCACAAGTTCTTTATCCATTTTTCACTTTCTGTGATATTGAACTTGTACGGTAAACGAGGTTCTTGTAAACAGCGGCGTCCCAAACTTTGGGGTGGCTGTGTCTTTTGATTTTAATTTCCCTAAGCTATAGGACCATAAGTGGAAGTGCCCTAGGCTCTGTTGCTTTGTTTTTTAGATGTTTCAGGAAACACCATACACTTCTCCCGAGTGTCTGTTGGCAATTTACATCCCACCCATCAGCATAACAAGGCTCCCAGTTCTCCATGGCCTGTCCTGCCTTTCTGGATTTTACACTTTTTTCAGATGGCCCTTTTGACCGGGGGGAAGTGAGACTTCATTGTAGTGCAGATTTCCTTTGCAAGCTTGCTTGGTTTGCCAAAAAGGGCGTATGCGTTTTTTCCTGAATATATTCAGGAAAAAACACATACGCCCTTTTTGGCCAAGTGCATCATTGTGGACGTTCTGCCTCTTTTCCTATGCTTTCAATGCAATTCCAGTCTACCTCCTGAAATCGGTTTCCTGCAATTCTGCCCCGCTTTCGAGTCCTCTTGGCAGCCTTACTTCAGTATATTTTTGGACGATAGCTGTCATTTATAACTCTGCAGGTTTGTGAATTACAGTGCCCCTGAGCTCCTTTCTTCAACTCGCTTTCTTTTGAGCTGGCCGCAACACTGCAGGATGGCTTCAGGCCCTAATCTGGTTCCGGCCCGGCACGCTGAGCCTTTGGTTATTTCCTCTTCCTGGTGGGAAATGAGAGTTAAATTTGCCCGTCCAGACACCTCCAGCTAGTCTCTCATTGGTGTTCCCTATTCCTATTCATCTTCCGCAGAAATTGCAAACTGGGCCAAACAGGAGGTTAAAGGCGCTGACTCTCCAAGTGGGGAGAGTGTTAGTAAAGCGTCTGGAATGTTGCACCCGAGTACCAGGGGAGGAAAACTCAGACATATTTGAACACGTCTCCCGTTCACATGGTTGATCATACTCTGGGTTCCACATGCATGTTTTAGCTGAAGGAAGAATATCTTAAACCTGGAGAGTTGAGACCCGTGGAATGGGTACCATGCAATATGACTTCAAAGGGTCTTCATTTGCTCACCGAACCTCTCCAATCCTATCACTGCTGCGTTTATGCCCCTGTACACAGGCTTGATTCTCTTTTGGAGACATAGCAATCCATAGGTTTTAAGATACTTACTAGTCAGGTACATTCTTAGGCGTTTAATATGGGGTGTTGAGTCCATTTCGTTGAGCAAGGAGTAGCTCTTGTCTAGTCCATATTTGGCTTAAGGAACTTTATCTGTGCTCATTTCAATCTCTGGTTTTATGCAGCACCCCAACTCACCTTTCCCCTTAAGCAAGCATAAGTTGGTTTTCTAAATTTGAGACCCTGTTCTGTTTTGGAATTCAGTTCCTGTGTAGCCAAGTTTACATTCCGTGTATTAGTGATATCTTATGATGTTTCTTTTTCTGTGTGACTTATTTCAGTGAGAATCATCGTACCTGAATCCACTCATTATGCTGCTACGGGCCTGATGACATAGATTTCATTGCTGAGTGATACTGCATTGTACGTAAGTACCACAAGTTCTTTATCCATTTTTCACTTTCTGTGATATTGAACTTGTACAGTAAACGAGGTTCTTGTAAACAGAGTCGTCCCAAACTTTGGGGTGGCTGTGTCTTTTTGATTTTAATTTCCCTAAGCTATAGGACCATAAGTGGAAGTGCCCTAGGCTCTGTTGCTTTGTTTTTTAGATGTTTCAGGAAAAACCATACACTTCTCCCGAGTGTCTGTTGGCAATTTACATCCCGCCCATCAGCATAACAAGGCTCCCAGTTCTCCATGGCCTGTCCTGCCTTTCTGGATTTTACACTTTTTTCAGATGGCCCTTTTGACCGGGGGGAAGTGAGACTTCATTGTAGTGCAGATTTCCTTTGCAAGCTTGCTTGGTTGGCCAAAAAGGGCGTATGCGTTTTTTCCTGAATATATTCAGGAAAAAACGCATACGCCCTTTTTGGCCAAGTGCATCATTGTGGACGTTCTGCCTCTTTTCCTATGCTTTCAATGCAATTCCAGTCTACCTCCTGAAATCGGTTTCCTGCAATTCTGCCCCGCTTTCGAGTCCTCTTGGCAGCCTTACTTCAGTATATTTTTGGACGATAGCTGTCATTTATGACTCTGCAGGTTTGTGAATTACAGTGCCCCTGAGCTCCTTTCTTCAACTCGCTTTCTTTTGAGCTGGCCGCAACACCGCAGGATGGCTTCAGGCCCTAATCTGGTTCCGGCACGGCACGCTGAGCCTTTGGTTATTTCCTCTTCCTGGTGGGAAATGAGAGTTAAATTTGCCCGTCCAGACACCTCCAGCTAGTCTCTCATTGGTGTTCCCTATTCCTGTTCATCTTCCGCAGAAATTGCAAACTGGGTCAAACAGGAGGTTAAAGGCGCTGACTCTCCAAGTGGGGAGAGTGTTAGTAAAGCGTCTGGAATGTAGCACCCGAGTACCAGGGGAGGAATACTGAGACATATTTGAACACGTCTCCCGTTCACATGGTTGATCATACTCTGGGTTCCACATGCATGTTTTAGCTGAAGGAAGAATACCTTAAACCTGGAGAGTTGAGACCCGTGGAATGGGTACCATGCAATATGACTTCAAAGGGTCTTCATTTGCTCACCGAACCTCTCCAATCCTATCACTGCTGCGTTTATGCCCCTGTACACACGCTTGATTCTCTTTTGGAGACATAGCAATCCATAGGTTTTAAGATACTTACTAGTCAGGTACATTCTTAGGCGTTTAATATGGGGTGTTGAGTCCATTTCGTTGAGCAAGGAGTAGCTCTTGTCTAGTCCATATTTGGCTTAAGGAACTTTATCTGTGCTCATTTCAATCTCTGGTTTTATGCAGCACCCCAACTCACCTTTCCCCTTAAGCAAGCATAAGTTGGTTTTCTAAATTTGAGACCCTGTTCTGTTTTGGAATTCAGTTCCTGTGTAGCCAAGTTTACATTCCGTGTATTAGTGATATCTTATGATGTTTCTTTTTCTGTGTGACTTATTTCAGTGAGAATCATCATACCTGAATCCACTCATTATGCTGCTACGGGCCTGATGACATAGATTTCATTGCTGAGTGATACTGCATTGTACATAAGTACCACAAGTTCTTTATCCATTTTTCACTTTCTGTGATATTGAACTTGTACGGTAAACGAGGTTCTTGTAAACAGAGGCGTCCCAAACTTTGGGGTGGCTGTGTCTTTTTGAGTTTAATTTCCCTAAGCTATAGGACCATAAGTGGAAGTGCCCTAGGCTCTGTTGCTTTGTTTTTTAGATGTTTCAGGAAACACCATACACTTCTCCCGAGTGTCTGTTGGCAATTTACATCCCGCCCATCAGCATAACAAGGCTCCCAGTTCTCCATGGCCTGTCCTGCCTTTCTGGATTTTACACTTTTTTCAGATTGCCCTTTTGACCGGGGGGAAGTGAGACTTCATTGTAGTGCAGATTTCCTTTGCAAGCTTGCTTGGTTGGCCAAAAAGGGCGTATGCGTTTTTTCCTGAATATATTCAGGAAAAAACGCATACGCCCTTTTTGGCCAAGTGCATCATTGTGGACGTTCTGCCTCTTTTCCTATGCTTTCAATGCAATTCCAGTCTACCTCCTGAAATCGGTTTCCTGCAATTCTGCCCCGCTTTCGAGTCCTCTTGGCAGCCTTACTTCAGTATATTTTTGGACGATAGCTGTCATTTATAACTCTGCAGGTTTGTGAATTACAGTGCCCCTGAGCTCCTTTCTTCAACTCGCTTTCTTGTGAGCTGGCCGCAACACCGCAGGATGGCTTCAGGCCCTAATCTGGTTCCGGCACGGCACGCTGAGCCTTTGGTTATTTCCTCTTCCTGGTGGGAAATGAGAGTTAAATTTGCCCGTCCAGACACCTCCAGCTAGTCTCTCATTGGTGTTCCCTATTCCTGTTCATCTTCCGCAGAAATTGCAAACTGGGCCAAACAGGAGGTTAAAGGCGCTGACTCTCCAAGTGGGGAGATTGTTAGTAAAGCGTCTGGAATGTAGCACCCGAGTACCAGGGGAGGAAAACTGAGACATATTTGAACACGTCTCCCGTTCACATGGTTGATCATACTCTGGGTTCCACATGCATGTTTTAGCTGAAGGAAGAATACCTTAAACCTGGAGAGTTGAGACCCGTGGAATGGGTACCATGCAATATGACTTCAAAGGGTCTTCATTTGCTCACCGAACCTCTCCAATCCTATCACTGCTGCGTTTATGCCCCGTACACACGCTTGATTCTCTTTTGGAGACATAGCAATCCACAGGTTTTAAGATACTTACTAGTCAGGTACATTCTTAGGCGTTTAATATGGGGTGTTGAGTCCATTTCGTTGAGCAAGGAGTAGCTCTTGTCTAGTCCATATTTGGCTTAAGGAACTTTATCTGTGCTCATTTCAATCTCTGGTTTTATGCAGCACCCCAACTCACCTTTCCCCTTAAGCAAGCATAAGTTGGTTTTCTAAATTTGAGACCCTGTTATGTTTTGGAATTCAGTTCCTGTGTAGCCAAGTTTACATTCCGTGTATTAGTGATATCTTATGATGTTTCTTTTTCTGTGTGACTTATTTCAGTGAGAATCATCGTACCTGAATCCACTCATTATGCTGCTACGGGCCTGATGACATAGATTTCATTGCTGAGTGATACTGCATTGTACGTAAGTACCACAAGTTCTTTATCCATTTTTCACTTTCTGTGATATTGAACTTGTACTGTAAACGAGGTTCTTGTAAACAGAGGCGTCCCAAACTTTGGGGTGGCTGTGTCTTTTTGATTTTAATTTCCCTAAGCTATAGGACCATAAGTGGAAGTGCCCTAGGCTCTGTTGCTTTGTTTTTTAGATGTTTCAGGAAACACCATACACTTCTCCCGAGTGTCTGTTGGCAATTTACATCCCGCCCATCAGCATAACAAGGCTCCCAGTTCTCCATGGCCTGTCCTGCCTTTCTGGATTTTACACTTTTTTCAGATGGCCCTTTTGACCTGGGGGAAGTGAGACTTCATTGTAGTGCAGATTTCCTTTGCAAGCTTGCTTGGTTGGCCAAAAAGGGCGTATGCGTTTTTTCCTGAATATATTCAGGAAAAAACGCATACGCCCTTTTTGGCCAAGTGCATCATTGTGGACGTTCTGCCTCTTTTCCTATGCTTTCAATGCAATTCCAGTCTACCTCCTGAAATCGGTTTCCTGCAATTCTGCCCCGCTTTCGAGTCCTCTTGGCAGCCTTACTTCAGTATATTTTTGGACGATAGCTGTCATTTATAACTCTGCAGGTTTGTGAATTACAGTGCCCCTGAGCTCCTTTCTTCAACTCGCTTTCTTTTGAGCTGGCCGCAACACCGCAGGATGGCTTCAGGCCCTAATCTGGTTCCGGCACGGCACGCTGAGCCTTTGGTTATTTCCTCTTCCTGGTGGGAAATGAGAGTTAAATTTGCCCGTCCAGACACCTCCAGCTAGTCTCTCATTGGTGTTCCCTATTCCTGTTCATCTTCCACAGAAATTGCAAACTGGGCCAAACAGGAGGTTAAAGACGCTGACTCTCCAAGTGGGGAGAGTGTTAGTAAAGCGTCTGGAATGTTGCACCCGAGTACCAGGGGAGGAAAACTGAGACATATTTGAACACGTCTCCCGTTCACATGGTTGATCATACTCTGGCTTCCACATGCATGTTTTAGCTGAAGGAAGAATACCTTAAACCTGGAGAGTTGAGACCCGTGGAATGGGTACCATGCAATATGACTTCAAAGGGTCTTCATTTGCTCACCGAACCTCTCCAATCCTATCACTGCTGCGTTTATGCCCCTGTACACACGCTTGATTCTCTTTTGGAGACATAGCAATCCATAGGTTTTAAGATACTTACTAGTCAGGTACATTCTTAGGCGTTTAATATGGGGTGTTGAGTCCATTTCGTTGAGCAAGGAGTAGCTCTTGTCTAGTCCATATTTGGCTTAAGGAACTTTATCTGTGCTCATTTCAATCTCTGGTTTTATGCAGCACCCCAACTCACCTTTCCCCTTAAGCAAGCATAAGTTGGTTTTCTAAATTTGAGACCCTGTTCTGTTTTGGAATTCAGTTCCTGTGTAGCCAAGTTTACATTCCGTGTATTAGTGATATCTTATGATGTTTGTTTTTCTGTGTGACTTATTTCAGTGAGAATCATCGTACCTGAATCCACTCATTATGCTGCTACGGGCCTGATGACATAGATTTCATTGCTGAGTGATACTGCATTGTACGTAAGTACCACAAGTTCTTTATCCATTTTTCACTTTCTGTGATATTGAACTTGTACGGTAAACGAGGTTCTTGTAAACAGAGGCGTCCCAAACTTTGGGGTGGCTGTGTCTTTTTGATTTTAATTTCCCTAAGCTATAGGACCATAAGTGGAAGTGCCCTAGGCTCTGTTGCTTTGTTTCTTAGATGTTTCAGGAAACACCATACACTTCTCCCGAGTGTCTGTTGGCAATTTACATCCCGCCCATCAGCATAACAAGGCTCCCAGTTCTCCATGGCCTGTCCTGCCTTTCTGGATTTTACACTTTTTTCAGATGGCCCTTTTGACCGGGGGGAAGTGAGACTTCATTGTAGTGCAGATTTCCTTTGCAAGCTTGCTTGGTTGGCCAAAAAGGGCGTATGCGTTTTTTCCTGAATATATTCAGGAAAAAACGCATACGCCCTTTTTGGCCAAGTGCATCATTGTGGACGTTCTGCCTCTTTTCCTATGCTTTCAAAGCAATTCCAGTCTACCTCCTGAAATCGGTTTCCTGCAATTCTGCCCCGCTTTCGAGTCCTCTTGGCAGCCTTACTTCAGTATATTTTTGGACGATAGCTGTCATTTATAACTCTGCAGGTTTGTGAATTACAGTGCCCCTGAGCTCCTTTCTTCAACTCGCTTTCTTTTGAGCTGGCCGCAACACCGCAGGATGGCTTCAGGCCCTAATCTGGTTCCGGCCCGGCACGCTGAGCCTTTGGTTATTTCCTCTTCCTGGTGGGAAATGAGAGTTAAATTTGCCCGTCCAGACACCTCCAGCTAGTCTCTCATTGGTGTTCCCTATTCCTGTTCATCTTCCGCAGAAATTGCAAACTGGGCCAAACAGGAGGTTAAAGGCGCTGACTCTCCAAGTGGGGAGAGTGTTAGTAAAGCGTCTGGAATGTTGCACCCGAGTACCAGGGGAGGAAAACTGAGACATATTTGAACACGTCTCCCGATCACATGGTTGATCATACTCTAGGTTCCACATGCATGTTTTAGCTGAAGGAAGAATACCTTAAACCTGGGTAGTTGAAACCCGTGGAATGGGTACCATGCAATATGACTTCAAAGGGTCTTCATTTGCTCACCGAACCTCTCCAATCCTATCACTGCTGCGTTTATGCCCCTGTACACACGCTTGATTCTCTTTTGGAGACATAGCAATCCATAGGTTTTAAGATACTTACTAGTCAGGTACATTCTTAGGCGTTTAATATGGGGTGTTGAGTCCATTTCGTTGAGCAAGGAGTAGCTCTTGTCTAGTCCATATTTGGCTTAAGGAACTTTATCTGTGCTCATTTCAATCTCTGGTTTTATGCAGCACCCCAACTCACCTTTCCCCTTAAGCAAGCATAAGTTGGTTTTCTAAATTTGAGACCCTGTTCTGTTTTGGAATTCAGTTCCTGTGTAGCCAAGTTTACATTCCGTGTATTAGTGATATCTTATGATGTTTCTTTTTCTGTGTGACTTATTTCAGTGAGAATCATCATACCTGAATCCACTCATTATGCTGCTACGGGCCTGATGACATAGATTTCATTGCTGAGTGATACTGCATTGTACATAAGTACCACAAGTTCTTTATCCATTTTTCACTTTCTGTGATATTGAACTTGTACGGTAAACGAGGTTCTTGTAAACAGAGGCGTCCCAAACTTTGGGGTGGCTGTGTCTTTTTGATTTTAATTTCCCTAAGCTATAGGACCATAAGTGGAAGTGCCCTAGGCTCTGTTGCTTTGTTTTTTAGATGTTTCAGGAAACACCATACACTTCTCCCGAGTGTCTGTTGGCAATTTACATCCCGCCCATCAGCATAACAAGGCTCCCAGTTCTCCATGGCCTGTCCTGTCTTTCTGGATTTTACACTTTTTTCAGATGGCCCTTTTGACCGGGGGGAAGTGAGACTTCATTGTAGTGCAGATTTCCTTTGCAAGCTTGCTTGGTTGGCCAAAAAGGGCGTATGCGTTTTTTACTGAATATATTCAGGAAAAAACGCATACGCACTTTTTGGCCAAGTGCATCATTGTGGACGTTCTGCCTCTTTTCCTATGCTTTCAATGCAATTCCAGTCTACCTCCTGAAATCGGTTTCCTGCAATTCTGCCCCGCTTTCGAGTCCTCTTGGCAGCCTTACTTCAGTATATTTTTGGACGATAGCTGTCATTTATGACTCTGCAGGTTTGTGAATTACAGTGCCCCTGAGCTCCTTTCTTCAACTCGCTTTCTTTTGAGCTGGCCGCAACACCGCAGGATGGCTTCAGGCCCTAATCTGGTTCCGGCACGGCACGCTGAGCCTTTGGTTATTTCCTCTTCCTGGTGGGAAATGAGAGTTAAATTTGCCCGTCCAGACACCTCCAGCTAGTCTCTCATTGGTGTTCCCTATTCCTGTTCATCTTCCGCAGAAATTGCAAACTGGGTCAAACAGGAGGTTAAAGGCGCTGACTCTCCAAGTGGGGAGATTGTTAGTAAAGCGTCTGGAATGTAGCACCCGAGTACCAGGGGAGGAATACTGAGACATATTTGAACACGTCTCCCGTTCACATGGTTGATCATACTCTGGGTTCCACATGCATGTTTTAGCTGAAGGAAGAATACCTTAAACCTGGAGAGTTGAGACCCGTGGAATGGGTACCATGCAATATGACTTCAAAGGGTCTTCATTTGCTCACCGAACCTCTCCAATCCTATCACTGCTGCGTTTATGCCCCTGTACACACGCTTGATTCTCTTTTGGAGACATAGCAATCCATAGGTTTTAAGATACTTACTAGTCAGGTACATTCTTAGGCGTTTAATATGGGGTGTTGAGTCCATTTCGTTGAGCAAGGAGTAGCTCTTGTCTAGTCCATATTTGGCTTAAGGAACTTTATCTGTGCTCATTTCAATCTCTGGTTTTATGCAGCACCCCAACTCACCTTTCCCCTTAAGCAAGCATAAGTTGGTTTTCTAAATTTGAGACCCTGTTCTGTTTTGGAATTCAGTTCCTGTGTAGCCAACTTTACATTCCGTGTATTAGTGATATCTTATGATGTTTCTTTTTCTGTGTGACTTATTTCAGTGAGAATCATCATACCTGAATCCACTCATTATGCTGCTACGGGCCTGATGACATAGATTTCATTGCTGAGTGATACTGCATTGTACATAAGTACCACAAGTTCTTTATCCATTTTTCACTTTCTGTGATATTGAACTTGTACGGTAAACGAGGTTCTTGTAAACAGAGGCGTCCCAAACTTTGGGGTGGCTGTGTCTTTTTGAGTTTAATTTCCCTAAGCTATAGGACCATAAGTGGAAGTGCCCTAGGCTCTGTTGCTTTGTTTTTTAGATGTTTCAGGAAACACCATACACTTCTCCCGAGTGTCTGTTGGCAATTTACATCCCGCCCATCAGCATAACAAGGCTCCCAGTTCTCCATGGCCTGTCCTGCCTTTCTGGATTTTACACTTTTTTCAGATTGCCCTTTTGACCGGGGGGAAGTGAGACTTCATTGTAGTGCAGATTTCCTTTGCAAGCTTGCTTGGTTGGCCAAAAAGGGCGTATGCGTTTTTTCCTGAATATATTCAGGAAAAAACGCATACGCCCTTTTTGGCCAAGTGCATCATTGTGGACGTTCTGCCTCTTTTCCTATGCTTTCAATGCAATTCCAGTCTACCTCCTGAAATCGGTTTCCTGCAATTCTGCCCCGCTTTCGAGTCCTCTTGGCAGCCTTACTTCAGTATATTTTTGGACGATAGCTGTCATTTATAACTCTGCAGGTTTGTGAATTACAGTGCCCCTGAGCTCCTTTCTTCAACTCGCTTTCTTGTGAGCTGGCCGCAACACCGCAGGATGGCTTCAGGCCCTAATCTGGTTCCGGCACGGCACGCTGAGCCTTTGGTTATTTCCTCTTCCTGGTGGGAAATGAGAGTTAAATTTGCCCGTCCAGACACCTCCAGCTAGTCTCTCATTGGTGTTCCCTATTCCTGTTCATCTTCCGCAGAAATTGCAAACTGGGCCAAACAGGAGGTTAAAGGCGCTGACTCTCCAAGTGGGGAGATTGTTAGTAAAGCGTCTGGAATGTAGCACCCGAGTACCAGGGGAGGAAAACTGAGACATATTTGAACACGTCTCCCGTTCACATGGTTGATCATACTCTGGGTTCCACATGCATGTTTTAGCTGAAGGAAGAATACCTTAAACCTGGAGAGTTGAGACCCGTGGAATGGGTACCATGCAATATGACTTCAAAGGGTCTTCATTTGCTCACCGAACCTCTCCAATCCTATCACTGCTGCGTTTATGCCCCGTACACACGCTTGATTCTCTTTTGGAGACATAGCAATCCATAGGTTTTAAGATACTTACTAGTCAGGTACATTCTTAGGCGTTTAATATGGGGTGTTGAGTCCATTTCGTTGAGCAAGGAGTAGCTCTTGTCTAGTCCATATTTGGCTTAAGGAACTTTATCTGTGCTCATTTCAATCTCTGGTTTTATGCAGCACCCCAACTCACCTTTCCCCTTAAGCAAGCATAAGTTGGTTTTCTAAATTTGAGACCCTGTTCTGTTTTGGAATTCAGTTCCTGTGTAGCCAAGTTTACATTCCGTGTATTAGTGATATCTTATGATGTTTCTTTTTCTGTGTGACTTATTTCAGTGAGAATCATCGTACCTGAATCCACTCATTATGCTGCTACGGGCCTGATGACATAGATTTCATTGCTGAGTGATACTGCATTGTACGTAAGTACCACAAGTTCTTTATCCATTTTTCACTTTCTGTGATATTGAACTTGTACTGTAAACGAGGTTCTTGTAAACAGAGGCGTCCCAAACTTTGGGGTGGCTGTGTCTTTTTGATTTTAATTTCCCTAAGCTATAGGACCATAAGTGGAAGTGCCCTAGGCTCTGTTGCTTTGTTTTTTAGATGTTTCAGGAAACACCATACACTTCTCCCGAGTGTCTGTTGGCAATTTACATCCCGCCCATCAGCATAACAAGGCTCCCAGTTCTCCATGGCCTGTCCTGCCTTTCTGGATTTTACACTTTTTTCAGATGGCCCTTTTGACCGGGGGGAAGTGAGACTTCATTGTAGTGCAGATTTCCTTTGCAAGCTTGCTTGGTTGGCCAAAAAGGGCGTATGCGTTTTTTCCTGAATATATTCAGGAAAAAACGCATACGCCCTTTTTGGCCAAGTGCATCATTGTGGACGTTCTGCCTCTTTTCCTATGCTTTCAATGCAATTCCAGTCTACCTCCTGAAATCGGTTTCCTGCAATTCTGCCCCGCTTTCGAGTCCTCTTGGCAGCCTTACTTCAGTATATTTTTGGACGATAGCTGTCATTTATAACTCTGCAGGTTTGTGAATTACAGTGCCCCTGAGCTCCTTTCTTCAACTCGCTTTCTTTTGAGCTGGCCGCAACACCGCAGGATGGCTTCAGGCCCTAATCTGGTTCCGGCACGGCACGCTGAGCCTTTGGTTATTTCCTCTTCCTGGTGGGAAATGAGAGTTAAATTTGCCCGTCCAGACACCTCCAGCTAGTCTCTCATTGGTGTTCCCTATTCCTGTTCATCTTCCGCAGAAATTGCAAACTGGGCCAAACAGGAGGTTAAAGGCGCTGACTCTCCAAGTGGGGAGAGTGTTAGTAAAGCGTCTGGAATGTTGCACCCGAGTACCAGGGGAGGAAAACTGAGACATATTTGAACACGTCTCCCGTTCACATGGTTGATCATACTCTGGCTTCCACATGCATGTTTTAGCTGAAGGAAGAATACCTTAAACCTGGAGAGTTGAGACCCGTGGAATGGGTACCATGCAATATGACTTCAAAGGGTCTTCATTTGCTCACCGAACCTCTCCAATCCTATCACTGCTGCGTTTATGCCCCTGTACACACGCTTGATTCTCTTTTGGAGACATAGCAATCCATAGGTTTTAAGATACTTACTAGTCAGGTACATTCTTAGGCGTTTAATATGGGGTGTTGAGTCCATTTCGTTGAGCAAGGAGTAGCTCTTGTCTAGTCCATATTTGGCTTAAGGAACTTTATCTGTGCTCATTTCAATCTCTGGTTTTATGCAGCACCCCAACTCACCTTTCCCCTTAAGCAAGCATAAGTTGGTTTTCTAAATTTGAGACCCTGTTCTGTTTTGGAATTCAGTTCCTGTGTAGCCAAGTTTACATTCCGTGTATTAGTGATATCTTATGATGTTTGTTTTTCTGTGTGACTTATTTCAGTGAGAATCATCGTACCTGAATCCACTCATTATGCTGCTACGGGCCTGATGACATAGATTTCATTGCTGAGTGATACTGCATTGTACGTAAGTACCACAAGTTCTTTATCCATTTTTCACTTTCTGTGATATTGAACTTGTACGGTAAACGAGGTTCTTGTAAACAGAGGCGTCCCAAACTTTGGGGTGGCTGTGTCTTTTTGATTTTAATTTCCCTAAGCTATAGGACCATAAGTGGAAGTGCCCTAGGCTCTGTTGCTTTGTTTTTTAGATGTTTCAGGAAACACCATACACTTCTCCCGAGTGTCTGTTGGCAATTTACATCCCGCCCATCAGCATAACAAGGCTCCCAGTTCTCCATGGCCTGTCCTGCCTTTCTGGATTTTACACTTTTTTCAGATGGCCCTTTTGACCGGGGGGAAGTGAGACTTCATTGTAGTGCAGATTTCCTTTGCAAGCTTGCTTGGTTGGCCAAAAAGGGCGTATGCGTTTTTTCCTGAATATATTCAGGAAAAAACGCATACGCCCTTTTTGGCCAAGTGCATCATTGTGGACGTTCTGCCTCTTTTCCTATGCTTTCAATGCAATTCCAGTCTACCTCCTGAAATCGGTTTCCTGCAATTCTGCCCCGCTTTCGAGTCCTCTTGGCAGCCTTACTTCAGTATATTTTTGGACGATAGCTGTCATTTATAACTCTGCAGGTTTGTGAATTACAGTGCCCCTGAGCTCCTTTCTTCAACTCGCTTTCTTTTGAGCTGGCCGCAACACCGCAGGATGGCTTCAGGCCCTAATCTGGTTCCGGCACGGCACGCTGAGCCTTTGGTTATTTCCTCTTCCTGGTGGGAAATGAGAGTTAAATTTGCCCGTCCAGACACCTCCAGCTAGTCTCTCATTGGTGTTCCCTATTCCTGTTCATCTTCCGCAGAAATTGCAAACTGGGCCAAACAGGAGGTTAAAGGCGCTGACTCTCCAAGTGGGGAGAGTGTTAGTAAAGCGTCTGGAATGTTGCACCCGAGTACCAGGGGAGGAAAACTGAGACATATTTGAACACGTCTCCCGTTCACATGGTTGATCATACTCTGGGTTCCACATGCATGTTTTAGCTGAAGGAAGAATACCTTAAACCTGGAGAGTTGAGACCCGTGGAATGGGTACCATGCAATATGACTTCAAAGGGTCTTCATTTGCTCACCGAACCTCTCCAATCCTATCACTGCTGCGTTTATGCCCCTGTACACACGCTTGATTCTCTTTTGGAGACATAGCAATCCATAGGTTTTAAGATACTTACTAGTCAGGTACATTCTTAGGCGTTTAATATGGGGTGTTGAGTCCATTTCGTTGAGCAAGGAGTAGCTCTTGTCTAGTCCATATTTGGCTTAAGGAACTTTATCTGTGCTCATTTCAATCTCTGGTTTTATGCAGCACCCCAACTCACCTTTCCCCTTAAGCAAGCATAAGTTGGTTTTCTAAATTTGAGACCCTGTTCTGTTTTGGAATTCAGTTCCTGTGTAGCCAAGTTTACATTCCGTGTATTAGTGATATCTTATGATGTTTCTTTTTCTGTGTGACTTATTTCAGTGAGAATCATCGTACCTGAATCCACTCATTATGCTGCTACGGGCCTGATGACATAGATTTCATTGCTGAGTGATACTGCATTGTACGTAAGTACCACAAGTTCTTTATCCATTTTTCACTTTCTGTGATATTGAACTTGTACGGTAAACGAGGTTCTTGTAAACAGAGGCGTCCCAAACTTTGGGGTAGCTGTGTCTTTTTGATTTTAATTTCCCTAAGCTATAGGACCATAAGTGGAAGTGCCCTAGGCTCTGTTGCTTTGTTTCTTAGATGTTTCAGGAAACACCATACACTTCTCCCGAGTGTCTGTTGGCAATTTACATCCCGCCCATCAGCATAACAAGGCTCCCAGTTCTCCATGGCCTGTCCTGCCTTTCTGGATTTTACACTTTTTTCAGATGGCCCTTTTGACCGGGGGGAAGTGAGACTTCATTGTAGTGCAGATTTCCTTTGCAAGCTTGCTTGGTTGGCCAAAAAGGGCGTATGCGTTTTTTCCTGAATATATTCAGGAAAAAACGCATACGCCCTTTTTGGCCAAGTGCATCATTGTGGACGTTCTGCCTCTTTTCCTATGCTTTCAAAGCAATTCCAGTCTACCTCCTGAAATCGGTTTCCTGCAATTCTGCCCCGCTTTCGAGTCCTCTTGGCAGCCTTACTTCAGTATATTTTTGGACGATAGCTGTCATTTATAACTCTGCAGGTTTGTGAATTACAGTGCCCCTGAGCTCCTTTCTTCAACTCGCTTTCTTTTGAGCTGGCCGCAACACCGCAGGATGGCTTCAGGCCCTAATCTGGTTCCGGCCCGGCACGCTGAGCCTTTGGTTATTTCCTCTTCCTGGTGGGAAATGAGACTTAAATTTGCCCGTCCAGACACCTCCAGCTAGTCTCTCATTGGTGTTCCCTATTCCTGTTCATCTTCCGCAGAAATTGCAAACTGGGCCAAACAGGAGGTTAAAGGCGCTGACTCTCCAAGTGGGGAGAGTGTTAGTAAAGCGTCTGGAATGTTGCACCCGAGTACCAGGGGAGGAAAACTGAGACATATTTGAACACGTCTCCCGATCACATGGTTGATCATACTCTAGGTTCCACATGCATGTTTTAGCTGAAGGAAGAATACCTTAAACCTGGGTAGTTGAAACCCGTGGAATGGGTACCATGCAATATGACTTCAAAGGGTCTTCATTTGCTCACCGAACCTCTCCAATCCTATCACTGCTGCGTTTATGCCCCTGTACACATGCTTGATTCCCTTTCGGAGACATAGCAATCCATAGGTTTTAAGATACTTACTAGTCAGGTACATTCTTAGGCGTTTAATATGCGGTGTTGAGTCCATTTCGTTGAGCAAGGAGTAGCTCTTGTCTATTCCATATTTGGCTTAAGGAACTTTATCTGTGCTCGTTTCAATCTCTGGTTTTATGCAGCACCCCAACTCACCTTTCCCCTTAAGCAAGCATAAGTTGGTTTTCTAAATTTGAGACCCTGTTCTGTTCTGCAATTCAGTTCCTGTGTAGCCAAGTTTACATTCCGTGTATTACTGATATCTTATGATGTTTCTTTTTCTGTGTGACTTATTTCAGTTAGAATCATCATACCTGAATCCACTCATTGTGCTGCTAAGGGCCTGATGACATAGATTTCATTGCTGAGTGATACTGCTTTGTAAGTAAATACCACATGTTCTTTATCCATTTTTCACTTTCTGCGATGTTGAACTTGTACTGTAAACGAGGTTCTTGTAAACAGAGGCGTCCCAAACTTTGGGGTGGCTGTGTCTTTTTGATTTTAATTTCCCTAAGCTATAGGACCATAAGTGGAAGTGCCCTAGGCTCTGTTGCTTTGTTTTTTAGATGTTTCAGGAAACACCATACACTTCTCCCGAGTGTCTGTTGGCAATTTACATCCCGCCCATCAGCATAACAAGGCTCCCAGTTCTCCATGGCCTGTCCTGCCTTTCTGGATTTTACACTTTTTTCAGATGGCCCTTTTGACCGGGGGGAAGTGAGACTTCATTGTAGTGCAGATTTCCTTTGCAAGCTTGCTTGGTTGGCCAAAAAGGGCGTATGCGTTTTTTCCTGAATATATTCAGGAAAAAACGCATACGCCCTTTTTGGCCAAGTGCATCATTGTGGACGTTCTGCCTCTTTTCCTATGCTTTCAATGCAATTCCAGTCTACCTCCTGAAATCGGTTTCCTGCAATTCTGCCCCGCTTTCAAGTCCTCTTGGCAGCCTTACTTCAGTATATTTTTGGACGATAGCTGTCATTTATAACTCTGCAGGTTTGTGAATTACAGTGCCCCTGAGCTCCTTTCTTCAACTCGCTTTCTTTTGAGCTGGCCGCAACACCGCAGGATGGCTTCAGGCCCTAATCTGGTTCCGGCACGGCACGCTGAGCCTTTGGTTATTTTCTCTTCCTGGTGGGAAATGAGAGTTAAATTTGCCCGTCCAGACACCTCCAGCTAGTCTCTCATTGGTGTTCCCTATTCCTGTTCATCTTCCGCAGAAATTGCAAACTGGGCCAAACAGGAGGTTAAAGGCGCTGACTCTCCAAGTGGGGAGAGTGTTAGTAAAGCGTCTGGAATGTTGCACCCGAGTACCAGGGGAGGAAAACTGAGACGTATTTGAACACGTCTCCCGTTCACATGGTTGATCATACTCTGGGTTCCACATGCATGTTTTAGCTGAAGGAAGAATACCTTAAACCTGGAGAGTTGAGACCCGTGGAATGGGTACCATGCAATATGATTTCAAAGGGTCTTCATTTGCTCACCGAACCTCTCCAATCCTATCACTGCTGCGTTTATGCCCCTGTACACATGCTTGATTCTCTTTCGGAGACATAGCAATCCATAGGTTTTAAGATACTTACTAGTCAGGTACATTCTTAGGCGTTTAATATGCGGTGTTGAGTCCATTTCGTTGAGCAAGGAGTAGCTCTTGTCTATTCCATATTTGGCTTAAGGAACTTTATCTGTGCTCGTTTCAATCTCTGGTTTTATGCAGCACCCCAACTCACCTTTCCCCTTAAGCAAGCATAAGTTGGTTTTCTAAATTTGAGACCCTGTTCTGTTCTGTAATTCAGTTCCTGTGTAGCCAAGTTTACATTCCGTGTATTACTGATATCTTATGATGTTTCTTTTTCTGTGTGACTTATTTCAGTTAGAATCATCATACCTGAATCCACTCATTGTGCTGCTAAGGGCCTGATGACATAGATTTCATTGCTGAGTGATACTGCATTGTACGTAAGTACCACAAGTTCTTTATCCATTTTTCACTTTCTGTGATATTGAACTTGTACGGTAAACGAGGTTCTTGTAAACAGAGGCGTCCCAAACTTTGGGGTGGCTGTGTCTTTTTGATTTTAATTTCCCTAAGCTATAGGACCATAAGTGGAAGTGCCCTAGGCTCTGTTGCTTTGTTTTTTAGATGTTTCAGGAAACACCATACACTTCTCCCGAGTGTCTGTTGGCAATTTACATCCCGCCCATCAGCATAACAAGGCTCCCAGTTCTCCATGGCCTGTCCTGCCTTTCTGGATTTTACACTTTTTTCAGATGGCCCTTTTGACCGGGGGGAAGTGAGACTTCATTGTAGTGCAGATTTCCTTTGCAAGCTTGCTTGGTTGGCCAAAAAGGGCGTATGCGTTTTTTCCTGAATATATTCAGGAAAAAACGCATACGCCCTTTTTGGCCAAGTGCATCATTGTGGACGTTCTGCCTCTTTTCCTATGCTTTCAATGCAATTCCAGTCTACCTCCTGAAATCGGTTTCCTGCAATTCTGCCCCGCTTTCAAGTCCTCTTGGCAGCCTTACTTCAGTATATTTTTGGACGATAGCTGTCATTTATAACTCTGCAGGTTTGTGAATTACAGTGCCCCTGAGCTCCTTTCTTCAACTCGCTTTCTTTTGAGCTGGCCGCAACACCGCAGGATGGCTTCAGGCCCTAATCTGGTTCTGGCAAGGCACGCTGAGCCTTTGGTTATTTCCTCTTCCTGGTGGGAAATGAGAGTTAAATTTGCCCGTCCAGACACCTCCAGCTAGTCTCTCATTGGTGTTCCCTATTCCTGTTCATCTTCCGCAGAAATTGCAAACTGGGCCAAACAGGAGGTTAAAGGCGCTGACTCTCCAAGTGGGGAGAGTGTTAGTAAAGCGTCTGGAATGTTGCACCCGAGTACCAGGGGAGGAAAACTGAGACATATTTGAACACGTCTCCCGTTCACATGGTTGATCATACTCTGGGTTCCACATGCATGTTTTAGCTGAAGGAAGAATACCTTAAACCTGGAGAGTTGAGACCCGTGGAATGGGTACCATGCAATATGACTTCAAAGGGTCTTCATTTGCTCACCGAACCTCTCCAATCCTATCACTGCTGCGTTTATGCCCCTGTACACACGCTTGATTCTCTTTTGGAGACATAGCAATCCATAGGTTTTAAGATACTTACTAGTCAGGTACATTCTTAGGCGTTTAATATGGGGTGTTGAGTCCATTTCGTTGAGCAAGGAGTAGCTCTTGTCTAGTCCATATTTGGTTTAAGGAACTTTATCTGTGCTCATTTCAATCTCTGGTTTTATGCAGCACCCCAACTCACCTTTCCCCTTAAGCAAGCATAAGTTGGTTTTCTAAATTTGAGACCCTGTTCTGTTTTGGAATTCAGTTCCTGTGTAGCCAAGTTTACATTCCATGTATTAGTGATATCTTATGATGTTTCTTTTTCTGTGTGACTTATTTCAGTGAGAATCATCGTACCTGAATCCACTCATTATGCTGCTACGGGCCTGATGACATAGATTTCATTGCTGAGTGATACTGCATTGTACGTAAGTACCACAAGTTCTTTATCCATTTTTCACTTTCTGTGATATTGAACTTGTACGGTAAACGAGGTTCTTGTAAACAGAGGCGTCCCAAACTTTGGGGTGGCTGTGTCTTTTGATTTTAATTTCCCTAAGCTATAGGACCATAAGTGGAAGTGCCCTAGGCTCTGTTGCTTTGTTTTTTAGATGTTTCAGGAAACACCATACACTTCTCCCGAGTGTCTGTTGGCAATTTACATCCCACCCATCAGCATAACAAGGCTCCCAGTTCTCCATGGCCTGTCCTGCCTTTCTGGATTTTACACTTTTTTCAGATGGCCCTTTTGACCGGGGGGAAGTGAGACTTCATTGTAGTGCAGATTTCCTTTGCAAGCTTGCTTGGTTGGCCAAAAAGGGCGTATGCGTTTTTTCCTGAATATATTCAGGAAAAAACGCATACGCCCTTTTTGGCCAAGTGCATCATTGTGGACGTTCTGCCTCTTTTCCTATGCTTTCAATGCAATTCCAGTCTACCTCCTGAAATCGGTTTCCTGCAATTCTGCCCCGCTTTCGAGTCCTCTTGGCAGCCTTACTTCAGTATATTTTTGGACGATAGCTGTCATTTATAACTCTGCAGGTTTGTGAATTACAGTGCCCCTGAGCTCCTTTCTTCAACTCGCTTTCTTTTGAGCTGGCCGCAACACTGCAGGATGGCTTCAGGCCCTAATCTGGTTCCGGCCCGGCACGCTGAGCCTTTGGTTATTTCCTCTTCCTGGTGGGAAATGAGAGTTAAATTTGCCCGTCCAGACACCTCCAGCTAGTCTCTCATTGGTGTTCCCTATTCCTGTTCATCTTCCGCAGAAATTGCAAACTGGGCCAAACAGGAGGTTAAAGGCGCTGACTCTCCAAGTGGGGAGAGTGTTAGTAAAGCGTCTGGAATGTTGCACCAGAGTACCAGGGGAGGAAAACTGAGACATATTTGAACACGTCTCCCGTTCACATGGTTGATCATACTCGGGGTTCCACATGCATGTTTTAGCTGAAGGAAGAATACCTTAAACCTGGAGAGTTGAGACCCGTGGAATGGGTACCATGCAATATGACTTCAAAGGGTCTTCATTTGCTCACCGAACCTCTCCAATCCTATCACTGCTGCGTTTATGCCCCTGTACACACGCTTGATTCTCTTTTGGAGACATAGCAATCCATAGGTTTTAAGATACTTACTAGTCAGGTACATTCTTAGGCATTTAATATGGGGTGTTGAGTCCATTTCGTTGAGCAAGGAGTAGCTCTTGTCTAGTCCATATTTGGCTTAAGGAACTTTATCTGTGCTCATTTCAATCTCTGGTTTTATGCAGCACCCCAACTCACCTTTCCCCTTAAGCAAGCATAAGTTGGTTTTCTAAATTTGAGACCCTGTTCTGTTTTGGAATTCAGTTCCTGTGTAGCCAAGTTTACATTCCGTGTATTAGTGATATCTTATGATGTTTCTTTTTCTGTGTGACTTATTTCAGTGAGAATCATCGTACCTGAATCCACTCATTATGCTGCTACGGGCCTGATGACATAGATTTCATTGCTGAGTGATACTGCATTGTACGTAAGTACCACAAGTTCTTTATCCATTTTTCACTTTCTGTGATATTGAACTTGTACGGTAAACGAGGTTCTTGTAAACAGAGGCGTCCCAAACTTTGGGGTGGCTGTGTCTTTTTGATTTTAATTTCCCTAAGCTATAGGACCATAAGTGGAAGTGCCCTAGGCTCTGTTGCTTTGTTTTTTAGATGTTTCAGGAAAAACCATACACTTCTCCCGAGTGTCTGTTGGCAATTTACATCCCGCCCATCAGCATAACAAGGCTCCCAGTTCTCCATGGCCTGTCCTGCCTTTCTGGATTTTACACTTTTTTCAGATGGCCCTTTTGACCGGGGGGAAGTGAGACTTCATTGTAGTGCAGATTTCCTTTGCAAGCTTGCTTGGTTGGCCAAAAAGGGCGTATGCGTTTTTTCCTGAATATATTCAGGAAAAAACGCATACGCCCTTTTTGGCCAAGTGCATCATTGTGGACGTTCTGCCTCTTTTCCTATGCTTTCAAAGCAATTCCAGTCTACCTCCTGAAATCGGTTTCCTGCAATTCTGCCCCGCTTTCAAGTCCTCTTGGCAGCCTTACTTCAGTATATTTTTGGACGATAGCTGTCATTTATAACTCTGCAGGTTTGTGAATTACAGTGCCCCTGAGCTCCTTTCTTCAACTCGCTTTCTTTTGAGCTGGCCGCAACACCGCAGGATGGCTTCAGGCCCTAATCTGGTTCCGGCACGGCACGCTGAGCCTTTGGTTATTTCCTCTTCCTGGTGGGAAATGAGAGTTAAATTTGCCCGTCCAGACACCTCCAGCTAGTCTCTCAATGGTGTTCCGTATTCCTGTTCATCTTCCGCAGAAATTGCAAACTGGGCCAAACAGGAGGTTAAAGGCGCTGACTCTCCAAGTGGGGAGAGTGTTAGTAAAGCGTCTGGAATGTTGCACCCGAGTACCAGGGGAGGAAAACTGAGACATATTTGAACACGTCTCCCGTTCACATGGTTGATCATACTCTGGGTTCCACATGCATGTTTTAGCTGAAGGAAGAATACCTTAAACCTGGAGACTTGAGACCCATGGAATGGGTACCATGCAATATGACTTCAAAGGGTCTTCATTTGCTCACCAAACCTCTCCAATCCTATCACTGCTGCGTTTATGCCCCTGTACACACGCTTGATTCTCTTTTGGAGACATAGCAATCCATAGGTTTTAAGATACTTACTAGTCAGGTACATTCTTAGGCGTTTAATATGGGGTGTTGAGTCCATTTCGTTGAGCAAGGAGTAGCTCTTGTCTAGTCCATATTTGGCTTAAGGAACTTTATCTGTGCTCATTTCAATCTCTGGTTTTATGCAGCACCCCAACTCACCTTTCCCCTTAAGCAAGCATAAGTTGGTTTTCTAAATTTGAGACCCTGTTCTGTTTTGGAATTCAGTTCCTGTGTAGCCAAGTTTACATTCCGTGTATTAGTGATATCTTATGATGTTTCTTTTTCTCTGTGACTTATTTCAGTGAGAATCATCATACCTGAATCCACTCATTATGCTGCTACGGGCCTGATGACATAGATTTCATTGCTGAGTGATACTGCATTGTACATAAGTACCACAAGTTCTTTATCCATTTTTCACTTTCTGTGATATTGAACTTGTACGGTAAACGAGGTTCTTGTAAACAGAGGCGTCCCAAACTTTGGGGTGGCTGTGTCTTTTTGATTTTAATTTCCCTAAGCTATAGGACCATAAGTGGAAGTGCCCTAGGCTCTGTTGCTTTGTTTTTTAGATGTTTCAGGAAACACCATACACTTCTCCCGAGTGTCTGTTGGCAATTTACATCCCGCCCATCAGCATAACAAGGCTCCCAGTTCTCCATGGCCTGTCCTGCCTTTCTGGATTTTACACTTTTTTCAGATGGCCCTTTTGACCGGGGGGAAGTGAGACTTCATTGTAGTGCAGATTTCCTTTGCAAGCTTGCTTGGTTGGCCAAAAAGGGCGTATGCGTTTTTTCCTGAATATATTCAGGAAA